>NW_027361676.1:14865000-15465000 GCF_039654945.1 Dendrobates tinctorius
CTGAAATGTAAAGTGCTGCGGAATATGTCGGCGCTATAAAAATAAAATTTATTATTATTATTACCAGACATCTCCCCACTTCCAGCAACCTGCCCCGTACCAAACTCCTTCCCCGTACCAAACTCCTTCCCCATACAACTTTCCATCAACATCATCTGCTCCTACAGTCCCTGCCCAACCCTCCACTCCACCGCCCACCACCTCTTCTGCCTCCCACATGTCCACCCATTCTGTAGCTTTTTCCACATCTTCACCTCTAACTGTTCCTTCCCCACCATGATCCCAGTCCTCTCTCCACACTCCCAGTGTCGAAGTGTCCCGCAGCCCCTCCAGCAGTATTTCCACCCCACACTACACAGATTTGTATTATATGTTTTTTAATAAAAATGCCCATTGGGTTTAAAACCTTTATTAAAAAAGTTTTTTGCACTTTAAAAACATTTTACAAAAAAAAAAATATTTTAAATAAAAGTTAAATTATCGTTTCACAATGGTTGTCTGTCATTTCTTTCTGCGGCAAAATATGTTTAAAAAAAAAAGGTTAAATACAGGGTATTTCAAAGGTAAAAAGGTATTCAAAACCAGGTATATAAATGTGGGTAAATTTTAGCTTTTTGCCACAGTTGTGTTCCTGGTTGTGTTTGAAGCAAAGTACAGTCATATGTAAAAGTTTGGGCACCCCTATTAATGTTAACCTTTTTTCTTTATAACAATTTTGGTTTTTGCAACAGCTATTTCAGTTTTATATATCTAATAACTGATGGACTCAGTAATATTTCTAGATTCAAATGAGGTTTATTGTACTAACAGAAAATGTGCAATCTGCATTTAAACAAAATTTGACTGGTGCAAAAGTATGGGCACCCTTATCATTTTCTTGATTTGAACACTCCTAACTACTTTTTACTGACTTCCTGAAGCACTAAATTGGTTTTGTAACCTCATTGAGCTTTGAACTTCATAGCCAGGTGTATCAAATCATGAGAAAAGGTATTTAAAGTGGCCACTTGCAAGTAGTTCTCCTATTTGATTCTCCTATGAAGAGTGGCATCATGGGCTCCTCAAAACAACTCTCAAATGATCTGAAAACAAAGATTATTCAACATAGCTTTTCAGGGGAAGGATACAAAAAGTTGTCTTAGAGATTTAACCTGTCAGTATCCACTGTGAGGAACATAGTAAGGAAATGGAAGAACACAGGTACAGTTCTTGTTAAGCCCAGAAGTGGCAGGCCAAGAAAAATATCAGAAAGGCAGAGAAGAAGAATGGTGAGAACAGTCAAGGACAATCCACAGACCACCTCCAAAGACCTGCAGCATCATCTTGCTGCAGATGGTGTCACTGTGCATCGGTCAACAATACAGCGCATGCATAACGCCTTTTTGTATGACCAAACAACTCAATCTTTTTTTCATCAGTCCACAGGACCTTCTTCCAAAATGTAACTGGTTTGTCCAAATGTGCTTTTGCATACCTCAGGTGACTCTGTTTGTGGCGTGCTTGCAGAAACGGCTTCTTTCGCATCACTCTCCGATACAGCTTCTCCTTGTGCAAAGTGCGCTGAATTGTTGACCGATGCACAGTGACACCATCTGCAGCAAGATGATGCTGCAGGTCTTTGGAGGTGGTCTGTGGATTGTCCTTGACTGTTCTCACCATTCTTCTTCTCTGCTTTTCTGATATTTTTCTTGGCCTGCCACTTCTGGGCTTAACAAGAACTGTACCTGTGTTCTTCCATTTCCTTACTATGTTCCTCACAGTGGAAACTGACAGGTTAAATCTCTGAGACAACTTTTTGTATCCTTCCCCTGAAAAGCTATGTTGAATAATCTTTGTTTTCAGATCACTTGAGAGTTGTTTTGAGGAGCCCATGATGCCACTCTTCATAGGAGAATCAAATAGGAGAACTACTTGCAAGTGGCCACCTTAAATACCTTTTCTCATGATTTGATACACCTGGCTATGAAGATCAAAGCTCAATGAGGTTACAAAACCAATTTAGTGCTTCAGGAAGTCAGTAAAAATTAGTTAGGAGTGTTCAAATCAAGAAAATGATAAGGGTGCTCATACTTTTGCACCGGTCAAATTTTGTTTAAATGCAGATTGCACATTTTCTGTTAGTACAATAAACCTCATTTGAATCCAGAAATATAACGGAGTCCATCAGTTATTAGATATATGAAACTGAAATAGCTGTTGCAAAAACCAAAATTGTTATAAAGAAAAAAGGTTAACATTAATAGGGGTGCCCAAACTTTTACATATGACTGTATTTCACCTAAAAAGTTGTGTTTATTGTTGGTGATTTCCTAACAATGTGCACAACTTTTGTTAAAAGGTGAAATACTTTGCATAAAACACAACCAGGTACACACCTGTGGCCTAAAGGTAAAAAGAGTAAGACCATGACAAGATAGCCAACTTTGGTTGGCAAAGGTATATACTGTTGGTACAGAAGGTACACAAGTTTGGTTAGGGCACAAATCTTTCACACTCTGTCATCCTGCCAGTGTACTCTGCCTTGAGGTGACATAAAGTACAGTGCAATATTGTCCCTCATTACTGAAACCGTCACAGAACTTCTAGTGGTAATGTCATGGTAATCTTGCAAGGTGGTTTCTTCAGAGGTGTCCTCAATGGAAATGGGTTCCTTGCAGATAACAAAATTGTGGAGTACCACGCAAGCTTTGATCACCTCGTCCACAGTTTCTGTCTTGAGGTTGATCGCAGTCAATAGGACCCGCCATTTGGCTGTCAGAATACCAAAGATACATTCAACCATTCTTCTTGCTCTTGTGAGGCGGTAATTAAAAATGCGTTTTGTTCTTGACAATCCTCTGCTACCGTACGGTTTCAAAAGGTGTTCTGACAGCTGGAAGGCTTCATCCCCTACACAGACAAATGGCATAGGTGGACCAGATGTTTGCGGCAGCGGTCTAGGTGGTGGGAACTGGAAGGTGTTTCCATACAGTTTACGCCCCATGGCAGACAGTTTGAAAACTTGAGAGTCATTGGAGCGGCCATAGGCCCCAATATCAACAACAATAAATTTGTATTCCGCGTCAGCGATGGCCATGAGGACAATTGAAAAAAATTTCTTGTAATTGAAATATTCCGATCCCGATCCGGCTGGCTTTACAATGCGGATATGTTATAGCTGACTTTTTACCAAAAGTCAGCTATAACACTTGGAGCTGCAAACTACCACCAACAAGATTGCAGTGAAAGTGTGCTCTGATGCGAGCATATCCAATAAATGTGGCTTACCTTAAAGTTACCATCAGACGCTCTGCGGGTGAAACAGAGAAGCGGCAATAGGTGTCCGATATTCTTATGAGGTGTGCAATGCGCTCCACCAAGTAATCAAAATTCTCCATTTTCATCCAAACATATCCAAAAAATGTATCCGTGTTTCGTCTAAGGTCCATGCAGAGTGTAGAATAGACCCCACGCGTCATTCTCTTGGCTGTGATGGGGTGGATCCACAAACGTCATCTACGATGCCTGATGCGCTGCTGTCTCGCTCTCTCCTCCAGAACAATCACCCTCAAACGATTCGCCTCCGCTGTAAAATCCGCAAAATTCTTCAAAATATTTCCAATCACAACATCCATCTTCGCCAGTAACTTGCTCTTCTCTCCAACCTGCACTTTCTCCTTTACAACCTGTCAAAGAAGGGCTGTAGGAACACGCTATATATAGTTTTTCAGTAGCCAATCCCTTTCGGAAGGCCACAAGGGGCGATTTTAAAAATCGGATCCGGCGTAATCCGTCGAAAAACGGATCAAAAACCGGATAAACAGGATGAGACGGATCCGGTTTTGGCTGTCAAGCGCAAGACGGATCCGGCAGAAAACCTGATCCGTCACATCCGATTTTACTAAACATTTGCCGGATCTGGCGCTCCGGCACGACGCCGGAACGCGCCTGACGCCGAAAACCTGATGTGTGAAAGTAGCCTAATAGATGAAAAAATTAAGGTTCTTAGCGCACAAATTGGACAATTCATGTATGCCCATCAACCACGGCAAGGTGACCTCCCTCTGATGGGTCCCTGCTCTACACTACAAGCCACTTCCGGGCCACCAGTCTACAACTTTGGAAAACATGTCACTACTGGGCTCAGCCTACAATTTATGGGCTGGTAGAGCTGATTGCGGCACCTGCAAGGCCAAATGGGAGGGGTGCAAGATGGGACTGGAGGCAGCCGGCATCCAGTATTACTTAATTAAGCCAAAAAAAACTGATCAGTACCTCCTAATGTGAACACGTGCAAGATGCGAAAACTGCACTATATAGACAAAAAAGAACACAGCAGCACATGTGCATGAATCTGGGCCATGGGCAAACACAGAAAAACAATAAAAACATTCAATTTTGCAAAATTTTCTAAAACATTTTTCAAAAATTTTTTTTTTTTTTTTACTTACAGTAATAGATGAAAAAATGAAGCTTCTTAGCGCACAAATTGGCCAATTCATGTATGCCCATCAACCATGGCAAGGTGACCTCCCTCTGATGGTTCCCTGCTCTACACTACAAGCCACTTCCGGGCCACCACCCTACCGTTTGAAAGTTTAGGGTTACTTCGAAATTTCCTTTTTTTTTTTTTTTGAAAGAAAAGCACAGTTTATACATACATGTATATACAGCTCTGGCACAAATTAAGAGACCACTTCCAAATGTTCAGTTTGTTTGATTTTTCTCTTTATAGGTATATTTTTGAGTAAGATATAAATTGTTCTTTTAGTCTACAAACTTCTGACATGTCTCCAAATTTCCAAGCAATAATTTTGTTTTTCTGAAAAGGAGAAATGGTTAAAATAAAAAAAAACAGTGCTTTCAGACATCAAATAATGCAAAGAAAGCAAGTTCATAATAATTTAGAAACAACAATACTAATGTTTTAACTCAGGAAGAGTTCAGAAATCAATTTTTTGGGGAATAACCATGATTTTTGAAAACTGCTTTCATGCATCTTGGCATGCTTGCCACCAGTCTTTCACACTGCTTCTGGCGCAAAAATGTAAGCAGTTCTTCTTGTTTGATGGCTTAAGACTATCCATCATCCTCTTTATTACATTCCAGAGGTTTTCAATAGTGCTCAGGTCTGGAGGAAGGGCTGCTACAGGGTTTTGATGTGGAGGTCTTTTGATTTTTGCCTGTGTGTGTGTATGTATGTGTGTGTGTGTGTATATATATATATATATATATATATATATATATACACTCACTGGCCACTTTATTAGGTACACCATGCTAGTAAGGGGTTGGACCCCCTTTTGCCTTCAGAACTGCCTCAATTCTTCGTGGCAGAGATTCAACAAGGTGCTGGAAGCATTCCTCAGAGATTTTGGACCATATTGACATGATGGCATCACACAGTTGGCGCAGATTTGTCGGCTGCACATCCCTGATGCGAATCTCCCGTTCCACCACATCCCAAAGATGCTCTATTGGATTGAGATCTGGTGACTGAGGAGGCCATTTGAGTACAGTAAACTCATTGTCATGTTCCAGAAACCAATCTGAGATGATTCGAGCTTTATGACATGGCGCATTATCCTGCTGAAAGTAGCCATCAGATGTTGGGTACATTGTGGTCATAAAGGGATGGACATGGTCAGCAACAATACTCAGGTAGGCTGTGGCGTTGCAACGATGCTCAATTGGTACCAAGGGGCCCAAAGAGTGCCCAGAAAAAATTCCCCACACCATGACACCACCACCACCAGCCTGAACCGTTGATACAAGGCAGGATGGATCCATGCTTTCATGTTGTTTACGCCAAATTCTGACCCTACCATCCGAATGTCGCAGCAGAAATCGAGACTCATCAGACCAGGCAACGTTTTTCCAATCTTCTACTGTCCAATTTCGATGAGCTTGTGCAAATTGTAGCCTCAGTTTCCTGTTCTTAGCTGAGAGGAGTGGTACCCAGTGTGGTCTTCTGCTGCTGTAGCCCATCTGCCTCAAAGTTCGACGCACTGTGCGTTCAGAGATGCTCTTCTGCCTACCTTGGTTGTAACGGGTGGCAATTTGAGTCACTGTTGCCTTTCTATCAGCTCGAACCAGTCTGCCCATTCTCCTCTGACCTCTGGCATCAACATGGCATTTCCGGCCACAGAACTGCCGCTCACTGGATTTTTTTTCTTTTTCGGACCATTCTCTGTAAACCCTAGAGATGGTTGTGCGTGAAAATCCCAGTAGATCAGCAGTTTCTGAAATTCTCAGACCAGCCCTTCTGGCACCAACAATCATGCCACGTTCAAAGGCACTCAAATCACCTTTCTTCCCCATACTGATGCTCGGTTTGAACTGCAGGAGATTGTCTTGACCATGTCTACATGCCTAAATGCACTGAGTTGCCGCCATGTGATTGGCTGATTAGAAATTAAGTCTTAACACACAGTTGGACAGGTGTACCTAATAAAGTGGCCAGTGAGTGTATATATACTCAAAGAAATAAAGGGGACACAAACAGTCTGTTGCAAATGGAATAGTGTTCCTCTTATTTCTTTGAGCAGTGTGTGTATATATATATATATATATATATATAGTGAGGCAACGACCGGAGTCATACGTGAGGGTCGCTATGTGTCCCTCAGAAGCGTATTAGATCAGCTGGAGTGCCTTGTCGTCGCAGCAGTGTGCCTGTTACTCACAGGGCAGAATAAAAGTGAGTTTGAGCCTGGTCAAGTTATTTGGACCAAGGAGTTTATTCAGCAAAACCCGGTATGGGCTTTTATTTTTTAAACGGACTGCAGGAAGGTAGTGGGAGTCGTCCGTTTCCTCCAGCCCAGGTCTTATAAGTGGCCTATGGCCACAGATTGGGGAAAGGAAAAAAAACCTGCAGAAAGGGTTTTTGTGTGTCAGTTCTGATTTGCACAGAGAGAGAGCAGTGGTCTGCAGAGCTCCCTGTGTGAGGCAACACAGGGCCAAGCTGAGCCAAGGTCTGGCACCCCTTTCATACCCGGGCAACGCGGTCGCTCACGGCAACTGGCCATGGACTGTTTTGCTTCCCGGCTGCGAACCGGAGGATACAACGTGTTGTGCACTGTGTTTTTTTTTTTGTGGACAATAAACACATTTTTTTGTTTTGAACTTGCTGGGTCACTGCCTCATCTCTGCACAGCGTGGACGCCGCTGCTTTACACTTGGTGGAAAATGCGGGCTGTGTGAACTGAGGCATACCCAAAGCGTGCTGCATGTCGTATATTAGACCTGCAACTCTGCAGCTTAAGTCGACTGATAAGATGGAGGAAATACTGAGACAGTTGGCCGCCTCGCAGGTGTGAAAGCAGAAGCTGCAAGAGGAGCTGCAACAGACCAATAATTTAATTCTGAAGCAGATTGCGGCTCTGCAAGAGGCAGGTACCTCAGCCACCACATACCGATCGGAAGCCCGGTACAAGGTCCGCTCAGCACTGAGGAAGATGGCACCTGAGGACAACATGGAGGCTTTTCTCACCATTTTTGAACGCACTGCAGAGCGGGAAAGCTTGCCGGTGTCTCAGTGAGCTGAGGTGCTGTCCAACTTCTTGACGGGAGATGCACAAAAGGCCTACCTGGATCTCAGTCGGGACGATGCCCTGGACTATAAGAAGCTGAAAGGTGAGATCTTTGCCCGACTGGGGGTTAATACATATGTGCGGGCCCAACGGGTGTTCCAGTGGTTCTTTTCTGAGACTCGCCCTGCCCGGTCTCAAGCTTACTGCAACTGGTTAAAAAATGGCTACAGCCTGAGACTTTAACCCCGATCCAGATGGTAGAGAGGGTGTGGGCGCTGCCAGCCACCATACAACGTTGGGTGGTGCAACGGGACCCGGGCACTCTGGACCAGGTGGTAGGACTGGTTGAGCGGTATACAGCCACTCAAGACTTTATACGGGACACTGCCCCACTTCGGCTGTCACGTAAGTCCCCGTCAGCTCAGGAACCTGGGAAAAGTCTACAACCCTCCACCAAGGCCAATACGGATCGTGCCCATACTGAAGGGATATCTCAGAAGGAGAGTGTCAACCACCTCGTGTCCCCTAGCGTAGCCCCAAGGTGCCCTCGGGCCTCGGTCCTTAAGTGTTGGTGGTGCCAAGAGCCTGGACATGCGATTGCTAACTGCCGCCTAACAACCGAACCCATCGACTGCGGGTATACCCGCCGTGTATCTATGTATGCCCAGCCAGTCTGCACTGCCACTACAGACCCTGCTGGTAACGAAACTCAGCAGTGCGAGGTACTCGTCAATGGGTACCAGACGGACGCTCTCTTGGACTTCGGGAGTTTGGTGACCCTGGTACACGGGTCCCTGGTTGCCGGGGATAGACCTAATGGACGGAAAGTGGGGGTAGTGTGCATACATGGGGACCTCCGTGAGTACCCGACTGAGGAGGTCACGTTCTCTACCCCATGTGGGGAGATAAAACGTGGTGGGAGTGGTAAAGACTCTTCCGTATGGGACTGTATTAGGAAGAGACTTTCCTCTGTTCTGGTCCAGAGATCAGGGTTAACCCTCTCAGGGTAAAAAGTATTCCGGGCGCTGAACCTGAAGATCCCGAATCAGGGATTCCTGCCGTAGGGGTCACCAACATAGGGACAGAGTGTAACCCCGATAGGTTTCCCCTAGAGGTGTTGGCAGGCAAAGTTGAGGAGAACTCACCGATTCCTGAGCTGGAGGTGTCACCTGGTAAGTTTTGAAAGTTAATTAAATTCACCGCACACTCAAACAGACTTTATGCAAATAGGTGTTCATTTTATTACATGTGGGAGCCAAACAGGAATATAGCACATAGTGGAAGCGATATAAATAAAAGACGTTTCCGCTCAGCCCGAGCCTTTATCATATTATTGCTGAAATATAAAGAGAGATAAATCAGAAATTGACCAAAACAGATAAACAAATCACAAAAATCAATAAAATATAAAGGTTATCCCAGTGGAACACAATAAAATATAAAGGTACCTTATATTTGGCTCACTCTCACATGCTGGGAGGGCATTTGGGGTCCAAAATGATGCTAGTTTTTCTGGCCTGGGGTCTATGTTGAGGTCAAAAGATATTGCGACACATGCCGGAGTGCCAACTAACCTCACCCACCACGAACTTCCGGAGTCCTTTGGTGCCTCTGCCCATTATAGAGGTACCTTTTGAGCGGATTGCGATGGATCTGGTAGGGTCATTAGTAAAGTCCGCCCGGGGCCACCAGCACATATTAGTAGTCGTAGATTATGCCACCCGGTACCCAGAGGCGATACCCCTCCGCCACACTTCGGTTAAACTAATAGCCCGTGAACTGTTCGTCATGTTCTGTCGCTTAGGGCTACCCAAGGAGATCCTTACCGATCAAAGTACTCCATTTATGTCTAAGGTGACCAAGGAGCTGTGTAAGCTGCTCCAAATCAAACAGCTACGCACGTCGGTGTACCATCCACAAACCGATGGGTTGGTGGAGAGGTTTAATAAGACCCTCTAAGCCATGCTAAAAAAGGTAATTGCCAAGGATGGGAGGGATTGGGACATGTTACTGCCCTATCTAATTTTCGCCATTTGCGAGGTACTGCAGGCATCAACAGGGTTCTCCCCGTTTGAGCTATGGTATGGCAGGCACCCAAGAGGATTGCTAGATGTAGCCAGAGAGACGTGGGAACAGGAGCCCATTCCCCATTAGAGTGTCATTGAGTATGTGACAAAAATGCAGGATCAGATTGCCATCGTGCAGCCCATAGTAAAGGAGCATCTGTTGGATGCCCAGGCCGCTCAGAGCTGCACGTATAATAAAAGGGCCACGGTCAGGACCTTTAATGGAGGAGACCGGGTGTTGGTACTAGTACCCACTCCAGAGAGTAAACTCATGGCCAAGTGGCAAGGGCCTTATGAGATAGTGGGGGAAGTGAATTATAAGGTGTACCAACCTGGGAAAAGGAAACCTTAGCAGCTGTACCATGTAAACCTGCTAAAGGCCTGGAAGGACCGAGAATGTTTGGTTGCCGAGGCGACTTCGGTCATACAACCGGGGGTCCCACTGGCTATGGCCAAGGACCCGACTGGGTGTGAGGTAAAAGTAAATGGCGCCCTCACAAAACAGCAGCGATGGGAGGCTCGCGCTTTAGTGCAGCAGAATATGGATGTATTCTCAGAGCTGCCGGGACGAACCTCCGTGATACAGCATGACATTATCACCGAGCCCCAGGTTAGGGTACGGATGAAACCATACCGAGTGCCAGAAGCCAGGAGGCAAGCGATAGCGGCTGAAGTGAAGCAAATGCTTCAATTGGGAGTCTGTTGTGAATTCACTTTCTGGCCTGCCTCTGGTTGCTAGTGAAGGTAGTGGAGCTGGTTGTATTGACAGAGGAGTCGCGAGTTCTCTTTCCGGGCTCCCTCTGGTGGTTACAGGAGGTAATGGAGCTGATCTAATTGACAGAGGCCTGCCACCTGATAATAAGGACGACGATTTGCCATCTGGAGTCTCTGACTGGATTTAAGACAGCGGACTCCCTCTATCCCTGCTGGTGATTTTTCCTGCCTTCTGAGGTCTTAGTTTCCAGTTCAGTCCCTGCATGCTCAAGCGAAGTGTTCTTTGCTATTGTTCACATTTGATTTGGTTTTGTCTATTCAATTTTGTGTGGTCAGCCAGCCCCGGCTGGGCTGTACTGAATTTCCATCCTTATGTTACTGTTTGTGTCAGTTTTTTTTGGCCCTTATTAGAGTGGCCTCTTTTTGCTCTGCTTTCAGAATATGCCAGAGTGCTGATATAGTGGGAGAAGTCTAGTGACTTCAGAGTTTTTGCTATCAATAGTGTTGGACATTTTTGCAGGGTTTTTTGCGTGATTGCAGACAGTGTCTTTCGTTTCCTGTCCTTTCTAGTTAGTGTGGGCCCCATCGTTTGCTCAGCCTATTTTCCTACCTGTGTTTGTGTTTTCATCTTGTCTCACCAACAATATATGTTTGGGGGCTGTCTATTCCTTTGGGGTCTGCTCTGGGGCAGTTTAGATTTCCCCTTTTCTTGCTTTAGTCTTATTTAGTTCTCCGGGTGTGTCGAGGCCTCTAGAATCATCATAGTCACACTCCACGGCTACTGCTAGTTGTGTGGATAGGATCAGGGGTCTGCAATCCGCTTAGTTACCAACCTCTCTGGTATTCTGTAGCTTAGCTTGATCTTGTTTTCCTCCTTGGTGACCCAATCATAACAGGATCACCAGCCTAAACCGCAGATTCTAGGGTACTCAAAAGCAGGAGAAGATTGTAAAAAAAAAAAAAAAAGTGTCAGATTTTTTTTATATATATATATATATTTTTTTTTTTTTTTTCCTTCCTTAAAAAAACAAAGCTATAAAAACTCGCGCTGTAGTGTATAACTAAGGGTTAACTTCCACCAAACCAGTTTTTATATGCCAAGACTAATGTCTCAAACTAGACTGAGATAAAGGATGTGTTACCTTTCAGGCAGGCACTGGCATAATGGCGCTGGAATTCCAAGAACGGTGTTTAGCAAACAGGGAGTCAGAAGGTCCTTCTCATGAAAATTCCACAGTGAGATAAAATTAACAATCTTGGATCAAAGGTGAGCAAGGTGTTGAAAGAAGACGTAGTCCCGGCCGGTGACTATCGTCTATCTGTGGATCTGTAACAGCCATCTGCATAGAGTACAGACGCCGGGTTAGGAAAGCCTGCAAGGTGCAGAGATGCTGCAGGACCTTGCGTGACGTCACAGACACGTGATTAATCACGTGACAGGCTAGGGAGCACTACAGAGCGCTCAGGGGGCTAGATATATTTTTTCTTCTTTTTCTCTGGGGCCGTAGGAGGAATTTTTCTTTAATGGAGATTAAGCAATTGTCTGATCGTGTTGAGCAGCACGCAGCTGAAGTGTGGGGAATTTCCGCCTATCTCGCTCAATCGTCTGCTGTTGAACCCAAAATCCCTACTCCTGATGTGATTTCTGGGGATCGGTCTAAATTTTTGAATTTTAAGAATGATTGTAAATTATTTCTTGCCTTGAAGCCTAACTCATCGGGGAACTCTGTGCAGCAGGTTAAAATTGTCATCTCCTTGCTGCGTGGCGATCCCCAGAATTGGGCTTTTTCTCTGACACCTGGAAATCCTATTCTGACTAATGTGGACGCATTTTTTCAAGCTTTGGGGCTGTTGTATGATGAACCTAATGCTATTGATCAAGCTGAGAAAACCCATTAAACCAGGGTCACGATTCTGCAGAGTTATACTGTCAAAAATTCCGAAAGTGGGCGGTCCTTACTACATCGAATGATGGTGCCTTAGCAGCTCTCTTTCGGAAGGGTTTATCAGAAACCATAAAAGATGTTATGGTGGGATTTCCTGTTTCCTCTGGTCTGGATGATTCTATGTCATTAGCCATTCAAGTTGATCGATGTTTACGTGAACGGAAAACTACACGAGAGGCGTTGCCGACCTTTTGAACAAATGTCTGAACCCATGCAATGTGATAGGGTTTTGTCGAGGGCGCAATGTCAGGATTTTAGAAGGCGTAATAAGCTGTGTTTTTTCTGTGGCGACACCTCATACTATTTCTGTCTGCCCTAAACGAGAGAAACGTTTTGCACACACATTTGCTGTGGGCAGTGTACAGCCTAAGTTCCTTTTGGCAATTACTCTTATCTGCTCCTTATCCACATTGTCCGCTAAGGCTTTTGTGGATTCAGGAGCAGATTTCAGTCTGATGGATTTGGACTTTGCTAAACGTGGTTTTCCCATGATACCCCTGCGGACGCCTATTCCTTTGAGGGGTATTGATGCTACTCGTTTGGCAGAGAATAAACCCCAGTTTTGGACCCAGGTGATAATGCGGGTCACCCCGAACCACCAAGAAAATTGTAAATTTTTGGTGCTGCACAATTTGCATGATACTATTGTTCTGGGTTTTCCCTGGTTGCAAACTCATAATCCTGTTTTGGATTGGAAATCTGTGTCTGTGGTGATTTGGGGTTATCAGTGTGTTCTTAGTGACACTCCTGTTTTCTCCACCTCTCCCCAGTCTCATGATATTCCTGATTATTTGGCTGATTTTTCTGATGTATTTAGTGAGAGTAAGTCTTCGTCTTTGCCTCCTCATAGGAGTTATGACTGTGCAATTGAGTTGATGCCCGGGTGTAAATTTCCCAAGGGTCGGCTTTTCAACCTATCGGTACCCGAACATGATGCTATGCGATCTTATATCAAGGAGTCGTTGGAGAAGGGTCATATTAGACCATCCTCTTCACCTTTAGGTGCTGTTTTTTTTGTGACCAAGAGAGATGGTTCATTAAGGCCTTGTATTGACTATCGTTCCCTTAACAAAATCACGGTTAAATATCAGTACCCGTTACCCCTGATTTCTAATTTATTTTCCAGAGTTAAAAGTGCCTGCTGGTTTACCAAGCTTGACCTCAGGGGGGCGTATAATCTTATTCGCATCAAGCACGGGGATGAATGGAAGACGGCGTTTAATACTCCGGAGGGACATTTTGAGTACCTGGTGATGCCTTTTGGGCTCACTAATGCCCCTTCTGTCTTCCAATCCTTTATGAATTATATTTTCCGGGAATTTGTGGTTAAGTTTTTGATCATCTCTCTGGATGATATTTTGATCTTTTCCAGTGATTGGGATTCTCATGTGGAACATGTTCGGACTGTGTTTTGGATTTTGAGGGAAAATTCCCTGTATGTTAAGGGATCGAAATGCCTCTTTGGTGTACAGAGGATTTCATTTTTGGGATTTATTTTGTCTCTGTCGGCTATTGAAATGGCCCCGGCCAAGGTACAGGCCATTTATGAATGGGTTCAGCCCACTTCTTTGAAGGCTCTCCAGAAGTTTTTGGGTTTTGCTAATTTCTATCTTAAATGTATAGGTAATTTTTCTGGTATTGTCAAACCACTGACTTATCTGACCAAGAAGGGCGCTGATGTGCTGAATTTGTCTCCAGAGGCTGTCTCGGCATTTCAGGAGCTTAAGCGGAGATTCACTTCTGCTTCGGTTCTACGGCAACCTGATGTCTCACTTCCATTTCAGGTGGAGGTAGATGCTTCTGAGATTGGTACAGGAGTTGTTTTGTCCCAAAAAGATCCGGTGCCTTCTAAAATGAATCCCTGTGCCTTCTTTTCTCGAAAATTCTCCCCATCTGAACGTAACTATGACGTGGGGAATTGGGAATTGTTGGCCATGAAATGGGCATTTGAAGAGTCGAGACATTGGTTGGAGTGAGCTAGACATCAAGAATTTGATTTATCTTGAATCAGCCAAACGCTTGAATCCTAGACAGGCTAGGTGGGCCTTGTTTTTCACGCGTTTTAATGTTGTGGTCTCTTTTCTTCCGGGCACTAAGAATGTTAAGGCGGACGCCCTTTCTAGGAGTTTCTTTGCGGATTCTCTTATTGTGACCAAGCCTACTGCCATCCTAGGTGAGGGAGTAGTTCTTTCCGCCATCTTGCCTGATTTGAGACGTGCCCTGGAGGAATTTCAGGAGGACAAACCTGAGCATTGTCCTTTGGGAAAATTGTATGTTCCTGACCAGAGGAGGAAGAGATTGATGTCTGAAATTCATTGCTCTGCATTGGCTGGTCCTCCAGGTATTTTTGGTACCAGAGATTTGGTGAGTTGGTCTTTTTGGTGGTCTGCCTTATCTCGTGATGTCAGGAATTTTGTGCTGTCCTGTGGGACTTGTTCTCGGTCTAAACCCTGTTCCTGTTCTAATGGGTTGTTGATGCCCCTGCCGGTGCCCAAGAGGCCATGGACCCATATCTCAATGGATTTTATTTCTGATCTTCCTGTATCTCAGAGAATGACTGTTATCTGGGTGTTTTGTGATAGATTTTCTAAGATGGTCCATTTTGTACCACTCCCATAGTTGACATCCTCTTCAGAGTTGGTTCCCTTGTTTTTACAACAGGTGGTTTGGTTGCATGGAATTCCTGAGAATATTGTGTCAGACAGAGGAGTCCAGTTTGTTTCCAGATTTTGGTAAGCTTTTTGTTCCAATCTGGGAATTCAGTTATATTTCTGCTCTGCGTTTCATCCTCAGACCAATGGGCAGACTGAGAGAACAAACCAGACTTTGGAGTCCTATTTGAGATGTTTTATATCTGCTGATCAGGATGACTAGGTCTCATTTTTGCCCTTGGCCGAATTCGCGCTAAACAATAGAGCTAGTTCTGCCACTTTGATGTCGCCCTTTTTCTGTAACTTTGGGTTTCATCCTCGATTTTCTTCAGGGCAGGTGGAATCTTCGACCTGCCCAAGTGTGGACACTGTGGTAGAGAGAATGCAGCAGATTTGGGACCAAGTGGTGGATAAGTTGTCCCTCTCTCAGGAGAAAGCCCAGTGGTTTTCCAACCGGCATAGGACCATTGGTCCCCGGTTTAAAGTGGGTGATATGGTTTGGTTGTCGTCAAAGAATATTTCTATGAAGGTTGCATCTCCAAAGTTCATGCCAAGATTCATTGGACCTTATAAGATTTTGGAGATTCTTAATCCTGTTTCTTTTCAATTGGAGCTGCGTTTAAGATCCTTAACGTGTTTCATAAATCTTTGTTGAAGAGGTTTGTTGAGCCAGTAGTTCCTATGGCGGCACCTCCTGACCCTGTATTGGTTAAAGGCAATGTGGAATATGAGGTAGAGAAAATATTGGATTCTCGTTTGGCTAGACGGAGACTCCAGTACTTGGTCAAATGGAAGGGTTATGGCCAGGAGGATAATTCTTGGGTCTCTGCTTCTGACATTCATGCCGATAGATTGGTTCGTGCTTTTCACCGGGCCCATCCTGATCGGCCTGGTGGCGTGGATGAGGGTTCGGTGACCCCTCCTCAAGGAGGGGTACTGTTGTGAATTCACTTTCTGGCCTGCCTCTGGTTGCTAGTGAAGGTAGCTGAGCTGGTTGTATTGACAGAGGAGTCGCGAGTTCTCTTTCCGGGCTCCCTCTGGTGGTTACAGGAGGTAATGGAGCTGATCTAGTTGACAGAGGCCTGCCACCTGATAATGAGGACGACGATTGGACATCTGGAGTCTCTGACTGGATTTAAGACAGCCGACTCCCTCTATCCCTGCTGGTGATTTTTTCTGCCTCCTGAGGTCTTTGTTTCCAGTTCAGTCCCTGCATGCTCAAGCGAAGTGTTCTTTGCTATTGTTCACATTTGATTTGGTTTTGTCTATTCAGTTTTGTGTGGTCAGCCAGCCCCGGCTGGGGCTGTGCTGAATTTCCATCCTTATGTTACTGTTTGTGTCAGTTTGTTTTTTGTCCCTTATTCGAGTTGCCTCTTTTTGCTCTGCTTTCAGAATATGCCAGAGTGCTGATATAGTGGGAGAAGTCTAGTGACTTCAGAGTTTTTGCTATCAGAAGTGTTGGACATTTTTGCAGGGTTTTTTGCGTGATTGCAGACAGTGTCTTTCGTTTCCTGTCCTTTCTAGTTAGTGTGGGCGCCATCGTTTGCTCAGCCTATTTTCCTACCTGTGTTTGTATTTTCATCTTGTCTCACCGACAATATATGTTTGGGGGCTGTCTATTCCTTTGGGTCTGCTCTGGGGCAGTTTAGATTTCCCCTTTTCTTGCTTTAGGCTTATTTAGTTCTCCGGCTGTGTCGAGGCGTCTAGAATCATCGTAGGCACGCTCCATGGCTACTGCTAGTTGTGTGGATAGGATCAGGGGTCTGTAATCCGCTTAGTTACCAACCTCTCTGGTTTTCTGCAGCTTAGCTTGGTCTTGTTTTCCTCCTCGGTGACTCAATGATTACAGGAGTCATTGAAGAGTCCCAGAGTGAGTGGGCTAGTCCCATTGTGCTAATACCGAAACCAGATGGGTCGTTACGCTTCTGTAATGACTTCAGGAAGTTAAATGAGGTGTCAAAATTTGACCTCTACCCAATGCTTCGGGTGGACGAGCTAATTGAAAGACTGGGAAAGGCCCAGTACTCTTCACCACGCTTGACCTCACTAAAGGGTACTGGCAGATTCCCCTGACAGAATCGGCTAAAGAGAAGACCGCATTCATCACGCCAGAGCGTCTGTTTCACTTTGTTGTCTTACCCTTTGGGTTACATGGGGCTCCGGCCACATTCCAGAGGCTGATGGACATAGTATTAGAACCTCATCGGAAATACGCATCGGCCTATTTAGATGACTTAGTCATCTTTAGTACCAACTGGGAGATCCTCCTGTCCCAGGTACAAGCCGTGTTAGACTCGTCCGAGTCGCGGGGTTAACAGCAAACCCAAAGAAATGTGCGATAGGGCTCACGGAAGCTCGGTACTTGGGTTACGTGATCGGTCGCAGGGTGATCAAACCCCAAGTAAACATTATTGAGGCCATCCAAAACTGGCCCAAGCCCATAAGTACTAAGCAGGTGAGGGCATTCCTTGGCATCATTGGTTACTACTGCCGGTTTATACCCAATTTTGTGGGGAATCGGCACCCCTAACGGACCTCTTAAAAGGTTAAAGGACAGTGATGGTCCGATGGAATCCTCAGGCGGAAAAAGCATTCAAGTCCCTGAAGTCGGCGTTGTGTGGACAGCCGGTCCTCATCAGCCCCGACTTCAAAAAGACCTTTATTGTACAAACCGATGCCTCGGAGGTAGGTCTAAGAGCGGTGCTGTCGCAAGAGGTGAACGTGGATGAGCATCCAGTCACCTACTTGAGCAGGAAACTGACCCAGGCAGAGAAAAATTATAGCGTAGTGGAGAAGGAGTGCTTGGCGATTAAATGGGCCTTGGAGTTCCTACGCTATTATTTGCTTGGGTGTCAGTTTCGTTTGGTAACAGACCATTCCCCCCTCGTCTGGATGAGAAACGCAAAAGAGAGGAATGCCCGAGTCACCAGATAGTTCCTGTCCTTACAGAACTTCAAATTCTCAGTGAAGCATAGGGCAGGAAAGGCACACGGAAATGAGGATGACCTGTCATGGGCCCCCTGTATGGTGACAAATGTTCAACCCCACAAGCTTGAACAGAGGGGGGGGTGGTATGTGAGGCAGCGACCGGAGTCATATGTGAGGATCGCTATGTGTCCCCCAGAATGCTCTAAGTAGTGTATTAGATCCGCTGGAGTGCCCTGTCGTCACAGCAGTGTGCCTGTGACTCACAGGGCTGAATAAAAGTGAGTTTGAGCCTGGTCAAGTTATTTGGACCAAGGAGTTTATTCAGGAAAACCCGGTATGGGCTTTTATTTTTTAAACGGACTGCAGGAAGGTAGTGGGAGCCGGTCCATTTCCTCCAGCCCAGGTCTTACAGTTGTGGCCAAAAGTATTGACACCCCTGCAATTTTGTCAGATAATACTCAGTTTTCTTCCTGAAAATGATTGCAATCACAAATTCTTTGGTATTATTATCTTCATTTAATTTGTCTTAAATGAAAAAACACTAAACAGAATGAAGCAAAAAGCAAAACATTGATCACACAAAACTCCAAAAATGGGCCAGACAAAAGTATTGGCACCGTCAGCCTAATACTTGGTTGCACAACCTTTAGCCAAAATAACTGCAACCATCTGCTTCCGGTAACCATCAATGAGTTTCTTACAATGCTCTGCTGGAATTTTAGACCATTCTTCTTTGGCAAACTGCTCCAGGTCCCTGATATTAGAAGGGTGCCTTCTCCAAACTGCCATTTTTAGATCTCTCCACAGGTGTTCTATGGGATTCAGGTCTGGACTCATTGCTGGCCACCTTAGAAGTCTCCAGTGCTTTCTCTCAAACCATTTTCTAGTGCATTTTGAAGTGTGTTTTGGGTCATTGTCCTGCTGGAAGACCCATGACCTCTGAGGGAGACCCAGCTTTCTCACACTGGGCCCTACATTATGCTGCAAAATTTGTTGGTAGTCTTCAGACTTCATAATGCCATGCACACGGTCAAGCAGTCCAGTGCCAGAGGCAGCAAAACAACTCCAAAACATCAGGGAACCTCTGCCATGTTTGACTGTAGGGACCGTGTTTTTTCTTTGAATGCCTCTTTTTTTCTCCTGTAAACTCTACGTTGATGCCTTTGCCCAAAAAGCTCTACTTTTGTCTCATCTGACCAGAGAACATTCTTCCAAAACGTTTTAGGCTTTTTCAGGTGAGTTTTGGCAAACTCCAGCCTGGCTTTTTTATGTCTCGGGGTAAGAAGTGGGGTCTTCCTGGGTCTCCTATCATACAGTCCCTTTTCATTCAGACGCCGACGGATAGTACGGGTTGACACTGTTGTATCCTCGGACTGCAGGGCAGCTTGAACTTGTTTGGATGTTAGTCAAGGTTCTTTATCCAACATCCACACAATCTTGCGTTGAAATCTCTTGTCAATTTTTCTTTTCCGTCCACATCTAGGAAGGTTAGCCACAGTGCCGTGGGCTTTAAACTTCTTGATGACACTGCGCATGGTAGACACAGGAACATTCAGGTCTTTGGAGATGGACATGTAGCCTTGATATTGCTCATGCTTCCTCACAATTTGGTTTCTCAAGTCCTCAGACAGTTCTTTGGTCTTTCTTTTCTCCATGCTCAATGTGGTACACACAAGGACACAGGGCAGAGTCAACTTTAATCCATGTCAACTGGCTGCAAGTGTGATTTAGTTATTGCCAGCACCTGTTAGGCACCACAGGTAAGTTACAGGTGCTGTTAATTACACAACTTAGAGAAGCATCACATGATTTTTCGAACAGTGCCAATACTTTTGTCCACCCTCTTTTTTTATGATTGTTGTGGAATTATACCCAATTTGTCTTTAGGACAGTTCTTTTTGTGTTTTTTCATTTAAGACAAATTAAATGAAGATAATACCAAAGAATTTGTGTTTGCAATAATTTTCAGGAAGAAACTATGTATTATCTGACAAAATTGCAGGGGTGTCAATACTTTTGGCCACAACTGTATAAGTGCCCTATGGCCACAGATTGGGGAAAGGAAAAAAACCCTGCACAAAGGGTTTGGGTGTGTCAGTTCTGATTTGCACAGAGAGGGAGCAGTGGTCTGCAGAGCTCCCTGTGTGAGGCAACACAGGGCCAAGCCGAGTCAAGGTCTGGCACCCCTTTCATACCCGGGCAACGCGGTCGCTCATGGCAACTGACCACGGACTGTTTTGTCACTTTCCGGCTGCGATCCGGAGGATACAGCGTGTTGTGCACTGTGAGTATTATTTGTGGACATTAAACACATTTTCTTGTTTTGAACTTGCTGGGTCAGTGCCTCATCTCTGCTCAGCGTGGATGCCGCTGCTTTACACTATGTATATATATAATTATTAAGTTATGCTCAAATGTTTACATACCCTGGCAGAATTTTTGCTTTCTTGACTTTTTTTTTCAGAAAATATGAATGATAACACCAAAACTTTTTCTCCACTCATGGTTAGTTGTTGGGTGAAGCCATTTATTGTCAAACTACTGTGTTTTCTCTTTTTAAAAAATCATAATGACAACCCAAAACATCCAAATGACCTTGATCAAAAGTTCACATACCCCATTTCTTAATACCGTGTATTGCCCTCTCTAACATCAATGACAGCTTGAAGTCTTTTGTGGTAGTTGTGGATGATGTTCTTTATTTTCTCAGATGGTAAAGCTGCCCACTCTTCTTGGCAAAAAGCCTTCTGTTCCTGTTAATTCCTGGGCTCTCTAGCATGAATTGCGCGCTTGAGATCTCCCCAGAGTGGCTCAATTATATTGAGGTCAGGAGACTGAGATGGCCACTCCAAAACCTTCACTTTGTTCTGCTGTAGCCAATAACAGGTCGACTTGGCCTTGTATTTTGGATCGTTGTCATATTGGAACATCCAAGTATGTCCCATGTGCAGCTTCCGGGCTGATGATTCTAAATTTGCCTCCAGTATTTGCTGATAACATGCTGCATTCATCTTTCCTTCAACTTTGACCAAGTTTCCTGTGCCTTTGTAGCTCACACATCCCCAAAACATCAGCGATCCACCTCCGTGCTTTATAGTAGAAATTGTGTTCCTTTCATCATAGGCTTTGTTGACCTCTCTTCAAATGTAACTTTTATGGTTGTGGCCAAAAAGTTCAATTTTGGTCTCATCACTCCAAATTACCTTGTTCCAGAAGTTTTGAAGCTTGTCTCTGTGCTGTTTTGCGTATTGTAGGCGAGATACTTTGTGGCATTTGGCAGTAATGGTTTTCTTCTGCCAACTCGATCATGCAGGCCATTTTTCTTTAAGTGCCTCCTTACTGTGCATCTTGAAACAGACACACTGCTTGTTTTCAGAGAGTTCAATATTTCAACTTTTGTTGTTTTTTGGGTTTTTCTTTGCATGTCGAACAATTTTCCTGGCAGTTGTGGATAAAATTTGTGTTGGTCTACCTGACGACCCTGGTTTTGTTTTTACAGAGCCCCTGGTTTTCCAGTTGCTAATCACAGTATGAACGCTGCTGACTTGCATTATCTTTTTACATCCCTTTCCTGTTTTATACAGTTGAACCACCTTTTCCCGTAGATCTGTTAACGATTCTTTTGCTTTCCCCATGACTCACAATCCAGAAACGTCAGTGGCTGGATGAAAGATGCAAGAATCTGTTTGGATCCCAGAAACTCACTCACCTTTTATACAAACACACTGATCACAAGCAAACAGGTTACAGCTGAGGATGTTAACTTTAGTAGCAATTGAAACCCATTTGTGTCAACTTCTTTTCCCGTTAACAGGCCAAAATCATCAGGGTATTTAAACTTTTGATCAGGGTCATTTGGATGTTTTGGGTTGTCATTATGAATTAAAAAGAGAAAACACAGTAGTTTGACAATAAATGGCTTCACCCAAATTCTGCCGGGTATGTAAACTTTTGAGCACAACTGTGTGTATAAATAACAATAGATATAATTAAAAAAAATGATCACCCCTAGGATTTGGTGGGAAGGCTTGGCCAAAGAGGACTCTGACTACCACCATTGCTTTCTATGGTACACGGGACCATCTCCAGGGCTGGGAATGGTTAAGGAACCTTGGTGAAGGTACTTAATATTCCCATTATTTATAATATCTTTATATATTAATTCCATTCTCTGATTTTTCTTGCATTTATTGTATTTTGCCATTTTTGAGGCTGTTCCAGCTTCTCTCTATCTATCTAATATATATGTGTTTGTATGTATATACACACTCTACAATTTTGCGCCTATATGGCAAACTTTCTGTACATGAAACAGAAGTATAATTGTACAGAATAACGACTTAGGTACCATTATAACCAATGCTTGAAGTAAATGACAAGAGAATATAAGTCATGAAATAAAACATCTATAAAAATATGTATTATTGTATAAATATTTGTCTTGATTACCTATTTTCTCTTGTGATGACCACATAGTATTAGTTACAATGGTTGGTACGCAGATCCCAATTATACATAGTTATACTTGTGTTGCTTCATGTACAGAAAGTTTGCTGTGTAGGTGTAAAATTGTTTAATCCATGTGTAAAAAAATATTTTGTTTTATTACTTTTCAGGTAAAGCAAACCAAGTGGCTAAGGAAGCAGTTAATAGATGGACAGGTAAGTTTTTTCCCCATTTTTGTTGTCAGATGAGCATGTTTTAGTGTAAGGCATGTGGCTTTTTCCTCTATTTGTTAGCAGAGGGCACAGACAGCATTTTTTTAGTTCTGCAGTTAATATAAGAGACATTTTATATGCTTAGGCATATATAGAGAACTTATTGTTTTAGGAGTTGTCCACTTTCAAACATTACTTTCATTATTGCTCATATCATGATTCAAAAAAGTGCTATTTTCAGCAGAGCCCTGATCTTAAGCTTTCGGGCTTCTCCCAGGCTCTGTAGCCCCAGTTCCTGACACAGGAGAGCACTCCCTGTGTCAGCTTGTCATCAGCGCTGTCTAGAGGGGGCTGGCTTATTGCTCATTTAAATAGATTAGCCCATCCCCTTCTATGTCACAGTTGATACATGAACAAAGAAGGGGCTTGGCTTAATTGTTAAAATAGGCAGGTAGGTAGCCTACACATAGTTCTGATGATGTGCTAACAGTGTAGCTGGTGAACAAGGGACAGAGAACTAGTGGCATCTTTAAATACAAAAGTATATTTCTATGTTCTTTATAATCCTAGAATGAAAATGTCAAAAGATTTTTTTTTTGAAATTTGTGAACTCATTTAATCTTATCTTTATTGCCTTGAACCTTTCCTGTGGACCTGCTGTGTTCTTCTAATATAGCTTCATGCAGAATGGCAGATCCAAGGATGGAAAGCACAATGCTCTGCTGCCATTTCTGATATAATTCCTTAGCATGCAGTATAGACCCCAGGATGTAAATGTCATTACCTCCTAGGAAAAATAAAGATGCAGCTAATTCAATGTATTGAGTAATAATCAAAGTAAATTTGTGTGATTTTATCTTTAAACCATAGGGAAGGTTCCCTTTAAAACCAGATACCTTGGCATCATAGGAGTGTTCATGTTTTTCCACATATCTCAATATTAAGATTTGAGAGTCCTCAGTGGTTGATACCTTTTAATGGCTAACTGAAAAGATGGTAACAAATTGCAAGCTTTCGAGACTACTTGGGTCTCTTCATCAGGCATAGACTAAATAAAAAATCTGAAGAATCACATATTTATACGCAACAGGGCACAGAAATAATGCAATAGTTACGACCAGTGATGTCAAGCACAACTATCATTATGGGAGTGGGAGAAACGGTTTTGTCCGTAAATATTGGAATAGTTCATTGATAAGGAGTGTGAAAGTTTTCTTGTCCTGTGATTGCGGTCTGATCCATGGTTTTGATGCCTCCACAAGGTCTGAGGAGCACATTCCTTAGTTGACGTAGAAGGAAATAAATCCATTCATTCCTGCACTGAGTGTGTCAAAGGTTGTCATAAGTTTATACTCCCAGATCCTTGTAGATGGATTACAACATGCCCATATGCCCATTATTTTTGTCCTTAAGATGATAACCCTATTTATTACAGTTGTGGCCAAAAGTATTGACACCCCTGCAATTTTGTCAGATAATACTCAGTTTCTTCCTGAAATTGATTGCAAACACAAATTCTTTGTTATTATTATCTTCATTTAATTTGTCTTAAATGAAAAAACACAAAAAGAATTGTCCTAAAGCCAAATTGGATATAATTCCACACCAAACATAAAAAAGAGGGTGGACAAAAGTATTGGCACTGTTCGAAAAATCATGTGATGCTTCTCTAATTTGTGTAATTAACAGCACCTGTAACTTACCTGTGGTGCCTAACAGGTGTTGGCAATAACCAAATCACACTTGCAGCCAGTTGACATGGATTAAAGTTGACTCAACCTCTATACTGTGTCCTTGTGTATACCACATTGAGCATGGAGAAAAGAAAGAAGACCAAAGAACTGTCTGAGGACTTGAGAAACCAAATTGTGAGGAAGCATGAGCAATCTCAAGGCTATAAGTCCATCTCCAAAGACCTGAATGTTCCTGTGTCTACCGTGCGCATTGTCATCAAGAAGTTTAAAGCCCATGGCACTGTGGCTAACCTCCCTAGATGTGGACGGAAAAGAAAAATTGACAAGAGATTTCAACGCAAGATTGTGCGGATGTTGGATAAAGATCCTCGACTAACATCCAAACAAGTTCAAGCTGCCCTGCAGTCCAAGGATACAACAGTGTCAACCCGTACTATCCGTCGGCGTCTGAATGAAAAGGGACTGTATGGTAGGAGACCCAGGAAGACCCCACTTCTTACCCCAAGACATAAAAAAGCCTGGCTGGAATTTGCCAAAACTCACCTGAAAAAGCCTAAAACGTTTTGGAAGAATGTTCTCTGGTCAGATGAGACAAAAGTAGAGCTTTTTGGGCAAAGGCATCAACGTAGAGTTTACAGGAGAAAAAAAGAGGCATTCAAAGAAAAGAACACAGTCCCTACAGTCAAACATGGCGGAGGTTCCCTGATGTTTTGGGGTTGCTTTGCTGCCTCTGGCACTGGACTGCTTGACCGTGTGCATGGCATTATGAAGTTTGAAGACTACCAACAAATTTTGCAGCATAATGTAGGGCCCAGTGTGAGAAAGCTGGGTCTTCCTCAGAGGCCATGGGTCTTCCAGCAGGACAATGACCCAAAACACACTTCAAAAAGCACTAGAAAATGGTTTGAGAGAAAGCAATGGAGACTTCTAAGGTGGCCAGCAATGAGTCCAGACCTGAATCCCATGGAACACCTGTGGAGAGATCTAAAAATGGCAGTTTGGAGAAGGCACCCTTCTAATATCAGTGACCTGGAGCAGTTTGCCAAAGAAGAATGGTCTAAAATTCCAGCAGAGCATTGTAAGAAACTCATTGATGGTTACCGGAAGCAGTTGGTCGCAGTTATTTTGGCTAAAGGTTGTGCAACCAAGTATTAGGCTGAGGGTGCCAATACTTTTGTCTGGCCCATTTTTGGAGTTTTGTGTGAAATGATCAATGTTTTGCTTTTTGCTTCATTCTCTTAAGTGTTTTTTCATTTAAGACAAATTAAATGAAGAAAATACCAAAGAATTTGTGTTTGCAATCATTTTCAGGAAGAAACTGAGTATTATCTGACAAAAATGCAGGGGTGTCAATACTTTTGGCCACAACTGTATATCCGAGGAGCATTAGTGAGGTGATGTAGGGAGCACTTTCTCTCTGTAAAAAAGAAAACTTAGGTGCTGCGTTTGCTATTGACCTTGGGATATAAAGGATTTTCCGATCTGGGGTGATTTTCATTCTGACCTTGCAGCAGCTCATGGTACAGTCACAGCTCCTGGGCCATTCCCATGATGTACATTTATGGTATAGCAAAGTGGGCAGTAGTTTTCATTCTCCTTGGGGAATGGCATTTTCCTTTATATCTGTATTTTTATATTTGTTTTATTGTTTATTTTTCTTGTTTTGGGATTGACAGGTATATTGTTTTTTGTATTAACAACTCCAAATCGCACAAAATGAGGAGCATTTTCAGCTGACGACGAAGCTGTCACTATAACAGCCTGATGTCTGTAATGGCAGAGTGCAATAATACTCAAAGTGCCTCTAAGGGCCCCGTCACACATAGCGACGCACCAGCGATCCCGACAACGATATTACCTTGTCAGGATCGCTGGTGTGTCGCTACATGATCGCTGGTTAGCTGCCAAACAGGCAGCTTCACCAGCGATCAGCGACACGTGGGTAACAAGCGACGCACGTCGCTTAGTTACCCAATGTGTACCTTAGTTACCAGCGCGCTGGTGCAGGGAGCTGGTAACCAAGGTAGACATAGGGTTTCTAAGCAGTGTGCGGCACTTAGAAACCCGATGTGTACTTTGGTTACCAGCTCCCTGCACCAGCGCGCTGGTAACTAAGGTACACATCGGGTTTCTAAGCGCTGCGCGCCGCTTAAAAACGCAACGTTTACCTTAATTACCAGCGTGCTGATCGCTGGTCTCCCGCCTGTCACACTCAGCGACACCAGCGATCAAAAAAATGTCCTGGCCATTCCAGGACGATCAGCGATAACCGGCAGGGGGGCCAGTCGCTTGTCAATGTCACACACAGCGATCTCGCTGGTGAGATCGCTGTTGCATCACAAAACTTGTGACTCAGCAGCGATCTTGCTAGCGAGATCGCTATGTGTGACGGGGGCTTAACTCTCTGGGGCATATTTACCACACTACAGAATAGCATACATGCTACTAAATGGAAATACACAAATTGCCGTCTTTAAAAGGTTAAAAGATGGAGCGTTTATTGACCTGGAATATGGTTCTTCCAGCTAAAGCCTGAATTTGATAGTGCTTTTGATACTTTGTTGGGTAACGGCGAGGTGACCAATTATGCTCATGCGGTTTCTTGCCTAAAAGCCATATTCAGACGGTCCGTGAGACCTGATCCAAGTACAGATTTCAATGCATGGACTAGCTGTGGGTCTCCTGACCTGATTGTAGCGACAACTTCATAGACCTATATGAGGCTGTTGAATTTTTATTGGGAGACTTGCCACCACTCCTTTCAGCATGGGTATCCACTACCTGGATTGAACAAATTTTGAAACAGTTAATTTATATACTTCCTTCTAAGTTTGTTCCAATAAAACATTATACACTTTAGGAAAGCATTTCTATATTTATTTTAAAGTATGTTGTCCAGTAACTTCCTTTCGTCAGAGAGTCTGGCTTTGAATTGTAGTAGGCTTATTTTACAGCAAAACTCTGAATAAATGGTATAGAAGGGTGTCAAACCAAAAATCATATCAAAAAACCCAAAAACTAATATACTTCATTATTAAAAAGCACCAAATGGGGGTCTCACCCCTCGAAGTGAACACAGAAAAACAAAAACCAAAAAACAAGTACCCCAAAAATTGGGGATTTCCTAGGAGTCCCTGATAAAGTCTACTGCTCACACCTTCCTTGCCGCGGAGGTAGGCACCCTAGGGGGGAACGTTGTGGTGCCCCCGCTCAACGATGACTCTCCCTAAGGACCCTATTCCACCCTGCAGCCACTAGGGGATCCCTTCCCCGATACTAAAGGGACCCCTAATACTATACAGAGACAATCCTATGATAAGGAAGACCCTATACCCCACAGAAATTTAAAAACCTATAGGAACACATTGGCAGTGTCATGGTGTTATAAGGTGACGAGTCAATGAAAGAATAAGTCCTCCTTATAATCAGAGGATACAATGTCAAATTAATCGTTAGCACATGCATGAGCTCCACTATTTTTCCACAAGGGCCAAAGAGACAACATAGGGGTTCACCCTCAAATAGATGGTATGTTTTGTCCCATCAGAAAGTCCATACTTCTATATAAATAGTTTTAGCAACAGATATAATAAACAGCTACTATACCACATCAGGACACAAGTCATGTTGATTTCGGGCCTCCTGATGAGCCGAAACGCGTTGAGGCGCTATAAGCTATTTGGCAGATGGCGGGTGATACGATGAGTATTTGAAATATATGTATCTGAGCATGTCTGCTAGTGGCATCTGTACATTTTCTGTCTGATTCATGACGGGGTTTACTGTTTAATATGGTGGACACAGGCTCACAGGTTGTTAGACCTTAATGGGACGAAATGCACTATATATCTGTGCATGACTCATCATGCTGTTTATTATATCTGTTGCTAAAACTGTTTATATAGAAGTATTGACTTTCTGATGGGACAAAACATACCATATATTTGAGGATGAACCCCTCTGTTGTCTCTTTGGCCCTTGTGGAAAAATAGTGGAGCTCATGCATGTGCTAGCGATTAATTTGACATTGTATCCTCTGATTATAAGGAGGACTTATCATTCTTTCATTGACTCATCACCTTATAACGCCATGACACTGCCAATGTGTTCCTATATGTTTTTAATTTTCTGTAGGGTATAGGGTCTTCCTTATCATAGGATTGTCTCTGTATAGTATTAGGGGTCCCTTTAGTATCGGGGAAGGGATCCCCTAGTGGCTGCAGGTTGGAATAGGGTCCTTAGTGATAGCCATCGTTGAGTGCGGGCGCCACAACGTTCCCCCCTAGGGTACCTACCTCCGCGGCAAGGAAGGTGTGAGCAGTAGACTTTATCAGGGACTCCTAGGAAATCCCCATTTTTATGTTATACACATTTTTTTGGGCACTTTGTTTTTTGTTTTTTTGTTTTTCTGTGTTCACTTCGTGGTGTGACCCCATTTGGGGCTTTTAATAATAAAGTATATTTAGTTTTAGGGTTTTTTTATATGATTTTAGGCTTATTTTACATCACATGTTTTAATTTGAAATATTTAATAATATTAAGTCCCTATTGAAGTCCTTCAATAATAATAATTTCATGAATATGGTTTGGTGTACCCACAAGTCCAGAGGAGTAGCAAAACTGCCATGCACATCTGAACTCCTGCCGCAACTGCCAGAATAGGAGTTCTGGCAGACTAACCACTTAGATGCCATGGTCAATAGAGTGTTTGACAGAATGATTGAGCACCCTTCCTTGTGACATCAGAGGCCATGCCACATGTGGGACCCAAACATCTGTCAATAGAACATTGACGGGCAGTTTTGTTGCAGACCCCATGGCAATTTTCATCTAGGTCTGATCCAATTTTTCAGCCTAGTTAGAGAGGCTACAAATAATCTTTCTGAATTTGTAAAACCAAAGAATCTAAATGAAGCCTCAGGTTTTGTTTGTTTGATTTATAGATCTTGTCTGATCTGAAATGTAAATGGATTACTTTCACTTCTAATATTTCTTTGCAGATAACATATTTTCTGTGAAGTCTTGGGCTAAGAAGAAGTTTGGATTTGAAGAAAGCAAGATTGACAAAACATTTGGTATACCGGAAGAATTTGATTATATTGATTGAATTACTTTGATGAATGGTTTTGTTCTGTTCACAAGCATTGATGCATATTGTGTTCTTTTTCTCTTTTATTGTTTTGTCTGGTTAATTGTTGCATCCAGGATTTGTATATCTGTACTGTGTAATTAATTTGTAAATAGTTTCACAAATAAATCTAAACATAAGGGTACAATATTCGTTTACCGTTAGCTAGAACAAGTTAAAAATGTTATCTTTACAGATAAAATTGATAGTTTTTCAGGCCATTTCATTAGCATAATCAATAATTTTTTTGTATCAAATTTATTAAGTAGTGAGGCTCAATTTTTACAACTTTTTACTGCCACAAAGTCAGGCTAAATGTTTAAACAAATCCCTTCTACATAGAACTCATTCTGATTTTCTTGAATGTGTTATATTCATGTTTTACACAGATACAATACGTACCCATTGTGGTGTATTATGCTGTTCCAAAAAAAAGAGACGTCTGATCTCTAGTTTTGTTAAAGGCATGTCCCAGGTAAGATTAGAGCAAGATATTGGGCTTCATGCACATGTGACATGTACAATGCACGGCTCCACATGTGTATGAGGCCTTATATCTTTTATTACAAGATAAAGGTGTTGTCCAGAGTTGGGATTAAAGTCTGTAGTCACTCTGTGTGATATAGAACTCTACATCGCTACATGTGAATCCTCACATAGAGCCGTGTGTGCAATTCTCCAGGAGCGAGCAAGCAGTTGTGTGACCGCAAGTATATGATAGCATACTCCCGACCACATTGAGCGAGGCCGGACACGTGTGACCAAAATGTGTTTGGAGGTATGCAAATCACATACTTGCGGTCACACAACTGCCTGCTCACAGAGAATCCTGACAAAGCACACACTGCACACTGTGAGGGATTACAAATCTGCTGTTACATAGAGTAAGGGTACCGTTACACATAAGGATGTCCCAGCGATCCCACCAACGATCCGACGTGGATGGGATCGCTGGGACATTGTTAGCTGATCGCTGGTGAGCTGTCACAGAGACAGCCCCTCCAGCGATCAGGACCAGCGAGCACGCTGGTTACCAATGTAAACATCGGGTTTCTAAGGGCTGCGGGGCCCTTAGAAACCCGATGTTTACCCTAGATACCAGCGTGCACTGCAGGCAGGGCGGAAGGTGGAGGCAGAGCGGCGCACAGACAGACCTGCGTAGCTCTGCTTTCTGCTACTCCGGTCTGACAGACTGGAGTAGCAGATAGCAGAGCTACTCCGGTCAGTGCGCCGCTCTGCCTCCACCTTCCGCCCTGCCTGCAGTGCACGCTGGTATCTAGGGTAAACATCAGGTTTCTAAGGGCCCCGCAGCCCTTAGAAACCCGATGTTTACATTGGTAACCAGCGTGCAGCGTCGCTCATCGCTGGCTCCCGCTGCCACACGCAGCGATGCGCGCTGGCCAGCGGGAGACCAGCGATGAAAAAATGGCCCAGGACGATCCAGCACGATCAGCGATACCCCGAGGGGGGGCCGATCGCTGCTGGATGTCACACACAGCCATTTCGCTGGAGAGATCGCTGATGTGTCACAAAATCTGCAGATAAAGGTTTAATTTGCAGGTTAAAGAGCATTATAAAGCTGTGCAGCCGCACTGAAAGCTCAGCTATGGTAAGAAATTAACTTTAATCCTCCCGGCGGCCACAGGCTGAGACACTGCTACAGTCACCACTTTGTACATAGTGAGCGGCGGCTGTAAGCATGTTCCGAAACGTTGACACCTGGCTGTACTACCTGCATCTGCCGCTCACCATGTACTGAGCAGTGACTGAAGCCACGTCTCTGACTGAATGTCAGATGCTGCCGGTAGGAATAAAGTTAATTTCTTTCCGGTTGCTAGGCTGTCAGTATAGCAGCTGAATGGCTTTCTAAAGGTATGTTCAGACAATCGGTAATAGCTACAGGCTTGACCTTGCATACTTGTGCAGTGTCAAAACCGCAGTGGCCAGATGTTACAGCATAGTGGATGGGATTTCAAGAAATCCCATGCTTACTATGTGTCCACAAACATCCGTGGATCACCCACTGACATGTAACACGTCTTTCAGGACCGCAATATGTCAATTTGTCTTGCAGAGACGCTGCCTATTACACAAATTACATCAATAGAATGTATTGAATGTGGTGAGTCCACACGGTTCAGTGATCACATGCGAATTCACCTGCGTTCAATAGATGGTAGCCCTTTGGACGAATCATCCAAAGTGCTGCATTGTTCGGATCGTGGGCATATGGCCTAAAGCTATTTACCTGCAGATTAACCACATACCTGCAGGTAAATAGCGTTATCCGTTAATACAGCTACGTTCATGTGACAATGACATGGATACACGGGGCTCAGAGTGGAAGAACGGTGCCAGTGAAGGAAGTATTCATGATATTTTTCAGTTAGAAGAGATGGGATGTTATGCACTTGTAGGGTCGGTAGGCTGGGCTGGGGGGGGTGGTCCCTCTGTATACCACGCAGTGACGCACAGACAAAAGATGGAGGCAGATTTCGGGTGCAACAGGTCCAAGTTTATTTCCCGCCGTCCGACTGACGGCCCTCACGATACACCGCAAATTCTCTTCACGGCCCTCCGTGTCCAGGCCCCGTTACACACACACCGTACTTATCACCAGGGACGTAAATACATGTACCGTCCCTTTTCGCTTAACGACGTTCTTGTCAGCTCGGTCACTGTGGCTGCCATAGGCCCGTACACCAACAGTAATTTTTCTGGTCAGGTATCGTCTTCAACTCGGTATGTGTTTCCCCGGGGCCTCGTCTGTACTGCGGTACTTCATGTCAGGACCACCCCCCTGACTTCCTTTCTCCTCAGTCCCCTGGTTAGGTTTTTCCTCACAGTGCAGCAACTGTCACAGTCTCCTCGTCATTTGAGCTCCCCCTGGGGACTGGAATCTTCTGGAACCCTCCTGTCAAATTTATAGCTTTCCCGGTTCCCTGTAACTCTGCCTCCCATGACCAACGTTTTCTTAGCCCTAAGCTGATGTCAAGTCCTATGCTCATACTCCTCCCTGCCCTCTAATGTCAATTCCAGGTACTGCAGGTCACCTACACTTTCCTAGCTGTTTTCCCTTCTGTCATAACTGACATCCTGCCTGACAAGTACAAACCCCTTTGAAACCTGACCAGTCAGTCCGTCCGTCAGGTCACCTTCCCTACACACTCTCCCCGATTTTATGGCCACCTCTCTGCCTTTTCTATGGTCTTTGGTTACTGACTGCAGTGGTGACGGGACGAATGCAGCAGACTTTACCTCCAGAGCCAATGAGCTCAGTGACTCTGCTCCATGTAGACAGCATGTGCTGTTGAGCTGTAGTTGGGCTGTCACTACTGCAGCCAGTAATTAGACATCAGTACAGTGGCGAAATGGTAGAGCTAAATTTGGGGTGAGTAACATTTTATTATTTTAATTCAGTGCTGGAGATTAAATGCTGGAAACTTATAACTGGAAAACATCATGAAAGGAGTTTTTGGTTACAAGTCTGGAGACACTCTATGTAATTGCAGACTTGTGAATCCTCACAGCATGTGCACTATGCGCTGTGAGGATTCTCTCGCATCGGGCGGACACATGACCTCAAATATGCAATCATTACATCACTAGTTAAAGTATGTTATGTTAAAAAGACAATTAAAGTAGTGAAAATATGCTTGCTTTGCTGTAGGGGTAACATATGTAAACTAGCTTCTAGTTTATTTTGCAATAAAGCTTATTGTAACCAGTATTCTTACCCGTATATACATCTAATTAAAACTGTGTTTTCAAAAACAATAAAATAGTCAGCTGAATTAAGTTCAGCTGATTGGTTTGGCCCTCCACAACTGTTCCAGTTCCTCATGTGGCCCCTTGGTAAAATTAATTGCCCACTCCTGGTCTAATGGGAAGGAAAAGGTTTGAAATTGCAAGAAAAAAGGATACAACAAGGATGGTAAAAACAGACACATGGACGAAAAACTGAAAAAGCCTTATTAAATTTGGTTACTTTTTCTCATATGCAACAAAAGCAGGTATGTGAAACGGGCCTAAGTCTTGGATTATATTTGTAAAATTAAGTTTGTAGGATTTCTACTTAAAAGGGTTTGCCAACGTCTTTGACAACCCCTTCTCAATTCCCATGATTCCCCCCAGTAAAGTAATAACACTGGTGCTGGCGTTGTTCTAGTGATGTTGACATTGGCTCTCCTAGCGCTCACATGACGTTATTATGTCACGTGATCCCTGTGGCCAGTCAACACTGGCTTCCGTCTCCCCTCCTTCAGACATCAAGAGGAAGGCTGTTGTCTCGCTTCTTCTGGATGTCAATTTTGTCCATAGGAGAGAAGAGAGAAGCAAGCGCTGAATGGCCGCAAGGATCACATGACATAAGCCCCAAGAGAGCCAGTGTTGATACCGTCTGAATGGTGCAGGTGAGTATAAGTGTTATTATTTTACTTGAAGGGGAAAAACAGGGATTGAGACAGAGATATCCGAGTAGGGATTAACCCCATAAAGTGAATATTTGGCAAATGTTTCACAATCGCTCGGAGTTATCTGCAATGTACAGTAAACTTGCAGCTTTGCTGCCTCTCAGTGGTAACTGCAATGTTTCCCTGTTGGAAGGAAAGTATAAAGATCTGAACCTTGCAACATTTTTTTCTCGATTGAATAAACATAGGACCCATAGGATTGCATTGTTCCGCTTACTTCCCGCATGTGGCTGTGCCCACCATGTGAAAAGTAAGCAGAACATTTGCAGATGGTACCCACGGCCCGGAGGAGAGGAGACTGTATTCCGGGCTCTGGGTACCATATCCCTGTAAAAAATATAATTAAAATAAAAATAATTGTTATTCTCACCTTCCGGCGTCCCGCGCAGCCTTCCCGCCTCTCTCCACGCTCCCGGTCCCAGTAATCCTTTGCGAGAATGACCGCGATGACGTCGAGATCTCGCGGTCATTCGTGATGACGTCGCGGGAGCACAACGTCTTGCGGTCATTCGCGCAAAGGATTACTGGGACCGAGAGCGTGGAGAGAGGCGGGAACGCTGCGCGGGACGCCGGAAGGTGAGCATAACAATATTTTTATTATTTTTTACATTTTATCTTTTACTACTGATGCCGCATAGGCAGCCTCAATAGTAAAAAGTTGGTCACACACACTTGTCAAACACTATATTTGACGAGTGTGACCAACCTGCCAATCAGTTCTCCAAGCGATGCTACAGATCGCTTGGAAAACGCTAGCATTCTGCAAGCTAATTACTCTTGCAAATCGCTGGTTTTTCCGCTGGAAAATCGCGGGAATTTAAAATGCGATTTTCCCGCGGAATGGAATCTGGAATTCTCGCGGTAACTTCCGCTACGTGTGTACGTAGCCTAAAGCTGGCCACAATTAAAAGCTGTCAGGGCATGGCTATCACTTGGTAGACAGCGATCTCTTATGACTCCTACATGAACACAAGGGGAGAGAACAAGTCTGCTGCTAGGATTGGGGTTGAAATTCCAACTGTCCATTCCATCTCTCCCCCCAACATCAACTGTTGGGGGGACCGTCTTAAGGGACATTAGGGTGATCTTACAGGGAATCTGTCATCAGGTTTTTGCTGTTTAATCTAAAAGGCCAGTGTTCCTGAATTCCAGTCCTCAAGAACCACCAACAGATTGTTTTCAGGAATTCCTTAGTATTGTCCAGAAGGTAATTCTATCACCTGTGCAATACTAAGGAAATCTTGAAAACACGATCTGTTGATGGCTCTTGAGGACTGGAGTTAGGGAACACTGGAATAGGGCAAGAGAGCTTGATTACAGAGAATGTGTCACTCAATCGGCTTTGCTCTGTAGTTTCAATACAATTGTTTTGTCAGCAGGAGATTATCACTGCCTGACTAGGTCTCACAAATAGGCCAGTCCAACTAATCTGTGTAACCCCGTCCCCACTACTTATTGGCAGCTTGCTGACAATGTATAGTGTGCAGAGGAAGCTGTCAATCGGGTGTGGGCGAGGATATACAAGACTCAACATTGTGACCACTGCTACTGAGAGTCTTATCAAAACTGCACCAAGTGTCCCAGTAGGTGATACCTCTTAGGAATCAGGCTATCCGCTCCTACATCATTCTGCTCTTAGTATACTTAGCAAAATCCTGCTGATAGATTCCCATTAGGTTTATAGAAATGGGACTGACCAGGTAATGGTTATACTTGATCTAATGCATTTTCCCTTCGTACACTGAACATTCACTAGGGACAAACTCCATCGTTTTTTATCTTTAGGACAGTGAGAAGAGGTAATTACTGAGACTGTCAGTGCTAAGAGCTTTTGTTCCTCAGACACACCTCGGAGTGTTGTGAACTGTGTAATAGGCGCAGTGAGTATAGCTGGATGGGATTAAGGGAGCCGCGCACAGGCGCTGGATGGAGTTTTTGTTATTCCTTATAGAGCCAAAGTGTTTACTTCCAGCGATTAAAAATGTGCGTGTGTATCCTGACTGTCAGGAAAATGATAGAAGTTAATTGCTGCAAGCTCCTGGGGATGAAAAGACAAAATAATAGCAGCAAAGTGTTTGTATCAATCATAGCTATAAAAAGGAAGTCTGATCCCAGTAAAGAATGGACAACAGCTAGAGCTATTGTGTTTAAAAAGACTTTAAACCTAATTATTTTACTGATTTTAGAATCCAGTAACTGTTGTGATATATAGTGCTTGACTATAACAAATATGATTATTTTCCCTTAAAGGGGCTATTTCATTCTGTAATGCTGTAGATAAGCCCCCAATGTAACCTGAAAGAGAAGAAAAACGAGTTATATTGTATTCACCCAGGGGCGGTCCGGGTCCGGTTCGGGTTCAGACGGTGTCACGGTCCGGTCCAGCGCCTCCCATCTTTTAGCTATGACATCCTCTTCTTTGCTTCCAGTCGCGGCTCCGGCGCACTGCGCTGCCTTGTTGAGGGCAGAGCAGAGTACTGCAGTGCGCAGAAGATGGGAGGCGCTGGACCGGACCACGACACCCCCCGGACCCGAACCGCCCCTGGGTGAGTATAATCTAACTCGTTTTTCGTCCCTTTCAGGTTACATCGGGGGCTTATCTACAGCATTACAAAATGCTGTAGATAAACCCCTGATGGCGGTGGCCGCATCTCATATCCGAAAAAATAGGTGACAGGTTCCCTTTAATGTACACTCTGCACCCCATCTTGACTGAAAAAAACAGAAATGTAGAAATTTTTGCAAATTTATTAAAAAAGAGAAACTGAAATATCACATGGTCATAAGTATTCAGACCCTTTGCTGAGTATTGAGTAGAAGCACCATTTTGAGCTAGTACAGCCATGAGTCTTCTTGGGAATGATGCAACAAGTTTTCACACCAGGATTTGGGGATCCTCTGCTATTCTTCCTTGCAGGTCCTCTCCAGTTCCATCAGGTTGGATGGTGAACAGCCGTTTTTTCATGTCTCTACAGAGATGCTCAATTGGGTTTATGTCAGGGCTTTGGCTTAACCACTCTTAATTTTTTCTATAGCAATTTTTTGTAAATACCAAACAGTGAGCAATGTGGAAGTTATCCATAAGTACATTGTTTTCGGTTATAGGTACGAAATTGTTGGTAAAACAGCTCCAATCATATTAAAATTGATTTGTCATCAGACTATGCAGTATAATATTAGTCAGCAGAAAAAAATCTAAGAATAGTTGTTAATCTGCTGTATTAATAAGGAAAGCGCTCCTCCCGCTCCTTTGAGCTCCAATTGACAGTCCTCATAAGGTCACAAACAGTTGAGGGAAGCTCTCCCCTTATGAATGCAGTTCCTATTATTATACCGTTTGAGTCAATAGGAGAATGGAACTGTCTGTATACTTCTCCGGCCCTAGACAGAGTAGCATATTCTGATTATACAATTATACACTTTTCTTTAAATTATTTCTCCTTTGCAAAAATAAAAACTTCAGCAAATGTTCTTAAAATGAAAATAAAAAGCCCTATCTAGTCTTTATCTGATCCAGCGCAGGAGCTTTGGCAATCAGTCTGGTTCCAGCAGCCATAAGCAAAAACCAATCCGTGTCCTCAGCACTTGTGTACTACACTACTGGTTTCTCTGCTCAGCGATGGGAGCCATGATACACTGAAGGGCTGCAGCCACTTTAAAACAAAGATCTGGGGGGTCATGCTGCCTTAACCCCTTAAGGACCGAGCCACTTTGTATGTTAATGACCAGGCCTCATTTTTTATATCTGGCCAGTGGTGTTTTTTGTGGTAATAACTCTAGAACGCTTAAATGGATCCCACTGATTGTGAGAGCGTTTTTTCGTGACATATTGCACTTGATGATAGTGGTAAAGTTTGGTTGATTATGATTTGCGTTTATTTATGAAAATATTGAAATTTGGGTGAAAATTTGGAGAATTTCACAATTTTCCAACTTTTAATTTTTATGCCCTTAAACCAGAGCATTATATCACACCAAATAGTAAACGTATTTTTCAGACTATAAGACGCACTTTTTTCCTCCAAAATTTTGGAGGAAAGTGGGAGGTGCGCCTTATAGTCCAGATATACCTTTGGCTTATAGTCCAGCTCTGCCTGCTATTAAAGAGAATAAATATTCACTGCTCCCCATGCCCATAGTACCTCACACTTCTCAGCGCTGGCTACAGTGCATAGAGGTGGGAGGGACTATGGGTGTGGAAAGCCGTGAATATTCATTTTCTCTAACAGCAGGCACCTGCAGCGGCTGGCCAATAACATATGCTCTCTATTACACTGAATGAATACTCACTGCTCCCCGTTCCCATAGTCCCAGGCATGGGAGGAACAGTGAATATTCGGGAACCTGACCTCGGCGTGTGACGTAAAAAATGTACCATACAATTTGCTGTGAGATTTCTCCTGAGTACACTGATACCCCATATGTAGGGGAAAATTACAGCAGTGCTCGGAAGGGAGCGCAAAATTAGCTGTAATATGTATCAGACGCCATGTTGCGTTTGGAGAGCCCTTGATGTCCCGACACAGTGGAAACACCCAACAAGTGACCTCATTTTGTAAACTAGACACTTCACGGAATTAATCTAGTTACGGTATGTGGTGAGCACCTTGAACACCCAGGTGCTTCACACAAGTTTTACAATGTTGAGTCAAGAAAATAATAAAAAAAAAAACAAATTTGCCGCAAAAATTTTGTTTTGGGCCCAAATTTTGCATTTTTAGAATGGTAAAAAGAGAGAATGCACTGTAGAATTTGCTGTGCACTTTCTCCTGAATTCGCTGATACCTTCTCAAATGAGGTTGAAAACTACTGTTTGGGTGCACGGCAGAGCTCGGAAGGGAAGGAGCATCATTTGACTTTTGGAATGCAAAATTGGCTGGAAACTGTAGCTGATGCCATGTCACGTTTGGAGAGCCCGTGGTGTGCCTAAACAGTAGAAACCCCCCACAACTGACCTCATTTTGGAAACCACACCCCTCAAAGATTTTAGACAGGTGTAAAGTGAGGATTTTGAAAGCACAAGTACTACACACAATTTGATAACACTAGGTCGTCATATAAAAATATTTACATTTTTTCATGAGACTGTTGTTTTTGCCCCAAGTTTTTCACATCTGCAAGAGTTAACATGAAAAAAGGACCACTCAGTTTGTTACCCACGTTCTTCAGAGTGTGGTGATACTCCACATGTGGCACTATTGAATTTTGGAACACAAATTTGCCTGAAATAAAGTTCTCGACATGCCAAAACAGCAGAAACTCCATAGTTGTCCCAATTTTCTAAACTGCACCCTTTAAATAATTCATTTATGGCTATAATGAATCTTTTGAGCCCACATTTTATTAAAGGATTCAGTTCAAAATGAGTGTGAAAAAATAAAATAATTTTTTTTTTTTCACAAAAGCGGATGATCCCCATAGGGTAGGAAGTGGACCCCAAAATGTATATAACTCTCTATTTAGGTCATAATTTTACCTTACTGTTAGTTCAGTTCAGCTTGTTTTCAATAATCATCTATATGATCGTTCGCCTATATACTATAACTACATAATGCAAGTAAGAGAAAGACGGTAATTGTAATACATATGTGCATTAGGCTCCTCTAGGAAGAGGTTCATAACACTATTAGTATAATGAGTGTAAAGATATTAAATTACAGCTTAAGTGCCTGGGGAATTATTTTGGTGTGTTGGTTTTCAAGTGGCTTGTTGTAGAAAATCCCCTACCAACTCCGGTTATGTCATTTTTTCATTACTGATTCTGACATTAAAAAGTGCTTTTTTTTTATCAATCTCAATGTTTTGAGGGAAAAAAAATAAGTTCTAAAATAAACTCAGCTGGTTTATTACATGTACTCTGACTTATGTATAGACATGCGTCGAAACAAATACTTCTGTACAGTATGGACCAAGTCAACACACAAACTGCATTGGGAAGATTCTGCACTCTGTACCAAAACATATTTTTTATTATTTAGGGCCAGAGGACCTCTATCTAAATATAGGATAAAAGAAGTAAGAATCTAGAGTAAGCAGAATATTCTGTACATGAAAATTTTTCTGTAAGATCATATCTATCACTTAGCAGAACAATCTCAGATAAGTTAACATATGAAATCTGTCACGCTCGCGCCTTGGCTGAATGGCACAAGCCGGGGGTTTGTGGCCCCACTGTGCCACAAACCAGACTACCCTGGAAGGGGCGTGACTACGACAGCTACCTCGGTCTTCACTGGAGCCTCTGATGGTGAGGTCAGGCTTGTGCGGCAGATAGCTGTCGGGTGCCACTCCAGGGTGGTGTCTGGCTGTGGCTGCTGGTCCCACTCGGGGACAAGTCACTTGGACAGGTGTGACTAACAGGCAGGCTGAGACACTGGGCAAGCAGGCACGGCTTGGTACACTGGCAGGCAGACACGGCTTGGAGACACTGGGCAAGCGGGCACGGCTTGGAGACACTGGGCAAGTGGGCACGGCTTGGAGACATGGCTTGGATACACTGGGCAAGCGGGCACAGCTTGGAGACACTGGGCAGGTAGGTGACGGCTTGAGACAGGGCAAGCAGGAGTGGTATATGAGAGAACAGGTTTGGACCTGTTCACACAGGAGGTGCAGGTATGGATATAGGCAGGAAGGAGTGGAATATGAAGGAACAGGTTTGGACCTGTTCACACAGGAGGTGCAGGTAGGCAGAGCCGCAGGAGTGCGGAGTAGGCTGGGCTCCAAGGGAGCCAGGCAGGCAGAGCGGCTAGGGAGCCGAGCAGGCAGAGCGGCCAGGGAGCCGTGCAGACAGAGCGGCCAGGGAGCCGTGCAGACAGAGCGGCCAGGGAGCCGTGCAGACAGAGCGGCCAGGGAGCCGTGCAGACAGAGCGGCCAGGGAGCCTTGCAGACAGAGGGGCCAGGGAGCAGACGCACAGATAGGGAGGACACAAGGAAAGACACGGCAGAGAAGGAACCACAGACAAGGAGACTGACAGACGGAGGTAAGACTGAGTTCAGACAGAGTAAAATGAGGATGATTGACCTCATGGAGATCAACATCCAACACTGCGGAGACACCATCACGTGTTTCTCAACGCAGTGATTCTAGAGCACTGCCCCCATCCCTTATGGGAAATATGCAAAACAGAAGCCGCGGAGACACCATCACATGTTTCTCAACGCAAGCAATGACTAGCCAGGTCTTTCCCCGGGAAGGAACAACCACGGGAAGGGCAGTCTCCAATTAAGGAAACCACCTATGCCAAAACATGGTATCCATCCACAGACAGCTGTTTCGGGGTATTTGCCCCTCATCAGTGTGGAGTAGGAAACTGGCTAGTAGGAGCAATGCTTAGTAGAAGACTGTAAAATGAGGATGATTGATCTCATGGAGATCAACATCCAACACTGCGGAGACACCATCACGTGTTTCTCAACGCAGTGATTCTAGAGCACTGCCCCCATCCCTTATGGGAAATATGCAAAACAGAAGCCGCGGAGACACCATTACGTTTCTCAATGCAAGCAATGACTAGCCAGGTCTTTCCCCGGGAAGGAACAACCACAAGAAGGGCAGTCTCCAATGAAGGAAACCACCTATGCCAAAACATGGTATCCATCCACAGACAGCTGTTTCGGGGTATTTGCCCCTCATCATTGTGGAGTAGGAAACTGGCTAGTAGGAGCAATGCCTAGTAGAAGACTGTGTAAAATAGTCTTCTACTAGGCATTGCTCCTACTAGCCAGTTTCCTACACCACACTGATGAGGGGCAAATACCCCGAAACAGCTGTCTGTGGATGGATACCATGTTTTGGCATAGGTGGTTTCCTTCATTGGAGACTGCCCTTCCCGTGGTTGCTCCTTCCCGGGGAAAGACCTGGCTAGTCATTGCTTGCGTTGAGAAACGTGATGGTGTCTCCGCGGCTTCTGTTTTGCATGAGTTCAGACAGAGACACAGGGACAAAGGACCAGGATATTCTGCCTCCTGGCAGGCGGACAGAGAACAGACAAGGCACTGGGAACAAGACTCAAGGGCCAGGATATTCTGCCTCCTGGCAGGCGGACAGAGAAGTACTAGGCAAGGTACCAAGACACAGGAATACACAATAAGAGCCTTCAGAGAAGGCAATACATAGGACAGGGCCTGGCTAGCTCAGCAGCAAGGAGCTAACTGAGTTTAGACATTGCACAGGCAATGTTTCAGTGGATGTTGCAGGGTTAAATAGTCCAGGGCTCTAGGTAATTGGTCAGGGACCCATTAGCCAGGTGCACCCTGACTGCATAAGAACCAGAGAATTCAGGTGCCGCCCCCCTATACACAGAGTCAGGAAACATGGAGAGCAAGCAGGAAAACAAGAGGCATAGCACATGGAGCTCAGGGCTGGCAACAGACAGAATTCACAGCATGGCTTGAAGCAGAAAGTAAGTTGGTGTGCGGGGGATGGGAGGCCATGCAGTGATGCCAGCAGGATTGTTACAAAATCAATAAAATAGTCTTAATGTAATATACATCAGAGATGACATCTAACGTTCTCTAGCACAGGGTTCCCCAACTCCAGTCCTCAAGGCCCACCAACAGATCATGCTTTCAGGATTTCCTTAGTTTTGCTCAGGTGATAATTGCATCACCTGTGCAATACAAAGGAAATCCTGAAAACATGATCTGTTGGTGGGCCTTGAGGACTGGAGTTGGGGATCCCTGCTCTAGCAGACTTCTGCTATTTGTTCAGTTCAATAAACTCTTTTGGGTTATATTCCAAAATTCTGTACTCTGCCTCCTGTGTAAATCATTGTTTTCCTTCCTTTTTAGAAAGAATCTGTCAGCAGGTTTTTGCTACCTCATCTGAGAGCAGTGATGTAGGCAAAGAGAAGTTGAATCCAATGATTGATCAATTAGATTACTGGGTGCAGCAGTTCTGACACAATTAGGTTTAGCATGAAGCAGAGCTGAGGAAGCTAACCCCGCCCACACCATGCTATATATATATACAATGTCCATAAACAGTGAGGTGCTCGTCACAGGAGGGGGCTTGTCTAACTAGGGCTCACATGACCAGCAATTGACAGGGTGTTACCGCGACAGTGTAGCGCAAGAAGACCACAGCATCTGATTGCTCGCTGAGAAGAAGCACTTCTTCATTTTAAATGTTTTTATTTCTTCTGGCAGAATAGGGGGGAAATCCCTGTATTCACAGCTGTGCTCGGTTAGTCACTCCTTTCTCCTTTATACTCTGGACTCTGATACAAATCCTTGTCAGAGCTAGCTTTATTGCTGCATGACTAACAGTGGGAGAGGAGCACATATGAGAAGGAGAGTTGAAGGCGTTATTAGTGACTGTTCTTTGGTTTGTATGTGTGGTAATTCCTTATCCTTCTCTGTTTTTGTTTATTCCCCTACCTTCACTCCCTGGTGCATTCCTCTGTTACTTGTGAGTGAAAATTTTGTATGCCTGGAGTTTTCTTTTAAAGCCTTGTTTGTGTTGCCTTGTTTGTCGGGTTCATGTTCTACTGTGAACAGTAGCGCCACCTCTTCCCTGCCGGAGGGCTAACTGAGGAGATAACGCAAGGACGAAGGACCAGGCATCTTCACCATCTGAAGTATCCCAGGGAGCAGGCCGAGCTAGGGCGCCCCCTAGTGTTAGGGACAGGGAAGGAGCCCCAGGTCCTGGGTCACCCGACAGCTGTCGTTACATTGAGCTCCTGATGCTAAAACAATCATTGTAAGCAAACAAAACCCAGGAGCTTGATGAGAGGCATTGCTAATATCTGTGTTTTAACGCCTACCTCATGCTGTCTTCAGATTACGTAGGAAAAACCTGCTGACAGATTCCCTTTAAGTCCAACTTTTATGTGTCTAGCATAAAGTTCCCTGAGCACATTAGAGATGAAAATAGCTGCAAACTGACGTCTGTATTTTGTCACTGTCAAACAAATCATGGGAGCAGCTTTTAAAATATACTATAGCATTTATATGTGTGTGTTGTAGTGCAGTGTGACAAATAGGAAAGTTTAAAACAGTCTTTTAAAGTCCAAAAAAAAACTTAGTGGAGTTCAAAAGGTATCCTCCTTATCGCAGCCGGGAAATCAAGATAGTCCGTAACCGGGACTGGTTTCCGTAGACTGCTGCATCGCCATGTACTTCGAGAGGTGCTAGGCCTTTTGGCTCTGCTTGGCTCTGTGTTGCTTCATATAGATTGTGCTCTGCAGAGCCTTCTGCTATGCACGCTTGCAAAACCAAACTGACACACTCAACACTCTGTTGCAGAGGTTTAACAAGTAACCTGTGGCGGTAGGTCACATGGAAAACCCAGCTGGGGAGGAAATGGTATGCACCACTACTGTCCTGTAGTCCGTTTAAAAAATAAAAGCCCATGGCAAGTTTTCCTAAATCTGCCTTGGACAAATAGCTTGCCCTAGACCAACGCTTATTTTTATTTTGCATTGCAATCACAGCTATTCCTGTGACTGCATTCCACTCCCGCGGCCTCAATACGCTTCTGTGCGCATCATGGAGGACATATAGCGACCCTCACATACCTCCTTTCTGTTCAAACTTGTGGGGTTGAACATTTATCACCATACAGGGGGCCTGTGACAAGGCATCCCCATTTTCCTGTCGCTTCCCTGCCCGATGTTCCACTGAGAAACTACTAAAACTGCGGTTGTACCCAATGATGCTGAGGAATGCCCTCACCTGTTTGGTACTTAATGGCTTGGGCCAGTTCTGAATGGCCTCAATCTTGTTTACTTGGGGTTTGATAACCCCGTGGCTGATCACGTAACCCTTAACCTACCAGGCTTCCATGAGTCCTATCACGCATTTCTTTGGGTTCTCAGTTAACCCCGCGTTTCTGAGGGACTCCGGATCTGCTTCTACCTGGGACAGGTGGGTATTCCAATTCACACTGAAGATGACTATGCTGTCTAAATACGCCGATGCGCGTTTCCGATGGAGTTCTAACACTATGCCCATCAGCCTTTAGAATGTGGCTGGATCCCCATGTAATCTAAAAGGCAGGATGACATAGTGATAGAGACACTCTGGCGTTATAGAAGCAGTCTTTTCTTTCGCCAACTCTGTCAGTGGGACCTGTCAGTAACCTTTTGTGAGATCGAGCGTTGTGAAGTACTGGGCCTCCCCCAGTCTCTCAGTTAGCTCCCGGGGCATGGGATAGAGGTCACATTTTGACACCTCATTTAACTTTCTGAAGTTGTTACAAAAACATACTGACCCGTCTGGCTTGGGTATCAGTACAATGGGGCTAGCCCACTCACTTCGGGATTCCTTGGTGACTTCTAACTGAAGCATTTGATTCACTTTGGCCGCGATGGCTTGCCTCCAGGATTCTGGCACTCGGTACAGTTTCATACGTACCCTTACACGAAGCTCGGTGACTGTCATGCTGGATCACCGAGGTCCGCCCCGGCAGCTCAGAGGACTCATATGTATTCTGTTGCACCAGAATCCGGGCCTCCCGTCGCTGCTGTTTGCCATCAGACGTACTATCCCCTCCATGTGCCATGGGACTTAATTCCTAGGGACGGGATAGTACGTCATAGCGATCAGCGGCGCTCACATGGTGAGCGCCGCTGATCGCGGCCGAGTGTCAGCTGATTATCACAGCTGACACCCGGCACAATGTGTCAGGGGCGGTCATGGACCGCCCCCGACACGTTAACCCCTTGTACACCGCGATCAAACACGATCGTGGTGTACCGAGGGTTAAAGGGAAGCATCGGCAGGGAGGGGGCTCCCTCCGTGCTTCCCTGAGCCCCCCCACAGCAGCGCAATGTGCAGCGCTGCTGCGGGGGGCTCTTTCCCTACAGGCCCCCGGATCCAAGATGGCGACGGGGACCTTCGGTGGCCTGTAGGGAGCTGACTTCCTCACTGCCTGCAAAGCGCAGGCATGAGGAAGTCTGCAGCAGTGCCTGTGACAGATCGCTGATCTGTCACAGTGATCTGTGATGTGATAGATCAGCGACAGTGATGTTCCACCTGGGGCAATGTATTAAAGTTTAAAAAAAAAAAGTGTAAAAATAATTTTTAAAAAATCGCTAAATAAATTAGTAAAAAAAAAAAAAATTCCCCAATAAATTCATTTTTTGAAAATAAAAAAAACAAAAGTGCACATATTTGGTATCGCTGCGTCCGTAACGACCCGCCCTATAAAACTGTCCCATTAGTTAACCCCTTTAACGAACCCCTTAAAAAATAAAAATAAAAACCGAAGCAAAAAAAAATGATTTATTATCATACCACCGAACAAAAAGTGCAATAACGCACGATCAAAAAGACGCATATAAATATCCATGGTACCGATGAAAACGTCAGCTTGTCCCGCAAAAAACGAGCCGCCATACAGCATCATCCGCAAAAAATAAAAAAGTTATAGCTCGCAGAATAAAGCGATGCAAAAATAATTATTTTTTATATAAAATAGTTTTCATTGCATAAAACCGACAAAACATAAAAAAAGACCTAAATGAGGTAGTGCTGTAACCGTACTGACCCGAAGAATAAAACCGCTTTATCAATTTTACCGCACGCGGAACGGTGTAAACGCACCCCCCCAAAAGAAATTCATGAAACGCTGGTTTTTGTTCATTCTGCGTCCCAAAAATCGGAATAAAAAGTGATCAAAAAATGTCACGCGCAAGAAAATGGTACCAATAAAAACGTCAACTCGTCCCGCAAAAAATAAGACCTCACATGACTCGGTGGGTCAAAATACAGAAAAATTATAGCTCTCAATATGTGGTGATGCAAAAACTATTTTTACAATAAAATGCGTCTTTTAGCGTGTGACAGCTGCCAAATATAAAAACCCGCTATAAATAGTAAATCAAAGCCCCCTTTATCACCCCCTTAGTTAGGGAAATATAATAAAATAAAAAAAATGTATTTATTTCCATTTTCCCATTAGGGTTAGGGCTAGGGCTTGGGCTAGGGCTAGGGTTTGGGCTAGGGCTAGGGTTAGGGCTGAGATTAGGGTTAGGGGTGTGTTGGGGTTAGGGTTGGAGTTATAATTGGGGGGTTTCCACTGTTTGGGCACATCAGGTGCTCTCCAAATGAAACATGGCGTCTGATCTCAATTCCAGCCAACTCTGCGTTGAAAAAGTCAAATGGTGCTCCTTCCCTTCCAAGCTCTGCCATGCGCCCAAACTGTTTTACCCCCACATGTATGGTATCAGCATACTCAGGACAAATTGCAAAACAACTTTTGGGGTCCAATTTCTCCTGTTACCCTTAGGAAAATAAAAAATTGGGGGCAAAAATATCATTTTTGTGGAAAAAAAAATCATTTTTTTATTTTCATGCCCAGGCGTTATAAACTTCTGTGAAGCACTTGGGGGTTCAAAGTGCTCACCACACATCTAGATAAGTTCCGTGGGGGAGTCTAGTTTTCAAAATGGGGTCACTTGTGGGGAGTTTCAATAGTTTAGGTACATCAGGGGCTCTCCAAACGCACATGACACCCGCAGACCAATCCATCAAAGTCTGCATTCCAAAACGTCACTACTTCCCTTCCGATCCCCGACGTGTGCCCATACAGTAGTTTTCTCCCACATATGAGGTATCAGCGTACTCAGGACAAATTGGAGAACAACTTTTGGGGTTCAATTTCTCCTGTTACCCTTGGGAAAATAAAAAAATTGGTGACTAAATGATCATGTTTGTGGAAAAAAATACGATTTTTTTATTTTCACGCCCGGGCGTTATAAACTTCTGTGAAGCACTGGGGGGTTCAAAGTGCTCATCACACATCTAGATAAGTTCCTTGGAGGGGTCTAGTTTCCAAAATGGTGTCATTCGTGGGGGTTTCTACCGTTTTGGTACATCAGGGGCTTTCCAAACGCGACATGGTGTCCGATCTCAATTCCAGCCAAAAACGTCAAATGGCGCTGCTTCCCTTCCGAGCTCTGCCATGCGCCCAAATAGTGGTTTACCCCCACATGTGGGGTATCAGCGTACTCAGGACAAATTGCACAATAACTTTTAGGGTCCTGTTACCCTTGGGAAAATAAAAATTGGGGTGAAAAGATCATTTTTGTGGAAAAAATATGATTTTTTAATTGTACCGCTGTACGTTATAAACTTCTGTAAAGCCCTTGTGGGTTCAAAGTTCTCACCACATATCTAGATAAGTTCCTTGGGGGGTCTAGTTTCCAAAATGGGGTCACTTGAGGGGAGTTTCCATCAGGGGCTCTCCAAACGCGACATGGCGTCCGATCTGAATTCCAGCCAATTTTGCATTGAAAAAGTCAAACGGCGCTCCTTCCCTTCTGAGGTCTGCCATGCGCCGAAACAGTGGTTCCCACCACATATCAGGTATCGGCGTACTCAGGACAAATTGCACAATAACTTTTGCAGTCCCATTTCTCCTGTTACCCTTAGTAAAATAAAAAAAATTGAACCTGAAGTATTTTTTTCGTGAAAAAAAGTTAAATGTTCATCTTTTTAAATATTCAAAAAATTCCTGTGACACACCTAAAGGGTTAATAAACTTCTTGAATGTGGTTTTGAGCACCTTAAGGGGTGCAGTTTTTAGAATGGTGTCACTTTTGGGTATTTTCTATCATATAGACCCCTCAAAGTGGCTTCAAATGTGATGTGGTCCTTAAAAATAAAATGGTGTTGCAAAAATGAGAAATCGCTGGTCAATTTTTAACCCTTATAACTTCCTAACAAAAAAAAATTTTGGTTCCAAAATTGTGCTGATGTAAAGTAAACATGTGGGAAATGTTACTTATTAACTTTTTTGTGTGCCGTATCTCTGTGATTTAAGGGCATAAAAATTCAAATTTGGAAAATTGCGAAATTTTCGCCAAATTTCCGTTTGTTTTTTTTACAAATAATCGCAAGTTATATGAATGAAATTTTACCACTAACATGAAGTACAATATGTCACGAGAAAACAATGTCAGAATCACCGAGATCCATGGAAGCGTTTCAGAGTTATAACCTCATAAAGGGACAGTGGTGAGAATTGTAAAAATTGGCCCGGTCATGAACGTGCAAACCACCCTTGGGGCTTAAGGGGTTAATTTTAACCTGTCCCCCGGCTGTGTCTTTGGCCGGTGCCAGAGAGATCCCTGCTGGTACGAACGGAGTTGCCTCCCTGACAAAATATTTCTGGTCCTTCCAGGCTTTTAGCAGGTTAACACGATACAGTTGTTTGGGTTTCCTTTTTCCGGGTTGGTACAGCATATAATTAATTCTCCCACCTTCCCCCATATCTCATATGGCCCTTACCACTTGGCCATGAGTTTACTCTCTCGAGTAGGCACTAGTACCAACACCCGGTTCCCTTCTTTAAATATCCTGACCGTGGCTCTCTTATTTTACACGCGGCCTTGGCATTCGACAGATGTTGCTTGACTATGGGCCTCATGACCGCAATCCGGTCCTGCATGCTTGCCACGTGCTCGATCACACTTCGATGCGGAGTTGGCTCCTGTTCCCACGTCTCCTTAGCAGCCCCTACGAATGCCTGCCATACAACAGCTCAAACGGGGAAAAACTTGTGGATGCCTGGGGTACCTCCCAGATAGCAAACATCAGATAGGGCAATAGCATGTCCCAATCCCTCCCATCCTTGGCAATCACCTTTTTGAGCATGGCTTTGAGGGCCTTGCTAAACCTCTCAACTAACCTGTCAGTTTGTGGATTATTATTATTTACAGAAATCTTAAACACCTTGACCTACACTCATTCTCTGAATCCCTCTCACAGATATAAGTTCCTTACACAATGCGGATGACGCTGCTGCTCTATATAACACCACAATAGCTGTAGCTTTGGAATCTGCTGCCCCACTTACATATACCAAAGCTCACAAAATCAACAGACAGCCCTGGCACACCAGCCTGACCAAAGAACTGAGGCGAGCTTCCAGGGCTGCTGAGCGCAGATGGAAAAGATCCCACTCCACCGAGCACTTCATCACATTCAAACAGTCCCTCACTACTTTCAAGACCACACTTGCCACAGCTAAACAAACCTACTTCTCATCTCTCATATCCTCCCTGTCTCACAACCCTAAACAGTTATTCAACACCTTCAATTCTCTCCTCCGTCCCCAGCACCTCCTCCCTCCCCACTCATCTCAGCTGAAGACTTTGCCTCATTTTTCAAGCAGAAGATTGATAACATCAGAGACAGTTTTGGTCAGCAACCCCCAGAGCCTCTCCTCCCGACTTCCCAGCCCTCCACCTCCAAAACCAACTTCTCCACCATTACAGAAGATCGACTCTCCACTCTACTCTCAAGATCACATCTCACCACTTGTGCACTTGACCCGATCCCTTCCCACTTCATACCAAACCTCACCACAGTCTTCATCCCAACCCTAACCCATATCTTCAACCTATCACTAACAACTGGTGTTTTCCCCTCAAGCTTTAAACATGCCTCCATCACACCTATCCTCAAAAAGCCCTCTCTTGACCCATCCTCTGTATCTAGCTATCGCCCTATATCACTTCTCCTCTATGCCTCCAAGCTACTGGAACAACACGTCTACCTTGAACTATCCCATCTCTCTTCTTGCTCCCTCTTCGACCGCTTACAATCTGTCTTCCGGTCACACCACTCCACTGAAACTGCCCTTACTAAGGTCACCAATGACCTCTTAACCGCCAAGAGCAAGCGACACTACTCTGTCCTCCTCCTCCTGGACCTGTCGGCTGCCTTTGACACAGTGGACCATTCCCTATTATTACAGACCCTCTCATCCCTTGGCATCACAGACTTGGCCCTATCCTGGATCTCATCATACCTAACAGACCGGACATTCAGCGTCTCCCGCTCACACACCACCTCCTCACCTTGCCCCCTATCTGTCGGAGTCCCACAAGGTTCGGTCCTAGGACCCCTGCTCTTCTCCATTTACACCTTTGGCCTGGGACAGCTCATAGAATCTCATGGCTTTCAGTATCATCTCTATGCTGATGACACACAGATCTACATCTTTGGACCAGATATCACCTCCCTACTAACCAGAATCCCTCAATGTCTGTCCACTATTTCATCCTTCTTCTCTGCTGGATTTCTGAAACTTAACATGAACAAAACAGAATTCATCATCTTTCCCCCATCTCACGTGACCCCCCCAACAAACCTATCCATTACAGTAAATGGCTGCCCACTCTCCCCAGTCCCACAAGCTCGCCTCGGGGTAATCCTTGACGCTGATCTCTCCTTCAAACCACATATCCAAGCCCTTTCCACTTCCTGCCGACTTCAACTCAAAAATATTTCACGAATCCGTTCATTCCTCAACCAAAAATCTGCAAAAACCCTAGTCCATGCCCTCATAATCTCTCGCCTTGACTACTGCAACCTCCTGCTCTGTGGCCTCCCCTCGAACACTCTCGCACCCCTCCAATCTATTCTAAACTCTGCTGCCCGACTAATCCACCTGTCCCCCCCGCTATTCCCCAGCTTCTCCCCTCTGTCAATCCCTTCACTGGCTCCCCGTTGCCCAGAGACTCCAGTACAAAACCCTAACCATGACATACAAAGCCATCCACAACCTGTCTCCTCCATACATCTGTGACCTCGTCTCCCGGTACTTTCCTGCACGCAACCTCGGATCCTCACAAGATCTCTTTCTCTACTCCCCTCTAATCTCCTCTTCCCACAATCGCATACAAGATTTCTCTCGCGCATCACCGCTACTCTGGAACTCTCTACCACAACATATCAAACTCTCACCTACCATCGAAACCTTCAAAAAGAGCCTGAAGACCCACCTCTTCCGACAAGCCTATAACTTGCAGTAACCACCGATCGACCAAACCGCTGCATGACCAGCTCTACCCTCGCCTACTGTATTTTCACCCATCCCTTGTTAATTGTGAGCCTTCGCGGGCAGGGTCCTCTCTCCTCCTGTACCAGTTATGACTTGTATTGTTTAACATTATTGTACTTGTTTTTATGTATACCCCTCCTTACATGTAAAGCGCCATGGAATAAATGGCGCTATAACAATAAATAATAATAATAATAATATAGCGCCATTAATTCTATGGTGCTGTACATGAGAAGGGGTTACATACAAAGTTATAGATATGGTTTACTGTAAACAAATTTACTGTGACAGACTGGTACAGAGGTGCGAGGACCCTTTCTTTGCAGACTTACATTCTATGGGATAATGGGGAAGAGACAAAAGGTCAGGGGTGCAGCAGCTCGGGTGGTGCTGAGGTGGCAGAATGGATATTGCAGGTTGTAAGCTTTCCTGAAGAGATGGGTTTTCAGGTTCCGTCTGAAGGATCCGAGGGTGGTGGATAATCGGACGTGTTGAGGCACAGAATTCCAAAGGATGGGGGATATTCGAGAGAAATCTTTGGAGGCGGTTGTGTGAGGAGCGAATAAGTGTGGAGGAGAGTAGGAGGTCTTGGGAGGATCGGAGATCACATGAAGGAAGATATTGGGAGATTAGTTAAGAGCTATAGGGAGGGGACAGGTTGTGGATGGCTTTGTAGATCAGCGTTAGTAGTTTGAATTGGATTCGTTGGGGAATTAGGAGCCAGTGGAGGGATTTTCAGAGAGGAGAAACGGGAGTAGCGAAGAGAGTGGTGGATTAGTCGGGCAGCAGAGTTGAGGACAGTCTGGAGTGGTGCAAGAGAGTTGTCGGGGAGGCCACAGAGGATGGTGTTGCAGTAATCAAGGCGGGAGATGATGAGGGCATGCACAAGAGTTTTAGTAGATTGAGGGCTGAGGAAGGGACGGATTCTGGAAATATGAGTTGGAGGTGGCAAGAGTTTGGATGTGTGGTTTGAAGGACAGGGCAGAGTCGAGAGTAACTCCGAGGCAGTGGATTTTACGTGCAGGAGAGAGCGTGATGCTGTTTACCATAATAGATCAGATAGGGAAGATACATGAGATGGAGGAAAGATAATGAGTTCGGTTTTGTCTACATTGAGTTTTAGGAAGCGAGAGGTGAAGAAGGAGGATATGGCTGAAAGATACTCCGGGATTCTGGACAACAGATAGGTGATATCTGGGCCAGAGAGGTAGATCTGAGTGTCGTCTGCATACAGGTGGTACTGGAAGCCATAGGACTTTGAGTTGTCATAGGCCAAGGGTATAGATGGAAAAAAGTAGGGGACTCCAACAGAGAGAGGGTGGGATGAGGAGGTAGTGTGGGAGTGGGAAACGCTAAATGTGCGGTTGGAAAGGTAGGCGATCCTGGACAGGGCAGGGTCTTTGATGCCAAGAGAAGAAAGAATCTATAGCAGTAGGCAGTGGTCGACTGTCGAAGGCAGAGGATAGGTCGAGATGGAGGAGGATGGACTGTGCTAGCTTTGGCTGTGCGTAAGTCATTAGTCATTTTGGTCAGGGCAGTTTTGGTAGAGTGATGGGGCGGAAGCCAGATTGGAGGTTGTCAAGGAGAGAGTTCTATGAGAGGTGAGAGGAAAGTTGAGCTTGGACATGTTGCTCAAGGAGTTTGGAAGCAAACGGGAGCAGTGATATGGGGCTATAGCTGAGCATAGCAGTTGGGTGAAGGATTATTTTTGTGAGGATGGGTGTGATGGTGGCATGTTTGAAGGCAGAGGGCAAGGTACCAGAAGATAGTGATAGGTTGAAGAGATGAGTTAGGGCTGGAATGAGCGTGTTAGTGAGGTTGGGGAATAGGTGGGAAGGGATGGGGTCAAGTGCACAGGTGGTGAGGTGTGATTTGGAAAGGAGATGAGTAAACTCTCCTTCAGTGATGTTGGAGAGGGAGGTTACTAGGGAAGGGCAGAGGTATAGAGTGGTTGGGGTGATGGAGCAGTTAAGGTTTGCCTTGTTTGGTCGATCTTATTTTTTAAGTAGGTGGCAAAGTCCTCGGCAGAGATAAGGGGACTTGGAGGTGGCCGTAGTGGGTAGAGGAGAGTGGAATGTGCTGAACAGTTGTTTTGGGTTGTAGGATAATGAGGATACAAGGTTTGTGATATAGGTCTGTTTAGCAGTGGTCAAGGCTAATTTGAAGGCAAGTGTAGCTTGTTTGGATGGTACACCGACGTGCGTAGCTGTTTTGATCCAGAGCAGCTTGCATAGCTCCTTGCTCTCTTTGGACATAAAAGGAGTCCCCTGATCTGTAAAGATCTCCTTTGGTAGCCCAAGGCAACAAAACAGGGCAAATAGCTCACTGGCTATTAGTTTTGCCGAGGTGTGGCAGAGAGGTACCGCCTTAGGGTACCGCGTGGCGTAGTCCACTATGACCAAAATATGTTGATGGCCATGGGCGGATTTCAGTATGAGCCCTACGAGATCCATCGCTATCCGCTCAAATGGTACCTCTATGATGGACCAAGGTACCAATGGACTCATGTAGTTCACAGTGGGTGAGGATAGTTAGCACTCTGGACACATCACAGTACCTCTGGACCTCCGCATAGACCGCAGGCCAAAAAAATGTTGCAGTAAGCATCTTTTTGGCCCCCAAGTGCCCTCCCATCATGTGGGTGTGAGCCCTGTCGAACCACGTCTGAGCCACTCCATTAATCTCAATCACTCTTTCCCGTGCCCAGACCAGGGTGGGATCCTAGAGCTGGGCTGTCCCGAACTTACCAGGGGACACTTTCAGCTCGAGGATCGGTGAGGTCTCCTTTACCTCTAGGGGAAATCTATTGGGGTGACACTCTGTCCCTAGGTTGGCAACCCCTACAGCAGGTATCTCTGACTCGGGATCTTCGGGTTCCGCACCAGGAATAGCATTTAACTTGGGAGGGTTAACCCTGGACTCCCACAGGGACCGGAACAGGGGCAAGTCTCTTTACAATACAGTCCCATATGGAAGAGTCTTTACTACTCCCACCACATGTCTTATTTCTCCACAAGGGGTGGAAAATGTAACCTCCGCAGTGGGTTACTCTCAGACTTCCCTATGGATACACACCACCCCCACTCTCCGTCCGTTGGGGTTGTCCCCGGCAACAAGAGACCCATGGACCAGAGTCATTAAGCTCCCCGAGTCCAAGAGAGCCTCCGTCTGTTACCTGTTAACGAGTACCTTGCACTGTTAAGGCTCGCTGCCGGCAGTGCCTGCAGTGGCGGTGCAGACTGGCTGGGCATACATAGTCACACTGCAAATATACCCGCAGTCCATGGGTTCAGCTGTCAGGGGCAGTGGGCAGCCATATTTCCGGGCCTTTGGCACTGCCAACTCTTGATAGCTGCAGCACGACTATACCTTGGGGCCGATTTAGGGGAAACGGGTCTGTTGTCACTCGTGGGATACCCCCTCAGTATGAGCTCAGTCCTGATTGGCCCCAGTAGAGAGTCGTGGACTTTTCACCGACTCCTGGGCTGGTGGTGCCCGACGTGACAGCCGAAGTGGAGCAGTGTCCCATATAAAGTCCTGAGTGGCCGTATACTGCTCAGTCGGTCCCACCAGCTGGTCCAGAGTGCTCAGGTCCCCATGCCCCACCCAACGCTGTATGGCTGCTGGCAGAGCCCTCACCAGCCAGTCGACCACCACCCTCTCTACTATCTGGAATGGGGTTTAAGTCTCAGATTGGAGCCATATTTTTACCAGCAGCAATAAGTCATATGACTCTGCAAAGGACCACTGGTGCACCTGCTAAGCCCGCACATAGGTATTAACCCTCAGTCGGGCAAAAATTTCACCTTTCAGATTCTCATAGTCCAGTGCATCATCCCGACTGAGGTCCAGGTGGGCCTTCTGGGCACCTCTTGTCAGGAAGTGGGCCACCACTTCAGCCCACTGGGTCATCAGTAAGCTCTCCCGTTCTGGAGTGCGTTCAAAGATGGTGAGGAAGGCTTCTATGTCATCCTCGGGACCCATCTTCCTCAGGGCTGACCGGACTTTGTACCGGGCCTCCGAACGGAACGTGGTGACTGGTGTGGACGACTCTCGCAGAGCCACAATCTGCTGCAGCAACATGTTATTTGCTGCCGTTGCTGCAGCTCCTGCTGCCGTTGCTCTTGTTGAAGCTGAAACTACAGCTGCTGCATGAGGACCAACTGCTTCAACAGCTCCTCCATTTGGTCAGCAGACTTGAGCTGTAGCGTTGCAGGCTTAATCACTGACATGCAGTACGCTTTGGGGTATGCCTCAGTTCACACTGCCCACATTCTCCAACCATATGTAGTGCAGCGGGGCTGGCGCAGAGTGACATACAGGCAGTGACCCAGGAAAGTTCAAAACAAAGTATTTTAATGTCCAAAGAAAACTTACAGTAGAACTCAAAAGGTATCCTCTGGATCGCAGCCGAGAAAACAAGATAGTTTGTAATCGGGACCTGTTTCCGTAGGCGACTGCACCACCCACGCTGAGGGGTGCCAGGCCTTTTGGCTCTGCTTGACTCTGTGTTGCTTCACACAGGCTGGGCTCTGCAAAGCCTTCTGCTCTGCACGCTTGCAAAAACTGACACACCCCTCTGCTGCAACAGTTTTTACAAGGAACCTGTGTCCGTGTAGGCCACATGGAAAACCCGGCCAGCGAGGAAACGGAACACCCCACTACCATCCTGTAGTCCATTTCAAATATATAAGCCCGTGGCAGGTTTTCCTAAATCTCTGGCTTGGACAAACAGCTCGCCCAAGACCAACACTTACTTTTACTTTGCATTTCAATCACAGCTATGCCTGTGACTGTAATGCACCCCCGAAGCCTCAATAGCCTCTGTGGCGCATCCTAGGGGACACATAGCGACCCTCGCATATGACACCGATCACTGCCTCACAGTGTGTCTTAATTTATTATTACCTTGTAATGTCTTCACTTCCTGTTCCGTTCAGATGTGTCCGGATTCCAGAATTCCAAGCTGCGGAGTTTCACCGACCGCCATATTGGGACACCCAAGTGGAACACCGTCGCACCACACACACGAACACACTGTATATGCCATATGCAGCCTCTTGCACGGTACCACCAGCGGAACACTGTCACGAACACGCCGTCGGGATCAGCCGAATGATTCACTGACCGCCTCCATCTTTGTACAGGTGGAGCGCATGCGCAGTTTTTATGTGACTGCCACAGTCTGTCTGCACAAAGATGGCGCCAGCGGTTTAATTTTACTGCTCCTGCTCGAATTCCACTCTGGTGCAGTGAATCATTCAGCTGATCCCGGCGGCAGATGCACAACATGTCTACAGGCAGAGGAAGCCAGTCACATTAAAGGGGTTTTCCCACAAACAAAAGTTCATTTTAAAAATTGTCTGTGTCTGACCGTGTACGGAGCATACCACATCTCCTGGACAGGGGAGGAAGCAAAACACAATACTGACATTACAGCAGGGGATCACAGAGGATTCATTTTGTGAGGTAAAATATTTCACTGACTGTTTTTAAACAATATTTTAGCTCACAAAATGTATCGTCTGAGATCTCCTGCTGTAATGTCAGTATTGTCTTTTGCTTTCTCTCCTGCCCAGGAGCTGTGGTATGTTCTGTATGTACACAGTCAGACACAGACAATTTTTAAAACTTTCATTTGTGGGAAAACCCCTTTAAAAAGCAAATATCAATGCCAACATAAAAAAATACCAAGAATATACCATCAAAGAAAAGGACGGCTATTCAAGTTACCGCAGAAACATGACAAGGGGGATAGCAAATGGGGTAGACAGGTCAAAGAAGAGCACAGACGGGAGAAGTCAGCACATGGTGAAAGAGAGAGTGGATTGGTGGGTGAGCACATGGGGGGTAGATTCTCAACGATGCAAAGCCTGCCCCCATTCGTGACCTTACCGCCCTCCCTAGTATGCAATAAATAAATATATAGTTATTATTTAGTGTGTCTGTATATATACAGTATACAGTCATATGTTAAAGTTTGGGCACCCCTATTAATGTTAACCTTTTTTCTTTATAACAATTTTGGTTTTTGCAACAGCTATTTCAGTTTCATATATCTAATAACTGATGGACTCAGTTATATTTCTGGATTCAAATGAGGTTTTTTGTACTAACAGAAAATGTGCAATCTGCATTTAAACAAAATTTGACTGGTGCAAAAGTATGGGCACCTCAACATAAAAGTGACATTAATATTTCGTAGATCCTCCTTTTGCAAAAATAACAGCCTCTAGTCGCTTCCTGTAGCTATTAGTGAGTTCCTGGATGAAGGTATTTGTGACCATTCCTGTTTACAAAACAATTCCAGTTCAGTTAAGTTTGATGGTCGCCGAGCATGGACAGCCCGCTTCAAATCATCCCACAGATGTTCAATGATATTCAGGTCTGGGGACTGGGATGGCCATTCCAGAACATTGTAATTGTTCCTCTGCATGAATTCCTGAGTAGATTTGGAGCGGTGTTTTGGATCATTGTCTTGCTGAAATATCCATCCCCTGCGTAACTTCAACTTTATCACTGATTCTTGCACATTATTGTCAAGAATCTGCTGATACTGAGTTGAATCCATGCGACCCTCAACTTTAACAAGATTCCCGGTGCCGGCATTGGCCACACAGCCCCAAAGCATGATGGAACCTCCACCAAATTTTACTGTGGGTGGCAAGTGTTTTTCTTGGAATGCTGTGTTTTTTAGCCTCCATGCATAACGCCTTTTTGTATGACCAAACAACTCAATTTTTGTTTCATCAGTCCACAGGACCTTCTTCCAAAATGTAACTGGCTTGTCCAAATGTGCTTTTGCATACCTCAGGCGACTATGTTTGTGGCGTGCTTGCAGAAACGGCTTCTTTCGCATCACTCTCCCATACAGCTTCTCCTTGTGCAAATTGCGCTGTATTGTTGACCGATGCACAGTGACACCATCTGCAGCAAGATGATGCTGCAGGTCTTTGGAGGTGGTCTGTGGATTGTCCTTGACTGTTCTCACCATTCTTCTCTGCCTTTCTGACATTTTTCTTGGCCTGCCATTTCTGGGCTTAACAAGAACTGTACCTGTGTTCTTCCATTTCCTTACTATGTTCCTCACAGTGGAAACTGACAGGTTAAATCTCTAAGACAACTTTTTGTATCCTTCCCCTGAAAAGCTATGTTGAATAATCTTTGTTTTCAGATCATTTGAGAGTTGTTTTGAGGAGCCCATGATGCCACTCTTCATAGGAGAATCAAATAGGAGAACTACTTGCAAGTGGCCACCTTAAATACCTTTTCTCATGATTTGATACACCTGGCTATGAAGTTCAAAGCTCAATGAGGTTACAAAACCAATTTAGTGCTTCAGGAAGTCAGTAAAAAGTAGTTAGGAGTGTTCAAATCAAGAAAATGATAAGGGTGCCCATACTTTTGCATGGGTCAAATTTTGTTTAAATGCAGATTGCACATTTTCTGTTAGTACAATAAACCTCATTTGAATCCAGAAATATAACTGAGTCCATCAGTTATTAGATATATGAAACTGAAATAGCTGTTGCAAAAACCAAAATTGTTATAAAGAAAAAAGGTTAACATTAATAGGGGTGCCCAAACTTTAACATATGACTGTATATGACATAAAGTAATCAAAATGTACACATTGTAAAGCATATGCTTATAAGAAATGTACGTGAATCGTAATTCACATACAACTGTGTCAGGGAGTATGGTGTCAAGGAGTATTTTGTGCTCCATGCAGTTTTGAATCCATCAATTTCAAAAACATTTATCTTGGTCTCATGACTCCAGAGTATACAGTCCCAGTAGTCTTCATATTTTTCAGCATGGGCCCTTGCACATTATAGATGGGGGTCTTTGTGCATGGGCTTTAAAAGTTGCTTCCTTTGTTGTCTACGCCCATTCAAGCTATTCCTCTGTGGTGTTCACCATGTTGTGTCACGGAAAACATTCACCCCGGTTTAGCGCTCAAGTTTTTTAGTTAATTGCAATGAACTTGCAAGTCAATTTTCTTCAACCTTTCTCATCACAAGACGTGCCTGTTAAGAATACTCATTAAGATGGAATCTATGGATTAAAGGGAATCTGTCACCCCTTTTTTGAGATATCATATAATGATATCATTCTATTGTGTGTCACATAAGGATTCTCTTAGTACTTTTGCTTCCCCCTGACCCCGCACCTTTCATGCATAAATACCTTTGTTATGTCGGTTCAGATGTATGTAAACTGCCACGGTCCGGTCCGATGGGCGGGGCTTATTTAACTGCTCCCCCCCTCCCTGTCTTGCTCTACACAAGAAGAAATGCGTAGAGCAAGACAGGAAGGGGGGGGGAGCAGGTGAATAAGCCCCGCCCAGCGGATCGGACAGCGTCAGTTTACATACATCTGAACCGATATAAAAAAGGTATTTATGCATGAAAAAAGGTATTTATGCATGAAAGGTTCGGGGTCAGGGGGAAGCAAAAGTACTAAGAGAATCCTTATGTGACACACAATTGAATGATATCATATGATATCTCAAAAAAGGGGTGACAGATTCCCTTTAACCCACGTAGGCATCATGAAAAGTCGTGCCAGAACGACCCATGACGCCTATGTGGCGTCATGACTTTAAAGCCCCCCTGCGGGTCGGGTGACCTAGGTCACTGAAAGGTCACCCGACCCGCAGATACAGGGGGCTTTGTTCTTCGCCACAGGGGGCGTGGCTTCGCCCCCACGTGGCTACGATCGCTCTGATTGGCTGTTTCACTTTTAACAGCCAATCAGAGCGATAGTAATATTTCATCAATGAAAATTGATGAAATATTACAATCCAGCCATGGCCGATGCTGCTGTAGCATCGGACATGGCTGGAGACACCGATTCCACCCCCCCACCGGCGATCGCCCCCCCCCCCCGCAACTGAATGACAGCGGCGATCTGCCGCTGCTGTCATCATCTGCCCCCCTCCCATTCCCTCTGCTCCCCGCCAGCTTCCGATAACCCCGTCACCCCCTCTCACCTCCCCCGGCACCTTCTAAGTCCCCCTGTCGCTCCCGGTGTCCGGCGGGTCCGGTTCATGGGCGCCGCCATCTTGGAAAATGTCGGGCGCATGCGCAGTGCGCCCGCCCGAATCTGCCAGCTGCAGATTCCATTCTTTCATTTTGATCACTCTCACAGTGATCAAAATGAAAGAAAAAGTAAATAAACCCCCCGATTATCACCCCCATAGGTAGGCACAACTAATAAAGTAAAGAAAATATTTTTATTTTTCCATTAGGGTTAGGGTTGAAAAGAGGGTTAGGGTTGGAAAGAGGGTTAGGGTTGGAAAGAGGGTTAGGGTTGGAAAGAGGGTTAGGGTTAGGATTGGAAAGAGGGTTAGGGTTGGAAAGAGGGTTAGGGTTGGAATTAGGGTTAGGGTTGGAATTAGGGTTAGGGTTGGAATTAGGGTTAGCGTTGGAATTAGGGTTAGGGATGTGTTAGGGCTGTGGTTAGGGGTGTGAAGGGGTTAGGGTTGGAGTTAGAATTGAGGGGTTTCCACTGTTTAGGCACATCAGGGGGTCTCCAAACGCGACATGGTGCAACCGTTGATTCCAGCCAATTTTGCGTTCAAAAAGTCAAACGGTGCACCCTCCCTTCCAAGCCCTGACATGTGCCCAAACAGTGGTTTACCCCAACATATGGGGTATCAGCGTACTCAGGAATAATTGCACAACAACTTTTGGGGACTAATTTCTCGTGTTACCCTTGGGAAAATAAAAAATTGGGGGCTAAAAAATTATTTTTGTGGAAAAAAAATGATTTTTTCATTTTCACGTCTCTGCATTATAAACTTCTGTGAAGCACTTGGGGGTTCAAAGTGCTCACAACACATCTTACATACGTTCCTTGGAAGGTCTAGTTTCCAAAATGGGGTCACTTGTGGGGGGTTTCCACTGTTTAGGCACATCAGGGGCTCTGCAAACGTAATGACGACCGCAGACTATTCCATCAAAGTCTGCATTTCAAAACGTCACTGCTTCCATTCCGAGCCCTGACGTGTGCCCATACAGTGGTTTCCCCCCCACATACGGGGTATCAGCGTACTCAGGACAAACTGTACAACAACTTTCGGGGTCCAATTTCTCCTGTAACCCTTGTGAAAATAAAAAATTGCGAGCTAAAAAATCATTTTTTGAGGAAAAAAAAAATATTTATTTTCATGGCTCTGCGTTATAATCTTCTGTGAAGCACTTGGGGGTTCAGTGTGTTCACTACACATCTAGGCAACTTCCTTATGGGGTCTAGTTTCCAAAATGGGGTCACTTGTGGGGGGTTTCCCCAGTTTAGGTACATCAAGGGCTCTGCAAATGTAACATGACGCCCGCAGACCATGCCATCAAAGTCAGCATTTCAAAATGTCACTACTTCCCTTCCGAGCCCTGACGTGTGCCCATACAGTGGTTTCCCCCCCACATATGGGGTATCAGCGTACTCAGGACAAACTGTACAACAACTTTTGGAGTCCAATTCATCCTGTTACTCTTGTGAAAAAAAAATTGCGGGCTAAAAATCTTTTTTTTTTGAGGAAAAAAAATGATTTTTTTATTTGCACGGCTCTGCGTTATAAACTTCTGTGAAGCACTTGGGGGTTCAAGGTGCTCACCACACATCTAGATAAGTTCCTTGGGGGGTCTAGTTTCCAAAATGAGGTCACATGTGGGGGGTTTCTACTGTTTAGGCACTCAGGGGCTCTGCAAATGTAGCATGACACCCTCAGACCATGCCATCAAAGTCAGCATTTCAAAATGTCATTACCTCCCTGCTGAGCCCCGATGTGTGCCCAAACAGTGGTCCCCCCCACATATGGGGTACCAGTGTACTCAGGACTAACTGTACAACAACTTTTGGGGTCCAATTTATCCTGGTACCCCTGTGAAAATAAAAAATTGCGGACTAAAAATATTTTTTTTAAGAAAAAAAAATATTTTTTATTTTCATGGCTCTACGTTATAAACTTCTGTGAAGCACCTGGGGGTTCAAAGTGCTCACTATGCATCTAGATAAGTTCCTTAGGGGGTCTAGTTTCCATAATGGGGTCATTTGTGGGGGAGCTCCAAAGTTTAGGCACACAGGGGCTCTCCAAACACGACATGGTGTCCGCTAACGATTGGAGCTAATTTTCATTTCAAAAAGTCAAATGGCACTCCTTCCCTTCTGAGCCCTGCCGTGCACCCAAACAGTGGTTCCCCCCCACATATGGGGTACCAGCGTACTCAGGACAAACTGGACAACAACTTTTGTGGTCCAATTTCTCCTGTTACCCTTGTGAAAATAAAAAATAGCGTGCTAAAAAATCATTTTTGAGGAAAAAAAATGATTTTTTATTTTCACTGCTCTACGTTATAAACTTTTGTGAAGCACTTGAGGGTTCAAAGTGCTCCCTACACATCTAGATAAGTTCCTTAAGGGGTCTAGTTTTCAAAATGGTGTCACTTGTGGGGGAGCTCCAATGTTTAGGTACACAGGGGCTCTCCAAACGCGACATGGTGTCCAATAACGATTGGAGCGAATTTTCCATTCAAAAAGTCAAATGGTGCTCCTTCCCTTCCGGGCCCTGCCGTGCGCCCAAACAGTGGTTTATGACCACATATGAGGTATTGGAGTACTCAAGAGAAATTGTCCAACAAATTTTAGGATCCATTTTATCCTGTTGCCCACGTGAAAATGAAAAAACTGAGACTAAAATATAATTTTTGTGAAAAAAAAGTACTTTTTCTTTTACGGATCAATTTGTGAAGCACCTGGGGGTTCAAAGTGATCACTATGCATCTAGATAAGTTCCTCGGGGGGTCTAGTTTCCAAAATGGGGTCACTTGTGGGGAAGCTCCAGTGCTTAGGCGCACAGCGACTCTCCAAACGCGACATGGCAAGCGCTAAATATTCCAGCATATTTTCCATTCAAAAAGTCAAATGTGCTCCTTCCCTTCTGAGCCCTGCCGTGCGCCCAAACAGTGGTTTATGACCACATATGAGGTATCGGTGTACTCAGGAGAAATTGCCCAACATTTTTTAGGATCCATTTTATCCTGTAGCCCATGTGAAAATGAAAAAAAATTAATGATAAAAGAAAATTTGTGGTGCAAAAAATAAAATGTCCATTTTTTCCTTCCACGTTGCTTTAGTTCCTGTGAAGCACCTGAAGGGTTAATAATCTCCTAGAATGTAGGTTTGAGTAGCTTGAGGGGTGCAGTTTTTAGAATAGTGTCACTTTTGGGTATTTTCTGCCATATAGACCCATCAAAGTGACTTCAAATGTGAGGTGGTCCCTAAAAAAAATGGTTTTGTAAATATTGTTGTAAAAATGAGAAATCGCTGGTCAACTTTTAACCCTTATAACTTCCTAACAAAAAAAAATTGTTTCCAAAATTGTGCTGATGTAAAGTAGACATGTGGGAAATGTTATTTAGTAACTATTTTGTGTCACATTACTCTCTGGTTTAACAGAATAAAAATTTGAAAATTGCAAAATTTTCAAAATTTTCACCAAATTTCTGTTTTTTTCACAAATAAACGCAAAAATTATCGACCTAAGTTTACCACTAACATGAAGCCCAATATGTCACGAAAAAAAAATCTCAGAATCGCTAAGATGCGTTGAAGCGTTCCAGAGTTATTACCTCATAAAGGGACACTGGTCAGAATTGCAAAAAATGGCCAGGTCATTAAGGTCAAAATAGGCTGGGTCATGAAGGGGTTAATGATTGAGTCAATTGATTAAAGATTGACCTATGTGGTTTATTGCAAATTGCACATTCGGGTTGTACTAAGAACTAATTGTTATATGTTACAATTGTTCCAATTTATGTATAACTGTTTCCTTATTTCCACACCATTAACATATCTTTTTCCCCTTATCTCCTATTTTCCCTTTGTTTAGCCATGTTTTCCCATTTTTGCCTATGTCCCTAATATATTATGAAAAAAAACAATAAAAATATTTGAACAAAGATGACGTGACTGTTTTGTTAGGAATTGTGGTTATATGCTCCCATCTGGGAATGGATCGGGTCTGGTGCTACACTACTCTGGTCGCAAGCACCGCCATTGTCCTGCCCCTGGAAACAGCTACCATGCACAGGGAAGATGTGGCGGGCACCGTGAACCAGTACAGCCAGACTCTGGCTAAGGGGAAATGGGCAAGTTCTAACCCCAGTCCTGCAGCAGGGCTAAAGCCTAAGCTTAATCCAACCTTAAAGGCTTTGTGTCAGCTGTACCTCACTGCGGAGGACTACTGCTCCCAGTTTCATAAGTGGGCTCTAGAGACAAGGAGGAATGATACATTTCTTCTTAGTATCTTCCTGTCTGGGCTTAACGACCATATTAAAGATATGTTAGTGCACCACTCTCCTCCCTGGTCTTTTTAGGTCGCCCTTGACATTAGGTCGACTTGATCAGACAAGATGGGAGAGATGTCGGGAGAAATTGTCTTTCGGGCGGAGGTCATCCATACCCTCCAGCAGTTTTGCGGCTGAAGGAGAACCATGTAGCTTGGTGTAATTGGTAACTCTCGGGAGTTAAGTCAGTGAAGATAGCATCAGTGACAGTGTCTGTGATACGGTTTTTCGTGTCACCTGAGTCGTGAGTGTCCACGTGATAAACGACCACACCTAGTTGGGTTCGGGGATCCCCAGCTAGGCGCACAGGTATCCCTAGTAAAAAAAAATACTTTTACCTATTGTTGTCACTTTTAATGGTAAGAGTGTGGAGGGATATGCTTTGAATTCTGCCATGGCCATGTAGTTGCAGGTTCCTCTTATCTCCTTAGATGCACCTATAAGGATATCTTCTCTTGATAATTCTCCCCTTGTCCAGAGTACTGGGTACCCCACTGCCAAACCAGTGTCTATCACCGCAGATTATCTGCACAAGGTAGAGGAATGCTTTTTTTATTTTACAGGATCTTCCTACCGCTGTGGTGTTGGGTCTCCCTTGGCTTCACACCCATAACCCTATTATTGACTGGGAGAGTGGGAATAGTATTAAGTGGTCCTCCACCTGCCAATCCATTTGTATTGTCAGGCCTCCTAAGGTAGTAGGTTACACCTCCCAGTTTCCGTGGTACATGGAAGTTCCCACAGGTGTTCTCCACAAAGAACTTATGATTGTTATATCCAGCTCATTGAGGGGGCAAAGTTGCCTAAGGGCAGAATTTTTAACCTGTCAGAGTCCGAGAGGCAAGCCTTGAGGGAAAATATTTGGGAAAATTTGAAAAATAACTTTATCCGCCCTTCTAAATCCCCATTTGTAGCAGGGTTATTTTTTGTAGCCAAAAAGGATGGAGGTTTGAGACCATGTATTGGCTATTGTGAGCTCAGTTATATAACTAATCCCTAACCTCTCCAACTCATAGAAAAAAAGAATTAGCCAGCTCACCTGATGCAGCTTGTGGTGTGTGGAGACACAGAACACACGTAGTCTGGCGTGCATTAGCTCAAGAAAAAAAGAAAACGTTTCAGCTTCCAAATAGATCCATATTTTATTTATAAAAATTACAAAAAGTCATGACAGTAGTTCACATGAATGTCAAGTAGTAACGCGTTTCGAACACTATGCCTGTGTTCTTTTTCAAAAAGCTTATATTTAATTTTTTAGTTCTCCATTTTCCTTTATGTAGGCTATCTATATATAGCTAGTTTGATATACACTGTATCAGCGTTTATATATTTACATAAACACTCTATATAGTGGAATATATATGCTAACACACTGTTCTGCTCTGTTCCTGGCTGTGGTGCTGTCAGAGACACAGAATTATTGACGGTGGCCAATTATCTTCTCTAACTGGCAAGCCGAAGATCCGGTTAACTCACCAATGTGCTAATAGCTTTGACAGCCAGACCCTCCTGGTGGTGCTTTATTAAAATCCCCTGTTCCCTTTCTTCTGTTCCAGGTTTTGTATATTATTTTATACTACTTTACTAAAATGGTGTGTTTATCAGACTGAAGTTCTCTGTTCTGACCTGGCAATTTTTTCACCATTGTCCTAATTAATCTTGGCAGCCTGAAACCTATTCTACCCATTTATTGTTGTTTTTTTTGTTTGTTTTATTTGCTTATGTAGCGCCATGATATTCTGCAGCAATTTACAGACATTATCATCTCTGTCCCTATTGAGGCTCACAATCTAAATTCCCCAATAGAATGTCTTCGAAGTGTGGGAGGAAACTGGAGCATGCAGAGGAAACCCACGCAAACGCGGGGAAAACACCTTGAAGATGTTGTCCTTGGTGGGCTTTGAACCCAGCACCCCAATGCTGCAAAGTAACAGTGCTAACCACTGAGCCACCATGCTACCCTTCTGACAAAATATTTGGACTCCGGCTTTCCATGACTATGCTTTTTAGATCCAACTTAGCAAATTGGACCCCAGCATCAGCTTTATCTTAAGGAAAACCAAGAAACAAGTTTTAAACTCCCCATCAGCTCTACCACAAGGAAATTAAGCACTATGGTGTGGTCACAGAAATCAATGATCCTGAACAAGTTACCTCCTCTATTAACTGCAAATTCTCTATGAAAAGTTTTTGAAACCAAGTTTCTAAACTGAACAAGTACTTTAAGTGTAGATATGTTAAAATGTATCAGACTATAGTGTTATATCCACTGGGAGTGTAATTTTGACTAGAAATAAGATGGTGGGAATAATTCCTAACTATAAGCAAATGTCCTAAAAATTTGTCCCAACAATCCTGATAAACAGCTGATATTTACCAGGGAAAGCCTTGCCCGTCAAGAGTGTCAACTGCAGAGGGAATGGACTATTCAGATATATGGCTATCCATGCATGGTCACCTCGAGTTTGCCAGAGCAAGTGCATTCTGTATTATAGAGGGTGTCTCAAGTAAAGAACAATGACTACAATTTCTACAATGTTTTGATGCCTTAAAGTGAATCAAGACATTGTAGAAATTTGTAGAACATACAGACCATGCAGAAATTGACCATACAGAAATTGACGATTTGCAGACCATACAGAAATTGAGATCATACAGTCAGTGCCTGACACATGCTGCCGATCTACGGGCAGCATATATCAGGCACTGGCTGTAAGATCTCAGCCAGGTATGTTTGACTCTGAAACATTGTGTCATTTCAGAGAAAAACATACAGTAGCTCAAGAGCCGCTAGGGACCGAGCACACTGCAGACTAGTCGGACAGGTGGTTCCTCCCCACCCGCTGCCCTAGAGTGACAGGGCTCTCCTTAGATGCACACACAGAGAGACCTGTCAATCCAGGGCAGCGGGCGGTTGGGAAAGCTGCTGGAGACTTGCCTGCCCGGCAAGTCTCCAGCACGGAATGGTTCTTGGCTACTTTTAATGAATGTTTTTCTCTGAAATGCTGCTGCATTTCAGAGTCAAAAATACATGGCTGAGATCGTACAGCCAGTACCTGATACATGCTGCTCATGGATCAGGCAGCATACATCAGCTGTCAGGTTCCCTTTGACAGGGCATATGGACAGGGATGTCTTCATTAGACAATACCTGTAAGAACATCATATAAGACATACTAGATAATTACAGTAGAGCTACATAAGAGCTCACAGAGCAGTGTTGCTTAGTGGAGATATACCAGGGGTCAAGTTGTCGTTATCCTGTAGCACAATGTTAAATGAATTAGCCATTTATCCCCTTTATCTAACAAAGTTTTCTAACCATGCTGTTGTAATGCTTTAAAGATGCCAGATTTAGTCCACATCCGCGAGATCCACGCCACGATTGCTAAGCGAGATAGCATAGGTGTAGGACAAAGTTCTGAAAGATCAGCTGGTAGCAGACTTTAGAGACGTGCTGCTTAAACAAGCCTTGCAGGAGCGCTTGCGGGTTAATCCGCGCATGTCCTTTTTTGGAAGTAGGGGCCAAAGCGTGCGTGAGCAAGAGCAGAGAGTGACAGTCCCCGCAGGGAAGGCCCGTCCCCTTGGCAACTAAACCATGCTGGGTGAGAGAACTTCGGAAGGCAAACCATGACATGCGAGAGGAGTGGTCTGACTTGAAGAACACCTCCTGACGAAGCCGAGAGCGGTGAAACGCACGTCGGGGCTGTTCATGCATCTCCCCAGCATTCCTGTATATGGTGACCATGTCTCAAGGTAATGTGTCGGCTGTTCACTTTACAGTCTCGCTACATTGATTCTTCATATTGAGTCATTGCATATGCCCTTTACTGTAGAATTATTAAAATTCTGGGATCATTAAACCTACTTGATTTGTATGGACACAGGTTGTCTATCATTTACCGTGTATGCACGTTAAAGGTTATTGATCCCTGAATTATAAATTTGCATATCACTTGAGATGGCCAATATCCACGCAGTATTGCTGAGGAATGTTTGTTTCTTATGTACTTTATTTTCCATCCATGTAGTACTCAATTGTTCTTGCTGTTATATCATCTTTGAATACCCTGTCTACTTTTATATATTGTTGCAATAAAATTTATTATTTTTCTAAAAAAAAAAACCCTAACTTTGGTTCTGTATTATATATTGTTGATTGATGGTAGATCTATTGACCTCTTAAGAATCTTTTTATTAAGGTTCTTTCCTCTTTTTTTCAGTGGACATGCTTTGGCCTAGGGGTTTGTCCCAATTGGCCATAGGGACAATTTTGCATTTTTGTAGGTTTAGTTATTTAATTTGACTTGAAGAAGAAACCTTCAGCACCCCTGGACCCCTCTGGAGGCAGAACTGGTCCAAAGCCTCGCCGGGGGCCAAGACTGCATCGCATAGAGGGGTCGCCGACCTGTTTTAACTGTGGAGACACTGGACACTTCGCTCAAGGATGTGCACGCCGGGGAATTCCCCTCCACTGCCGTCCGTTAAACTAGTGAGCTCCGTGGCTGGGGGACGCCGCGCGGAGCCTGAGCAGCCAAGAAGGAGAGGGAGAAGTCCCACAAGTTTAGTTTCTTCGAGCCCTCTTGTTTGGGCCAAAATGGATGGTAGGGCCATCTGCTGTTTAGTTGATACCGGTTCATGTAACCACAATGCCTGAGACTTACTTCAGATGTCTTTTCCCTGAGATGATGAGGCCTGAATGGGGTCCCGTGATCAAATTGACAGCAGCCAAACAGTTGCTCATCCCGGTCACAGGGGTGGTCTGGATGCAAATCACTGTGTGTGGCATGGATCTGGGCTGAAAAGGAGTCGTGTTGACCGCTGGGGACCCCGGTACTGGCCCCACTGTGACTTTAGGAATGAACGTGCTGAAAGAACTGGGGAACCTCCTGGTCAACGAGTCAGCTGATGAGTTTCTGAATCAATGGATCCCTCGCACCCCCCAGAGGAAAGTGTTCCAACAGTTGAATCGAGTGGCTCAAGTCCAAGAACGTCATGTTGTGGAAAATCATTAAGCAAGGTGATCATTCCGGCCTCCACCAATTTCATCTTACCACCAGGGTAGACTGTGCTCTCCTTGCCTATCCGAGCCTGTACCCCTGTTAAAGGAGTCGAAGTCCAGATAGAGCCAGCTGTCATGGAGCAATTACCTCCAGGGATCCTCATTGCACGGATATTAGCCATTGTTCAAGACGGAAATGTGCCAGTGCAATGTGTCTACCTCGAGGAGGGCGATCTCACTCTTCCGCCCAAGAGTGAAGTAACACATAACAGAAATGCCAGAAGAGTTGATACCCCTGGAGGCTGTTCAGTGGGCAGTGAAGTGGGGGGATCCCTGGACAGTGGCCGTATCGGTGTTCTCCGAACCAGAATCTAATCACCTAAAGGGAGGATGCTGAATCCTGTAGCAGATGCCGGCCCAGCTAACAGAACTCTCACCACAACTGGTGCAACAAGTGGAAGCGGTGCTAGAGAGATATCAGGATGTTTTTGGTCATCATGACGATGATTTCGGTTGTACCACCACCATCACCCACGAGATTCCAATGGGGAGCACCGCACCTATTAGGGAGCAATACTGACAAATCCCGCCACAAATGTACCAGGAGGTGAAGGAGATGCTGGCGCCTATGCTACAGAGCAGAGTTATCCGAGTGAGCCAAAGTCCGTGGCCTGCGCCCATTGTTCTGGTAAGGAAAAAGGAGGGACCCTGCGCGTCTGTGTAGACACAGACACCTCTCTCGGTAAAGACTACATTTATGGGTTGGTCGGAACCTAATATGATTGGATGTAATTAAAATCACCTCATGGTGAAGGGCAGAGTGCTCAGTCAGAAAGCTTAGCATATAAATAACAGAAAAACTGACAGAAACAACGAGAACTAGTCTGAATAGGTGCACGCCGCCCTTCAGCATGCGGTGATTTTAATTACATCCAATCACATTAGGTTCCGACCAACCCATAAATGTAGGCTTTACCAAAAGAGGTGTTAATATTCACCCATACATTCAGAGATTAGCCATAGGTAAGTCTTCACACTGGGCAGTTAGGTCAGGGACCCATCTGATTCATGAGATTACAGTGACGATGGTGGACGGGCTCACATTATTTGGCCAAATTTTGTTCTAAGCGTCTCGTGTATTTCGCTCGCGCTCTCTCTCTCGCGCTATATATATATATATATATATATATATATAGCATGATGGCCCCAGTTCCCCCATGTATATTATGATGGCCCCAGTTCCCCCATATATATAGTATGATGGCCCCAGTTCCTCCATATATAAAGGATGATGGCTCCAGCCCCCATATATAAAGTATGATGGCTCCAGCCCCCATATATATAGTATGATGGCCCCAGTTCTTCCATATATAAAGTATGAAGGCCCCAGCCCCAGTATATATAGTATGATGGCACCCGTTCCTCCATATATACAGTATGATGGCCCCAGCCCCCATATATACAGTATGATGGCTCCAGTTCCTCCATATATAAATTACGATGGCCCCAGCCCCCTTAAATACAGTATGATGGCCGAAATTCCCCCATATATAAAGTATGATGGCCCCAGCCCCCATATATATAGTATGATGGCCCCAGTTCTTCCATATATAAAGTATGATGGCCCCAGCCCCCATATATACAGTATGATGGCCGAAATTCCCCCATATATAAAGTATGATGGCCCCAGCCCCCCTATATACATTATGATGGCCCCAGTTCCTCCATATATAAATTACGATGACCCCAGCCCCCTTACATACAGTATGATGGCCCCAGTTCCCCCGGTAAGGCAGTGACCCCGGTTACCGCTAGGGGGCGCTGTGTATTCTCCCCAGGATACGCACGGAGGCGTATTGAAGCTATGAGTATGCATTTCGGTAACAGGCGTAGCTGGAATTGCAATGGGGAAACAGTGACCAATGTCACAGGTAGGGATCGCTGTGAGTTCTCCCCAGGATGTGCATGGAGGCGTATAAAGGCCATAGGTGTGCATGGTAGTCACGGGCGTAGCTGTGACTGCAATGGAGACAGATAATAAAAGTGTTAGTCTTGGACATGTTAGTGTCCAAGACAGAGGTCGGGAAAACCTGCATTGGATGTTGTGTATGAAACAGATTGCAGTATGATAGTAGTTTGTGCAGTCTGTTCCATTCTAGACCCAGGTTTTCCATGTGGCTGAAAGTCACATGTTGCTTTGTTAAAAACCCTGCAAGAAAGGGCTTAGTGAGTACTTAGTGAGTCTCAGGTGTGTCAGGGCCAGAGTGAGGCCTGGCAACCCGCAGTGTACACAGAGATTTAAGTCATCCACGGTGACTGGTCTCGGATGTGGACAGTCCTGTTCCCGGAGGTGAGAATCCGAGGTGGATGTCCCTTGCCCGAAAGAAGACTAGCGTGTGTAACGATTGCAAAACAGGTGGATATGGTGCCTGGCTGCGATCTGGAGGATATCCTGGACTGTGTACAGCTGTTTGAGTAAAGAGACTATGATTCAGTGGTGCAAGACACCCATGGGAACTAGTCAGAGGAGGACTAGCGTGTGTAGTGCCTGCAACATGTAATGCTGTGTGAATAGAGTCTTGGATACGGTGCAGAGACACCCATGGGAACTAGTCAGAGAAAGACTGGCGTGTTTGGTGTCTGTAAAATGAAAGCTGTCATATAATATATATTCTGCATATGGTGAAATAGATACTAATTAAATGCACTGAAGTAATATTGGATTGGATTTTTATGTGTGAAGATAACACATTAACCCCTTCATGACCCAGCCTATTTTGACCTTAATGACCTGGCCATTTTTTGCAATTCTGACCAGTGTCCCTTTATGAGGTAATAACTCTGGAACGCTTCAACGCATCCTAGCGATTCTGAGATTTTTTTTTCGTGACATATTGGGCTTCATGTTAGTGGTAAATTTAGATCGATAATTTTTGCGTTTATTTGTGAAAAAATCAGAAATGTGGCGAAAATTGTGAAAATTTCGCAATTTTCAAATTTTGAATTTTTATTCTGTTAAACTAGAGAGTTATGTGACACAAAATAGTTACTAAATAACATTTCCCACATGTCTACTTTACATCAGCACAATTTTGGAAGCAAAATATTTTTTTCTTAGGAAGTTATAAGGGTTAAAAGTTGACCAGCGATTTCTCATTTTTACAACAAAATTTACAAAACCATTTTTTTTAGGGACCACCTCACATTTGAAGTTACTTTGAGGGGTCTATATGGTAGAAAATACCCAAAAGTGACACCATTCTAAAAACTGCACCCCTCAAGCTACTCAAAACTACATTCAAGAAGATTATTAACCCTTTAGGTGTTTCACAGGAACTAAAGCAACATGGAAGGAAAAAAAAAGGACATTTTAATTTTTCCAACAAAAATTTTCTTTCAGCATCAATTTTTTCATTTTTCACATGGGCAACAGGATAAAATGGATCCTAAAATTTGTTGGGCAATTTCCCCTGAGTACACCGATACCTCATATGTGGTCAAAAACCACTGTTTGGGTGCACGGCAGGGCTCAGAAGGGAAGGAGCGCCATTTGACTTTTTGAATGGAAAATATGCTGGAATATTTAGCGCTTGCCATGTCGCGTTTGGAGAGTCGCTGTGTGCCTAAACACTGGAGCTCCCCCACAAGTGACCCCATTTTGGAAACTAGACCCCCCAAGGAACTTATCTAGATGCATAGTCATCACTTTGAACCCCCAGGTGCTTCTCAAATTGATCCGTAAAAAAAAAAAGTACTTTTTTTCACAAAAATTATCTTTTAGCCTCAGTTTTTTCATTTTCACATGGGCAACAGGATAAAATGGATCCTAAAATTTGTTGGGCAATTTCTCCTGAGTACACCGATACCTCATATGTGGTCATAAACCACTGTTTGGGTGCACGGCAGGGCCCGGAAGGGAAGGAGCGCCATTTGACTTTTTGAATGGAAAATTAGCACCAATCGTTATCGGACACCATGTCGCGTTTGGAGAGCCCCTGTGTACCTAAACATTGGAGCTCCCCCACAAGTGACACAATTTTGGAACCTAGACCCCTTAAGGAACTTATCTAGATGTGTAGTGAGCACTTCGAACCCCCAAGTGCTTCACAAAAGTTTATAACATAGAGCAGTGAAAATAAAAAATCATTTTTTTTCCTCAAAAATGATTTTTTAGCACGCTATTTTTTATTTTCACAAGGGTAACAGGAGAAATTGAACCAAAAAAGTTGTTGTCCAGATTGTCCTGAGTACGCTGGTACCCCATATGTGGGGGGGGCCACTGTTTGGGTGCACGGCAGGGCGCAGAAGGGAATGAGCGCCATTTGACTTTTTGAAATGAAAATTAGCTCCAATCGTTAGCGGACACCATGTCGTGTTTGGAGAGCCCCTGTGTGCCTAAACTTTGGAGCTCCCCCACAAATGACCCCATTTTGGAAACTAGACCCCCTAAGGAACTTATCTAGATGCATAGTGAGCACTTTGAACCCCCTGGTGATTCACAGAAGTTTATAATGCAGAGCAGTGAAAATAAAAAATCTTTTTTTTTCCTAAAAAAATTTTTTTTAGTTGGCAATTTTTTATTTTCACAAGGGTACTAGGATAAATTGGACCCCAAAAGTTGTTGTCCAGTTTGTCCTGAGTACGCTGGTACCCCATATGTGGGGGGGAACCACTGTTTGGGCACACGTTGGGGCTCAGCAGGGAAGTAGTGACATTTTGAAATGCTGACTTTGATGGAATGGTCTGCGGGCGTCATGTTACATTTGCTGAGCCCCTGTGTGCCTAAACAGTAGAAACCCCCCACAAGTGACCCCATTTTGGAAAATAGACCCCCCAAGGAACTTATCTAGATGTGTGGTGAGCACCTTGAACCCCCAAGTGCTTCACAGAAGTTTATAATGCAGAGCCGTGAAAATAAAAAATCATTTTTTTTCCCTCAAAAAAAATGAATTTTAGCACGCAATTTTTTTTTCACAAGGGTAACAGGAGAAATTGGACCCCAAAAGTTGTTGTCCAGTTTGTCCTGAGTACGCTGATACCCCATATGTGGGGGATGACCACTGTATGGGCACACGTCAGGGCTCGGAAGGGAAGTAGTGACGTTTTGGTATGCAGACTTTGATGGAATGGTCTGCTGGCAACATGTTACATTTGCAGAGCCCTTGATGTACCTAAACTGTGGAAACCCCCCACAAGTGACCCCATTTTAGAAACTAGACCCCCCAAGGAACTTATCTAGATGTGTGGTGAGCACCTTGAACCCCGAAGAGCTTCACAGAAGATTGTAACGCAGAGCCATGAAAATAAAAAATCTTTTTTTTTCCTCAAAAAATGAATTTTTAGCTCGCAATTTTTTATTTTCACAAGGGTAACAGGAGAAATTGGACCCCAAAAGTTGTTGTCCAGTTTGCCCTGAGTATGCTGATACCCCATACGTGGGGAGGGACCATTGTTTGGGCACACGTCGGGGCTCGGAAGGGAAGTAGTGACGTTTTGAAATACCGACTTGATCGAATGGTCTGCGGGCATCATGTTACATTTGCAGAGCCTCTGATGTGCCTAAACAGTGGAAACCCCCCACAAGTGACCCCATTTTGGAAACTAGACCACCAAGGAACTTATCTAGATGTGTGGTGAGCAGCACTTTGAACCCCCAAGTGCTTCACAGAAGTTTATAATGCAGAACCGTGAAAATAAAAAATCTTTTTTTTACTCAAAAAATGATTTTTTAGCCCGCAATTTTTTATTTTCACAAGGGTAACAGGAGAAATTGGACCCCAAAAGTTGTTGTCCAGTTTGTCCTGAGTACGCTGGTACCCCATATGTGGGGGGGAACCATTGTTTGTGCACACATCAAGGCTCGGAATGGAAGTAGTGACGTTTTGAAATGCAGACTTTGATGGAATAGTCTGCGGTCGTCATTATGTTTGCAGAGCCCCTGATGTGCCTAAACAGTGGAAACCCCCCACAAGTGACCCCATTTTGGAAACTAGACCTTCCATGGAACGTATGTAAGATGTGTTGTGAGCACTTTGAACCCCCAAGTGCTTCACAGAAGTTTATAATGCAGAGACGTGAAAATGAAAAAATCATTTTTTCCACAAAAATAATTTTTTAGCCCCCAATTTTTTATTTTCTCAAGGGTAACACGAGAAATTAGTCCCCAAAAGTTGTTGTGCAATTTTTCCTGAGTACGCTGATACCTCATATGTTGGGGTAAACCACTGTTTGGGCACACGTCAGGGCTTGGAAGGGAGGGAGCACCGTTTGACTTTTTGAACGCAAAATTGGCTGGAATCAATGGTTGCACCATGTCGCGTTTGGCGACCCCCTGATGTGCCTAAACAGTGGAAACCCCTCAATTCTAACTCCAACCCTAACCCCAACACACCCCTAACCACAGCCCTAACCCTAACACATCCCTAACCACAAGCCTAACCCTAATTCCAACTCTAACCCTAATTCCAACCCTAACCCTAACCCTAACCCTCTTTCCAACCCTAACCCTCTTTCCAACCCTAACCCTCTTTCCAATCCTAACCCTCTTTCCAATCCTAACCCTAACCCTCTTTCCAACCCTAACCCTCTTTCCAACCCTAACCCTAACCCTCTTTCCAACCCTAACCCTCTTTCCAATCCTAACCCTCTTTCCAATCCTAACCCTAACCCTCTTTCCAACCCTAACCCTCTTTCCAACCCTAACCCTCTTTTCAACCCTAACCCTAACCCTCTTTTCAACCCTAACCCTAACCCTCTTTTCATCCCTAACCCTAACCCTCTTTTCAACCCTAACCCTAACCCTCTTTTCAACCCTAACCCTAACCCTAATGGAAAAATAAAAATAAAAATATTTTCTTTATTTTATTAGTTGTGCCTACCTATGGGGGTGATAATCGGGGGGTTTATTTACTTTTTCTTTCATTTTGATCACTGTGAGAGTGATCAAAATGAAAGAATGGAATCTGCAGCCGGCAGATTCGGGCGGGCGCACTGCGCATGCGCCCGCCATTTTCTAAGATGGCGGCGCCCATGAACCGGACCCGCCGGACACCGGGAGCGACAGGGGGAGTTAGAAGGTGCCGGGGGAGGTGAGATGGGGTGAGGGGGTTATCGGAAGCTGGCGGGGAGCAGAGGGAATGGGAGGGGGGCAGATCATGACAGCGGCGGCAGATCGCCGCTGTCATTCAGTTGCGGGGGGGGCGATCGCCGGTGGGGGGGTGGAATCGGTGTCTCCAGCCATGTCCGATGCTACAGCAGCATCGGCCATGGCTGGATTGTAATATTTCATCAATTTTCATTGATGAAATATTACTATCGCTCTGATTGGCTGTTTCACTTTTAACAGCCAATCAGAGCGATCGTAGCCACGTGGGGGCGAAGCCACGCCCCCTGTGGCGAAGAACAAAGCCCCCTGTATCTGCGGGTCGGGTGACCTTTCAGTGACCTAGGTCACCCGACCCGCAGGGGGGCTTTAAAGTCATGACGCCACATAGGCGTCATGGGTCGGTCTGGCACGACTTTTCATGACGCCTACGTGGCGTCAAAGGTCGTGAAGGGGTTAAAGAGACTTTTGTGTTTGAATTTTGTGGGTCACTGCCTCTTCACTGCGTACGGTGCTACCACTGCCTTACTCCCCGTATATAGTATGATGGCTCCAGTTCCCCCATGTATAGTATGATGGCCCCAGTTCCCCCCCATAAATATAGTATGATGGCCCCAGTTCCCCTATATATAAAGTATGATGGCCCAAGCCCTCATATATAGTATGATGGCCCCAGTTCCTCCATATATACAGTGTGATGGCCCCAGCCCCCTATATACAGTATGATGGCACCAGTTCCTCCATATACACAGTATGATGGCACCAGCCCATATCTATCTATATATATATGGTACAATGGCATCGGTTCCTCCATATATACAGTATGATGGCCCCAGTTCCCCCCATAAAGTATAATGGCCCCAGCCCCCATATATACTGTATGATGGCCCACTGTTCCTCCATATTTAAAGTATTATGGCCCCAGCCCCTATATATACAGTATAATGGCCCCAGTTCCCCCTCATATGTAAAGTATGATGGCCCCAGCCCCATATATACACTATGATGGCCCCAGTTCCTTCATATATAAATTACGATGGCCCCAGCCCAATGTATACAGTATGATGGCCCCAGTTCCCCCCATATATATAGTAGTGTTAGGCGTCAGGTTTCTGCGTCTGCTCTGCAGGAATCTAGAGCCTCACATTCTGCGGTCTCCTGCTGTCTTTCTACTACAGAGGAGATTACTTTGCAGCAGACAGCTCCAGAGACTAAGTCCCTCTGTGCTCCTACTGGGCATGCTCACGAGACGATCTCCCATTGGAGATCGGGAGTCATGTGCCCAGGTCCTGTTCCAGATCTCATTGGTCCATCTCGGAGATCTGGAAGGTCCCGCACGGCTATAAAAAGCGCGCATGGCCGTTCCGCCATGCGCTAGTATAGTCATACTTGCTGCTGTGTGTATGAGGACGGATGCATGATTCTGGTGACTGACTCATTTGAAACAAACCCCTTCCCTCTGATATTACGCATGTGAATAGAGACTGAGTTAGTTTCAGCGCCAGTGCTCCTCTGCTTCAACTCGCACAGCTGCTAGCGTCCGACATTGCGCCTTGCCTTTGTCGTTTGGCGGCAGTGTCCACACCGCGCTGCAGTAGCAGCCTCCTTTGCGTTTGCAGTTGCAACGCCGCACACACGGTAGGTCTAGACGGATGTAGTGCCGCCGTCTTGGGCTACTCCTGTGACCGTATACCGTGTGTGCGTTTTTTACTGAGTACTGTGACTACAAAAGGCTCAGTTATTTGTGTTTGTACTTTTGGCATCTCCGTGAGTTTAACTGAGAATGCTCTGCGCACCTGGGTGGAGTTTATCCCTGTGTGCAATTCCCCCATATTGCTCCTGCCACCACTTAGCAGCAGTTATTTCACCTACTGCACAGTGGACTCCGAGCTGCGAACGCACTTTATTTATATTTTTATTTAGTGCGTTCTGCTGTTCCTAACAGTAGGATGGCCCTATAGCCTGTTCATATAATAATTAATGAAGTTTATACTCACCTTATCCTGATTCCCGGCACCGCAGCCTCCGTCTTCTCTTCTGGCCTGTAGAGCGGCGCGAGACAATGACGTCATCGCGCCCCCTGCATGAGTACACTGAGGTCTCACAAGCTACGGTCTGCAGCTTATGAGATTGACTGATGCGCATGGCCGTGTCTGCTGCTGGTTGCATCACAGCACAGCAGACATGGCCGCGCGCAATTTGCTGTGCGCGGCCACCAGGCAGCCGGCCCTGCACAGCTGATGGGGTAGCAGCCCGAGGGGCCTGCACCAATAAGTGTGCGCTAGAGGAGTGCTTCCAACGATATATATGCATATACACTTAAAAATAGTCACCTAGGTATACTGGCTTAAAATATGTTTATAAGAGTGGTGTTACACATGAAAAGTGATGCACAAAATAGACTCTCACTACACCTCACATCTGGGGGCTATTACTAGCAACAGACAAGAACCAACCAGCTTCTGGTCTGGCCGGTTTTCTTATAGTGTTTACTCACAGCTTATGACACTTGATAAAATCCACAGATTTATCTCACTAGGAAATGTCATCAATATTACTTACTAAAAGTTCAGGCCACAGCTATTTCATGTCGCTGTTAGGCTCGCCAGTTGGGGTGGATCCACTAGACATCAGATCTGAGTGGGCAGATGGACCACAGGGGCTGATGCAGCAAGAAAAAGGCATGTGAGCAGCAAGGACTTGGCACATTCACAAGTCTCAGGAGCAGCAGGACATATGAAGTGGAACCCAGCAGTGTTGGAATCAAGGTAAAGCACAAGTATGCACACTAGGTGGAATACACCAAACATACAGTTAGGTCTAGAAATATTTCCACAGTGACTCAAGTTTTGGCATTTTTGTGTTAACCAAAGCATTCAACATGCAGTTCTATAATTAAAATGTGCTTAAAGTGCACACTCTAAGCATTAATTTGAGGGTATTCGCATCCTAATTGAAGTAAGGATTTAGGAACTACAGGTTTTTAATATGTAGCTGGTTCTTTTTAAAGAGACCAAAGGTAATTGGGCAATTATCTCAAAAACTCTTTAATGGGCTGCATGGGCTATTCCCTCAATAATCAGTCATCAATTAAGTAGGAAAAAGGTCGGGAGCTGATTTCAGGTGTGGCATTTGCATTTGGAAGCTGTAGTTGTGAGCCCACATCATGCTGTTAAAGGAGCAGTCAATGGAAAAGGAACAGACCATCATTAGACTAAAAAAAAGAACAAATCCATCAGAGAGATAGCAGAAATGTTAGGAGTGGCCAAATAAACAGTTTGGTACATACTGCAAAAGAAGAGTGCACTGGTGAGCTTGGAAACTCAAAAGGCCTGGACGTCCATTGAAGACAATAGAATCCTTCCCGTGGTGAAGTAAAACCCCTTCCTACTACATCCACCTGAAGAACATTCTCCAGGAAGTAGGTGTTTCAGTATCTAAGTCTAACATAAAGAGAAGACCTAATGAGTGCAAATACAGAGGGTCCATGACAAGGTGCAAATCATTAATCAGCCTTAAAAATAGAAAGCCAGATTAGACTTTGCAAAAAAAAAAATACCTAAAGAAAGCCAGTCCAGTTATGGAAAACAATTCTTTGGACTGATGAAACAAAGAATAACATGTACCAGAATGATCAAAAGCACACAACATCCTCTGTAAAACATGGTGGAGGCAGTGTTATGGTTTGGGCATGTATGGCTACCAGTAGCACTGAGTCAGTAGTGTTTATTGATGATGTGAGCAAAGACCGAAGCAGCCGGATGAATTTTGAAGTGTACAGGGCTATACATTCTACTCAGATTCAACCAAATGCAGCAATGATAATTGGATGGCGCTTCACAGTACAGATGGACAATGACCTAAAACATACTGCGAAACAACCTATGAGTTTTTAAGGCAAAGAAGTGGAATATTTTGCAATGGCTTAGTCATTCATCAGATCTCAACCTCATTTAGCAGCATTTCAAATGCCAAAGACAAAAGTTAAAGCAGAGAGACCCAGAAACAAGCAACAACTGAAGTCAGCTACAGTAAAGGCCTGGTAAACCTTCACAAAAGAGGAAACCCAGCGATTCGTGATGTCCATGGCTTCCAGACTTCAGGCACTGTCTGCAATGGATTATTTATTAAGTATTAAAAATGATCATTTTATTTATAGTAAAGTTAATTTTTCCAAGTACTTTTGAGCCCCTGAAATGAGGTTTTGTAGAAAAATGGTTGCAAAAACCACAGGATATGTTTGTTCAACCCCTTTAATTAAACCTTAACGTCTACACTTCAAATGCATCTTACGGTACTGTCACATATAGCGATGCACCAGCGATCCCGACCAGCGATATGACGCTGTCAGGATCGCTGGTGCATCGCTAAGTGGTCGCTAGTGAGCTGCCACACAGGCAGATCTCACCAGTGACATCGCAGGGGTCGTGGGTCGCTACTTAACTGTCAGACGAGGCAATCCTGACGTCCTCCCGCCCGTGTCCAAGCGTCGCTCGTCTCCACAGCAGGAAGCCCAGCAGGCAGCTGACGACGAGAAACGGTCCAGGACGTTCTCGCGCGATCAGCGATCACCAGCGGGGGAGCCGGTCGGAGGTAAGTATCAGACATAGCGATATCGCTAGCAATATCGCTATAACGTCACAAAAACCAGTGACGTTATAGCGATATTGCTAGCGATATCGCTTAGTGTGACAGGCCCTTTAGTTGTTTCATTTTAAATAAAAAATAGTGGCACGCGGAGCCAAAATCGCGAAGATTCGGACACTGTCCAAATATTTCTAGACCTAACTGTAGAGGTCTAAAGTCTCAATCCCAAGACATGTATGTTTAAATATGCCTTAAATAGGCATAGGAAGATGATGTCATTGATTCAAGCCTGGCAACTTGCAAAATCCAATGTGGAGCACAACAGAGGGCAGTGGACCCAGGGGAAGAAAGCTCAGCCTGAGAAAACAAGGGCAGGTATGAAGCAGTTGCAGGTCATAGTCTTTTTCTCTGTCTTAAAGCCCCTTTACATTTAGCGATGCACCAGCGATCCCGACCACGATACGACCCGGTCAGGATTGCTGGTGCATCGCTAAATGGTCGCTAGTGAGCTGCCACACAGGCAGATCTCACCAGCGATGTAGCGATGCTCAGCGGTCGTACTTACCTTTCAGACGAAGTGATGACCACCGTCTTGCGCCCGCGTCCATAGCTCGCTCGTCGGCGCCAGCAGGAAGCCGACGACGAGAAATTGACGTGGACGATCTTGCGCGATCAGCAATGACCAGCGGGGGAGCCGGTCGAAGGTAAGTATCACATGTAGCGATATCGCTGCTGCGTCAAAAAATCGGTGACGCTTAAGCGATATCGCTATGTGTAAAGCCCCCTTTAGGCTGCAATATATCCAACACAGGTGGTTCAAGGCCAGACAGAGTCAACAGAAGCAGGTCATCTTAGGTGTACTTATCTGTACTGGCCCTAGGGTCATAATTCTGATCAGAGCACTAGGTCGTGGACGGTAGCCCCTTGTTCATTACAAGGCTTCTCCCATAACCTCAAAATAAGACAGCAGTCTAATATAGGCCTTCGGGCATCCAAAGCAAGCACTTTGTCAGATCCCAGGGTCTTTTGTCTCACTTACTCATGCCCAACTCCAACTTCCAGATTTATCACTGCTCCTACCATGACGGTGCCTTATTCAGCTCAGATGCACACTGTCTCACACACCTAGGAGAGAGCCTGTGCAGTGCAGTGCTCCAGAGTCTGCACATGGCACTTCTGAGCTTGGTCTGCTTGTGTATTCACTGCTAACACAACATAACTGAGCCTGCATCATACACAATTACACTTTACATGCACGCCAGCAATAAAGTAGCTAAACACACAATAAATGTAAGAAGGTGCTTTGTCTGGCTCACTTTTAATCATAATGGCTGTAAAGCAAGTCATAACTCGAAAGGACAGTTACTTCACTTGCTCTACACCCTTTACATATACATCTTTCTGTAAAGGGGTATGCTGGTAGTTGTCCCCAAACTCAGGTAACGCTCCTGGTCACACTTACTGTTTGGGCCTGTAAGGTCGTACTATTACTGTACTCGAACAATTGCCCTCTGGGACACTATTGCCATAGGGGACACTTTTCCCCAGTGGGACTCTATGGATGTGGGACTGGGTGAAGCTAATGATGGTAAAGGAAAGGATTGTTACTCCAATCAGAGAATATACCCACGTGGGGTAACTGGATTACACTGTATGATATTCAGTAATAAAGACTACAAAAAGCCTGCATGTAGCTTGTATCTCTACAGTGCAGTAATGGTATGGTGGTATTAGTCAGTCTATTATGTAGGGATGTGACTCGCTCAGGTGCAGCGGGAGACAATCATGAGGCAGGTTCTTCCCAAAGTTCATGAAGTTTATTTGCTCCATAAACCATAACTCAGCATATCACCAAAATAGCCTCTAGCTTAGGCACAAAAGAACATAAACGTCCGTGGCTTCAGACTCGGACCGAGAGTCTCAGCACATGCTGGGAGGTGTAGTCCTCCCCATATACAACTAATATACATAGGCCAGGGCAATGTCCAGAGCAGCGCTCTATCTGCAGCCGCAGACACAGGAAGGCTTCTCCTTCCTTGGAACACAGACCACTCTCTGTAGTGTCCCACCTGGACACATGGAAGTCTGTCCACACTCTGACAGACTCCCTCCACTCTCTCTCACATGTGCCAAACACCTCAATTACATAGCCCTGTAACCACACCCACAGGTGATCACATGGCTATGACATCACTAAAGGTTGTATAGACACACACAGGCTTCCCAGACGCAGTGTAACAAAAAGATCAGCAGTACCTCTGCTGATCAATACACCCTGGAGCCTGCATCCCAAGGCCACCCACCTTGAGACCCATAATGGTCATTTAGGACCCTGCTCCTGTTACCACACTGAATGTGCCTGTACACCCGTCCTGGGACACCCACACAGCGCCCCCTAGCTGACATAGTGGTAACTACACCACAATTATTAGAGGTGGTGTGTGGTCATATAATGTGGTTCTTCTACAGTGGTATTATTAGTAATATTGGGCTTGGTATACTGAGCTTTGTTAGCGGTATAGTGCTAATATATAGCGGTAGTATTTGGTAATTGTATGACTGTATTACTTTATAGGAATCATAATAAGACGTCTCCTGGCACTGTATGATATGACACTCCTAGTGCCTTTATTTACGGGGATTCTCTTCTAGAACTGGTTTGGTGGCCGAAATAGAACTATTACTGATGGGCGGCAGACACAGAACTGTAAGGCTAGTTTCACACTAGCGTATGGAAGAGCTGCGGACTTTTTCCGTGAAGCTCCACCCACTGCTGCGCCTCCTCCGTTCAGCTCCGCCTACGTCGGCATGCTGCCTGCTTACCTATCTTTAGCATTGGGTACGCAGGCCATGCCGATGTATGCGGATGCCTCCACATGTGTTGTTTTGACGATGCGGTGACCGCAACAAAATCCAACACGTTGTGTTCGGCGCAGGTCCCTGCACCATCAAAACGACGGAGGAGGCGTGGCAGTGGGCGGGGTTTCACGGAAGTCCGCATCCCTCCACAGCTCTGCCATACCCTAGTGTGAAACTAGCCTTACTGATGGGCGGCAGACACAGAACTGTTACTGAGGGGCGGCAGACACAGAACTATTACTGAGGGGCGGCAGACACAGAACTTACTGAGGGGAGGCAGATACTGAACCGTTACTGATTGGGCGGCAGACACAGAACTGTTACTGATGGGTGGCAGACACAGAACTGTTACTGATGGGCGGCAGACACAGAACTGTTATTGAGGGGCGGCAGACACAGAACTGTTACTGATGGGTGACAGACACAGAACTGTTACTGATGGGTGGCAGACACAGAACTGTTACTGATGGGTGGCAGACACAGAACTGTTACTGATGGGCGGCAGACACAGAACTGTTATTGAGGGGCGGCAGACACAGACCTGTTACTGATGGGTGACAGACACAGAACTGTTACTGATGGGTGGCAGACACAGAACTGTTACTGATGGGTGGCAGACACAGAACTGTTACTGATGGGCGGCAGACACAGAACTGTTATTGAGGGGCGGCAGACACAGAACTGTTACTGATGGGTGACAGACACAGAACTGTTACTGATGGGTGGCAGACACAGAGCTGTTACTGAGGGGCGGCAGACACAGAACTGTTACTGAGGGGCGGCAGACACAGAACTGTTACTGATGGGTGGCAGACACAAAGCTGTTACTGAGGGGCGGCAGACACAGAACTGTTACTGAAGGGCGGCAGACACAGAACTGTTACTGATGGGCGGCAGACACAGAACTGTTACTGAGGGGCAGACACAGAGCTGTTACTGATGGGTGGCAGACACAGAACTGTTACTGATGGGTGGCAGACACAGAACTGTTACTGATGGGTGGCAGACACAGAACTGTTACTGATGGGCGGCAGACACAGAACTGTTACTGATGGGCGGCAGACACAGAACTGTTACTGATGGGCGGCAGACACAGAGCTGTTACTGATGGGCGGCAGACACAGAACTGTTACTGATGGGCGGCAGACACAGAACTCTTACTGAGGGGCAGACACAGAACTGTTACTGATGGGTGGCAGACACAGAACTGTTACTGAGGGGCGGCAGATACTGAACCGTTACTGATTGGGCGGCAGACACAGAACTGTTACTGATGGGTGGCAGACACAGAACTGTTACTGAGGGGCGGCAGATACTGAACCGATACTGATTGGGCGGCAGACACAGAACTGTTACTGATGGGTGGCAGACACAGAACTGTTACTGAGGGGCGGCAGATACTGAACCGTTACTGATTGGGCGGCAGACACAGAACTGTTACTGATGGGTGGCAGACACAGAACTATTACTGATGGGCGGCAGACACAGAACTGTTACTGATGGGCGGCAGACACAGAGCTGTTACTGATGGGCGGCAGACACAGAACTGTTACTGATGGGCGGCAGACACAGAACTGTTACTGAGGGGCAGACACAGAGCTGTTACTGATGGGCGGCAGACACAGAACTGTTACTGAGGGGCGGCAGACACAGAGCTGTTACTGATGGGCGGCAGACACAGAGCTGTTACTGATGGGTGGCAGACACAGAACTGTTACTGAGGGGCAGACACAGAGCTGTTACTGATGGGCGGCAGACACAGAACTGTTACTGATGGGCGGCAGACACAGAACTGTTACTGATGGGCGGCAGACACAGAGCTGTTACTGATGGGCGGCAGACTCAGAACTGTTACTGAGGGGCGGCAGACACAGCTGTTACTGATGGGCGGCAGACACAGAACTGTTACTGAAGGGCGGCAGACACAGAACTGTTACTGATGGGTGGCAGACACAGAGCAGTTACTGATGGGCGGCAGACACAGAACTGTTACTGATGGGCGGCAGACACAGAACTGTTACTGATGGGCGGCAGACACAGAGCTGTTACTGATGGGCGGCAGACACAGAACTGTTACTGATGGGCAGCAGACACAGAACTCTTACTGAGGGGCAGACACAGAACTGTTACTGATGGGTGGCAGACACAGAACTGTTACTGAGGGGCGGCAGATACTGAACCGTTACTGATTGGGCGGCAGACACAGAACTGTTACTGATGGGTGGCAGACACAGAACTGTTACTGAGGGGCGGCAGATACTGAACCGATACTGATTGGGCGGCAGACACAGAACTGTTACTGATGGGTGGCAGACACAGAACTGTTACTGAGGGGCGGCAGATACTGAACCGTTACTGATTGGGCGGCAGACACAGAACTGTTACAGATGGGTGGCAGACACAGAACTGTTACTGATGGGCGGCAGACACAGAACTGTTACTGATGGGCGGCAGACACAGAGCTGTTACTGATGGGCAGCAGACACAGAACTGTTACTGATGGGCGGCAGACAGAACTGTTACTGAGGGGCAGACACAGAGCTGTTACTGATGGGCGGCAGACACAGAACTGTTACTGAGGGGCGGCAGACACAGAGCTGTTACTGATGGGCGGCAGACACAGAGCTGTTACTGATGGGTGGCAGACACAGAACTGTTACTGAGGGGCAGACACAGAGCTGTTACTGATGGGCGGCAGACACAGAACTGTTACTGATGGGCGGCAGACACAGAACTGTTACTGATGGGCGGCAGACACAGAGCTGTTACTGATGGGCGGCAGACACAGAACTGTTACTGAGGGGCGGCAGACACAGAGCTGTTACTGATGGGCGGCAGACACAGAACTGTTACTGAAGGGCGGCAGACACAGAACTGTTACTGATGGGTGGCAGACACAGAGCAGTTACTGATGGGCGGCAGACACAGAACTGTTACTGATGGGCGGCAGACACAGAACTGTTACTGATGGGCGGCAGACAGAGAGCTGTTACTGATGGGTGGCAGACACAGAACTGTTACTGATGGGTGGCAGACACAGAACTGTTACTGAGGGGCGGCAGACACAGAACTGTTACTGATGGGTGGCAGACACAGAACTGTTACTGATGGGCGGCAGACACAGAACTGTTACTGATGGGCGGCAGACACAGAACTGTTATTGAGGGGCGGCAGACACAGAACTGTTACTGATGGGTGACAGACACAGAACTGTTACTGATGGGTGGCAGATACAGAGCTGTTACTGAGGGGCGGCAGACACAGAACTGTTACTGAGGGGCGGCAGACACAGAACTGATACTGATGGGTGGCAGACACATAGCTGTTACTGAGGGGCGGCAGACACAGAACTGTTACTGATGGGCGGTAGACACAGAACTGTTACTGAGGGGCAGACACAGAGCTGTTACTGATGGGTGGCAGACACAGAACTGTTACTGATGGGTGGCAGACACAGAACTGTTACTGATGGGTGGCAGACACAGAACTGTTACTGATGGGTGGCAGACACAGAACTGTTACTGATGGGCGGCAGACACAGAACTGTTACTGATGGGCGGCAGACACAGAGCTGTTACTGATGGGCGGCAGACACAGAACTGTTACTGATGGGCGGCAGACACAGAGCTGTTACTGATGGGCGGCAGACACAGAACTGTTACTGATGGGCGGCAGACACAGAACTCTTACTGAGGGGCAGACACAGAACTGTTACTGATGGGTGGCAGACACAGAACTGTTACTGAGGGGCGGCAGATACTGAACCGATACTGATTGGGCGGCAGACACAGAACTGTTACTGATGGGTGGCAGACACAGAACTGTTACTGAGGGGCGGCAGATACTGAACCGTTACTGATTGGGCGGCAGACACAGAACTGTTACTGAGGGGCAGACACAGAGCTGTTACTGATGGGCGGCAGACACAGAACTGTTACTGATGGGCGGCAGACACAGAACTGTTACTGAGGGGCAGACACAGAGCTGTTACTGATGGGCGGCAGACACAGAGCTGTTACTGATGGGCGGCAGACACAGAGCTGTTACTGATGGGCGGCAGACACAGAACTGTTACTGAAGGGCGGCAGACACAGAACTGTTACTGATGGGTGGCAGACACAGAGCAGTTACTGATGGGCGGCAGACACAGAACTGTTACTGATGGGCGGCAGACACAGAACTGTTACTGAGGGGCAGACACAGAGCTGTTACTGATGGGTGGCAGACTCAGATCTGTTACTGATGGGTGGCAGACACAGAACTGTTACTGAGGGGCAGCAGACACAGAACTGTTACTGATGGGTGGCAGACACAGAACTGTTACTGATGGGTGGCAGACACAACTGTTACTGAGGGGCGGCAGACACAGAACTGTTACTGATGGGTGGCAGACACAGAACTGTTACTGATGGGTGGCAGACACAGAACTGTTACTGATGGGCGGCAGACACAGAACTGTTACTGATGGGTGACAGACACAGAGCTGTTACTGAGGGGCGGCAGACACAGAACTGTTACTGAGGGGCAGACACAGAGCTGTTACTGATGGGCGGCAGACACAGAACTGTTACTGAGGGGCGGCAGACACAGAACTGTTACTGATGGGCGGCAGACACAGAACTGTTACTGATGGGCGGCAGACACAGAACTGTTACTGAGGGGCAGACACAGAGCTGTTACTGATGGGCGGCAGACACAGAACTGTTACTGAGGGGCGGCAGACACAGAGCTGTTACTGATGGGCGGCAGACACAGAGCTGTTACTGATGGGTGGCAGACACAGAACTGTTACTGAGGGGCAGACACAGAGCTGTTACTGATGGGCGGCAGACACAGAACTGTTACTGATGGGCGGCAGACACAGAACTGTTACTGAAGGGCGGCAGACACAGAGCTGTTACTGATGGGTGGCAGACACAGAGCAGTTACTGATGGGCGGCAGACACAGAACTGTTACTGATGGGCGGCAGACACAGAACTGTTACTGAGGGGCGGCAGACACAGAGCTGTTACTGATGGGTGGCAGACTCAGATCTGTTACTGATGGGTGGCAGACACAGAACTGTTACTGAGGGGCGGCAGACACAGAACTGTTACTGATGGGTGGCAGACACAGAACTGTTACTGATGGGTGGCAGACACAACTGTTACTGAGGGGCGGCAGACACAGAACTGTTACTGATGGGTGGCAGACACAGAACTGTTACTGATGGGCGGCAGACACAGAACTGTTACTGATGGGTGACAGACACAGAGCTGTTACTGAGGGGAGGCAGACACAGAACTGTTACTGAGGGGCAGACACAGAGCTGTTACTGATGGGCGGCAGACACAGAACTGTTACTGAGGGGCGGTAGACACAGAACTGTTACTGATGGGTGGCAGACACAAAGCTGTTACTGAGGGGTGGCAGACACAACTGTTACTGAAGGGCGGCAGACACAGAACTGTTACTGATGGGCGGCAGACACAGAACTGTTATTGAGGGGCGGCAGACACAGACCTGTTACTGATGGGTGACAGACACAGAACTGTTACTGATGGGTGGCAGACACAGAACTGTTACTGATGGGTGGCAGACACAGAACTGTTACTGATGGGCGGCAGACACAGAACTGTTATTGAGGGGCGGCAGACACAGAACTGTTACTGATGGGTGACAGACACAGAACTGTTACTGATGGGTGGCAGACACAGAGCTGTTACTGAGGGGCGGCAGACACAGAACTGTTACTGAGGGGCGGCAGACACAGAACTGTTACTGATGGGTGGCAGACACAAAGCTGTTACTGAGGGGCGGCAGACACAGAACTGTTACTGAAGGGCGGCAGACACAGAACTGTTACTGATGGGCGGCAGACACAGAACTGTTACTGAGGGGCAGACACAGAGCTGTTACTGATGGGTGGCAGACACAGAACTGTTACTGATGGGTGGCAGACACAGAACTGTTACTGATGGGTGGCAGACACAGAACTGTTACTGATGGGCGGCAGACACAGAACTGTTACTGATGGGCGGCAGACACAGAACTGTTACTGATGGGCGGCAGACACAGAGCTGTTACTGATGGGCGGCAGACACAGAACTGTTACTGATGGGCGGCAGACACAGAACTCTTACTGAGGGGCAGACACAGAACTGTTACTGATGGGTGGCAGACACAGAACTGTTACTGAGGGGCGGCAGATACTGAACCGTTACTGATTGGGCGGCAGACACAGAACTGTTACTGATGGGTGGCAGACACAGAACTGTTACTGAGGGGCGGCAGATACTGAACCGATACTGATTGGGCGGCAGACACAGAACTGTTACTGATGGGTGGCAGACACAGAACTGTTACTGAGGGGCGGCAGATACTGAACCGTTACTGATTGGGCGGCAGACACAGAACTGTTACTGATGGGTGGCAGACACAGAACTATTACTGATGGGCGGCAGACACAGAACTGTTACTGATGGGCGGCAGACACAGAGCTGTTACTGATGGGCGGCAGACACAGAACTGTTACTGATGGGCGGCAGACACAGAACTGTTACTGAGGGGCAGACACAGAGCTGTTACTGATGGGCGGCAGACACAGAACTGTTACTGAGGGGCGGCAGACACAGAGCTGTTACTGATGGGCGGCAGACACAGAGCTGTTACTGATGGGTGGCAGACACAGAACTGTTACTGAGGGGCAGACACAGAGCTGTTACTGATGGGCGGCAGACACAGAACTGTTACTGATGGGCGGCAGACACAGAACTGTTACTGATGGGCGGCAGACACAGAGCTGTTACTGATGGGCGGCAGACTCAGAACTGTTACTGAGGGGCGGCAGACACAGCTGTTACTGATGGGCGGCAGACACAGAACTGTTACTGAAGGGCGGCAGACACAGAACTGTTACTGATGGGTGGCAGACACAGAGCAGTTACTGATGGGCGGCAGACACAGAACTGTTACTGATGGGCGGCAGACACAGAACTGTTACTGATGGGCGGCAGACACAGAGCTGTTACTGATGGGCGGCAGACACAGAACTGTTACTGATGGGCAGCAGACACAGAACTCTTACTGAGGGGCAGACACAGAACTGTTACTGATGGGTGGCAGACACAGAACTGTTACTGAGGGGCGGCAGATACTGAACCGTTACTGATTGGGCGGCAGACACAGAACTGTTACTGATGGGTGGCAGACACAGAACTGTTACTGAGGGGCGGCAGATACTGAACCGATACTGATTGGGCGGCAGACACAGAACTGTTACTGATGGGTGGCAGACACAGAACTGTTACTGAGGGGCGGCAGATACTGAACCGTTACTGATTGGGCGGCAGACACAGAACTGTTACAGATGGGTGGCAGACACAGAACTGTTACTGATGGGCGGCAGACACAGAACTGTTACTGATGGGCGGCAGACACAGAGCTGTTACTGATGGGCAGCAGACACAGAACTGTTACTGATGGGCGGCAGACACAGAACTGTTACTGAGGGGCAGACACAGAGCTGTTACTGATGGGCGGCAGACACAGAACTGTTACTGAGGGGCGGCAGACACAGAGCTGTTACTGATGGGCGGCAGACACAGAGCTGTTACTGATGGGTGGCAGACACAGAACTGTTACTGAGGGGCAGACACAGAGCTGTTACTGATGGGCGGCAGACACAGAACTGTTACTGATGGGCGGCAGACACAGAACTGTTACTGATGGGCGGCAGACACAGAGCTGTTACTGATGGGCGGCAGACACAGAACTGTTACTGAGGGGCGGCAGACACAGAGCTGTTACTGATGGGCGGCAGACACAGAACTGTTACTGAAGGGCGGCAGACACAGAACTGTTACTGATGGGTGGCAGACACAGAGCAGTTACTGATGGGCGGCAGACACAGAACTGTTACTGATGGGCGGCAGACACAGAACTGTTACTGATGGGCGGCAGACAGAGAGCTGTTACTGATGGGTGGCAGACACAGAACTGTTACTGATGGGTGGCAGACACAGAACTGTTACTGAGGGGCGGCAGACACAGAACTGTTACTGATGGGTGGCAGACACAGAACTGTTACTGATGGGCGGCAGACACAGAACTGTTACTGATGGGCGGCAGACACAGAACTGTTATTGAGGGGCGGCAGACACAGAACTGTTACTGATGGGTGACAGACACAGAACTGTTACTGATGGGTGGCAGATACAGAGCTGTTACTGAGGGGCGGCAGACACAGAACTGTTACTGAGGGGCGGCAGACACAGAACTGATACTGATGGGTGGCAGACACATAGCTGTTACTGAGGGGCGGCAGACACAGAACTGTTACTGATGGGCGGTAGACACAGAACTGTTACTGAGGGGCAGACACAGAGCTGTTACTGATGGGTGGCAGACACAGAACTGTTACTGATGGGTGGCAGACACAGAACTGTTACTGATGGGTGGCAGACACAGAACTGTTACTGATGGGTGGCAGACACAGAACTGTTACTGATGGGCGGCAGACACAGAACTGTTACTGATGGGCGGCAGACACAGAGCTGTTACTGATGGGCGGCAGACACAGAACTGTTACTGATGGGCGGCAGACACAGAGCTGTTACTGATGGGCGGCAGACACAGAACTGTTACTGATGGGCGGCAGACACAGAACTCTTACTGAGGGGCAGACACAGAACTGTTACTGATGGGTGGCAGACACAGAACTGTTACTGAGGGGCGGCAGATACTGAACCGATACTGATTGGGCGGCAGACACAGAACTGTTACTGATGGGTGGCAGACACAGAACTGTTACTGAGGGGCGGCAGATACTGAACCGTTACTGATTGGGCGGCAGACACAGAACTGTTACTGAGGGGCAGACACAGAGCTGTTACTGATGGGCGGCAGACACAGAACTGTTACTGATGGGCGGCAGACACAGAACTGTTACTGAGGGGCAGACACAGAGCTGTTACTGATGGGCGGCAGACACAGAGCTGTTACTGATGGGCGGCAGACACAGAGCTGTTACTGATGGGCGGCAGACACAGAACTGTTACTGAAGGGCGGCAGACACAGAACTGTTACTGATGGGTGGCAGACACAGAGCAGTTACTGATGGGCGGCAGACACAGAACTGTTACTGATGGGCGGCAGACACAGAACTGTTACTGAGGGGCAGACACAGAGCTGTTACTGATGGGTGGCAGACTCAGATCTGTTACTGATGGGTGGCAGACACAGAACTGTTACTGAGGGGCAGCAGACACAGAACTGTTACTGATGGGTGGCAGACACAGAACTGTTACTGATGGGTGGCAGACACAACTGTTACTGAGGGGCGGCAGACACAGAACTGTTACTGATGGGTGGCAGACACAGAACTGTTACTGATGGGTGGCAGACACAGAACTGTTACTGATGGGCGGCAGACACAGAACTGTTACTGATGGGTGACAGACACAGAGCTGTTACTGAGGGGCGGCAGACACAGAACTGTTACTGAGGGGCAGACACAGAGCTGTTACTGATGGGCGGCAGACACAGAACTGTTACTGAGGGGCGGCAGACACAGAACTGTTACTGATGGGCGGCAGACACAGAACTGTTACTGATGGGCGGCAGACACAGAACTGTTACTGAGGGGCAGACACAGAGCTGTTACTGATGGGCGGCAGACACAGAACTGTTACTGAGGGGCGGCAGACACAGAGCTGTTACTGATGGGCGGCAGACACAGAGCTGTTACTGATGGGTGGCAGACACAGAACTGTTACTGAGGGGCAGACACAGAGCTGTTACTGATGGGCGGCAGACACAGAACTGTTACTGATGGGCGGCAGACACAGAACTGTTACTGAAGGGCGGCAGACACAGAGCTGTTACTGATGGGTGGCAGACACAGAGCAGTTACTGATGGGCGGCAGACACAGAACTGTTACTGATGGGCGGCAGACACAGAACTGTTACTGAGGGGCGGCAGACACAGAGCTGTTACTGATGGGTGGCAGACTCAGATCTGTTACTGATGGGTGGCAGACACAGAACTGTTACTGAGGGGCGGCAGACACAGAACTGTTACTGATGGGTGGCAGACACAGAACTGTTACTGATGGGTGGCAGACACAACTGTTACTGAGGGGCGGCAGACACAGAACTGTTACTGATGGGTGGCAGACACAGAACTGTTACTGATGGGCGGCAGACACAGAACTGTTACTGATGGGTGACAGACACAGAGCTGTTACTGAGGGGAGGCAGACACAGAACTGTTACTGAGGGGCAGACACAGAGCTGTTACTGATGGGCGGCAGACACAGAACTGTTACTGAGGGGCGGTAGACACAGAACTGTTACTGATGGGTGGCAGACACAAAGCTGTTACTGAGGGGTGGCAGACACAACTGTTACTGAAGGGCGGCAGACACAGAACTGTTACTGATGGGTGGCAGACAGAGCTGTTACTGATGGGCGGCAGACACAGAACTGTTACTGATGGGCGGCAGACACAGAACTGTTACTGAGGGGCAGACACAGAGCTGTTACTGATCGTGGCAGACTCAGAACTGTTACTGATGGGTGGCAGACACAGAACTGTTACTGATGGGTGGCAGACACAGAACTGTTACTGATGGGCGGCAGACACAGAACTGTTACTGATGGGCGGCAGACACAGAGCTGTTACTGATGGGCGGCAGACACAGAACTGTTACTGATGGGCGGCAGACACAGAACTGTTACTGATGGGTGGCAGACACAGAACTGTTACTGAGGGGAGGCAGATACTGAACCGTTACTGATTGGGCGGCAGACACAGAACTGTTACTGATGGGTGGCAGACACAGAACTGTTACTGATGGGCGGCAGACACATAACTGTTACTGATGGGCGGCAGACACAGAGCTGTTACTGATGGGCGGCAGACACAGAACTGTTACTGATGGGCGGCAGACACAGAACTGTTACTGATGGGCGGCAGACACAGAACTGTTACTGAGGGGCAGACACAGAGCTGTTACTGATGGGCGGCAGACACAACTGTTACTGAGGGGCGGCAGACACAGAGCTGTTACTGATGGGCGGCAGACACAGAGCTGTTACTGATGGGTGGCAGACACAGAACTGTTACTGAGGGGCAGACACAGAACTGTTACTGATGGGCGGCAGACACAGAACTGTTACTGAGGGGCAGACACAGAACTGTTACTGAGGGGCAGACACAGAGCTGTTACTGATGGGCGGCAGACACAGAACTGTTACTGAGGGGCGGCAGACAGAACTGTTACTGATGGGCGGCAGACACAGAGCTGTTACTGAGGGGCGGCAGACACAGAACTGTTACTGATGGGCGGCAGACACAGAACTGTTACCGAGGGGCAGACACAGAACTGTTACTGATGGGTGGCAGACAGAACTGTTACTGAGGGGCGGCAGACAAGACACAGAACTGTTACTGAGGGGCGGCAGACACAGAGCTGTTACCGAGGGGCAGACACAGAACTGTTACTGATGGGTGGCAGACAGAACTGTTACTGAGGGGCGGCAGACACAGAACTGTTACTGAGGGCCGGCAGACACAGAACTGTTACTGAGGGCCGGCAGACAGAAATGTTACTGATGGGCGGCAGACACAGGACTGTTACTGAGGGGCGGCAGACACAGAACTGTTACTGAGGGGCAGACACAGAACTGTTACTGAGGGGCGGCAGACGCAGGACTGTTACTGAGGGGCGGCAGACGCAGGACTGTTACTGAGGGGCAGACACAGGACTGTTACTGAGGGGCAGACACAGCTATTACTGAGGGGCGGCAGACACAGAACTGTTACTGAGGGGCAGACACAGGACTGTTACTGAGGGGCGGCAGACACAGAACTGTTACTGATGGGTGGCAGACACAGAACTGTTACTGAGGGGCGGCAGACACAGAGCTGTTACTCATGGACGGCAGACACAGGACTGTTACTGAGGGGCGGCAGACACAGAACTGTTACTGATGGGTGGCAGACACAGAACTGTTACTGATGGGTGGCAGACACAGAACTGTTACTGAGGGGCGGCAGACACAGAGCTGTTACTCATGGACGGCAGACAAAGGACTGTTACTGAGGGGGCAGACACAGAACTGTTACTGAGGGGCGGCAGACACAGAACTGTTACTGAGGGGCAGACACAGAACTGTTACTGATGGTTGGCAGACACAGAACTGTTACTGAGGGGCGGCAGACACAGAGCTGTTACTCATGGACGGCAGACACAGGACTGTTACTGAGGGGCGGCAGACACAGAACTGTTACTGAGGGGCGGCAGACACAGAACTGTTACTGAGGGGCAGACACAGAACTGTTACTGAGGGGCGGCAGACACAGAACTGTTACTGAGGGGCAGACACAGAACTGTTACTGAGGGGCAGACACAGAACTGTTACTGAGGGGCGGCAGACACAGAACTGTTACTGATGGGTGGCAGACACAGAACTGTTACTGAGGGGCGGCAGACACAGAGCTGTTACTCATGGACGGCAGACACAGGACTGTTACTGAGGGGCAGACACAGAACTGTTACTGAGGGGCAGACACAGAGCTGTTACTGATGGGCGGCAGACACAGAACTGTTACTGATGGGCGGCAGACACAGAACTGTTACTGATGGGCGGCAGACACAGAGCTGTTACTGATGGGCGGCAGACACAGAACTGTTACTGATGGGCGGCAGACACAGAACTGTTACTGAGGGGCAGACACAGAGCTGTTACTGATGGGCGGCAGACACAGAACTGTTACTGATGGGCGGCAGACACAGAACTGTTACTGAGGGGCAGACACAGAGCTGTTACTGATGGGCGGCAGACACAGAGCTGTTACTGATGGGCGGCAGACACAGAACTGTTACTGATGGGCGGCAGACACAGAACTGTTACTGAGGGGCAGACACAGAGCTGTTACTGATGGGCGGCAGACACAGAACTGTTACTGAGGGGCGGCAGACACAGAGCTGTTACTGATGGGCGGCAGACACAGAGCTGTTACTGATGGGTGGCAGACACAGAACTGTTACTGAGGGGCAGACACAGAGCTGTTACTGATGGGCGGCAGACACAGAACTGTTACTGATGGGCGGCAGACACAGAACTGTTACTGAGGGGCAGACACAGAGCTGTTACTGATGGGCGGCAGACACAGAACTGTTACTGAGGGGCGGCAGACACAGAGCTGTTACTGATGGGCGGCAGACACAGAACTGTTACTGAAGGGCGGCAGACACAGAACTGTTACTGATGGGTGGCAGACACAGAGCAGTTACTGATGGGCGGCAGACACAGAACTGTTACTGATGGGCGGCAGACACAGAACTGTTACTGAGGGGCAGACACAGAGCTGTTACTGATGGGTAGCAGACTCAGATCTGTTACTGATGGGTGGCAGACACAGAACTGTTACTGAGGGGCGGCAGACACAGAACTGTTACTGATGGGTGGCAGACACAGAACTGTTACTGATGGGTGGCAGACACAACTGTTACTGAGGGGCGGCAGACACAGAACTGTTACTGATGGGTGATAGACACAGAACTGTTACTGATGGGTGGCAGACACAGAACTGTTACTGATGGGCGGCAGACACAGAACTGTTACTGATGGGCAGACACAGCTGTTACTGATGGGCGGCAGACACAGAACTGTTACTGAGGGGCGGTAGACACAGAACTGTTACTGATGGGTGGCAGACACAAAGCTGTTACTGAGGGGCGGCAGACACAGAACTGTTACTGAAGGGCGGCAGACACAGAACTGTTACTGATGGGTGGCAGACACAGAACTGTTACTGATGGGTGGCAGACACAGAACTGTTACTGATGGGCGGCAGACACAGAACTATTACTGATGGGCGGCAGACACAGAGCTGTTACTGATGGGCGGCAGACACAGAACTGTTACTGATGGGCGGCAGACACAGAACTGTTACTGATGGGTGGCAGACACAGAACTGTTACTGAGGGGCGGCAGATACTGAACCGTTACTGATTGGGCGGCAGACACAGAACTGTTACTGATTGGTGGCAGACACAGAACTGTTACTGAGGGGCGGCAGATACTGAACCGTTACTGATTGGGCGGCAGACACAGAACTGTTACTGATGGGTGGCAGACACAGAACTGTTACTGAGGGGCGGCAGATACTGAACCGTTACTGATTGGGCGGCAGACACAGAACTGTTACTGATGGGTGGCAGACACAGAACTGTTACTGATGGGCGGCAGACACAGAACTGTTACTGATGGGCGGCAGACACAGAGCTGTTACTGATGGGCGGCAGACACAGAGCTGTTACTGATGGGCGGCAGACACAGAACTGTTACTGATGGGCGGCAGACACAGAACTGTTACTGATGGGCGGCAGACACAGAACTGTTACTGAGGGGTGGCAGACACAGAACTGTTACTGAGGGGCAGACACAGAACTGTTACTGATGGGCGGCAGACACAGAACTGTTACTGAGGGGCAGACACAGAACTGTTACTGAGGGGCAGACACAGAGCTGTTACTGATGGGCGGCAGACACAGAACTGTTACTGAGGGGCGGCAGACAGAACTGTTACTGATGGGCGGCAGACACAGAGCTGTTACTGAGGGGCGGCAGACACAGAACTGTTACTGATGGGCGGCAGACACAGAACTGTTACCGAGGGGCAGACACAGAACTGTTACTGATGGGTGGCAGACAGAGCTGTTACTGAGGGGCGGCAGACAAGACACAGAACTGTTACTGAGGGGCGGCAGACACAGAGCTGTTACCGAGGGGCGGCAGACACAGAGCTGTTACCGAGGGGCAGACACAGAACTGTTACTGATGGGTGGCAGACAGAACTGTTACTGAGGGGCGGCAGACACAGAACTGTTACTGAGGGGCGGCAGACACAGAACTGTTACTGAGGGCCGGCAGACAGAACTGTTACTGATGGGCGGCAGACACAGGACTGTTACTGAGGGGCGGCAGACACAGAACTGTTACTGAGGGGCAGACACAGAACTGTTACTGAGGGGCAGACACAGAACTGTTACTGATGGGCGGCAGACACAGAACTGTTACTGAGGGGCAGACACAGAGCTGTTACTGATGGGTGGCAGACTCAGATCTGTTACTGATGGGTGGCAGACACAGAACTGTTACTGAGGGGCGGCAGACACAGAACTGTTACTGATGGGTGGCAGACACAGAACTGTTACTGATGGGTGGCAGACACAACTGTTACTGAGGGGCGGCAGACACAGAACTGTTACTGATGGGTGGCAGACATAGAACTGTTACTGATGGGTGGCAGACACAGAACTGTTACTGATGGGCGGCAGACACAGAACTGTTACTGATGGGTGACAGACACAGAGCTGTTACTGAGGGGAGGCAGACACAGAACTGTTACTGAGGGGCAGACACAGAGCTGTTACTGATGGGCGGCAGACACAGAACTGTTACTGAGGGGCGGTAGACACAGAACTGTTACCGAGGGGCAGACACAGAACTGTTACTGATGGGTGGCAGACAGAGCTGTTACTGAGGGGCGGCAGACAAGACACAGAACTGTTACTGAGGGGCGGCAGACACAGAGCTGTTACCAAGGGGCAGACACAGAACTGTTACTGATGGGTGGCAGACAGAACTGTTACTGAGGGGCGGCAGACACAGAACTGTTACTGAGGGGCGGCAGACACAGAACTGTTACTGAGGGCCGGCAGACAGAACTGTTACTGATGGGCGGCAGACACAGGACTGTTACTGAGGGGCTGCAGACACAGAACTGTTACTGAGGGGCAGACACAGAACTGTTACTGAGGGGCAGACACAGAACTGTTACTGATGGGCGGCAGACACAGAACTGTTACTGAGGGGCAGACACAGAGCTGTTACTGATGGGTGGCAGACTCAGATCTGTTACTGATGGGTGGCAGACACAGAACTGTTACTGAGGGGCGGCAGACACAGAACTGTTACTGATGGGTGGCAGACACAGAACTGTTACTGATGGGTGGCAGACACAACTGTTACTGAGGGGCGGCAGACACAGAACTGTTACTGATGGGTGGCAGACATAGAACTGTTACTGATGGGTGGCAGACACAGAACTGTTACTGATGGGCGGCAGACACAGAACTGTTACTGATGGGTGACAGACACAGAGCTGTTACTGAGGGGAGGCAGACACAGAACTGTTACTGAGGGGCAGACACAGAGCTGTTACTGATGGGCGGCAGACACAGAACTGTTACTGAGGGGCGGTAGACACAGAACTGTTACTGATGGGTGGCAGACACAAAGCTGTTACTGAGGGGCGGCAGACACAGAACTGTTACTGAAGGGCGGCAGACACAGAACTGTTACTGATGGGTGGCAGACAGAGCTGTTACTGATGGGCGGCAGACACAGAACTGTTACTGATGGGCGGCAGACACAGAACTGTTACTGAGGGGCAGACACAGAGCTGTTACTGATCGTGGCAGACTCAGAACTGTTACTGATGGGTGGCAGACACAGAACTGTTACTGATGGGTGGCAGACACAGAACTGTTACTGATGGGCGGCAGACACAGAACTGTTACTGATGGGCGGCAGACACAGAGCTGTTACTGATGGGCGGCAGACACAGAACTGTTACTGATGGGCGGCAGACACAGAACTGTTACTGATGGGTGGCAGACACAGAACTGTTACTGAGGGGCGGCAGATACTGAACCGTTACTGATTGGGCGGCAGACACAGAACTGTTACTGATGGGTGGCAGACACAGAACTGTTACTGAGGGGCGGCAGATACTGAACCGTTACTGATTGGGCGGCAGACACAGAACTGTTACTGATGGGTGGCAGACACAGAACTGTTACTGAGGGGCGGCAGATACTGAACCATTACTGATTGGGCGGCAGACACAGAACTGTTACTGATGGGTGGCAGACACAGAACTGTTACTGATGGGCGGCAGACACAGAACTGTTACTGATGGGCGGCAGACACAGAGCTGTTACTGATGGGCGGCAGACACAGAACTGTTACTGATGGGCGGCAGACACAGAACTGTTACTGATGGGCGGCAGACACAGAACTGTTACTGAGGGGCAGACACAGAGCTGTTACTGATGGGCGGCAGACACAGAACTGTTACTGAGGGGCGGCAGACACAGAGCTGTTACTGATGGGCGGCAGACACAGAGCTGTTACTGATGGGTGGCAGACACAGAACTGTTACTGAGGGGCAGACACAGAACTGTTACTGATGGGCGGCAGACACAGAACTGTTACTGAGGGGCAGACACAGAACTGTTACTGAGGGGCAGACACAGAGCTGTTACTGATGGGCGGCAGACACAGAACTGTTACTGAGGGGCGGCAGACAGAACTGTTACTGATGGGCGGCAGACACAGAGCTGTTACTGAGGGGCGGCAGACACAGAACTGTTACTGATGGGCGGCAGACACAGAACTGTTACTGAGGGGCAGACACAGAACTGTTACTGATGGGTGGCAGACAGAACTGTTACTGAGGGGCGGCAGACAAGACACAGAACTGTTACTGAGGGGCGGCAGACACAGAGCTGTTACCGAGGGGCAGACACAGAACTGTTACTGATGGGTGGCAGACAGAACTGTTACTGAGGGGCGGCAGACACAGAACTGTTACTGAGGGGCGGCAGACACAGAACTGTTACTGAGGGCCGGCAGACAGAACTGTTACTGATGGGCGGCAGACACAGGACTGTTACTGAGGGGCGGCAGACACAGAACTGTTACTGAGGGGCAGACACAGAACTGTTACTGAGGGGCAGACACAGAACTGTTACTGAGGGGCGGCAGACGCAGGACTGTTACTGAGGGGCAGACACAGGACTGTTACTGAGGGGCAGACACAGCTATTACTGAGGGGCGGCAGACACAGAACTGTTACTGAGGGGCAGACACAGGACTGTTACTGAGGGGCAGCAGACACAGAACTGTTACTGATGGGTGGCAGACACAGAACTGTTACTGAGGGGCGGCAGACACAGAGCTGTTACTCATGGACGGCAGACACAGGACTGTTACTGAGGGGCGGCAGACACAGAACTGTTACTGATGGGTGGCAGACACAGAACTGTTACTGATGGGTGGCAGACACAGAACTGTTACTGAGGGGCGGCAGACACAGAGCTGTTACTCATGGACGGCAGACACAGGACTGTTACTGAGGGGGCAGACACAGAACTGTTACTGAGGGGCGGCAGACACAGAACTGTTACTGAGGGGCAGACACAGAACTGTTACTGATGGGTGGCAGACACAGAACTGTTACTGAGGGGCGGCAGACACAGAGCTGTTACTCATGGACGGCAGACACAGGACTGTTACTGAGGGGCGGCAGACACAGAACTGTTACTGAGGGGCAGACACAGAACTGTTACTGAGGGGCGGCAGACACAGAACTGTTACTGAGGGGCAGACACAGAACTGTTACTGAGGGGCAGACACAGAACTGTTACTGAGGGGCGGCAGACACAGAACTGTTACTGATGGGTGGCAGACACAGAACTGTTACTGAGGGGTGGCAGACACAGAGCTGTTACTCATGGACGGCAGACACAGGACTGTTACTGAGGGGCAGACACAGAACTGTTACTGAGGGGCGGCAGACACAGAACTGTTACTGAGGGGCAGACACAGAACTGTTACTGAGGGGCGGCAGACACAGAACTGTTACTGAGGGGCAGACACAGAACTGTTAGTGAGGGGCGGCAGACACAGAACTGTTACTGAGGGGCAGACACAGAACTGTTACTGAGGGGCGGCAGACCCAGAACTGTTACTGATGGGTGGCAGACACAGAACTGTTACTGAGGGGCGGCAGACACAGAGCTGTTACTCATGGACGGCAGACACAGGACTGTTACTGAGGGGCAGACACAGAACTGTTACTGAGGGGCAGACACAGAACTGTTACTGAGGGGCGGCAGACACAGAACTGTTACTGAGGGGCAGACACAGAACTGTTACTGAGGGGCAGACACAGAACTGTTAGTGAGGGGCGGCAGACACAGAACTGTTACTGAGGGGCAGACACAGAACTGTTACTGAGGGGCAGACACAGAACTGTTACTGAGGGGCGGCAGACACAGAACTGTTACTGAGGGGCAGACACAGGACTGTTACTGAGGGGCAGACACAGAACTGTTACTGAGGGGCAGACACAGAACTGTTACTGAGGGGCGGCAGACACAGAACTGTTACTGAGGGGCAGACACAGAACTGTTACTGAGGGGCGGCAGACACAGAACTGTTACTGAGGGGCAGACACAGAACTGTTACTGAGGGGCAGACACAGAACTGTTACTGAGGGGCGGCAGACACAGAACTGTTACTGATGGGTGGCAGACACAGAACTGTTACTGAGGGGTGGCAGACACAGAGCTGTTACTCATGGACGGCAGACACAGGACTGTTACTGAGGGGCAGACACAGAACTGTTACTGAGGGGCGGCAGACACAGAACTGTTACTGAGGGGCAGACACAGAACTGTTACTGATGGGTGGCAGACACAGAACTGTTACTGAGGGGCAGACACAGAACTGTTACTGAGGGGCAGACACAGAACTGTTACTGAGGGGCGGCAGACACAGAACTGTTACTGATGGGCGGCAGACACAGAGCTGTTACTCATGGACGGCAGACACAGAACTGTTACTGAGGGGCAGACACAGAACTGTTACTGAGGGGCAGACACAGAACTGTTACTGAGGGGCAGACACAGAGCTATTACATACCGCGATTTATGTGATGGTGCTGTAGATGGGGGTGCAGTTTGTGTAATGTAGATGGGGGTGCATTCTTGTGTAATGTAGATGGGGGCACTAGACATTGGGGGTGACCTGATCTATTTATACACATGCATCCTGAATTCTAGTACCCCATTCCTTCCTACAGGCTGTAGTGAGTGCAGCATCAGGGCCCCACAATGCTGCCACGTCTTTGTGTGAAGCGCCTGTCCTGCCCGCCGCAGACTCTGTGCCCATTGTTCGGGGCTGGCATCGCTTCTCTTTGTGTGGGAGGGACAGCGCCTCCCCGTGGTGTACGCACGCAGTGGCAGCGTCTCCTCTCCCCGCCCGGCCGCATTCATCACACACCTCGCACCACGTGTGCACGGCGGGCCCGCCCGCTCCGCTGTTGCTGCTGACACCCGATGAGCGAGCACTGAGCCCGAGCAGCAGCATGGCGGGGCCGCTTCTCCCTCACCGGGGCAGCCGCTGCTGCAGCGCCACGGCCGTCAATATTATGCTGGGGCTCCTCCACGTCTTGCTACCCTGCTTCCGACAAGGAGGGGGACAAGGTGAGGAATCCATGCAGCGCGCAGATTGTGGGTGCCGCTGCCGAGGGGCCCTGCTGCTGGGGTGAAGGAGGAGGATACTGTGGAGTAGAGGAAATGGGCCTGTCCGCCTTCCATGGATGTTCTGTGCAGACAGCAGGGCTTGTGCTCCGCTCACTGCAAACACACGGAGCCTGGAGTCCGGCTTTGTCTGTGGGCAGCGTGCATGCTGCCAGTGTGTGTGTCCGGCTGCATGGTGGGCACTTCTGGGCTGTGCCTGGGTATTCGGGTCCTGATGTTTGGCCGCCAAACTTGTCAGTATTGTGCTTCCTCCTGGTAACCATGTGTACCCAGCATCACTTCCTTGGCACATGGGTCTCCTGGCTGGCCACCAGGAGACCAGGCTCTTATAATATGGCATTATATTTACCGTCTGACACAGAAGAACCCTGCTGAGGATGGCAATGATTTGTGTCAGGGAAAACCCAAGTAGTGATCAGTACGTTCTGCACCCGCTCTGCCAGCGCATGATGCTGAGTGTGGGCAGCCTTTATTCCTCTCTGACAACTGGCGTAATGTGCTCACCATTGTAAAACGGGCTTTGTTTCCTGGCCCCTGCTTCAGGGTATGGCCGGCTTGTCTCTCGGTCCCCAGAGTGTCGGTGTATGGCCGGCTTGTCTCTCGGTCCCCAGAGTGTCGGTGTATGGCCGGCTTGTCTCTCGGTCCCCAGAGTGTCGGTGTATGGCCGGCTTGTCTCTCGGTCCCCAGAGTGTCGGTGTATGGCCGGCTTGTCTCTCGGTCCCCAGAGTGTCGGTGTATGGCCGGCTTGTCTCTCGGTCCCCAGAGTGTCGGTGTATGGCCGGCTTGTCTCTCGGTCCCCAGAGTGTCGGTGTATGGCCGGCTTGTCTCTCGGTCCCCAGAGTGTCGGTGTATGGCCGGCTTGTCTCTCGGTCCCCAGAGTGTCGGTGTATGGCCGGCTTGTCTCTCGGTCCCCAGAGTGTCGGTGTATGGCCGGCTTGTCTCTCGGTCCCCAGAGTGTCGGTGTATGGCCGGCTTGTCTCTCGGTCCCCAGAGTGTCGGTGTATGGCCGGCTTGTCTCTCGGTCCCCAGAGTGTCGGTGTATGGCCGGCTTGTCTCTCGGTCCCCAGAGTGTCGGTGTATGGCCGGCTTGTCTCTCGGTCCCCAGAGTGTCGGTGTATGGCCGGCTTGTCTCTCGGTCCCCAGAGTGTCGGTGTATGGCCGGCTTGTCTCTCGGTCCCCAGAGTGTCGGTGTATGGCCGGCTTGTCTCTCGGTCCCCAGAGTGTCGGTGTATGGCCGGCTTGTCTCTCGGTCCCCAGAGTGTCGGCGTATGGCCGGCTTGTCTCTCGGTCCCCAGAGTGTCGGCGTATGGCCGGCTTGTCTCTCGGTCCCCAGAGTGTCGGCGTATGGCCGGCTTGTCTCTCGGTCCCCAGAGTGTCGGCGTATGGCCGGCTTGTCTCTCGGTCCCCAGAGTGTCGGCGTATGGCCGGCTTGTCTCTCGGTCCCCAGAGTGTCGGCGTATGGCCGGCTTGTCTCTCGGTCCCCAGAGTGTCGGCGTATGGCCGGCTTGTCTCTCGGTCCCCAGAGTGTCGGCGTATGGCCGGCTTGTCTCTCGGTCCCCAGAGTGTCGGCGTATGGCCGGCTTGTCTCTCGGTCCCCAGAGTGTCGGCGTATGGCCGGCTTGTCTCTCGGTCCCCAGAGTGTCGGCGTATGGCCGGCTTGTCTCTCGGTCCCCAGAGTGTCGGCGTATGGCCGGCTTGTCTCTCGGTCCCCAGAGTGTCGGCGTATGGCCGGCTTGTCTCTCGGTCCCCAGAGTGTCGGCGTATGGCCGGCTTGTCTCTCGGTCCCCAGAGTGTCGGCGTATGGCCGGCTTGTCTCTCGGTCCCCAGAGTGTCGGCGTATGGCCGGCTTGTCTCTCGGTCCCCAGAGTGTCGGCGTATGGCCGGCTTGTCTCTCGGTCCCCAGAGTGTCGGCGTATGGCCGGCTTGTCTCTCGGTCCCCAGAGTGTCGGCGTATGGCCGGCTTGTCTCTCGGTCCCCAGAGTGTCGGCGTATGGCCGGCTTGTCTCTCGGTCCCCAGAGTGTCGGCGTATGGCCGGCTTGTCTCTCGGTCCCCAGAGTGTCGGCGTATGGCCGGCTTGTCTCTCGGTCCCCAGAGTGTCGGCGTATGGCCGGCTTGTCTCTCGGTCCCCAGAGTGTCGGCGTATGGCCGGCTTGTCTCTCGGTCCCCAGAGTGTCGGCGTATGGCCGGCTTGTCTCTCGGTCCCCAGAGTGTCGGCGTATGGCCGGCTTGTCTCTCGGTCCCCAGAGTGTCGGCGTATGGCCGGCTTGTCTCTCGGTCCCCAGAGTGTCGGCGTATGGCCGGCTTGTCTCTCGGTCCCCAGAGTGTCGGCGTATGGCCGGCTTGTCTCTCGGTCCCCAGAGTGTCGGCGTATGGCCGGCTTGTCTCTCGGTCCCCAGAGTGTCGGCGTATGGCCGGCTTGTCTCTCGGTCCCCAGAGTGTCGGCGTATGGCCGGCTTGTCTCCCGCTGCCCGGCTTCTGTGTGTGCCTGGCTTCAGAGTGTGGCCGGCTTGTCTCTCAGTACCCAGAGTGTCGGCGTGTGGCCGGCTTGTGTCCCGGTGCCTTGCTTCGGCGTGTGGCCGGCTTGTGTCCCGGTGCCTTGCTTCGGCGTGTGGCCGGCTTGTGTCCCGGTGCCTTGCTTCGGCGTGTGGCCGGCTTGTGTCCCGGTGCCTTGCTTCGGCGTGTGGCCGGCTTGTGTCCCGGTGCCTTGCTTCGGCGTGTGGCCGGCTTGTGTCCCGGTGCCCGGCTTCCGTGTGTGGCTGTCCGTGTTGGTGGTCTTTGCTGCCATGGTATGCACCAGAGTATGCCTTGTATGATTTTACTTTTGTACTGATGACTCTAATAATCCTGGTTCTCTTGTCTTGTTTTGTGCCACTTCTAGTGATCGAGCCTGTCCCCAGCATGGTGGAGCTGTGGCAAGCAGAAGATGCTGAGCTTATGCTACCCAATCAGGTGAGATGGAGCAGTAATGATGCACTTCACCCACTAACATCACCTTATATTCAGTGATCAGTGGAGACTCTGACAGCTGTAATTTTATGGCTAGTATTGGGCTTCCTCAGTGTATGTCCATTAGATGTGTTGATGAACTTTAAGCAAGTGAAGTACAGTATTGTCTCTGGACAACAATCGGGGGTGATAATTGTGTGTCTGTGTCATGTAAGGGAGAGTGTGGGACGGTATCTGACACCTAGGGTCACTACTTGTGGTTTCATAGTAGTCGATGTGTTGATAGTTGCTATGCTTAGTTGATGTTTGTGTACATGGGTAATAGTGTAGTGGTGTGGGTGTGCTTTATATTCAGATGAGTGCGATCAGCTGGCACAATTAGATAAAACCGTTTCTGCTGCTATCTGATCTGCTGAAAATTAGGAAAGCCTATGAAATATGTTTGGTAGTATGCCACATAGTTTACTTACTGCGTGTGGCTAGTCACTGGGTCTACATCTTCAGAATACTATCGTTGCAAAGGAAAAACATTACGTGCCTTTATTCCTGGCATCTACACATTCCTTCATGTAACTATGTTCACTTGCTCCTATAGGTTTGTTGTTCAGACATGCAAAGGTCAGATGGGTTGGGGTTCTCTGGCCATGAATGCCACTTATCCTAAGAAAAGACATTTCCTGATACCAGCCATAAATGGTCGTGAAGATGAAATAAAAAACATGGGATGTATTATAAACATGTCACAAGTCTCTAGGGACTATCCAAAACTTTTTGGAAGGTTGTTTTGCATATGTGTTTCGGCCTGCAATACATTGGCTAGCTGCAGGCGTCCTGACCTGATGTCTGCGATGCACGGGCTAGCCACAGGCGTCCTGACCTGACGTCTGCTATGCACGGGCTAGCCGCAGGCGTCCTGACCTGACGTCTGCGATGCACGGGCTAGCCGCAGGCGTCCTGACCTGACGTCTGTGATGCACGGGCTAGCCGCAGGCGTCCTGACCTGACTTCTGCGATGCACGGGCTAGCCGCAGGCGTCCTGACCTGACGTCTGCGATGCACGGGCTAGCCGCAGGCGTCCTGACCTGACGTCTGCGATGCACGGGCTAGCCGCAGGCGTCCTGACCTGACGTCTGCGATGCACGGGCTAGCCGCAGGCGTCCTGACCTGACGTCTGCGATGCACGGGCTAGCCGCAGGCGTCCTGACCTGACGTCTGCGATGCACGGGCTAGCCGCAGGCGTCCTGACCTGACGTCTGCGATGCACGGGCTAGCCGCAGGCGTCCTGACCTGACGTCTGCGATGCACGGGCTAGCCGCATGGGGTCCTGACCTGACGTCTGCGATGCACGGGCTAGTACGGAAACCTGGATATGTGAAGCGGCCCTAGAGTTGTTTTCTTGTAGGCCATGGATGTCTTAAAAGCAAACCATTACCGATACATTCAGGAGAAGATGGGAAACCCGTGTTACCACATTTTCTTTTTATTTATTCTGTGCCAACACATTTCTTAGCACTGAAGATGGGTGGTAGTCCCTCTGCCCTTTTCCCAGGGGAGTTTCTATTCTAATTTGTAGCATAATTTAATAGTAAGCCACTTATCTTAATTAGTGAATACTCCTTTGTCGTCCCCTTTTAGTGGAAAAACTTTGCGATCACTGGGCGTCTGACCGCTCATACTCCCACCATATTGAGTACCATGTGAATGAAGTTGAGGTTGATCATACACACTGTCACTCCGTTAATACTTAACGTGACCATCGGAGATAGCCAAGCGCTGTGCCCCAGTGGTCCTTTGCACTCTCCTAAGAATGACACAGGGTCTCTTCAGAGCCTCTGCTCTCAGAATCAATCTGGGTCTCAGTTCACTAATGGGTAAGTTTTCCGCTATCCTATGGGCAGAAGACATCATTCAAACTTGGGAATACCCCGTCAAAGGCCTTTAAGATGGCATATGGGGTCCCTGTGGCTCTATAATCTGGAGACACAGTGACTTTGCTAGTCTCTAGGACATTATTTTTTTTGGGGGGGGTGGGGGAATGGCTGAGTAATTGTTGAATGTTTTGCAAATATGATAAAACAAGCAAAAAAAAAAACAACTACCCAGAGAAAAGTCCAGACGTGCAAAGCCCATGTGGGTCTTGCCTTGGGTGAACTTCTATCGCAAGACTGTACTGCCAACCGCCAGACAATTCTCCCTTATGAAGTAAGCCTTGATGAGGGAAAAGACCCTCAGTATAGAGATTGTGCATAGGATCGGTACCCAAGAAATGTATCTGCTGCTTATGACCACCGGTACCTGGAGACTGAGGAGAGCGGACCCCGATGGTGTTGGTTGCTCTCTACCATCCACATTACAAGTAACCAGGGCTGTGGAGTCGGAAAGCCAAACCTCCGACTCCTCAATTTCCATGACTCTGACTCCACAGCCCTGCAAGTAACGTTGCTTTCTCTTACAGTTGGAGACATGTTGCTTTCTCCCACCCATCACTGCTTGCTTGTGTATGCGTTTCTACTACAACAGTGAAACAATAATGCCATTTAATAGAACAGAGAATATTAAAGGAAGCTGTCACCGGCGGTCCGTCCTGCAGGTTGGCCTGCATTTTCATGGTTACAGGTTCCCTTTAAATATTTTGCAGCTTTCTTTGTTACAAACATTGGTATGTAAGTCGCGTTATGTGAGCAAAGTGGTAACCTAGTCAAATGCCATCTCCAAACCAGCCATAGCGCATTAGTCACTTACAGACATGTGTGTCTTAGACGTATTGGCAGTCTGCACCTCTGGACTTGTGCCGTGAAGAACCGTTGTAAACCTAGGCTTTGCCTATGTGTTTGGTCACATATATTCACAATGAAGATTCTCTTCTATGCCGATGGAGATGTTTAATATTAGAAATCATTGATTCGATTCCCACTGCTCTGGTCTTGGCCTCCAGTCTGGTCCTCCATGGCCTCTGCGCTTTTGCGTACCTGGTATCCTGGGCACCTCAGGCAGTTAATAAGCCCCACGATGTCACGCCGTTACAATGGCCTAATGACGAGGCCTAATGCAATGTCGTAACATTCACCACATCTTTACATTAAGGGGCCTAGTAAGCGCTGAAGGCACCCGGCATGTCAAGTGCAGAAGTAATGACCGGCTTCCTTTGGGGAATGGACTGGGTGCTGGGCCAGGGCAGAGGAAACTCAATTACTCATCTATATTTAGTATATTTCCATAGTAGCTGTTCATTATGCTGGGCAGATATTAAAATACTCAAGATCTTATCCTTACCTTCTGAACCCTAGTCATTCTAAAAAGGAACTATTGGCTTGTCAAAAGTGACAGTTCTTATTTTAGTCGTTTTCTTCCAAGCTCATCTGGTGTTGGCTTGTCGGTGGGGGGAGCAGAGTCAGCTTCTGCCAGGCTCATCTGGTGGTGGCTTCTCGGTGGGGGGAGCAGAGTCAGCTTCTGTCAGGCTCATCTGGTGGTGGCTTCTCGGTGGTGGGAGCAGAGTCCGCTTCTGCCAGGCTCATCTGATGGTGGCTTCTCGGTGGGGGGAGCAGAGTCAGCTTCTGCCAGGCTCATCTGGTGGTGGCTTCTCGGTGGGGGGAGCAGAGTCAGCTTCTGCCAGGCTCATCTGGTGGTGGCTTCTCGGTGGGGGGAGCAGAGTCAGCTTCTGCCAGGCTCATCTGGTGGTGGCTTCTCGGTGGGGGGGAGCAGAGTCAGCTTCTGCCAGGCTCATCTGGTGGTGGCTTCTCGTTGGGGGGAGCAGAGTCAGCTTCTGCCAGGCTCATCTGGTGGTGGCTTCTCGGTGGGGGGAGCAGAGTCGGCTTCTGCCAGGCTCATCTGGTGGTGGCTTCTCGGTCGGGGGAGCAGAGTCGGCTTCTGCCACGCTCATCTGGTGGTGGCTTCTCGGTCGGCGGAGCAGAGTCGGCTTCTGCCACGCTCATCTGGTGGTGGCTTCTCGGTCGGCGGAGCAGAGTCGGCTTCTGCCAGGCTCATCTGGTGGTGGCTTCTCGGTGGGGGGAGCAGAGACCGCTTCTGCCAGGCTCATCTGATGGTGGCTTCTCGGTGGGGGGAGCAGAGTCAGCTTCTGCCAGGCTCATCTGGTGGTGGCTTCTCGGTGGGGGGAGCAGAGTCCGCTTCTGCCAGGCTCATCTGGTGGTGGCTTTTTTGAGAACAAAGGATCATGCATCTTGAAATCCAGCGTGTCCATCGTTCCTGCTGACATCTGGCGACTCCCTCCATACTTATTAAATTGTCGGACGGTCCTGTCATAATCAGCCGGTGTGACTGACTGTTCATCTAAGGAGGGTGCACAGTGTCAGATTGCTGCCCAGCGAGCGCTGATCTGCATTCGGGCTGTCACCTAGGCCGATACAACCTCTGTGGGGGAACAATGATCACTAATATCATTGTTCTGTCCCTATACAGCCTGCATATTAACCTCTCTACACAGGAAGAAGTGCTCCTGGTTTATGGTGGATATGAAGATAAATGGATTCACACATAATGAATAAATAATACAGTTTACTAATCTGATTATGAAAAATTTATGCAAGAGAATAGTAGACTCATAAGACTGCAAACGATGTACCATATATATCAAAATGTTATCAACATGTAACCAGGCAAGATATGAAAAGATGTACGTTACAATGATTTGTAAGAGCCGTCAGCGGCCTGCTGTCATCGCTCGTTATCGGCCCGTGTGGATGGGTCTTTATTTAGCACTTGGTGCATCTGTAGATGTTCTGCACGGCATAGTAGTAAGTGTAATGGGATAGTTATGAGTAAGCTACGGCCCCTGTAGGCAACAAATGCAGACCAACAGGTCAGAGCTGCTTACAAGAATCGCATTTTTATGCACACATACGTAATAAATTGATGTCTTCCACCTTTCTTATGTGCACATACCGGACTCTATAGCCATTGAATGTCGCCCCTAGTGTGTTACCTGAGCTGGGAGTGGGACCACGTGGTGACCGCCCTGGCACTGTCAGATAAGATTATGGCAGGGTGGAGTGGGACCTGCTTAGTGACTAGCTATCTGTTTGCAGAGTGCACACAGTTAAGAAATTCACTTATGTACGGTAATTTGTGCGGAGTAGTGGTTTCTGCGAGTCTCCGCCATTGTGTCAGGTAGCAGAATCCTGGCCTGTGGCTTGTCACCAGAGCAGATGTCCTTTTGTGCGCTTACTTTATTGTGTGCAGCGGCATTCAGCGTGTGCATGGTTAAAGAAAGAACTTGGTTCCTTCCAGCGCCAGTGAATGGGCTCTGTTTCTTCATTGCATTTTTTTTTTTTTAATGCCTTGGCGACTTTTGTCTAATGCAAGACTGTGACCTATTCGCCCCTTTCCAAGCTGCGGGTCTTGTTGCTGCTTTGTAGAAGGTGTCTGACATAATATGGGATCGCTGGCTCGCCATGCAGCAGAGAATCAGGTTCATGTGCGCCGGACACCCAGAAATACATCAGCGGGAGAAGCTTAGCTCATACGGTTCATGGCCTTTAATCCTGGATTTAGCGAATTGCTAATACACTTTTAATTGCTGTAAGCTGAAATAATACAATTTCTTACAACTCCTCTCCTGGCTCCTTGTTACTCGAAGGGAAAGTAGTCCATAGACCCTCATCTGATGGCGGTTCCTTTGTCTTCTTACAAGCATAGACCCTCATCTGATGGCGGTTGCTTTGTCTTTTTACAAGTCCCTTGATCCCTGCTATAATGATGACAATTTTCAGTTCCACATGCCGACAGATAGGTCTATGCCCATGACATCTTGTGACCATGGTGTGTGCACGGTGGCGGAACTAACCCCATCATCATTAGTGTGCCTATGTAATTGTGCTCGAGCTGTCACACAAAGGGAGAAGCACGCTTACTGTATTCCCCCTTCCCATAGCAAGTGGAGGGAGGAGCAGAAGATGAGTCCTTGATGGACTCCTTAAATGCCAGCACAAGGCGCTACGCCTGGGCTCATTGTCATTCTGCATGGCTGCTCGAGGGGCAGAACAAAAGGCTCCGAGCGCTACTTGAATATGTTAGCTATGGCTTTTAATAATCTTTGTGAAATCTTTCCAGCAGAACAAGCGGCCATCCTACAGTCTCATTAGTAGAATTAGCTGATTTCTGCTGCTGCTGATGTTGTAATTAGGGGATGGGGAACGAGATTTGACAAGTTCCTTTTGTTCGGAGGTGAACGATGCCTTATTGTCGTTACCAGTTGTAGCATTTCGGCTTTTATGAGGCTCCTCCAGCAAATATATTTCAAGTTTTGCCGCATGCGTTCTATATTTTATTAATTATAAAGTGAGTTTTGTGATTCAATGATTTCATTACCGGATCATTTCCGTATTTAAGGGAAATGTAGCTAGGAGCCAATTGTCTACTAGCCAGTCATTGATCGTAAGAGGAGCTCTAGATACTGAAGGAATGGATGAAGGGGAACAGGAAAGGTCACAGCACCTTTTTAACCTCTTAGGCTATGTTCACACTCTTTTTTCAGCGTTTCCTTAATGCAAATTTTCAACTGTGATTTACAGCACCAGCAAAGTCTGAGATTTCAGCAAGCTCCTGCACAGTTTTTTTTTTTTTTTCTTTGTCCTCAGTATTTTGTGCAATACCTTGGTTTTTGCAAAATGCAGCATGTCACTTCTTTCAGTATTTTTCAACCATTGAAAGCAATGGGTGGTGCAGAAAGTGCTGAAAAAAATGCAGGTATCAGTTTTTGGTGCCAAACCCTGATGAAGTAGAATCAGTTTTTATTTTTTTTTTATGCACTAAAACTTCTATCAGCATGCACAAGCGTTAAATGTACCCAAGCCAAAAATGCAACAAGTAAAAGCAAGTTTCTTACTGCCAAGAAAGCAGATTTTGCTTGCGAGAAAAAAACGCAGCAAAAACACAATGTGTGAACATGGCTTTAACCTTTGTTATTCTCTTTATATCACGTTATCGTCTAGTCACAGGATAGGTGGTAGCCAGCTGATCTATGGGGGACCTTTCTCTGGGCCTGCTACCAATCCCAAGAATCGGGGTCTCCTGCGGCCTGTTTGAATGGAGCAATGGGTGCACTTCAATCCATTGAAACTGTACACTCCACGTTCTGCAGACTGCTATGGTCTAGGAGGATGAGACCATAGCGATCATCTTCTTGTCGCCTACACTGTGAGTGGGTGATAAGTTGCTTGCATATTGCTCAGATGTGGCTTCCATGTCTTGGTGATAAATGTCTGCTACTCTTGCTGTTTCTAGAATGAAGAAGCCTGAGTGACAGCCCCTTTTAAGAAAAAATGTTTCACTAAGCTCCTTGTTAGAGGCAGTTTACCCAGTTGTTTGTGAACTCTTCACCAAACTAAATGGTTTTGGTTCTTGTGCTCAACTTTTCAGTCCGTGGTTTACTCTTCTGACATTACAGTTCCCACGCCTTGCCTAGCAGATCACCCAATAGATTACATAGTTATGTCAGTCTTCAGACTTCTGTGTCTTATCGCCATACTTGCTTAAAATGAGAAGCCACTTCCTGTGAGTGTACAAACCAGAAGCATTGTTGGTTTCCTATTAACATTTTGTTGTTAAACTACTTCCTTTTTTTTTTTTTCCAAAATTTATATTCTTATGTCGAGTTCTCATCACTATACCTATACTGAGCTTTTCTGAACAACCGTCTTTGCTAAGCAGGGCTGTGTAGTTGGAGTCAGTGTCCATTTTGGTGAAGTCGGTATAAAATGGGCCGACTCTGACTCCTAAAATATATAATAACTTGGGTTCAGTAGTTCAGTGCAGGATGTGCTGCAAATGTTTTCTTAAGAATTTAGGAAAGTTATGAAATGTCCTATAAATGTCTGTTCTTTTCCTAGTCTAAGGATCTGGGCTTTTAGTTGAGATGAATCTGTGCTGCACTTTATGTACATCCTCAGTAGTGACCAGTGCTGTGGAGTCGTAGTAGAGATGAATCTGTGCTGCACTTTATGTCCATGCTCAGTAGTGACCAGTGCTGTGGGGTCATACAGTAGCTAAGATGAATCTGTGCTGCACGTTATGTCCATGCTCAGTAGTGACCAGTGCTGTGGGGGTCATACAGTAGCTGAGATGAATCTGTGCTGCACGTTATGTCCATGCTCAGTAGTGACCAGTGCTGTGGAGTCGTAGTGGAGATGAATCTGTGCTGCACTTTATGTACATCCTCAGTAATGACCAGTGCTGTAGGGTCATACAGTAGCTGAGATGAATCTGTGCTGCACTTTATGTCCATGTTCAGTAGTGACCAGTGCTGTGGGGTCATAGATGAGATGAATCTGTGCTGAACTTTGTCCATGCTCAGTACTGACCAGTGCTGTGGGGTCATAGATGAGATGAATCTGTGCTGCACTTTGTCCATGTTCAGTAGTGACCAGTGCTGTGGGGTCATAGATGAGATGAATCTGTGCTGCACTTTATGTCCATGTTCAGTAGTGACCAGTGCTGTGGGGTCATAGATGAGATGAATCTGTGCTGCCCTTTATGTACATGCTCAGTAGTGACCAGTGCTGTGGGGTTATAGATGAGATGAATCTGTGCTGCACTTTATGCACATGCTCAGTAGTGACCAGTGCTGTGGGGTCATAGATGAGATGAATCTGTGCTGCACTTTATGCACATGCTCAGTAGTGACCAGTGCTGTGGGGTCATAGATGAGATGAATCTGTGCTGCACTTTATGTACATGCTCAGTAGTGACCAGTGCTGTGGAGATGTAGTTGAGATGAATCTGTGCTGCCCTTTATGTACATGCTCAGTAGTGACCAGTGCTGTGGGGTCATAGATGAGATGAATCTGTGCTGCACTTTATGTACATGTTCAGTAGTGACCAGTGCTGTGGGGTCATAGATGAGATGAATCTGTGCTGCACTTTATGTCCATGTTCAGTAGTGACCAGTGCTGTGGGGTCATAGATGAGATGAATCTGTGCTGCCCTTTATGTACATGCTCAGTAGTGACCAGTGCTGTGGGGTTATAGATGAGATGAATCTGCTGCACTTTATGCACATGCTCAGTAGTGACCAGTGCTGTGGGGTCATAGATGAGATGAATCTGTGCTGCACTTTATGCACATGCTCAGTAGTGACCAGTGCTGTGGGGTCATAGATGAGATGAATCTGTGCTGCACTTTATGTACATGCTCAGTAGTGACCAGTGCTGTGGAGATGTAGTTGAGATGAATCTGTGCTGCCCTTTATGTACATGCTCAGTAGTGACCAGTGCTGTGGGGTTATAGATGAGATGAATCTGTTCTGCCCTTTATGTACATGTTCAGTAGTGACCAGTGCTGTGGGGTCATAGATGAGATGAATCTGTGCTGCACTTTATGTACATGCTCAGTAGTGAGGCAGTGCTGTAGAGTCGTAGTCAAGAGTCGGTGGTTTGGCTTACCAACTTCACAGCCCTTAGGGTATGTTTCCACGTTCAGTATTTGCTGCGGAATGGATGCTGCGTACAGCCGCAGCGGCCAGATGTTACAACATAGTGGAGGGGATTTTATGAAATCCCATCTTCACTATGCGTTCAAAGACGCAGGTGGCAGATCTGCGTTTACGCACATGTGGCGCGTCTTTCTGGACCACAGCATGTCTATATATCTTGTGGAGTCGCTCAGTCTCTGCAAGAGAAATATCACTGTCTGTGGGATGTGGTGATTCCGCATGGTTCAATGAACACATGCGGAATCACCGCGCGTACAAAAGCCGGCAGCGCTTTGGACGTAGCTGCGTCCAAAGCGCTGGCTAAACGGAATGTGGAAACGTACCCTGAGGCCGCGGTCACACTTGCTTATAGCATCTGATGTGAGAGCAACAGATGCAATATGCTAATGACCCTCAGCTCCTGCTCTGCTGTGAGCAGGAGCCAAGAGTCATGCTACTGTGTTCCGAGAGGATTGGAGCACAGCTGCGGAGGAGGCAGAGAAACTAATTTCTCTATCTCCTCCGTTGCTGGTGTCGGCGTATAGCGCACAGCACTTGGCTAATATCCAAGTGATGTGTGCTGTGTCACTCGCACCCATATGCTTATATGGGTGCATGTACGCCAAGATTCGGCCAATTGTCGGTGCAAATCGCAGCATGCTGAAAATGGACGAGAAAAATAACGTTTATGGGAGTTGCCCCATAGATGAATACTGGTCCGAGTGCTATGCGATGTTTTATCGGATAGTACTCGTCCGTATTCATCGCAAGTGTGACCCCCGGCTTAAGAGTCGAAAAACATTCAAGCAACTCAACCGAAGAGCTGTACAGTAGATTCTGCAAATAGTTACCGTAAGTAGCAATGTCAAGTGTACAGTCACAAGTGTAGGACAAGGCCACTTTCATGTGCATGAAGAAGCTGTCACAATAAGCATTGATACTGACTGCACTATTTTATAGTCTTCATGACAATAATTGGTGATTATCACGGGCAGGGCAGCAGTCATGACTTTTTGGGCACTATACAGAAAAGGTTTCAATCGCATGCTAGATACATACAACACACACTGCTCACATATTAGACATATACAAGACACATCACATGTTAGATACATACAACACAACCCTACATATTAGACACATACAGCACACACCGCTCACATATTAGACACATACAGCACACACACTGCTCATATATTGGACACATACAACACACACATCACATATTAGATACATACCACACACCCCTACATATTAGACACATACAACACACACCGCTCACATATTAGACACATACAGCACACACACTGCTCATATATTGGACACATACAACACACACACACACACACACACATCACATATTAGATACAAACCACACACCCCTACATATTAGACACATACAACACACACTGCTCACATATTGGACACATACAACACATATTAGATACATACAACACACATCACATATTAGATACATACAACACACCCCTACATATTAGACGCATACAACACATACTGCTCACATATTGAAAACATGCAACATACTGGACACATACAACACACACATCACATATTAGATACATGCAACACACCCCTACATATTAGACACATACAGCACACACCTCTCACATATTGGACACACACACACACATCACATATTAGTTACATACCATATTAGGCCAGGTTCACATAGCGTTAACCAGCCCTATCAATGCATAGCGATGACTGGCTGCGTTAACGCGATATGCTATACCGTTAGCGCTGATGAATCATCAGTGCTAGCTGTGACGGAACCGCGTCCGAGGCTCCGTCAGCGCTTAATGGCACTTTGCGAACGCGTGCCGCTTTACGGCATACATCGCGATGCGCCACATAATGGTGGTGTATGGCAGCGTTAACGGACTGCGCTACACCGCGTAATACTGTGGTGTAACGCAGTCCGTTAAATGGACTGCCATAGCGCAGTGAGAATCCAGCCTTGGACGCATACAACACACACCGCTTACATATTAGACACATACAATACACACCGCTTACATATTAGACACACACAACACACACCACTTACATATTAGACAACATACAACACACACTGTTCACATATTGGGCACTTACAACACACACTGCTCACATATTAGACGCATACAGCAAATATTGGACACATACAACACACACTGCTCACATATTGGACACATACAACACACACTGCTCACGTATTGGACACACACAACACACACTGCTCACATATTGGACACACACAACACACACTGCTCACATATTGGACACACACAACACACACTGCTCACATATTGGACACACACAACACACACTGCTCACATATTGGACACACACAACACACACTGCTCACATATTGGACACATACAACACACACTTCTCACATATTGGACACATACAACACACACTGCTCACATATTGGACACACACAACACACACTGCTCACATATTGGACACAGCACACACTGCTCACATATTGGACCCTCACAACACACACTGCTCACATATTGGACACACACAACACACACTGCTCACATATTGGACACACACAACACACACTGCTCACATATTGGACACACACAACACACACTGCTCACATATTGGACACACACAACACACACTGCTCACATATTGGACACATACAACACACACTGCTCACATATTGGACACACACAACACACACTGCTCACATATTGGACACACACAACACACACTGCTCACATATTGGACACACAGCATACACTGCTCACATATTGGACACAGCACACACTGCTCACATATTGGACCCTCACAACACACACTGCTCACATATTGGACACACACAACACACACTGCTCACATATTGGACACACACAACACACACTGCTCACATATTGGACACACACAACACACACTGCTCACATATTGGACACACACAACACACACTGCTCACATATTGGACACACACAACACACACTGCTCACATATTGGACACACACAACACACACTGCTCACATATTGGACACACACAACACACACTGCTCACATATTGGACACACACAACACACACTGCTCACATATTGGACACACACAACACACACTGCTCACATATTGGACACACACAGCACACACTGCTCACATATTGGACACACACAACACACACTGCTCACATATTGGACACACACAACACACTGCTCACATATTGGACACACACAACACACTGCTCACATATTGGACACACACAACACACACTGCTCACATATTGGACACACACAACACACACTGCTCACATATTGGACACACACAACACACACTGCTCACATATTGGACACACACAACACAAACTGCTCACATATTGGACACACACAACACAAACTGCTCACATATTGGACACACACAACACAAACTGCTCACATATTGGACACACACAACACAAACTGCTCACATATTGGACACACACAACACACACTGCTCACATATTGGACACACACAACACACACTGCTCACATATTGGACACACACAACACACTGCTCACATCTTGGACACACACAACACACTGCTCACCTCTTGGACACACACAACACACTGCTCACCTCTTGGACACACACAACACACTGCTCACCTCTTGGACACACACAACACACTGCTCACCTCTTGGACACACACAACACACTGCTCACCTCTTGGACACACACAACACACTGCTCACATCTTGGACACACACAACACACTGCTCACCTCTTGGACACACACAACACACTGCTCACATCTTGGACACACACAACACACTGCTCACCTCTTGGACACACACAACACACACTGCTCACATATTGGACACACAACACACACTGCTCACATATTGGACACACACAACACACACTGCTCACATATTGGACACACACAACACACACTGCTCACATATTGGACACACACAACACACTGCTCACATATTGGACACACACAACACAAACTGCTCACATATTGGACACACACAACACATACTGCTCATATATTGGACACACACAACACACACTGCTCACATATTGGACACACACAGCACACACTGCTCACATATTGGACACATACAACACACATCACATATTAGACACATACAACACACACCGCTCACATATTGGACACATACAACACACATCACATATTAGACACATGCAACACACACCGCTCACATATTACACATATACTACACACCACTCACCTATTAGGCCTGTTTCACACATCCGTTTTTCCCCATCAGTGAAAATCCGCCGTTTTGCAAAAAAAAAACGGATCCGCCATTTTGGCGGATCCGTTTTTTTCCCCCCATTGACTGGTATTAACGGCGGATCTTGACGGATGGTCATCCGTTCGATCCGTTTTTTTACGGATCCACCAAGATTTTGCCGTCCGCTGAGCGGACAGGACGGACAATGAAACGTTTTTTTTCCTCGGCAGGATCTGCATTTTCTATTGCGCATGCCCGGGAGAAATGCCTGTGTCGGAAATTTAACCCTAAACTCAGTTCTGGCGACTGAAAAAAATTTGAAGGTCCGACTGAAACACGAAACCCAATGCAAGTCTATGGGGAAGCAAAGTCAGCAGAGAGTGGAGGACAGTAAACACACCTACATGCCGGACCGCTTTTTTAAAGTGCGCAAATTCTCTCTCGGCGAAACCCACCTTTGACATAAGTTGGCGACTTATGAATCTGGCCGACCTGTTTCACTCAACTCTAGTGATAACCTATATCCAGCAGTGGGTGTAGCAATACCCAGACAATTTTCTCACTCATCCCCAGGACAGGGAGGCATTCGGGGAGGGGGTCAATCTGGATGTCTTTCTCTTCGTAGACCCTAAAACTGTAGCTGTACTTTGAGGTACTCTCGCCCAACTGGTACAGTTTAATTCCATACCTGGCCCTCTTGCTGGGCAGTTACTGATGGAATTTTGGACTCCCTTTGAAATGAACCAGAGATTCATCTATAAAGATGTTCCTTTAGGGGTTGTGCGCCTCAGCGAATTTTCTGCTGAAGTGTTCAACTACTGGCCGAATTTTATATAGCCTAACTTTGATAGTCTATGTGCCCACATTGCAGAAATGCTGCGGAAATGTCCGCAGCATTTCCACAAATCCCCGCCGCGGGTAAAACGCATGCCGAATTCACATGCGTTTTCCCGCAATACACAAGTGTTTTTAGCTTGCAGAATGCTTGTGCTTTTCCAAGCGATTTGAAGCATCGCTTGGAAAAGTGATTGACAGGTTGGTCACACTTGTCAAGCATAGTGCTTGACAAGTGTGACCAACTTTTTGCTATTGATGCTGCCTATGCAGCATCAATAGTAAAAGATAGAATGTTAAAAATAATTTAAGAAAATAGAGATATACTTACCCTCTGTCGGCCCCCGGAATCCTCCCGGCCCTCATGGTGCTGCCGGCAACTTCCGTTCCCAGGGATGCATTGCGCGAATGACCTCTGATGTAGCGGTCAGGAGAAATGGTTTTCAGCTAAACAAGTGTTCTTTTCATAGCTATCAAAGGTGTATGACCACCTTTAAGGTCTCCATACACATTTAGGGTACCGTTACACTTAGCAATGCACCAGCGATCCCGACCACGATATGACGCGGTCAGGATCTCTGGTGCATCGCTAAGTGGTCGCTAGTGAGCTGCCAAACAGGCAGATCTCACCAGCAACATAGCAGCGGTTGGGGGTCGTTACTTACCTGTCAGACTAGGCGATCCTGACGTCCTCCCGCCCGCGTCCACGAGTCGCTCGTCGGCGCCGCAGGAAGCTGACGACGAGAAATGGTCCAGTATCACACTTAGCGATATCGCTAGCAATATCGCTGCTGCGTCACAAAACCAGTGACCTTACAGCGATATTGCTAGCGATATCGCTATGTGTAACGGGCCCTTAAGGGTCTGTGCGCACGGTGCGGTTTCTACTGCGGATCCACAGTGGATTTGCTGCTGCGGATCTGCAGCAGAACTGCAGGTGATGTACAGTACCCTTATAGCCTATGTAAAAAAAAAAAAAAAACACGCTGTGCTCATGCTGCGGATTTTTCCGTGGGAAAAAAAAAGCAGCATGTCACTTCTTTTGTGCGGTTTTGCTGCAGTTTTCCACCTGCTCCATTCTACAAATCCGCAGGTGGAAAACCGCACAAAAACGGCAGTAAAACCGCAAAAAAAAAAGGAAGAAATCCTCAGGAAAAATGCAGGTCATTTGACCTGTGGATTTAGTAAAATCCGTGGAAGGATCCGCACTGTGTGCACATAGCCTAATAGCTGTTGACTGACAACTTTCTCCCATGACCCTCCCATAAACAGGAACCCTCGGGCGCAGTGTTTTCTGAGAGCTGTGCCCAGACTCTTTTGGCAGTGGCATATCTCTAGGGAGAACAACAGGATCGGCCTTTGAAATTCAGGAAACAAGATGCTTTTCTTCCCTGACTAGTCTGAAAGCCCCTTAAACCCTGACATCGTTAGTCAAGGACTAGTCTGGAAGCCCCTTAAACCCTGACTTCATCGGTCGAGGACTAGTCTGAAAGCCCCTTAAACCCTGACATCATTGGTCAAGGACTAGTCTGGAAGCCCCTTAAATCCTATCGGCTGGTAGTAGCAGGATTGGACAACTTTAAGCCAGCGTGAAAGAATAGTCAGAGGCAGAAGGTGATATGGATGATTGTAGACTTTAGAGACTTATTTTTTTTCAGTTCGATCTTGGAGACCTTTTTTATTTCGTTTGATTCTTTAATACCGTTATAATTATCTAAATGTTGGCTGATGGTAACTATATGACTAATGTTTTCTAAAATAATGTTATGACATCTGCAGCATTCATATGGGCCCCAATGCCTAGGATATCCTAAGGCCACTCTTTCAAAGACCTAACAAATATTACCCCTACTTTTTATCCTTGTTTTGAAAAGACAGGTGTACTACCTTGTATGACTGCATTTTATGACCTATAAATAAGTTGTGTTTCCGTTAATTGTAATAATTGAGTTTCTTAATACGTTCTATGAAATCTTAGTATTTTAAGTAGAATTTTTCATTATCGAAATACTATCTTATTCAGTGTTGTGCTTTTAGTTGTGTGTATTTTATGATTCTGTATAATTTCCTAACCTATTCTATGTTTTTTTTATAGGCTGATTCAGATCAGCATACAGGGGAACATTTGCAGGAACAGAAGTAAGTAATTCTGTGTTGCGTATAAAAAAAAATGACGATTCAGTCATGTATTGGGTCCATAAGTGGAAGGCAGGAAGAATAGAAGTCTAGTGATCCATGTTTCCTGTAACAATCCATTCCTGTTAAAATCATGTCTCGCTTGAAAACAATGTCCTCATCCTGGCAGCTTCGCTGAATAGGATATTCTTGACCAGTTACTATTAATATGCTGCATGTAAACATTGGTGTCTGCACATTAAAGCACCAGCAGAGGCCTCCTTATGAGGCTTTCTGGTAGTTTCACAAAAAAAAAAAAAAATATATATATATATATATATATATATATATATATATATATATATATATATATATATATATATATAGTATATATAATATAATAGTAAGGTGGCTGTCGGACTCAGTGGATGGGAGATAAACCTGGAGAAATGCTTTAGTACATATAGGATTAGGAGGGGTTAATCGGCCATGACAGGTTGATTGCAAGCAGCTGATGAGTTGGGAGAGATGGTTGTTCACCATATCTCCACCCCTGGGTGTGGTTCGTTTTGTAAATTGAGATGTTTGTCTCATACTTGTCTGTGTGTATGGAGATGTGCAGAGCTCCTGGACGGAGTGCCTGTGCTAAAGGACTATGAAGCTGGACTCTAAGCCAGACAGGCTAACCAGCATTATTGTATGGACTTATTACTTTATTTCACTTTGTGCTGGATAAGGGCTGTATTTAAGTTTTTCTGTGATGTGGTTTATGAAGACCGAAATAAACCAGCCAGACTTTTATGGTAGGTACACACGTTTAGTATTAGGCAGCGCTTTGGACGCAGCACATGTCCGCTCCGCCCTAAGCGCTGCCGGCTTTTGAACGCAGGTGATTCCGCATGTGTTCATTGAACTGTGCGGAATCACCGCATCCAATACATTGTACAGGTGACATTTATCTTGCGGAGACCTAGCGTCTCCGCAAGATGAATAGATATGCTGTGGTCTGGAAAGACGCCGCATGTCCCATCTCCGCAGGGAAGCCGTGGGTGCCGGTGCAAGCATAGTGGAGATGGGATTTCTTGAAATCCCATCCACTATGCTGTAACATTTGGCCGCTGCGGATGTACGCATTGTCCAACCCGCACCGTTTACTGACCATGGGAACATAACCTAAGGCTATTTTCACACGTTGCGTTTTTGCTGCATTTTTTGTGCAAATTGAAAGCTGCGTTTTACAGTATCAACAAAATCTCTGAGATTTCTGAAATCTCATGCACATGCATTGTTTTTTCCTGACTGAATTGGAAGTCTTTGTGAACTGCAGCATGTCATTTCTTTCAGCATTTTTGCAGTAGTTTTTTTTTCACATAGAAAGCATTGAGTAAGAGCAAAAACGCAGGTATCAGGTTTTGTTGCGTTTTTGGTGCAGAAAACTCAGGAACCACAGGCAGCACTAAACTGTATCCGCATGAAAGACGCAACAAAACCTTTTTTTATTAAGCAGCTTTTTTACTGTCAAAGCAGTTTTTACCTGCAGAAAAAAAATGCAGCAAAAACGTAACTTGTGGACATAGCATTAAGTAGAAACAATTCCAGTGATGCCTCATGTTGCTTCGAGGTGAGTTGCATTGTAGCTGTGTGTGTATATTTTTTTTACATGTTTGCTAAGCATTCTAAAACAGACACTTTGCAGGGAAGTGTAAGATTGGGCGCACCAGTCTACTGGGGCGTAACCACCAAACCAGATTTTCATCAGAAATCCACATTTCCTTACAGAGACGCGACATTGAAGAATAAGAGTCTTGTTATTGTCGCATAGAAATTCCTATTGAAGCTCATTATTTCTTTATTTGCACTTCAGCCCCATAAACCTGCACAGTGCCTGGAGCAGAGCAATGGGCCGACCGCAGGTTCCTGTACAGCTGGGTGGCCGTAAGTGCGGAGATAGCATAGAAGGGCACGCAGTGCCGCTCAAGCGCCGTAGCCCCTTTATTTTCAGCACTGTGATGAGCCCAAAGTTTGCACGGTCACCATGCCTTATGCCATCACTAGATAACAAAACCACTTTAATGAGATTATTGGCATTTATGTTGGATACCAGGGAGACCTTCTCAGATCCTAATATCAGTGGCGCTTGGTCCCCTGTAGCTGACAGAGTTGGTTGCTACTGGCATTTTAGATTGCTTTGTATTGACATCTGTGCTAGCGAGGTCTGTTATCAATGTCACCGTCCGAACCACATTCTGCTGCTCTGTTACAGACACTAGATAGCACAGTGTTGGGCGCTGCAGGAGAAGTGTGTGTGTATACAAATATATGTTTAATATTTTGTCATCCCTAAGCCACATGATACGTCGATTCCATTAAAGTCTCTATACAGTCGTTTTCCTAAATCCATCCTATGTAGTTCTAAGGCTGAATTCACATATTGCGGTATGATCGCTGACTTGCTGTACGGTCTCTGCACCGCAGATCCGCAGCAATTTACAGTACAGTACTAGTAATTGGGCTTTTCGAAATCCCAAACATGTTAAGAAAAAAAAAATTGGCATGAAAGCTTGATGCGGATCTCAAATCTGCAGTATTCTTATTCTTGTGCTGCTTCTCTTTGTGGATTTCACCCTTTTCAATGCTTAGTAATGGAGTCGAGTAAAATCTGTCAGTAACATATGCAGATTTGTGACTAAATCCAATGTAGAAATTTTCTGCAGAGTGTGACTATTGCCATAGTGTGTAGGAAAGTATGCATGCACGTATTGTTTAGGTGGCGGCTGATCTGGACACGTGTCATTCTATAATTCTGGCACTGTGTATTATGGAATAGGCTGGATATTTATATAATTGACTTCTCATTATTTTTCAGCTGGGCTGGGTACAGCTCCTTGTCGTAGGTGGAAATTTTCCTGGACTCTGCTGTGCACAAGGGCTCATACATTACAGTTGTTAGAGAGACCTGTAAGTGGGCTACCAGGTAGATTTGCACAGAGAATTGTAAATTGTTCTTTATGCTATGTGGGTATTTTTTTGGAATGTTAAAGGGAATCTGTTAGTGGGATCAACCCTCCTAAGCGTCTATATAAGCATGCGGGTCATGGGAAGTTGATACCTTGATATGTGTGATCTGATGTCTTATTCCAGAGAAATCAACATTTTGCTGTTAAGATCTGTAAGCCAGGCACTGATCTGCATGAGAATCTGCCTCCAGAGATTATTGTAAAAGGGGGCGTTACCAGTGTGAGACATGTAGACTAAGAGAGCAGACTGTCAGTCATTACATGTCTCGCACTGGTAATTCCCCTTTAATACAAAATAATCTCTGGAGGCAGAGTATCATGAAGATCAGTGTCCGGCATATAGATCTAATTAACATATTAAGTGAAATGTGTATTTCTCTGGAAAAAAACATCAGATCACAGATATCATGGTATCTTTGTATTCAGCTTCCTATGACCTACATGTCCTTATAGACTGCTTAAGAGGGTTGATCATACTGACAAATTCCTTTTAATATTGTAAGCCTGTAAAGAATTGCCTGGTCCCTCTCGCACCAGTACGAGACCTAGTGGGTTCCAGCTCTGACTCCATTAAGAACTACTTATACAACAGCAGAGGTTCAGTAGGAGGCAATAATAGGGCTGAACTCCGACATCTTTGAAGCCCTGTTCGAGCATGTCCATGAGGCTGTTGAATTTGTGCCAGGAGATCCATGGCTGATCTGGACACCACAGTCTGAATACGCCCTAACATATATTCTGATAGAAATATATGTGGATGTGCACATGTTCTGTAGTGACGGAGGGTAGGTTCCTGGAGTACAGTCCTCTGGTGGATGTGGGTCCTAACCTGGCGCTGCCTAGTTCCCTAGTAATGTCATCATGTCACTGGAGCACAGCGTTAGCATGTGGAAGTCTGTAAGCACACAGAACAAGTGCAAGTTTTTAGGACATTTTACGCATTGCAGATTCTTTTCCCCAATGGGGCCGAAAACTTTGGAAGTAAATCTGCATATCTGAACATTGTGCGCTGTATGCAGATTTTGGCCATTTCTGTGTATATAATATTGATATCGTAGAAGGGGATCTTTTGTGTTTTAATGAGCCGTGTCACAAAACCAGAACTATTCTAGTCATACTTTCACTTCTTAATATGCCCCATGTAGTAATGCCTTATATGACTGTAGGGGCAATGTGTATGTGCTGGAAGCTGCTCCCCTGCTGTTATCCCACCAGCTCACCATCCACAGACCTTCCTCACCAGCAGGGGTTTTCATGGGTAGAACGTTTCTGTTTAAGGTTTAGGCAAAGGAATTTATGCTGTGAAAGGCATCACAGAAAAGCACTTGTGGTGTTTGGTACTCGCAACTATTGCTTCTTCTCTTATGTCTGGCCCTCCTCGTCTGATCATCTTCCTTCCTTTGGGTAAAGTTTTGTGTTTTCACCATCTGTCACGTGGCCATAGCTCTCCCCAAACCAGACGGTAGGACTAAGATGCATGACCGTTGTCAGTCTTGGGTGAAAGAGAACTTGCCTTGCACAATAGATATATGTGAACCTAGACATATTGAGATCTATTGGTGGGAAACGCTGCAGCATATGATAAAAATGTGAATGGAAATATGTTTCCATTTTGTTGCAGGTTAAATATTATTGCCCATTCACCAATTTCTTTTTTTACCATGGCCTTTAGACTGTTGTCTATGTTCAGAAAAGATCTTAAAAAATGTAATGTCATCATAATTGATTCCTCTACTTAAAGGGAATATATCAGCAGGTGTTTGTCATGTAAACTAAGAGCAGCTTAACCCCTTAACGACCGCCGATACGCCTTTTAACGGCGGTAATTAAGGGTACTTAAACCACAGCGCCGTTAATTCACGGCGCTGTGATTTAAGTGAATAGCGCCCCCCAGTGTCGGATTTTCTCCGGGGTCTCGGCTGCCAGGGGTAGCCGAGACCCCAGAGAACATGAATCGGTCGGTTTTTACCGACCCCCGCTTTTGCGATCGCCGTTATTAACCCTATAACGGCGACCGCAAAAAAAAAAAAGCCGTGATTTTACATTTAATTTCTCTTTCCTCTGATGTGATCGCACATCAGAGGATAGAGAAATAGGGTCCCCGGTCCCCTCCCGGTACCTCTCCCTTGTCCTCCGTCCCCTCCCGGTGGTCCCGCGCCCGCCGGCGTCATCCGATGGGCGCCGCCATCTTGAAAATGGCGGGCGCATGCGCAGTGCGCCCGCCGGGAATCTGCTGGCTCCAGCTGGCAGATTCCATTCATTATTTTGATCACTATGATAAACGATCATAGTGATCAAAATAATAAAAATAGTACATTACCCCCCCGTTTATCACCCCCTTATATAGGCACACATAATGAAATAAAAAAAAATATTTTTTTTTTCAGTTTTCCATAAGGGTTAGGCTAGGGTTAGGGTTAGGCTAGGGTTAGGGTTAGGCTAGGGTTAGGGTTAGGCTAGGGTTAGGCTAGGGTTAGGGTTAGGCTAGGGTTAGGGTTAGGCTAGGGTTAGGCTAGGGTTAGGGTTAGGCTAGGGTTAGGGTTAGGCTAGGGTTAGGGTTAGGCTAGGGTTAGGGTTAGGCTAGGGTTAGGGTTAGGCTAGGGTTAGGGTTAGGCTAGGGTTATGGTTAGGCTAGGGTTAGGCTAGGGTTAGGCTAGGGTTAGGCTAGGGTTAGGCTAGGGTTAGGGTTAGGCTAGGGTTAGGGTTAGGCTAGGGTTAGGGTTAGGCTAGGGTTAGGGTTAAGGGTTAGGGTTGGGCTAGGGTTAAGGGTTAGGGTTGGGCTAGGGTTAAGGGTTAGGGTTGGGCTAGGGTTAAGGGTTAGGGTTGGGCTAGGGTTAAGGGTTAGGGTTGGGCTAGGGTTAAGGGTTAGGGTTGGGCTAGGGTTAGGGCTAGGGTTGGGCTAGGGTTGGGCTAGGGTTAGGGCGAACTAGGATTAGGGTTAGGATTAGGGATTAGGGTTGGGATTAGGGTTAGGGGTGTGTTGGGGTTAGGGTTGGAGCAAGAATTGAGGGGTTTCCACTATTTACCAACTTTGGGGGTCTAAAAATTGGGGTCTAAAAAATCACTTTTGTGGAAATAAAAAAGACTTTTTATTTTCACGTCTCTGCGTTTATAAACTTCTGTGACGCGCTTGGGGGTTCAAAGTGCTCACCACACATCTAGATAAGTTCCTTAGGGGGTCTAATTTCCAAAATGGGGTCACTTGTGGGGGTTTCCACTGTTTAGGCCCATCAGGGGCTCCGCAAACGCAACATGATGTCCGCAGACCATTCCATCAAAGTCTGCATTCCAAAATGGCACTCCTTCCCTTCCGAGCTCTCCCATGCGCCCAAACAGTGGTTCCCCCCCACATATGGGGTATCCGTGTACTCAGGACAAATCGCATAATAACTGTGGGGGTATGATTTCTCCTGTTACCCTTGTAAAAATAAAAATTTGGGTGCGAAAAGATCATTTTTGTGGAAAAAAAATGGATTTCTTATTTTCATGGCTCTACGTTATAAACTTCTGTGAAGCACTTGAAGGTTCAAAGTGCTCACCACACATCTAGATAAGTTCCTTCATGGGTCTAGTTTCCAAAATGGAGTCACTTGTTGGGGGTTTCCACTGTTTAGGCCCAGCAGGGGCTCTGCAAACGCAACATGATGCCCGCAGACCATTCCATCAAAGTCTGCATTCCAAAATGGCACTCCTTCCCTTCCAAGCTCTCCCATGCACCCAAACAGTGGTTCCTCCCCACATATGGGGTATCAGCGTACTCAGGACAAATCGCATAATAACTGTGGGGGTATGATTTCTCCTGTTACCCTTGTAAAAATAAAAATTTGGGGGCGAAAAGATCATTTTTGTGGAAAAAAAAATGGATTTCTTATTTTCACGGCTCTACGTTACAAACTTCTGTGAAGCACTTGAAGGTTCAAAGTGCTCACCACACATCTAGATAAGTTCCTTAATGGGTCTAGTTTCCAAAATGGGGTCACTTGTTGGAGTTTTCCACTGTTTAGGCACATTAAGGGCTCTCCGAACGCAACATGGCATCCGATCTTAATTCCAGCCAATTCTGCGTTGAAAAAGTCAAACGGTGCTCCATCCCTTGCGAGCTCTGCCGTGTGCTGAAAAAGGGGTTTACCCCCACATATGGGGTATCGACGTATTCAGGAGAAATTGTACAACAAATTTTGTGGTTGATTTTCTCTTTCAACACTTGTGAAAATAAAAAAAATTGGTTCTCAAGTAATTTTTTTCCAAAAAAATGTTAAATGTTAATTTTTTCCATCCACATTGCTTTCGTTCCTGTGAAGCACTTAAAGGGTTAATAAACTTCTTGAATGTGGTTTTGAGCACCTTGAGGGGTCTAGTTTTTAGAATGGTGCCACTTTTGGGTATTTTCTGTCATGTACACCCCTCAAAATGACTTTAAATATGATGTGGTCCCTAAAAAAAAAATGGCTTTGTAAATTTTGTTGTAAAAATGAGAAATCGCTGGTCAACTTTTAACCCTTATAACTTCCTAACAAAAAAAAATTTTGCATCCAAAATTGTGCTGATGTAAAGTAGACATGTGGGAAATGTTATTTATTAAGAAATTTATGTGACACATCTCTCTGATTTAAGGGCATAAAAATTTAAAGTTTTAAAATTGCAAAATTTTAAAATTTTTTGCCATATTTCTGTTTTTTTCATAAATAAACACAAGACTTATCGAAGAAATTTTACCACTAACATGAAGTACAATATGTCACGAAAAAACAATGTCAGAATCAGCAGGATCCATTAAAGCGTTCCAGAGTTATAACCTCATAAAGGGACAGTGGTCAGAATTGTAAAAATTGGCCTGGTCATTAAGCTGCAAACTGGCTCTGTCGCTAAGGGGTTAATGTAGGAGCAGAGACCCTGATTTCAGCGTTGTCACTTGGTGGTCTCCATGCAGCCATTTTGATACAATGATGGTTTGATCTGTTGCAGATCTAGCAGTGCTCAGAATGCTGAGCTCTGTATAACCAAGCACCTGATTGGCAGCTTTCTGTGTGCAGTGGCAGAGAGCTGCTAATCAGTGATGGGAGCGGGTTACACAGAGCAGGAAGACTAGGAGGCACAAAACACAGTCCTGCAGTGAAAATCTCCTGCTGATAAAACACTGATTATATTGAAACAGAAACACACAGCCTAGTAAGTGATACTGCACTGGAATCCGTGTCTCGATCCCTACATCAGGCTGCTCTCAGATTACATAGCAAAAACTTGATAGATTCCCTTTAATACCGTAAAACTGCCCATGCATCCTTTTAACATTATTTCTTTGAGTACATCCATGGGGAAAAGTTTTCTGCAAGGATCTCATTCCTAACTGTGTCACCTGAAGACGTAAGATGTAGGGGTGGTTGTAGCAGCTTGTAAACCATTGAAGTGTGTCTACATGTCTGAGCAAGCCAGTCCCACCTCAGTCTTCTCTGTAAATCCCTGCCAAGAAAGCGAAATATGTCATGTGCAGATAGTGTTAATAAAGAAGTTGTGTCTTGACTACAGAGAATAAACTCAAAAGAAAGCATTCGTCTTGGAATAAATACATATTGCTCAGCCAAAGTTGCTTTCAGAGCTGTAGCGTTTGTTTAAGGAAGCTTTGGTGTGCATGAGAAGTAAAACACAGGCCGTGTGCTGCCAGGAGGCGCCATGCCAGATCGTCTGCTGAGCAAATATGGAGGAATAGATAAATGAATTCTGCGATACTACGAGTGCTGGAATCCACGCTGTAACCATTGCAGAAGGCTCCTGTGTGAGCTGGAAGGCCTCTACTTTATACTCCATCATTTATATCCTGTTACAAAGACCGTATGAAAAATAACTTGTTAAATGTCTCTGACGCTTATAAATGTAGTTAAGCATATGCCCACGGTGAAGTGTGAGGTTACAGGAGGATTTCCCCATGACAGAATACCATGTGTTGCCTTGTTAGAAGTTGGCATGTGGAATATAACGTTTTTTTTTTTTTTTTTTTAAAGATTCTCTTTACCACATGCCTAAGTGTTGTGAGCTCATTTTCGGGTTTGCCTCTGGCTTCTGGTGAGGGTTATGGACCTGGCTGTGCTGACAGAGGAGTAGTGAGTTCTCTATCTGGACTCCTTCTGTTGGTGAAGGGAGGTAATGAAGCTGATCTAAATGGCAGAGACCGGCCACCTGAGGAAGAGGACTGTGATTGGACATCAGGAATTTCTGATTGTATTTAAGGCAGCCGACTCCCTATTTTCTTGCTGGTGATTTTTCCTGACTGTGGCTTCTGGTTTCCAGTTTGGTTCCTGCCTTCCTAAAGCTAAGTTTTCTCTGCTATTGTTCATATGAATTTTTGTCTGGTTTACTTAGTTTTTGTGTTCAGCCAGCCCTGGCTGGGACTGGGCTGAATCCCCATTTTTGTCTCTGATCAGTTGATCTCTTTTGCTCTGTCTTCAGAATATACCTGAGTGCTGATATAGTGATTTGAAGTCTAGCGACTTCAGGGCCTTTTTCTATCAGACGTGTTGGACATTCATTTTGGCGTGATTGCAGACAGCAGCTTTTCTTTCCTGTTCTTTCTAGTTAGCGAGGGCCCCATCGTTTGCTCAGCCTATCTTTCTACCTGTGTATGTGTTTTCATCTTGTTTCACCGACGATACATGTTGGGGGCTGTCTATTTCTTTGGGGTCTGCTCTGAGGTAGTTTAGATTTTCCCTTTCTTTCTGTAGGCTTAATTAGTTCTCCGGCCGTGACGAGGGGTCTAGGACCACCGTAGGCACGCTCCACGGCTACTGCTAGTTGTTGTGGATAGGATCAGGGGTCTGCAATCCGCTAGTTACCAACCTCTCCGGTTTTCTGGGCTTAGCTTGCTTTTTGTTTTTTCCTCCTCTGTGACTCATTCATAACACCTAAGGTGTATGTGTACACGTTAAAGGGGTTGTCTGGCCTTAGACTACAAGTCACTCTGTGACCGCAGACTTGTGACTCCTCACAGCGCGCAGTGCATGCGAATCATGGTGACCGCAGCCTTGTGATTCCTCGCAGTGCATGTGAATCATGGTGACTGCAGACTTGTGACTCCTCGCAGTGCATGCAAGTCATGGTGACCGCAGACTTGTGACTCCTCGCAGTGCATGCGAGTCACGGTGACTGCAGACTTGTGACTCCTCACAGCACGCAGTGTATGAGAGTCATGGTGACCGCAGACTTGTGACTCCTCGCAGTGCATGCGAGTCATGGTGACCGCAGACTTGTGACTCCTCACAGCACGCAGTGCATGCGAGTCATGGTGACCGCAGACTTGTGACTCCTCACAGCACGCAGTGCATGCGAGTCATGGTGACCGCAGACTTGTGACTCCTCACAGTGTGCAGTGCTTGTGAGTCATGGTGACCGCAGACATGTGACTCCTCACAGTGCGCGGTGCATGCGAGTCATGGTGACCGCAGACATGTGACTCCTCACAGCGCGCAGTGCATGCGAGTCATGGTGACCACAGACTTGACTCCTCACAGTGCGCAGTGAATGCAAATCACAGTAGCCTAAGGCCCAACAACCCTTTAAGCATGTGCTGCAGACATTTCTGCATCACAAACATGTCTCTAGGCAGGAAAAAGCTGTATAAAAATGCATGTTTTTTGTGTGCATTTTTTAATGCAAATCATTAGAATGGGTGTAAAATGCTGAAAGAATTGACATGGCGCAACTGTGTAACAGCTTCAAACCTGCAAAGAAAAAATAAGCAACGGTCATGAGACTTCAGAAATCTCATTCACTTTTCTGACACCGTAAAAGGCTGCATTTTTTTTACGACAAAAAGGTGACATGTGAACATACCCTAAGCCTTACCTGTTTTAAAGGAATATGTTACAATGGCTATGTATGCACAGTGGATAGACACCAGCCAAATACCTAGCCAATATTTTTCACTGGGACGTTTTGATTCTGACCCACGTCTTCCCTACCAGTCGGCTGTCCTCCTCTCCAGCGGCTGCTAGATGTAAACTGAGCCCAGAGTGGAACACCACGACGCTGTACAGTCTAGTGGTGGCTTCCAGGTAGTGCAGGTCGGCTCCATTCTCTTCTATAGGAGCTGATCTTTAGTGGCCATTAAACATTGTCCAGAACTGAGGTGCTCAGCTCCGTTTACAGTTTTCAACCAGAAGCCACTCGAGCTAATAACATCTTTTTCGTGAGGCTGTCCGTTCCTGGACCCCTCCAATCTTATATAGGTGGCCGATCCTGAAGATAAGTCAGGACATCGATATAAAAGTAGTGTACAAGCCCATTTATGGCATCATTCAGACATCAGTGTTTTTGTTTGCAGGAAATAGTGTCGGTGTCATCTGTTTTTATCCTTGTGTCAGTGTTTTTCACGTACGGATGCTAAAATAAATAAAGCTTCTCTATCTTTGTAAGGTTAAACATGTTTTTATCGGTCGTCCATGACAGCACCACCTGACAGCACCACCTGAGAGAGGGGATCCGCCCTTCAGGAACAGGAAACCTACAGATACAAAAGGGCGGCACCTCTCCCACGCATCAGTTGGTTTCCTGTTCCTAGAGGACGGGACTTCCTTCAGATCGTCCATCATGGAGTCGTCGAGGGATTCCCAGGCCGGCTGACCGACTCAGGTAGCGGGGGGATCTCCTACCTCGGTCAAGCTCGGGGTACCTGGAAGCGCCACGGTGGGGCCGGGTAGGTCGCCACGGCAGTGGTTAGAGCAGGCGGAGCAAAGGGTCCGGTGGACAGCCGTCTCCAGAATGCGGGCACCAGGTATGTATGCAGGCCCCTCCTGATGCATTTTCCCCCGGGGTCCGGTCTCAAACCCCCTCCGGCCAGGTCGGCGGTTGCGTCCGGTCGCCAAGCGCAGGCTGGCGCGCATGGGGGCGGCGGGCATACCGGAGCCGGGGGCGCCGTGCCGGCTCCTTTTCGCGCGCTCCCGCGGCCTCTGACGCGCGGCGGAAGTGACGCGGTGGAAGGGGCGGGGCCGGGAACGCCAAAACCGGAAGTCGGGTGCCGGCCGCCTTCCTAGTGTGCGCCGCGTGTGCGCGGCGATCCGGGGGGACGCGCGGTACCCGAGGCGGTGGGGGGGACGGTTCATGCGGGGGAAGGTCGCGGGAGGGTTCCTGGGGGAGGTGCCGCGCCAGTGCCCTGCTGACCGGATACTGGGAGGCCTTAAAGGGCAGGAGGTGATGCTGCCGGGGTGCTTCTGAAGGCCCAGCGATGGATGACAGAACCCCCATAGAGCAGCAGGACGTGCAGGAGCACCCACAGAAGGAGGCCTCGGTGAAGCCTCATACGAGTGGAAGCGGACGAGTGAGCAGAGCCGCAGAAGTTCCTCCAGTCTAAAGGATTCCCCCTGCCTCCCTCCGTGATTCGGTACCTGCCTCATCTGCATGGGTAAGAGATCTCCGTGAATGTACCCTGATGCAGTGTTCCCTTATGCTGGTTTCGCAGGGGAGGAAAGCTACAGTAAAACAGAAGCACAGGGAATGTGCGCTCTGTAGTTGCCCCTTACCAGACGGCCACCCCAAAAGACTATGTCAGCCATGTGTGCGACAGACGGTAGGGGTTGGAAAGGGACGGGGGCCCAGGCATAGACTGACAGGCCCTTGCACTCTCCCCCATCCTTACAGGGACAGAGATGAAAGCCCTATCTAAAAGGGACTCTTCTAGGGGGAGAGAATTTAGTTTCTCAGGGTCGGAGTCCTCAGCTGCCCCTAGGAACAATTACTCCACGGATTCCCCGGCCTCCACTTCATCCTCTTCGGATGAAGACTCAAGCCGATTCTGCTTCCCATTAGACCAGATGGACAAGCTAGTTAAAGCAATAAGGTCCACCATGGCAGTAGCAGACTCAAAGCCAGAGCTTTCGGCACAGGTAATGTTCGGAGCTCTAGATCCCAGGAAACACAAAGCTTTTTCCATTAAATGATAAGGTCCAGAGCCTGATAGAAAGGGAATGGAAGAGACCCGAAAAAAGGGGCTCCTTACCACCTGCCTTCAAACGGAGGTACCCATTTGATGACCCAGTGGTAAACAGATGGGATAAGGCCCCTAAGCTGGACGCGGCAGTAGCCAAAGCCTCCAAAAAGTCCTCCATACCGTTCGATGATATGGCCTCCTTAAAAGACCCGCTGGATAAAAAAGCGGATTCCTTTCTAAAGGGAACATGGGAGATGTCAGCAGGCGCCCTAAGACCAGCGATAGCTGCCACTTGTATAGCCAGATCCGTGATGGTCTGGCTAGATCAACTAGATTCCCATCTGAAGGACGGAGCCCCAAGAGCATCCAGTCGGAAAACTCTACCGATCATCCAGAGTGCTGCGGCTTTCTTGGCTGATGCCTCAGCAGACTCGGCAAGGATGGCGGCTAGATCAGCTGGATTATCAAACGCAGCTCGAAGGACCCTCTGGTTAAAATGCTGGCCAGTAGATATCCAGGCCAGGTCACGACTCTGCTCCATTCCATATGAGGGGAATATCTGTTTGGCCCCGTCCTGGACGAACTTTTAGAGAAAGCCGGGAACGATAAAAAGAAGTTCCCCAGCCTCCCGAATCCTTCTTATAGACGCCCCTTCACCAGGAAAGGATATTTCCATAGAAGGCCGTCCAGAGATCAGGGCAGATGGGACGACAAAAGGAGAGGTACAGGTTTTATGTTCGGAGGAGGGGGGCGCCAGGAATGTCCATCACGTGACACTAAAAAACCGCCCCAATGACTAGATGCTGTGGGGGGAGACTAGCTGCCTTCCACCCAGCCTGGTCGCTGATCTCTAGCAGCAACTGGATACTGGGGGTGATAGCTGCGGGTTTACGACTAGAGTTCACCCGGGTTCCCCTAGATCGATTTAAGGTCACCCCTCTCAGGTCTTCCACATCAGAACAAGCTGCCCTGGAGGCCGAGGTTCATGAGCTTTGCCACAAGAAAGTCCTGACTATGGTTCCAGAGGGAGAAAGGGGGAAAGGTTTCTACTCCCCTCTGTTCCTGGTCCGCAAGCCAGACGGCTCCTTTAGGACTATAATTAATCTCAAGTCCCTCAAACGATTTCTTGGTTATACGGCCGTTCAAAATGGAAACAATCAATTCAACAATAAAGTTGTTGTTTCAAAACTGCTTTATGGTGGTGTTAGATTTAAAAGATGCATACTACCATATACCCATTCATACAGCCCATCAGCGCTTCCTCAGAGTAGCGGTTCAGTTAAATGGGTCAGTTGAACATTTCCAATATGCGGCCCTCCCCTTTGGGGTGGCAGTCGCTCCCCGGGTGTTTACTAAAGTAGTGGAATGAAGTTATGGCCCATCTACGTGAATCTAACATTCTAGTAGTCCCCTACTTAGATGACTTCCTGATTATAGGGAAAACGGCAAAACATTGTAAGGAACAGCTACAGAGGGCAATGTCGGCCCTAGAGCGGTTAGGTTGGCTGCTTAATATCAAAAAATCTCGGTTACAGCCGATGAGAATTCAGCAATTTTTAGGCCTGATTCTAGATTGAGAAACAGGCTGCCTCCGGAGAAGCTTGTTCGCCTACACTATCAGATCCTAAACGCTGCCAATAACCCCACCATGTCCCTCAGGAAAGCCATGTCCCTTCTGGGTTCCCTTTCCTCCTGTATCCAGTGGTCCAGTGGGCCCAGTTTCATTTAAGAACACTACAGGGGAGGTCTTACTGCATCAAAAAATCCTTGGAGGTTACTTGGAGGGCCAGCTAACCTTGTCCCGAAGCACAAGGGAGTCCCTAGAGTGGTGGCTAGAAAAGGATAATTTGTCCAGAGGGGTTCCCTGGGAGTGTGACATATCCCCCATAGTCACTACGGATGCTAGCCCTTCCGGTTGGGGGGCTCATATGGGTGAAGTCCTAGTCCAGGGCCTATGGGACCATCACCAGATAAAAATGTCATCTAATTTGAAAAGAACTGACAGCAGTAGAGCAGGCAGCTAAGAAGTTACTTATGTATCTGCAGGGCCATCATGTGCGAGTGTTCTCCGACAATCAGGTCACAGTGGCTTATGTCAACCACCAAGGTGGGACTCGTTCCAAACCCCTGAGGAATGTGGCAGAACGGTTGTTCCAACTAGCAGAACAGCCATTCTAAGCTGAATGTGCATGCCCTCGTCAGAGCGCAGCCGTTAAGCAGCTTGAGGCCGGGCCAGTACCGGCATGGGAGACTGGCTGGGAATCCCTTGTCCTGTTGACATAAATGCCGCAACCTACTAAAACAAGGAGAATGGTCCCTAAACAATTCAATCTTCGACCTGATTATACAAAAATGGAGACAGCCAGAGGTAGATCTCTTCGCCACCAAGGAAATTAAGACTATTCTGCTCCCAAAATCCCAGAGAGAACCCCCTGGCGGTAGATGCCTTTCTGATAAAGCGGGACTTCAGGCTAGCATACGCCTTCCCTCCCCTATCGCTACTACCCTTGGTGTTGAGAAAAATCAAGAGAGACAGAGCAAGGGTCATAGTCATTGCTCCATTTTTGCCCAGGAGGGCATGGTTCTCATGCCTCAGGACCATGTCGGTGTCCGATCCTTGGGTTCTTCCGGACATCCCGGATCTCCTATCCCACGGCCCAGTCTTCCACCCTCAGGTGGCTGGCCTACATCTGACGGCGTGGAGTTTGAGCGGGCACTCTTAAAAGAAAAAGACTTCTCCCCAGACTTGATTAACACCCTACTTAAGAATAGGAAGGCCATTACTACCAAGATCTATGCTAGAATTTGGAAGAAGTTCCTGCAGCGCTCTGAAATAGTTGCTGGGGGTTCAACTCCAATAAATCAGATCTTAGAGTTTCTTCAGAAAGGTCTGGATATGGGACTTTCCACTAGTACTCTTAAAGTACAAGTATCAGCTTTGGGGGCTCTCTTTAGCTGCAACATCGCAGGTAATTACTGGATCCGTAGGTTCATTAAGGCAGCAGGTAGGTCCAGGCCAGTAGTGAAGGATAGATTCATGCCATGGGACTTGAATCTAGTCCTTACGGCCATGACGGAAGCTCCATTCGAACCTATTTCATCAGCTTCCATTAAAAATCTGTCCCTCAAAGTAGCCTTCCTGGTAGCTCTAACCTCAGCTCGCAGAGTAAGCGACATCCAGGCATTATTTAGGCGTCCTCCTTATATACAGGTTAGGACGGGTAATACTCAGACCTGATCCGGCGTACTTACCTAAAGTGGTTTCTAACTTTCATAGGACTCAGGAAATAGTCCTTCCATCCTTCCTCCCTAATCCAGCTAATGAGAAGGAAGAAAAACTACATACCCTGGATGTTAGGAATTGCCTCATAGAATATCTGGCAGCTACCGATCCTTGGAAGAAAGATAATGCCCTATTTATTTCCCACCAAGGCCCTAGGAAAGGTTGTAGAGTGTCAAAAAATACACTAGCCAGGTGGATTAGAGAAGCAATTTCTGTAGCATACACTTCAAAAGGCAGGTCTCCACCTGGGAAGCTGAGATCGCATTCCACCAGAGCCATGGCGACCTCGTGAGCCGAGAGATCAGAAGTCTCCATCGACCAGATATGTAAGGCGGCTACTTGGTCCTCTCCGAGCACCTTTTATAGTCATTATAGGCTAGACCTGGGTGCTTCCACAGACCTCTCTTTTGGTATAAGGGTGCTGCAGGCTGTAGTCCCTCCCTAAATAGTTATTACTCTCTGTAATTCTCTCAGGTGGTGCTGTCATGGACGACAGATAAAGTCTTAGTTACTCACCGGTTAACGGTATTTTTCGGAGTCCATGACAGCACCCGTATATTCCCTCCCTTTTAGTCTATTTTGGGTGTGCACTCCTTCCTCTTATACGTACACGGGTAATTTAAATAGTCGTGTATAGTATTGTATATAAGTTATGCTATTAACCATTGTGGTCCTCTGTGCTCTGTAATCCAACTGATGCGTGGGAGAGGTGCCGCCCTTTTGTATCTGTAGGTTTCCTGTTCCTGAAGGGCGGATCCCCTCTCTCAGGTGGTGCTGTCAGGTGGTGCTGTCATGGACTCCGAAAAATACCGTTAACCGGTGAGTAACTAAGACTTTCACAGACCCATCGACTTGTATTGGTAATATTCATCTGTACTGCTAGAAAAAAGAATGGACGTGTCTCCGTGATATTTGTACGAATGTGATCCGCAAGAAAAAAAGAAACGTGAACAGCCCCTTAGACTATAAAGGGTATCTAATCCCCCAAGGACAACATCTGCACAGAGTTTGTATGTTCTCCCCGTGTTTGCGTGGGTTTCCTCCAGGTTCTCCTGTTTCCTCCCACATTCCAAAGACATTCTGATAGGAAGCTTAGATTGTGAGCCCCATGGAGGGACAGGGGTGATGGTCTATAAAGTGCTGCAGAACAAAATGGTGCCAAGCACAATAAATAATTTTGACCACTTAAGCAAATCAGCCATAAAGTATTTCAGAAAGGTTTTATTTAATGCAATAAGCTTTGTTAAAACCAGAAAACCTCATTAAAGGGGTTTTCTCGTTCTTGGGACAAAACGAGCTATGAATTTAATCACGCTTGCTCTGTTACTGTCTGCAGTGAGGTCAGCGGCTCCTACCACCAACTTGAGCAGACGCACTGAGCTCAGTCATTGGCTGCAGTGCTGTCAATGCGACGTCAGTGCTGCAAACATTAGGGCAGCAGCGGAGACTCAACACTAGGTTTGGGTAAAAAAGAAATATTTAAAAAGTAAAATGCAAAAAACCTGCAACCAGGGAAACCCCTTTCAAGACTGGCCAAAATAGTTTTCCTTTACGTATCTGGATCATTTTATATCTGGATAAGTGTAACAATTTATGGTACAGTATTATCTTTACACACACAGTTCCTAAATATTAGCTTTTTATATATCTTTTTTTATTATCCGACCTCTCGTTTTCTGATGTCTGATCATCCATGTCTTCTATATTCACATGGACCCAGAGCTGCCTGGGCTGCAGACTGTGTGCAGATGCTCAACACGGAGGAGGGTGGAAATTGTTAGAATAGTATTCCTGTCTTCTGTCTGGTGAAATGTTTATGCCATCTTGTTTGTGCTGGAGATGTGTCAGGAGACTTTTGGCTTTATGTTTAGGGAAGTGTCTGACTTTACTCTCTCAGACCTATGTTTTTTTTCTTGGAGTTTGTTATGGAAAAAATGTTGAAGTGTGGAGCCCATCGGAGCCCCCACTGTGTTATTTCAGTTGTGATTTCCCTTCTTTCCATGAATACAGCTGCAAGAGAAGATATTCACCCTTTTTAACCTTGTAGTATGTATTCCTCTAACTTCCTGTGAGAAGCTCATGAAAGTCTGATTATAGTCTGAAAATGCAATGGGAAATTTGTCACATGGCACAAGCGATACGCGTCTTAACGCTGGGTTATGGTATCCACTCCTACGTAAAGGCCAAGTTGCACTGAAAAGCGCTTTCTCTGCTGGTGGGACCATTCCTACAGGCCATCAAATCATCATTGTCGGCAGCACATCGCCCAGTGCGGATCTTCTGCCGACAACATACATGCTATACGGGGACAAGACAGTCCTTATTAATGACCATGTTGTCACCCTATAATTGTCGGCCTGTTAATAAACAAGGCCACATGCGAGCACTAACTGACTTCCATATAGTTGATCGGAGCATTCACTTACGGACAGGAATCGGCTAGTAGAAATGGGACACAAATTTTTTTGAATGCCACTTTATTCTTCTGAATGTAAATGTGAACAGCTTTTCAAGCGAGATGCAAAAAGTTGTGAAAATCAAGGCAGGACTTTTTGGTCAAGGCTGCTACCTTATCCAACCAGAATACAAAGCAGGTTTACACCAATACAAGGTACGTGATTTTGGTGGGCATAGCATCACAAAAATAGTCACTTGCAAATTGGCATGTTGAAAGTTTTTGTAGCAAATTTTTGTTAATATCCCCACCCTCCAAAAAAACTCCTAAAGATATGGCATTTGTATCTGTATAAAGATATAGCAGGTGTGAACATACCCTTATGTGTTAGAATTTACGCCCTTTACCTACCGATACAGCAGCTGTGAGCTATTTTATGCATTGTTACTGCAGCAAGCCAAGGCATTAAAGGGGCTGTCTCACTAAAAGTATTGTTTAAAGCTCAATAGTGTGTGATAACAAGTGTATTTGTGATGTGCGGCGATTAAAAGTAATGCATGGTTTTGCAATTACATTTAATCTATAATCGAGCATTATTCTACTTCTGTGAATTGAATCATGTCAGTAGACAGATGGACTCAGTAGCTTCTCTGTTGGGTGAAGATGCTGACCCTGCGTGGTAGAGATGTAACAAGTGGAGATGAGAGAGATGGATGGAAGATAAGCATGAGGTAGATACGGATATGAAATAGAGAAATACGGTACATGTGATGTAGATGGACATCGCGAGGATTGTGTGCGAGAGACTTTCTTTTTCTTCCAAGTTTGGGGAGGAAGGTGGTAAGTGGCGGGCACAAGCTGACTGGTCATGGTAATTGTTTTCCTACTTTCTTGGAATATGCTGCTCCTGCCCACAGGACGAGAAGAGTCCAAAGTTACACCAGAGTGAAGAGACTAACGAGGAGTGAAAACTACACTGTATAGATTTTTTTAGTTTGTGGGACGACCCTTTTAACTGTCAGGTTGTGATTGAACGTCAGGAAGCTACACAGTTACTGCTGCTGTGGTGTCTACAATCACAATTAAGGCTCTTTTCACACTGAGGTTAGCATGGCATACATACTCCTCAGAGACTTCTTACATACATACTCCTCGGAGACTTCTTACAGTTGTTGGAATTGATTTGCAGGACTCATTCCAATGGCCATGTCAGTGATTTGTGGTAGCTGTATGGGAGCCCTGAGAACCTCCTCTTCTCTGGCATCTACAGCTTTTCTTTTGATTAGCTTGCTATTGGAAAAGTTGTCACAGATGCTAGGGGTGGTAGGTGGCAACGTCCAATTTGTTTTTTTAAAATAGGAGTTTTATTCCCTGAGGTCAAGTTTAGGCCAGAATTTGGAACTTGTAAGTTGTGACTTTTAGCACTTTTAAGCTGGTTCCGGCCAACTAAGCCAACATGGGCAGCGCATGGATGGCTATGCCCGGTCGTTATATTTATGAAAAGCTACACCAAGTGACACAACTTACTCCAAAAATGTATACCTGCCTGCAGGGAGAGACTGTCACTTATGGATAGTGGGCAAGGAGAAGCAGGGACCCTTTTAACAGACTAGTCATCGTGTGGCGTCCGGTTTGATTCTGATATGCTTTCTGGCTGAAATCTTACTGCCAGTGTATGATCCATCCTGCCTGTGGATTCGACAGAATTGGACAGCAGTCAGGCAGGATCCCTTTATAGGGCTTGGCCAGACACAAAGTAAATTTTAATCAATATATCTTGGAATAATAATAAGTTCCACAATTTTATGTGTTTAAATATAATGTTCCTGTGCCGAGATAATCTTATAAATGTGCCCCTGCTTTGTACTGTGTAATGGCTGTGTCTCACTGTACAGGGACATGGCCTTATTATACCACAGCTCCTGGCTGGGAGGGAAGCCTAAGTCACTTAGGATAAGTGAGTACACAGATGATACAGCCTATGCTTTCTGAAGTAACACATTTCCCTGCCTGAGGTAACACAGGAGTGTTTCAGCCATGTCTTCCAGCACTCTGGGTAAAATAGACAGGGAAATGTGTGACCTCAGAACTAGCAGCAGTGAGCCTTTTCTGTTTTGTCTTTGTACTTGCTTTTCCTAAGTGACTTATGCATCTCCCTCTGACCAGGCGCTTATTTATGTGCCTACTATGGATTGGAGCAGTTCTCTTTTTCCGGACGTAGCAGGGAAACATATATTAAAAGATTATTTTGGCACAGGAACATTTTTTTTTTTTTTTTTTTTTTTTAACACATCCAGTTGTGGAACTTATTATGCCAAGACCTATTACAGTAATTATAATATACTTAGTTTGTGGGAAACCCCTTTTGAGCTTTATATGTGTTACAAACTCCCCATCACAACACAACAGTTTGTACTGTCAGGACGAACGGGGACCCCCTTTCAATGATCAGTGGCAGGGACTTCCAATGATAAATGTTGTTGGGAGACTGTCCCTTGGAGTCACTGACAGTGGGTCAGTATTGATGATGTATTATTGTAGTGCTCCAGGATCTGTGGGTGACCCGCCGCTTGGATCTGCACAGTACAATGTACCCCTGCTCAATACTCCTTTTATTATTATTATTATTATTATTATTATTATGCATTTATATAGCACCATTTATTCCATGGCGCTTTACATGTGAAAAGGGGAAATATAGACAAGTATAATAAACATGTGTAAGACAAGGGACACACAAGTACATAATGAGAGGGGACCCTGCCCGCGAGGGCTCAGTCTTTTGTAGCATATATTCCCATGTAGCTTCCAGCCTAATGGCCCCGTCACACTAAGCGATCTCGCTAGCGAGATCTCTGTGCGAGACGGGGATCAGCGACCGGCCCCCCTGCCGGTTATCGCTGATCGTGCTCGAGCGGCCTGGGCAGTTTTTTGATCGCTGGTCTCCCACTGCCCAGCGCGCATTGCTGCATGTGGCAGCGAGAGATCAGCTACGCTGGTTGCTAATGTAAATGTCGGGTATCCAGGAGCCGCGGCTACTGGATACCCGCTGTTTACCTTGGAAACCGGCGTACACGCTGGTTTCCAAGGTAAACAGCGGGTATCCAGGAGTCGCGCGGCTCCTGGATACCCGACGTTTACATTAGAAACCAGCGTCCAGCGTCGCTGGTCCTGTCTAACGATGTCCCAGCGATCCCATCATGTCGGATCATTGGTGGCATTGCTGGGACATCGTTATGTGTGACGGGGCCTTTAGACCAGTGGGTGTGAGCAATATCAGAAAATGAAAAGAACTTGAAGGTGCTAATTGCACACTAATGTTCCTTTATTACCTGGTAGCAGACTGTTTGAGAGGAGCCTTGGTTAATAGTGGGAAGAAAAGACCTCCCCTGTTAAAGACATTACAGCATATCCATCTTTTCTATTAATACATAGTCTTTTAGCTAGAATGTGTCTTCATTGTAATCTCATATGACCTCCAATTTATGAAAACAATGAAATGTGATGACTGTGCTCAATCACAAAGTACCGGAAAATTATAACAGGACGGAGGCAGTATGTATTATAAGAGCAGTATATCTGTTAGTATATTTTTTATGAATATACCTCGTTGATCAGCTGATTGTCGCGGGTTTGTCTACTATAAGCCTGGGCAATCAACGTTTATTGCTGGGGAAAACTCTCATTTTAATAGATAGTTGCCTCTGGTTTGGGCAGAGCTGGAGCCGCTGTGCAGCTGTTTTCCCTTTCACTGCTGTTGGCAATCTGCCAGTCCAGCTGAGTAATTTGATGCTGGTTGGTTTTTACATATATTCTGCAACAAACACAATTTTTTTTTTCACTGGCATAGTTATGTAGTACTTCTAGTTTAACTTTTATGCTCTGAGGTTTTCTTTGTAAATTTAGTCATTGTATCCGTGTAATTTTCTACTAGACCTTGTGTGTCATTTCTATACAGTTGTCAAAATCTCTGTTTGCTGAAAATGAATCAAAACTGCTGAATATCAGTAAATACGGTATTTAAGTGTTCTAATAAATATAGAAAATTCGGTGTGAGCTGAATGGTCTGATGATTTTTGTCACCAATCTTTTATTCCTGTGAGATTAAGGCTGATGAATATACATATATAGAAAATACTCAGCATTAGGTTTATGTTAAAGGGGTTGTCTAGGCCTGAGTTACGAGTCTGCAGTCATTCTGCGTGCTGTGAGGATTCTCTGGTGCCAGCAGCGGGAGCCAGCGGTCATAATACTTTAAGTATGTAATATGCATACTCCCAGCCACATTCCGACTAGACTGTTTCCATCCTCACTCAGCTCACTTGTTTTGAGCAAGACCGCAGCCGTCTAGTCTGAATGTGGCCGTGAGTATGTATATTGCATACTTGGGGTCAGATTCCTGCCTGAACTTCCAGATAATCTTCACAGTGCGCAATGCACCATTTGAGGATTCACAAGTCTGCAGTCACATAAAGTGACTGCAGACCTGTAGCTTAAGCCTGGACAACCTTTTTAAATTTTAGTTATGGATGTAAACCAGAATGCTCCCAGTTTATGGCAAGAGCACTTCTTGAAAATAGTAGCAGTTTAAACATAAGTAACCTTCGGTTTCCCATCAATTCATTGTTTCTGGCCATTTCTGTTCTGCTTCGCACAGTTAACGTTAATATTAGCAACAAATTAATCTGTCGCAAAATTGACAACATACTCTAAAAAACATTATTACAAATAGATCATCTTTATGATATAGCTAGCATTAAGAAATAGTTCTACGTTTACCATATTTAAAGAGCGTCTGTCACCTTAAAAATGCTATTAAAACTAACCACATGGTCAAACGGGGACTTCACCCTTATAAAAATTATACCCTTTGGTGTAATAAATGTTGACTATGATTATTAGAGTGTTTTTGAGGTGACCAATTCACTTTAAGGCAATGTGATGTATATTTGCTAAGTTTTTGATGATGCAGGTTTTCTGAAGCATTTTTGCATATATTAGAAAAATGTTGGTACTTGCTCTTTTGCTCTTTTTTTTATTGCGTTTTTGAGCTGTTTTCTTTTTTTTTTCTTTTTTTTTTTTTTTACATACGTTATTGCGATTTTTATATATTTTTGACAAGTCATGTTTTAAAATAAAGATGCTTTGTTTTTGATACTTCCAGGCATTTGGGTTTAACAAAACTTTATTGATATCGTCATGTTTTGGATTACATGCAGGTCGGTTTTCCCTGAGAAAGAAAGAAAGAAAGAAAAAATAAAAAAAAAAAAGCAGTGGCTATGAGGTTACAGTGTAAGCCTATAGAGCTTCCGAACTAGCCTGTTCGCGGAAGGCTATTAAGTGCACAGAGTGTGATCAGATGCTACAAGGGTCATGATTTTAAAGAAAATTTTGTATGGGGAATAGTTAGATAAGTGAGGTGAGGCAATAGGTCAGTCTAAGGCTGTGTACCCACGTTGCGTTTTTTTTAAGCGTTTGTGCCGGCTCAGACACTGCAGAAACGCTTAAAAGAAGCTTCACATTAAATTGCATGCGTTTTTGGCTTTTTGTGCCAATGCATGCGTTTTTAAACACTCAGGAATTGCTTAGCGGCTAAAAACGCAGCATGCTCATGAATTTCTGCATTGCTGAGCATTTTTATTAGCCTTTTCTACTGTTTCCAGAAAACGTGCGGGAAAAAACGCGTCAAAAACGTGCGTGTTTTGTGCAAGAAACGTGCGGAAATCGCTCGTTTTCTGGGAACGGGATCAGTTTCCTGAGTGTTTAAAAACGCTAACATGGGCACATAGCCTCAAGAAATGAGTTTTTAGGCCATGCTTAAAACTGTGGATATTGGGAATTTATCATATTGTCCTGGCTAGTGCATCCCAAAGAATTGGTACAGCACATGAGAAGTCATGGAGACAAGAATGCTGGAGGTTCGAATTATTGAGGATTTTAGTTTTAAGTCATTATCAGAATGGAGGTCACACGTAGTGTGGTAGACTGAGGAGGGAAGAGATGTATGGTGGAGCTAAACTGTGGAGTGCTTTGTGGGTGAGAGTGAAAAGTTTATATTGAACTCTGTTGCAGATGGGCAACCAATGCAACGACTGGCACAGGGTAGAGGCATCGGTGTAGTGGTTGGAAAGGAATATGTTCCTGGCTGCTGCATTCAGGATGGATTGGAGAGGGGGGAGTTTAGTAAGAGGAAGACCGATTAGTAAAGAGTTGCATTAGTCCAGACAAGTATTAAGAATCACAGGAAGAGTTTTTGCAGAGTCAAAGTTAAGAATAGTTCTAATTCTAGAGATATTTTTGAGGTGTAAGTGGCAGGAGTGGGCTAATGACTTGATGTGGGTGGGGAGTGAAGGAAAGGTCTGAATAAAAGATGGCACCAAGACAGCGAGCATGTTGCTGGGGAGTAATGGTGGAGCCACACACAGAAATGGCAATATCCGGCAAAGACCGATTAGTGGAGGGAGGAAGCACGAGAAGTTCAGTTTTTGACAGATTTAATTTTAAATAGAGGGAGGACATAATGTTAGAGACAGCTGAAAGAGAGTCACTGGGAATTTATTAATAGACTCACACTACATGCACATACACACATTTAATGTATAAAAAAAACCTTGGGGGTACTTCTTTAAATAAAACTAAGTAAAAGAAAATTGCCATCACACATAAACATCAGATTATTAAATTTGCCCAATAAATCTAAAATATAATGGGAATAGTAAATTAAGTTGGAGCTGTGGCGACTAATAGAATCCCACATGTTTCGCCACCAAGTCTGTGGCTTCTTCAGGATAGGGTGTTTTTGTACCATTTTATTTTTATTGACCAAAATTGCGATATTCATATATATTTGATTGTTACACATTTTCAGTACATTTTGATTTCATATATGTAGTATTTGTACATTATGGTGAATAGTTTATCATATAAGGTACCTTGTAAGCTGTTTATCTGGTGGATAAGTGTAGTGGTAACCTTATTGTGTACACCTTATTAGTATGTAGCTTATTGGCTTTTTAATTGTTTTTATAGTTTTTTTTCTCTTGTCCTTTCTTGTGAATAAAAACAGATTTTATAGGCGATCTGTATGTATTTGCATGCTTTTTTTCTCCCCCTGTCTTTTATGAGTGAGGAATCCAGCTTGTCTAAGCATGAGTAAGGGTATGTGCACATGCTGCGGATTTGGCCGCGCGGATTTTGTAAAATCCGCAGGTAAATCTGCAGGTCAAAAGACCTGCGGATTAGCCTGCGGTTTTGCCCTGCGGTTTTTCATCTCCACAATGGAGGAGATGGCAAACCACAGCAGAATCCGCAGAAAGAATTGACATGTCAATTCTTTCTGCAGTTTAGAAACCGCAGGAAAACCGCGCGGAAAAAACCGCACCCTCTACACTGCGGTTTTTAATATCCATAGGATATTATGGTACTGTACACTGCAGCAAAAACTGCTGCGGATACGCAGCGGCCAAATCCGCTGCGGAACCGCAGCAGAATCTGCAGCGTGTGCACACAGCCTTATAGTATTAATTGTTTTTAATTGTATGTGGTTTGTTTTTGTCTTGATATTTATCAATAAACATTGTATTTTTAGGTGATCTGTTGTTTGGCACGCTGCTTTTTTTTCTCACATTCCTGATCTACTCTGGCATGCTTTAGGCCGGGGTCACACTTGTGAGAAACTCGCACAAGTCTCGCATCTCAATACCCGGAACTGCCGCCGGCACTCAGGACCGGAGCGTTCAGCTGCATCGGAATACATGCAGCCGCACACTCCGTGTGACCTCAGCCTTAGGCAGATCCCTGCTTATGTGGCGGTGCCCACTAGGTGTTTATTTTTTCTTTTCAGCATGTTTTCCTTGCGTTTTTTGCTGCACTAGATTTATCTCCTGTGCATGCTGATAAAGTTAAGTGTTGAAACAAAAGTTCTATTCTATAGAATCAGGTTTTGGCACAATGAATGCAGCAAAACCTAATACTTGCGTTTTTAGTGGTTTTTTTTTCAGCGTTTTTCCACCACAGATTGATTTCAATGGATGAAAAAACCTGGAAGAAGTGACCTGCTCCTTTGTGCAAAAAAAATGCAAAGCACAAAATCCCTGATTTCTGAAATCTCAAAGACTTTGTTGATTCTGTAAAACGCAGCTAAAAATTTGCATGCAGAAAAAAGCTGCAAAATCACCTAGTGTGAACTTGGCCTTAGAGTAGCCTTTCTGTTGCAGTGGTGCCTGCCACTTACAAGAGGCACCAAATTAATTAAATTCTGTGCACCTCTTAATGAATCCAGCGGCTGAAGATGAATCAGCCCAATATTTTATTGACTCTTTATCTAGCAGGTCATGATTTTTTTTGTTTTCCAAGCTGATAGAGCAAGTTATTCTGGGAGTTAAGACATAGTATTTTTTTTATCTATTCCTTCAAATATGGACTTAGAATTTTTTTTTCTTTCTCGGTAGCCTCGAGAAATGTTTATTCTTATAGATTTTGGCATTTTTAAGTATTGTCTCACAATTGCTATGAGAAACCTCGTATTACATGGCTGCCACATGTTCATCTTTACTGCTTATTACTTCTAAACAGCATTTGTGTTACATGTTCACCATTATATTAGTGACCTTAAATTCACATGTGGTAAAAACTTTGACTGCAAACGAGAACTGGTGGATAATTCCTTAAATCCACAAATATACTTAAAAAAAAATCCACATATTACAATGTGCAGTGAAAATCTGCAGTAGAAATTGATATGGTGCAAATTTAAAAATGTACACTATCAGGCTGGGTGATTTGTTCAAGTCTCATACATATGGCAATTTTTACAATTCTGACCACTGTCACTTTATGAGGTCATAACTCTGGAACACTTCAACGGATCCAACTGATTTTCAGTTTGTATTCTCATGATATATTGTACTTTATGATAGTGGTAAAATTTCTTTGATGTGACTTGGGTTTATTTGTGAAAAAATGGAAATTTGGCAAAAATTTTGAAAATTTTGCAATTTTCAAACTTCTAATTGTTATGCCCTTAAATCAGAGAGTCATATCGCACAAAATAGAGGGGCCCATATGACAGAAAAAACTCAAAAATGACACCATTCTAAAATCTGCACCCCTCAAGGCACTCAAAACCACATACAAGAAGTTTATTAACCCTTCAGGTGCTTCACAGGAATTTTTGGAATGTGGAAGGAAAAAAAATAAACATTTACTTTACTTTCACAAAAATTTTCCTTTAGACCGAATTTTTTTTTTTAACTTTCACAAGGGTAACAGGAGAAATTGCTCCATACAATTTGTTGTGCATTTTCTCCTGAGTACGCCAATACCCCATATGTGGGGGAATACTACTGTTTGGGTGCACAGGAGGGCTTGGAAGGGAAGGTACGCCATTTAACTTTTTGAATGCAAAATTTGATGGAATAATTAGCGGACGCCATGTCGCGTTTGAAGAGCCCCTGATGTGCCTAAGCAGTGAACCCCCCCCCACACACACACACGTGACACAATTTTGGAAATTAGACCCCTTTGGGACCTTCTATAGATATGTATTGACCCCCCCCAGGTGCTTTACAGAAGTTTATACCGTTGAGTCGTGAAAATGAAAAAAATAACATTTTTCCCACAAAATCCTTTTTAGCTACAAATTTTGTATTTTCACAAGGGCAAAAAGAGAAAATGGACCCCAAAGTTTGATTTACAATTTCTCCTGAGTTTACCGATACCTCATATGTGGTCAAAAACTACTTTTGAGGTACAGTGCAAAGCTCCGTAGCACCATGTTACAGTGCAAATTTTGCTGCACTGGTTTGAGGGTGTCATGTTACACTGACAGAGCCCCTGAGGTGCCAGAACAGCAGAACCCCCATAAGTGACCACATTTTACCAAATAAACCTCTAAATGAATTCATCTAGGGGTGCAGTGATTATATTAACACCACAAGTGTGTCATAAACTTTTATGCCATTGAGCAGTGAAGAAAAAATAATTTCCATTTTTACCACCAAGATTGTGTGTTAGCCCCAAGTTTTAAATTTTCACACTGGGAAATGGGTAAAAATGGCACCAGAATTTGTCCCACAATTTCTGCTGAATGTAGAAATACCCCATATATGACTGCACAGTACTACTTTGCCATACGGAGTTACTCGGGAGGGACAGAGCACTATTTACCTCTTGGAGTGCAGATTTTCCTAGACTAGTTTGTGGATTCCATATAAAGAGCCCCTGAGTGCTAGAAAAGCAGAATCCCCCCATCAAGTGACCTCATTTTTGAAAATATACCATAACCCTTTGGGAATTTATCTACAGATGTAGCGACGATTTTGACTCCATGGGTGTTTTCCAGAAACAGGCAGCACTGGATGTTGCTGAATGAAAATTGCAAACTTCCATTGTAGTGACCAAGTACACTGTGGTGACCAGTATGTTATGCCCAGCTCATGCTTCTGAAGACACACACCGGTAAATTAGGCGGGCTCTCATCACTACAGAAATGCCAAATGTGGGCGCTAAATGTGGTTTAGGCACACTGGGGCTCAGAAGGGAGGCAGTCATTTGGATTTGGGAGCAGAGAATTTGCTGAATTTCTTTTGGCGGGTGAGGAGCCATTTCACTTTTCCAGAGCCTTTGTGCTACCAATAACGTGGAAGCCCCCTATATTTCCATTAACAGATGACAGATCTGAGTGGGGACTTGCTTTTTTTGTGGATTGAGTGAAAGCTTTTATTGGGAACATTTTGTGTAACGTTTGGGATCACAGTTATCCGGTGCTCTACGCTGACCACTTACTTTGGATCCATTCACTATGAGGCAGCAATGTTACTCTGGACTCCGTCTGGCCTCTGTTCTGCGGTGTCCTTTTCAGAAGTGCACAATTGTGGCAATCCTGAAAAGACTGATGCCACCGGATCATAGGTCAGACTGCGTCCACAGTGCCTCCATCTGCCTCATTATAGGGAAGTTTCTGCCGGGGGTTCTGTCTGAATCACGTATTTCAGAGATTTACGCAGAAACCACGGTGTAAGCACTCGGCGCAGAGCACAGGATAAATGTGCGCCGAGGCTTACTGCGATCTTTGGGAGGCAGAATGAAAAAATTAACAGCATGTAAAGAATTGGTTTTATTTATTTTTTACACAGTTCCTTGTGCGGTATAAGTGATTAGGTGACTTTATTCTTTGGGTTGGTGTGATTACGGCGATACCAGATTTATAATGGGCTTTTATGTTTGGCAGCGGTCACACACTAAAAGACGCATTTTTATTGCGAAAACTAGTTTTTGTATCACCATATTTTGAGAGCTATAATTTTTTCAGATTTCGGTTGACAGTCGTGTGAGGGCTTGTTTTTTGCAGGACAAACTGACGTTTCTATTGGTACCATTTTTGGGCACATGAACTAAACAGCAATTCAGAAATTGCTTTTTATTTTTTTTTTTATTACACCGTTCCACGTGTGGTAAAATTGATAAGGCAGTTTTATTCTTCTGTACGATGACAGCGATACCTCATTTGTATTTTTTTTTTTTATATATATGTTTTGGCGCTTTTACACAAAAGCTATTTTATAGAAAAAATTATTTTTGCATTGCTTTATTCTGAGAGCTGTAACTTTTTTTTTTTTCTGCTGATGTAGCTGTATGGCGGCTTGTTTTTTGCGGGACAAGATGACGTTTTCAGCAGTACCATTCTATTTACATCCATCTTTGTGATCGCGTTTTATTGCACTTATTGTTCGATGGTGTGATGATAAACCATTGTTTTTTGCCTCGTTTTTTTTTTTAACTGTGTTCACAGAAAGGGTTAACTAGTGGACCAGTTTTATTGAGTGGGTCGTTACTGACGCGGGGATACCAAATGTGTACTTTTATTTTTTATTTTTTTTTTATTTGCATGTATTTATTGGAGAAATATTTTTTTCTTAGGGATTTTTTACACTTTGTAATATATATATTTTTTTAAACTTTTTTTATGTTGTCTCAGTATGGGACTATAATGCATCAGATCAGCGATCGGACATGCAGGTAAGGAGGCATTCCGGCACCTGCTCTCAGCAGGCGCTCACAAGTCACCTTACCAGCTCGTCCCTGAGGCCATCTTGGAGCATGGGGCTCTCAGTGGAGACCATCAGGATAACGTGATCGTATCATATTGTCTTGATGGAAGTGCACAGGAAGGGGGCTCCCTGCTCGATGCTTCTCTATGCCACTGTCACTACTGACAGCGGCATCAAAGGGGTTAAATGCCCCCTATTGGTGCTACCACCGATCGTGGCCTTTGCTGCGGAGTGTCGGCTGTCACAGCTGACATCGCAACCGATCGCCACGGCACTCAGCGTGAGGCCACGCGATCGATGTGCCGTACTAGTATTGCTCTTTGCAGGAATGCACTTGGATCTGCAGAGCGATACTAGTACAGCGCAGGGGTTAATGTGATGAGGAATTTTTTTAATGCGCAAATCCACATGGAAATTTTACTGCATTCACCTTTAAAAGGGTTATCTCATCATGTACATTTATGGAAAAATATACATAAATGTTCGATGGATGCAGGTCCCACCACATGAGTCTACATGCTTAGCTCTCTTCATTCATTTGTAAGGCAGTTAAGAAATTTTCAGAGAAGGCGTGGGCTGCGTAGTTTCCATGTAGAGAAAAGAGAAGAAGCATGGGTCCTGCTGCATAGGTATAGTATTGTTTCCCTGTGTCGCTGTCTCAGGGACAGCCATGTATCATCAGAATTTGGATCCCCTGACCTGTGTGTGGAAATCAGTAAGTAAGATGAGGTGCAGAGGAGGCTATGCATGCATACAACCATCTTAAAGGGATTTTTCACATATTTTATTTTTCTCTAGTCACCTTCCCCGACAGCCACCTTGGAGGTTGTCTCCCCGCCCTAATAGGGGACAGGAACACAGAGGTTAAATGACCCTCCCCTTTCTGCTACCTCAGTGTTTTTCCTGTCCCCTATCGGGGCATGAAGAGGTCACAAGGGGCTGCCGTGGCCAGCGAGCGGAGCCCTAGATACTCACTGAAGCTGGGCAGCCGAGGTCGGGGGGTTCGCCTCTCCTCCTCCATATGCTGCTCCCGTCTCCACCGCAGTGTGACTCGGGACGTTGCCGCCCCTCCCGCGCCCTCTGGGGTAAAGCGGGGCGGTATGGTGCCTGCGGGGTCCTGCACAGCTCCCCGGCGTCCTCCCTCCTTCCAGCGCTGCATGAGGAAGCCGGCGCGCGCCAGAGGGGGCGGGCAGTGAACCGGAAGTTGCGGTGACGCGCACTTGCGGTTTGCGGCCTCCGGCGTCCTGCAAGGGGAAAACGCGCGCCGGCACCCGGGGGACCTGGGAAAAGCCTCCAATGGCGGCGGGGGTCGTCCAGCGTCCTCCCCAAGGACAGGGGAGGAGGGAGGAGCACCACGGAATGAAACGCCAGCAACACCCTCAAAAGGGTGCAGCAGCTCCAGGTAAGCGTAGTGTGTCTGTGGTGTGTACTGCATGGATAGTGACAAACCCTCAGCTGCAGCATCTGCGGAGCCCAGCGTTCCCCGTCCTACAGTGAGTAGCAGGGCTGGTCCCTTCTCTGTCAAACTATGGTGGCACAGGTCTGAGTGAGCCTCTCTTCTTCTTGCAGGAAGACAAGGCATCGGTCCTTAAAAATCCCCGCAAGTGTGGTATTTGTGGTGCCAGGTTTCCTTCTGACTACAGGAAGAAGTTATGCCAACCCTCTACGCAAAATATCCTGCGTACCGAGCAACCTTCCCTGTTTGACAGCATAAAGACTCTCATCAGACAGGAGGTGCAGAACTCCATAGCAGCCCAGAGCCCGGCCCCAAAAAAGAGGAAGAGAGCACCTGTGGAAGCTGACTCAGACTCGGGAGGGGTCCGTTCTTCCGGATCGGAGGATATCTGGGAAAATGAGGGCTCCACGTCCACCTCCAGTCATGATGCGAAAAAATATTATTTCTCCTCGGAGGATATGGAGGAGTTAGTATCCATGGTGAGAAATACCATGGGATTAGAGGAGGTGGAGGTCAAACTCTCAGTCCAGGATGAGATGTTTGGAGGGTTGAAACCCAGAGGTATAAGGGGTTTCCCGGTTCATGAGGTCATACTGGATTTAATAGCTCAGGAGTGGTCCTCCCCCGAGAAGGCACTTACGGTGCCCTCTGAGCTAAAAAACCGGTTTCCCCTAGAGAGTGATAGCTCTATTTGGGAGATCCCTAAAATAGACGTCCAGGTGTCTAGGGTCACTAAGAAAACATCCTTACCCTTTGAGGATGCCTCCCAATTAAAAGATCCGATGGATCGGAAAATAGAGAGCCATCTTAAAAAGTCCTGGGAGGCCTCCACGAACCTGCTCAAGGCAAATATTGCATCCACCTGTGTAGCCAGATCTTTGTTTTTCTGGCTACGCACGTTGGAAGACCACCTATCGGGGGGTACCCCAAGAGAGGAAATCCTAGACTCCCTAGCAATCCTCCAGAATGCAACAGGATATTTAGCGGATGCCTCAGGAGAAACGGTACGGGTGGCAGCAAGGTCCCTTGTCCTTTCAAACTCGGCCAGGAGAGCCTTGTGGCTGAAGTCATGGGGGGGGTGATATCACCTCCAAGACAAAACTGTGCTATTCCCTTCCAAGGACACCACGTGTTCGGGCCGGTCCTAGATGACATTCTAGAGAAGGCCTCGGACAAGAATAAAGCACTGACGGAACTGAAATCCACCAAGAGGCGGTTTTTTCGTCCTTCAAGAGAGCAGACCTCCCAGAAGCAATTTAGGGGAAAGGGCAAGACTGGTCGATGGAGCTACCCGAAAGGGGGTAAAGGGAGAAACATCCTTGTGCCCCAACAGCAGCAGCCCTTGGAGAAGCAGTGACTCCCGGGTAGGGGGTCGACTCACACAGTTTCTCGCCCAATGGCAGGCCACGACTTCAAACCAGTGGGTCCTGCACACTATACAATTTGGGCTGAAGCTGGAGTTTGAGCACCCCCCCCCACACACACACACGCCCTAAGAATTACTTCGACACAGTCCTCAGGTCTGCAGGAAATATTGATACGTCAGTTAGAAGAACTCCTACGGGGAAAAGTGGTCTCATATGTACCTCCGCAAGAGGAGGGCAGGGGGCATTATTCTCGCCTGTTCCTGATAAATAAACCTTCAGGAAAACACAGGTTCATAATAAATCTAAAGCCCCTGAACCACTTCATCAAGTACCGAAGGTTCAAGATGGAATCGGTGCGCTCAGCGATTCCGCTGATTGGACAAAACTGGCAAATGGCCACGATAGATCTGAGGGATGCGTATTATCAAGTCCCCATTCACCCAGACCACCGAAAGTTCCTGAGGTTCGCAATCTCCCACGACCAAGGAATCCACCACCTCCAGTTCAACGCCCTGCCATTTGGGGTATCTCCAGCACCAAGGGTATTCACGAAGATAATGAGGGAAGCAGTCATCACTATCCGGCTTCAAGGGATATGCATTGTGCCGTATCTAGACGATCTGCTGATCGTCGCACCATCAGTAATCCGGCTGAACCAGGACATATCAAGGACCCTACAAATACTCGAAGGCCTGGGGTGGATACCGAATCTCAAAAAGTCGGCCCTCTATCCTTCCCCGAGGAGAAAATTCCTGGGGATCCTCTTGGATTCAGCAGAAAGAACCTCCTTTCTCCCCGAAGATAGGCAAAGAGACCTTCGGCAGAAAATAATCCGGTTCAGAGACCAGAGGGCGCCAACACTGAGGGACGCCATGTCCATCTTGGGTTCCCTGACGGCGTGCATTCAGGCGGTATCTTGGGCACAAGCTCATACGCGAGTCCTCCAATCATATGTCCTGATAAACGCGAAGAAGTATCCAAACAACCTATCAAAGAGGATTCCGCTTCCAGGACATGTAAAAACGAGCCTTTGGTGGTGGCTGAATTACCGGAACCTGAGACGAGGAATAAGTTGGGATCAACTTCCTCTAAAGGTACTATGTACCGATGCCAGGCTGGGGGGCTGTGGTCGAAGACTCATACTCTCAGGGGCAGTGGCCCCAAAACATAAGATCCAGATCGTCAAACCTAAGGGAATTGACAGCGGTGGAAGAGTCACTGAAAGCCGCATCAGCCCTGGTCAAAAACCATCATGTTCGGATATACTCCGACAACGTGACCACGGTGGCATATCTCAAACACCAGGGGGGCACAAGGTACGCCAGTCTAAAGAATGTAGCAACAAGGATCTTCCTCTGGGCAGAGAAGAACCTATTATCCGTTTCCGCAGTACATCTGAAGGGGTCGGAAAACATCTAAGCAGACTTCCTGAGCAGGAAAGACGTCCATCCAGGAGAATGGTGTCTGAACCAGGAGGTCTTCCAAACCTTAGCCTCAAGATGGGGAGACCCAGAAGTCGACCTGTTCGCGAATGCGCAGAATGCAAAGGCGGCGACCTTCTTTTCCCTCAGTCCCACGTATGGAGCCCGGGGGATGGATGCGTTTGCCCATCCATGGGTCTTCAGACTGGTCTACGCCTTTCCCCCAATCCCGATGCTGGCAAGGACATTACAAAATATCAGAGCAGATGGAGTCATAACGATCCTGGTGGCTCCCATGTGGCCAGGACGAAGCTGGTACAGCGCTCTGTTGGACATGGCCCAAGAGGGTCCCTTGCTCCTACCCCAAAACACCGACCTCCTGTTTCAGGGTCCCTTATTACACCCGAACCCGACCAAGCTGCGTCTAGCAGCTTGGTTATTGAGGCCAATATTCTGAAGGCTAAAGGGTTATCAGACGAGGTGATTCGGACCCTTCAAAAAAGTAGAAAGCCGGTGACAAATGCAATTTACAGCAAGATATGGAAGAGATTTTGCTCCTGGTGCCTCCCGGGGGCCCCTGACCCCTTCCATCCAAATATTGCCCAAATACTAGACTTCCTGCAGAAGGGCTTAGAGTTAGGGCTTACTCCAAGTACGTTAAAAGTACAGGTATCTGCCCTTAGTTCTGTCTTTGACCAAGACCTAGCCAGACACCGCTGGATCAAGCGGTTCATGGTAGCGGCAGGCAGGGTTCGCCCTTCAATCCCTGATCGGGTTCCCCCCTGGGATCTTAATTTAGTACTCAATAGCCTAACACAGGCCCCGTTTGAGCCCCTGTCAGAAATCTAAGAGGGAAGGTTTCATACCCTGGACGTTCGCAGGGTGGTTCTCCGCTACCTCGAAGCAACCAAGGATTGGAGAATCGATCAGAACCTGTTCCTTCAGTATTCGGGAAGAAACAAAGGGAAGAAAGCAGCAAAGAACACGATAGCGGGTTGGCTCAAGCAGTCCATCTCCCTGGCATATTCTTCAAGACATCTCTCTCCTCCAGAGTCGTTAAAAGCCCACTCCACTCGATTAGTCGCTACGTCCTGGGCAGCAAGAGGAAATACGTCGTCAGAGCAGATATGCAGAGCTGCCACCTGGTCCTCTGTGCACACCTTTACCAGACACTATAGACTGGATTTCGATAGGGATCTGACGTTCGGCAGACGCGTCTTGCAAGCCGTAGTCCCGCCCTAGAAAAATTAACGTTGGCATAACTCCAAGCTGGCTGTCGTGGAAGGTGACTACAGAAAATAGAATTAGACTTACCGGTAATTCGGTTTCTAGGAACCTTCCACGACAGCACTAATTTCCCTCCCTATATGATATGTTTGACTGATGATTCCTGCTCTACTGGCGGTAACTATTCATGCTAGTATGTCAGAAAAAACACTGAGGTAGCAGGAAGGGGAGGGTCATTTAACCTCTTTGTGTTCCTGTCCCCTATTAGGGCGGGGAGACAACCTCCAAGGTGGCTTTCATGGAAGGTTCCTAGAAACCGAATTACCGGTAAGTCTAATTCTATTATCTTGCACCCCACCTCTCACCTCTGTTATTGTCATCACCGCTGCAGCTATTCGCTGAGCTCAATGGCTTGATCCAGATACCTCTGGCGAGCTGTTAGCAGCAGCTGTGATGCATGCCCTTGACATGTCACTGCTGTTGTGGAGACCCGAGAAGCGTCCAGTGCTAGATCCAGACACTATTTAAAATAAAAAAAAAAAAGCGGGAAAGTTTGACAAATGTGTTAAGAATATAAACTTACTTTATTAGGTCTTCATGTTGAGGTATCACAAAATAGGATGGTGAAAAAGTTCATGCGTTTTTGACCATGCAGCCGTCTTGTTCTTCATATAAAATGAGAGAAACACTTCCTTTTAAAATAAACCCTCGTGTCTTAGTGACATCATTTCAAGTAAATAGAAAACCGGAAATATATACAAGTGAAAAGAAACAAATGCTTATAATGTCAATGCACATCAAAATATGAAAATTCACACCATTAGGCTATGTGCGTACGTTGAGTATTTGCTTGCTTAAATTTCTTTAAGGTTTTCTTGGCAGGAAAAATGCTGCTGCAAAAACGCACGTTTTTGCCGTGTGTTTGTATGTTTTTTTTGCATGCGTTTTTGAATAGTAATGAAGGCCTTTTTGAGGTAAATAAAGATATAAAAAAAAAAGGGTAGTGATGTAATTTCTTGGTTCAACGCCACCTTTTTCATGTTAATTCAGTGGCATCAGGGTAATGGGATATGGGCTTGGTGTCAGCAGCTGTCATTGACACCAAGCCCTAGGCTTAGGATCCTGTGTCACATAGCGACGCACCAGTGATCCCGACAACGATACGACCTGGTAGGGATCGCTGGTGTCGCTACATGGTCGCTAGTAAGCTGCCCAAACAGGCAGATCTATTCAACGATGCACCGACGATCCTGACAACTATGCGACCTGGTAAGAATCGCTGGTGCTTGTCACACAGCAGCTATTCTGAACGATTCCAGCCTGCGTCCCTGAGTTCTGCGTCGCCAACGAGGTCGCTTGTCGGGTCAAACACATCGATGCATGCTGGCCAGCGGGACGCCGACGATGAAAAAATGGCCCAGGACATTCGAGCATGATAAGCGATATCCAGCAGGGGGGCCGGTCGCCGCTATGTGTCACATGTAGCGAGATCGCAGGCGAGATCGCTGTTGTGTCACAAAATCGGTGACGCATCAGCGATCTCGCTATGTCAGACGGCGCCTTTAGAAATGAAAAGGTGTCAGCCCGACACCTTCATTACTAAGCCAATAAGTAAACACACACACACACAAACAAACACACAAACCTACACACACATTGTCACCAGCCTATGTAGAAACTAACAGAACAAGCATACATAGGCTGTAACCAAAGAGCAACTGTTAATTTTAAAGAAAAAAAAAATGTAAAAAAAAATTGTGTGGGCTCGCGCATAATTTTAATAACCAGCAGAGGGAAAGTCGACGGCCGAGGGCTGATGTTAATAATCTGAGAATGAGCCAATAGCCATAAAGGTTCTCAGGCTAATAATATCAGCTTACGACTGTTGGCTTACCTTTTACTGGCTAGTTTCCATGGAGACCCCAGAAAAAAAATTGACACAGGGTCCCCCTATAAAATCTAACCAGCTAAGCAGACAGCTGCGGGCTGATATCTATGGCCACTCCCTAGGCTATAAATATCGGTTCCCTTCCAGACTAAAAACATCAGCTCTCAGACACCCCAGAAAAGGCGCACCCATAAGATGCGCCAAATCTGACGCATAGCCTCACTCATCCCACTTGCCCAGTGGTAAGTGGGGTTCATATTTGTGGGGTTGATATGACCTTTGTATTGTTAGGTGACATCAAGCCCACAGGTTAGTAATGTAGAGGCATCTATAAGACACCTATCCATTAGTAACCCCATAGTGATGATGTATAAAACACTGACACCCAGAATAAAGTCCTTCATTTGAAATGACACAGACTCCTTTAATGAATCTTAATTAAACCATACTCACCGAACGCCTAATCTACTGAAGCAAACCTCTCCTGCAACAAAAATAAAATAAACCACAATATTCCTCACCTGTCCGCAGAGAAGGTAATCCATATGATTTTGATGACTTTGAGTGCAGTCACTGATGTGACTCTCAAAGACAGCCGCCGATACACTGTATCACTGAGCTGCCATGAGAAAGTTCTCACGCAGCGGGTGCTGTAAGTGAGAGCACCGGAGCTCATCAGCTGATTAACTCCGGTGAACTCTTTCATGGCAGCTCAGTGATACAGTGTAGGAGCGACTACCACCTGTCCCAATGTGACCGTTCTACAAGTGAGATCGCCGTGGGGCACTCGGGATTACAGAGGACAGGTGAGTCTATGTTGGTTTATTATTTTACATTTTTTCAAGTTTGAGGGCATTGGGGATTTGGTGTTAGGTGAGTATAATTTTTTTATTATTTGAATATGTATGCGCTCTGACCTATAGTCTTACCGTCGATGGTGTTACCGCGGGTCACAGTCAGAGCTGCGGGTACACGCTAACATCTGACAACGTTGCCCCGCAGCGCTCTGACCAGCGGTCTTACCGGCCTTAGCGTTATCGGCGATGAGAGCCACCATGCCTTTGTTTCAAACGCTGTCACACAGATGACAGCGTTGGAAACCCCATAGGAAGCGGGTAAAACGCCAACAAAAGCGCAGAAAATCCGCAAACATTTTTACACCTGTGATTTTGCTGTGGATTTGACTGACTCAATTGGAGTCAATGGGTGAAAAACTCTGCAGAAACAAAGAAGTGACGTGCTGTAGAATAAATGCACTGCAATTACTCAAAGGAAATTTACTGATCATGTACACAACACTTCAGGACTGCCAGTGAAGTAGCTTGCATAAGGATTCTACAGCGTTTTTGGCCCATTTCCGTGTGGGGAAAAAACACAGTGAAAATGCTTGAAAAACGTACTGTGTGCACACAGCCTTAGTGTTGGCTTTCAGAATCCAAATACATAATAAAGTACACTTTAACTTGTAGCCACATTTGTCAAACTTTTTTTTTTTTTTTATATAACTGGTTAACGAGTTCACTGTGGCTCCATATATGGACAGCATTGTTCATCCATACAGGCAAATTCTCCTTCTTCCATTGTTTTTACCTGCATAGTTTGCTACCTTACAATTATAAAAGCTATCTTTAGCTTTCTTTGAATTGGAAAACTCCTTTGTCATTTACTTGATCAGTGAGACACTTCGAAAACTCCTTTGTCATTTACTTGATCAGTGAGACACTTCTGTTTCGGTAACTCGTATAACTTAGGCTATGTGCACACGTATTTTTTGTAGCTGTGGATTTTCCTCCGCAGGTAAATTTCAGGTCAAAAGACCAGTGATTTACCTGCGGATTAGGCTGCGGTTTTGCCCTGCGGTTTATCACCTCTATAATGGAAGAGATGGTAAACCGCAGCAGAATCCGCAGAAAAGAAATTACAAGTCATTTCTTTCTGCGGATTTGAAACTGCAGCAAAACCGCGTGGAGAATTCCGCAGCATATGCACAGCGGTTTCCATTTTACATAGGGTAAAATGTACTCTACAACGCAGCAGATTCTGCTGCGGACCCGCAGGGCCAGAAACGCTGCCAATCTGCAGCAAAATCTGCAACGTGTGCACATAGCCTTACACTGGAAAGTGTGGCTTGCGTGGTCTGTCCTGGCACGTGAACGGGGACGTAGGGGATCCCCAGGCTCCTAACAGGTGCAAGTACTGAAAAGTGGAACTTGCACTTATATACATACAGCATATACTTTGAGTATGCCATAAATGAGTCAGATGTGGGTGACGTTTTGTTTTATTATGACTTTTGGAATTGGTAAATTTGATGGTGTCTCCACGGACTAGAAGAAGCTGTACGTCCCTGTGCCAGATCCGATGTCTGTGTAGTATACAGCCCTGGCTCAGACCGCTCCCTATGACATGCACATGCAGGTGGGTGTTACTGTGCTGCATACCACGGCAGACTTTCTGTCCTAAGCTTCTTGACACCCTTATTGTTTGTCTGACACACCTTCGTAATATTTGCAACTCTAAAATTACATCATGTTCGCAATTGGATATATCTCAGATTTTGATTGAAATGTGACTTTGCTGCTAGTTTTTTTCTACCCGAATTATTTAACACCGTACATTAGCAGATGTCCAAATTAATTATACTACATTCATCATGGATTAGATTGTGTTTGTATTTCTTTCAATGGCTCTAATCAAACTTACGGTATATAAAAATAGAAAGAAGTACAGCACTCCTTGATAGGTGGGTGCACGGATAGGGTTCCAATCCTTAAAATTTAGAAAAAAAATGGGATTGGTATCGGGTTTATAGCACATCAGGATTAGCATCATCTGGAAGGGACATGAGGTTCACGGTGTCATTTTCTGAGTGATCGAGGTTGATAGGAAGCTTGGCCTTCCATCCAAACATGACCTCAAATGGGAGTGCACTTGGTTGAGGCATGCAAACAAAACACCAGGGATGAACTGGTCCAAGTTATTTCCTTGGTCATTGACAAGCTTACCAAGAGATTCTTTGAGTGTTCGATTTTCACGTTCCCGCTGGCCATTTGTTTGTGGGTGGTAGGCAGATGAAATACAGTGATCTGTTTGAAAATGTTCCATCAGGTTGTCAATGATCGAGTTCACAAACGCTCTTCATGGCTCGCTAATCAGAGTGTCCATACAGCCAAGGCGGCAAGTAACGGTGTACAAAAAAATTTGCTATTGACTTGGCACTCTTGTCTGTAACAGCTGATGCTTCTGTCCACTTGGAGAAATGATCAGTGTCAGCAACTATATATTTGTTGCTACTTGATGTTTCCTGAAGAGGATAGATCATATCAATACCGACTAAGCTCCATACTTTTCCAGGCACTGGTATACTGTTGAGTGATGGAGCCTCCTTGCTGGTTTTGGGATTTATGACACAACATTTTTGACAGGCTTCGACATGTTTGAGAATATCGTTCTTCATTCCCTTCCAGTAATAACGGTCAGAGATTGTTAACGTTTTATCTCTGCCAAAATGGCCACCAGAAATTGGATTGTCATGACAGGCTTTCAGGATATTTGGGAGTGGACTTTTAGTGAGAACCTCTTTTTCCCCATGGTAAAGAATCTCTCCGTCTGCTCGATATGGTTTAGATGTTTGTCTAAACTGGGACTTGACACACATTTCTCTGGAGGTAGATCGTATATCCACTGGGGTACTTTTGTTCTGTTGCAGTGTAAAATCGCAATAGCTGGTTATACAGTTGGTCTTCCGTGGTTGTCAAAATTGAAAACCTTATTTTGGTGTTGGGGGTGTTGCAAACTCACTTTACATATCTTATCAGGATAGAAGAGGAACTCACACTGAAGAAATGAGTGCATATCATAGAGAGCAGGGAGAAACATACATAGCAAGTTACAATACAACATAACATTAACTATGCACTGGTGGAAGAGCGCCATCTACTGTCAGTGTAATGCAACTCCTCTAACACATACTTAAGTGTAGCCCTACTTTCTGCCTTTTTAGTCATTCTGTAGAATAACTATAGCAGGAAAACCACACGAATATTCAGGCTTGAAGGGGTATAGCCTAGGCTAAAATATACCTGGGTATACTCTGGCCTAGGCCACTTTAACATTGGGCATAGTCTGGGACGGGGTATATTCTGGCCTGTTATATCAGCACTCTGTTAATTGTGAGTAATTTACATGCTCCAAGGATTGTGCATAGACTATTTTAAAGTTTCGGTCTCGCTGCCCTTCATCAGAAATACACTAAAAAACAGATACATATATAAACAATTCATGTGACAGAGAGTAAAGACACAAATTCCAATGCGGTCTAGCAGATATTTACCTAGATGAATGTGAATCATACAAATAAATTAAACTTCATATAACAGCCTGTAATAATATAGAATAATCAGAATATGCAGCCAATATACGGACTCCCACCACATATAGAAGTATGATATGTGGTGTACAGTATAGGTAACTTTGTGCCTAGTTTATAAAAAATCTTAGAATCGTCTTAATCAACATAAGTTTGGCTGAACAACCTAATTACGCTTTAGGATTGCATCCATACTGTAGGAGGGTGAAAAGGGAGGGAAGTGTTTGGCTAATTTCCTGGCACATAGTATAGTTTCACATGTGAAATAACCCTCCAGGTTGATGCCCTCCCCCCCGCCCCCCTATGGATGGTAAGTCATTTTTTTCTCTTGGTACATTGCTGCATTGGAGGTAGTTATTTGTTACAACTCCCACATTCTCATTTATTCCCCATCTACCAAGCACACCTGTTTTTATGGATATGTGTTCATTCCCTTAGTATGTCACCATCTTGACTACTCACAGATAACCAGTTTCTATTGTTACATGAACTTTCACTACTTTGACTGATGTGTAACAATGTTATTTTTTCTTGTCAGTATTGGAAGGCCTAGTGGGAGGGCCCTGCATCTCCAGCCGTCTGTCCTGGATTTTGGAGCCCAGTGAGTATACATTCAGAGCACTGCAAGAAGTACTTATTCTTGGTATTTATTTTACATGGTAATATTCTTCCAATCGGTATATGAATAACTCTTAAGGCTATGTGCACACGTAGCAGAAAATTTCTGCTTAAGAAACATGACTCCCTTCCCAGAAACCGCAGGGTTTTTTCTGTGCATTTTCCGAGCGTTTTTTATGCGTTTTTCCCACGCGGTTCCTGACACAGAGCTAGCCAGAAATGCGGAAAAATCTGCGAAATTAATGAGCATGCTCCATTTTTCGCGGTAAAAAACGCATCAATATGCACAGAAATTGCAAAATGCATAGAAATGAATGGGAAGCTTATTTTAAGCGTTTTTTATAGCGGATTTATTGGCAAAACTGCTAAAAAAAACAAAAAAACGCTGTGTGTGCACACAGCCTAACTCATTCTGTGTAATAGAGCCAGAGGTCACTTACAGAACTCTCTCTAGAATGCTCTGGTTATGAAGCCTATATGAAATACACAACTAATTGTAAAGGACTTTGTTACTTAGTAAACTCTGCTTTCAATACCATATGCTGTTGTTTTTCTACTACGATCTAGCCTAGTTTAGGGAAAGGATTTATTTGAAAGCGATAGAAGAATTTCACATAATTGGTTCTCTGAAATAATGGCTAATAGAGACAAATTTTTTCCCCCACAAAAGTAAAAAATCCTTGTTCTTCACATAAGCATGTAATTTACAATTCTTCATTCTTTTTCAAATGTTTGTAACTTTTTCCCTTGTCTTTTCGAGCTGCCTTGTGTTGTGCTCCATTCATTCGAAAGATGTCATCCCATGCATAGCTAGTCCCGCTCTCAATGGAAAGGTTGCATACACCTGTATCCAGTCTAAGTTTTGATGAATATTCAATATAAATTACTAACATAAGTAAGACAACTCTTCACTGCAGACAGTCCATGTACTTAATTGTGGCTAGTCCAGTTTGACTAGTTCAGTAAAAAAAACCTGACCTGTTGCACATAAAACACACAAAACTGAATTGGGCTTCATTTTTTGTGGCCACAATGTGTGTGTATATGTATTTATATATATGTGTGTGTACAGTGAAGGAAATAGTTATTTGATCCCTTGCTGATATTGCAAGTTTGCCCACTGACAAAGACATGAACAGTCTATAATTTTAAGGCTAGGTTAATTTTAACATTGAGAGATAGAATATCAAAAATAAAATCCAGGAAATCACATTGTATAAATTTTATATAAATTTATTTTCATTTTGCAGTGAGAAATAAGTATTTGATCCCTCTGGCAAGCAAGGCTTAATACTTGGTTCCAAAACCCTTGTTGGCAAGCACAGCAGTCAGATGTTTTTTGTAGTTGATGTTGAGGTTTGCGCACATGTCAGGAGGAATCTTGGTCCACTCCTGTTTTCGGATTTAAATCATTAATATTTTGAGGCTGTCGCTTGGCAACTCGGAGCTTCAACTCCCTCCATAAGTTTTCTATGGGATTAAGGTCTGTAGACTGGCTTTGCCACTCCATGACCTTAATGTGCTTCTTTTTGAGCTAATTCTTTGTTGCCTCAGCTGTATGTTTTGGGGCATTGCCTTGCTGGAAGACCCAGCCATGATCCATTTTTAATGTCCTGGCGGAAGGAAGGAGGTTGTCACTCAGGATTTTACGGTACATTGCTCCATCCAATCTCCCATTGATGCAGTGAAATACTCCTGTGCCCTTAGCAGAGAAACATCCCCAAAACATAATGTTTCCACCTCCATGCTTGACGGTGGGGACGGTGTTCTTTGGTTCATAGGCAGCATTTCTCTTCCTCCCAAACACAGCAAGTTGAGTTAATGCTAAAGATATCATATGACCACAGAACCTTCTTCCCATCACTCACAGAATCAACCAGGTGTTCACTGGCAAACTTCAGATGTGCCTGCACATGTGCCTTCTTGAGCAGAGGGACCTTGTGGGTACTGCAGGATTTTAAACCTTTATGGCGTAATGTTACCAGTGGTGTTCTTGGTGACTGTGGTCCCAGCTTCCTTGAGATCATTAACGAGTTCCCCCTGTGTAGTTTTAGGCTGATCTCTCAGCTTCCTCATGATCGAGGATACCCCACAAGGTGAGATTTTGCATGGTGCCCCAAATCGATGATGATTGACAGTCATTTTCTATTTCTTCCATTTTCTTACTGTTGCACCAACAGTTGTCTCCTTCTCACTCAGCATCTTACCTATGGTTTTGTAGCTCATTCCAGCTTTGTGCAGGTCTAAGATCTTGTCCCTGACATCCTTAGAAAGCTCTTTGGTCTTGCCCATGTTGTGGATGTTAGAGTCTGACTGATTAATTGAGTCTGTGGACAGGAATCTTATAAAGGTGACTCTGTAAGACAGCTGTCTTTAATGCAGGTAACAAGTTGATTTGAAGCATCTAACTGGTCTGTAGGAGCTGGAACTCTTAATGGTTGGAAGGGGATCAAACACTTATTTCTCATTGCAAAATGCAAATTTATGTAATTTATACAATGTGATTTTCTGGGTTATTTTTTTGATATTCTATCTCTCAATGTTAAAATTAACCTACCCTTAAAATTGTAGACTGTTCATGTCTTTGTCAGTGGGCAAACTTACAAAATCAGCAAGGGATCAAATACTTATTTCCTTCACTGTATATGTGTGTGTGTATATATATATATATATATATATATATATATATAATATGTATATATGTATGTGTGTGTGTGTGTGTGTTTTGAAATGTTAACATGCATCAAAAGTTTTGAATGCTGAAATGGTAACAACAAAAATGTGTCTATTTTACTTTTCAGGTTGGTCGGTCTCCCCAAAGTGCAGTCATTCTGCGCTTTCAACCCTAGCAGAGACACCGATATTGAAGTGAACTCAGTGTTTACAAGTGGTAGAAGTTTCCATGTGTCTCCTGTACATAGCATGGTGAGTGCTGATGTACTTATGGAAACTATGTACTGGATAAGAGCCAAAACATTTAGCTTTTCTTGGCACGCGTCTTCTATGTAGCAGCTCTTAGGGTGAGCTCTTTCCTAGCATACAGCCACATTTCCCTCCTAGAGAATGACTTGATGGTTTTGATGTTCTGTACAAACAAAGTGGATCAGACATTTGGGATAACTGATTTTTCTTGCTGCTATCAATGCTACTTCTTCTATGCAAGCAGAAGCTTTTGTGCTAGGAGCTCTTAGACCGTATTAGGCTAGTTTCACACTAGCGTTTATTCGACGCAGCGCACGGCGCCGCTAAGCCCCGCCCCTACCTGCTCCCTGCCCGCCCCATCCGGTCATCACCGCCTACTATCGCACATGGACGCTTGCGATCTGCGCACCCTATCTTTAGCATAGGGTGCGCAGATCGTGCGCTGGCCGTGCGCTAGTAGGATTTTGGCGTGCACACTTTTGAAGGTGCGCCGAAATGCAACATGCTGCGTTCGGCGCACCTTCAAAAGTGCGCAGCGCATGCCAAAATCCTACTAGCGCACGGCCAGCGCACGATCTGCGCATCCTATGCTAAAGATAGAGTGCACAGATCGCAAGTGTCCATGTGCGATAGTAGGCGGCGATGACCGGATGGGGCGGGCAGGGGGCGGGGCTTAGCGGCGCCGTGCGCTGCGTCGAATAAACGCTAGTGTGAAACTAGCCTTAGCCCCTAATTGGAGGGTGCAGGTACAGTCACAAATGGAGGACAGGAAATCCATTATATCATAGCTATTAAATAGGATGTCATCCATCATTTTATTTCTTTCAATGCTTCTCATGTTTTATATCCTCTCTCTCGCTCTTATTTTTTATATATATATATACACACACACACACACACACACACACACACACACACACACACACACACACACACACACACACTATATATTATATTATAATTTATTTTTTTTTTTAACTTTTCCATCAATATGGCCATGTGAGGGCTTGTTTTTTGCGGGACAAGTTGTTGAACGACACCATTAGTTTTACCATGTCGTGTACTACAAAGCGGAGAAATTGCAAAAAAAAAAGGACAATCCTACACTGGTTTTTTGCTTGTCTTTTTTTCTAGGTTCACTAAATGCTAAAAGTGAACCTACCATTTTGATTCTCCATGTCACATTACGAGTTCATAGACACCAAACATGTCTAGGTTCTTTTTTTTTTTTCTAAGTGGTCAAAAAAATTCCAAAGTTTGTTACAAAAAAAATTGCGCCATCTTCCAAGACCCGTAGCGTCTTTATTTTTCGTGATCTTCGGTTGGGTGAGGGCTTTTTTTTTGCGTGCCGAGCTGACGTTTTCAATGATACCACTTTTGTGCAGATCTGTTTTGTTCGCCCGTTATTGCATTTTAATGCAATGTCACAGCGACCAAAAAAACATAATTCTGGCGGTTTGATTTTTTTTACTGCTACACCGTTTAGCGATCGGGTTAATCCTATTTTTTTATTGATCGGGCGATTCTGAACACGGCGATACCTAATATGTGTATGTTTTTGTTTTTCTTTTTAATTCTATTTTGAATGGGGCGAAAAGGGGGGTGATTTGAACTGTTTTTTTTATCATATTTTTAAAAACTTTTTTTTTTTTTTTTTTTTACTTTGGGCATGCTTCAATAGTCTCCATGGGAGGCTAGAAGCTGCCATAGCCTGATCGACTCTGCTACATAAGGCGATGCTCAGGTCGCCTATATGTAGCAGAAATACAGCATTGCTATGAGCGCCGACCACCGGGTGGTGCTCATAGCAATCAGGCATCAACAATCATAGAGGTCTCCAGGAGACCACTTGTTATGTGAACGCATCGCTGACCCCCCGATCACATGACAGGGGTAAGCGATGCTCGCATTTCTGGCTGCGCGGTCGGAAGCGCCGGTTAAATGCCGCTGTCAGTTTGACAGTGGCGTTTAACTAGTTAATAGGCACAGGTGGATCGCGATTCTGCACATCCGGAGCCCTCATCAAAGCGGGGGAGATGTCCAGTGACGGACTGTGTCAGTCATTGTATGTTAAGGGGTTAAAAAAAGCCCCATTTTTGAGTTTGTGAAGTTGGATTACCTGTCCTCCTTTTGTTACTGACTGCTTCCAGGCATTAAGGCTCTCCCTGCCCCTAACCATATGGGACTTTTAATCTAATATTCATTCCAAATGAAGGCAGCACTCCATAGTATATCTTTCAAACGATAGTGAATTTATTAGACCCACATATCAGGACTTTTAATCTAGTGAGCTGGACACCTTTCTTTATTGCATGTGCAGTCACCATTTTAATATTATGGTCTTGTAGATCAACTTTACAATGTAGACGATCTTGTGACTGATTAATGGAATCTAAGTTGCCTGAAATCAAAAGAACATCCTAATTCTTCCTAAAACATTTGATTATAGAGCTGCCTTCAAATAGTTTCTTAGATTTTTCTCTTTCCAAAAAGTGTAATATGAGGCATCAATATATCATTTTTTTTTTCTGTCATTTATCTATCTGATTTCTATAATGGGAAGTAATTTATATTTCAAGCATTCCATCTTAAACTTTTAGGGGCCAATTCATCAAGCCGAATTCACCAGAGTCCTCGCATTAAATTAATTGAAAGGTTACAAACTGCGTGCCGAACTCATAGTTGTGTATACATTTTGATAATTGTGGCATTTTTACACCAATCTTGGCCAGTTTTAGCAACTTTTTTTGAAAAGTAAGCGCTTAGCTGGAATGGAAGTGGCTGATTGTGATGGACAAATTCAAGTGGTGTACATTACGACAGCATTGTATTCCAATTCCTTGCTGTGGCACACGGCAGCTAACGGAACGGCTTTTAGTCAGTTTGGCACATCCTACTCCATTCTTCATAAATCCAGGCCATAATGTTTTTTTGGTAATACATGGTGGGATATGGATACACAAAGCCTAATTTTCTGTAGCTCAGTTGGCACTGAATATTTCATTGGACAGTTAAAGGGAATCTGTCAGCAGGATTGTACACAGGGACCTCCAGAGAGTGTCAGTTGGCGCCCGTTATACTGATTAAAATACCTTGGTTGATGAAATCCGTCTTGTGGTTGTTTAATCTTTTTTTTTTTCAGCTGTGAGTTAATGATATGCTCATGCTCCGGGATGGGGCTGTGGGGTGGCTTGAAAAAACGTTGTTTTTTTTCATGGATGTGCCGGCGCCTGCTTGCAGAAGGTGAGTTTTTTCTTTTTAATATATATATAATATTCATTATGTAAACTAGGGGGCAGGTCAGTGAGGGATCAGTGACCTGTCAAAAGCCATCAGTAGGAATACCTAACAGAGCACCACATGAAGACTCCCCCGAAGCATGAGCATATAATTAACTCACAACTGAAAATAAAGATTGAACAACCACAAGACCGGTTTCATCAACCAAGGTATCGTTTTAATTTTAGACTATATATATATATACAAGTCTTTCAATTCTTGTCTAAGTGATTTTCATCCATTCTTTCTTCGAAAACTCTTCCAGTTCTGAGAGATTCGTTGGTCGTCTTGCATACACTGCTATATTGAGGTCTAGACACAGATTTTCAATGATCAGATCAGGGAACTGTGAGGGCCATTGTGAAACATTCAGCTTGCGCCTTTTGAGGCAGTCTATTTTGGATTTTGAGGTGTGTTGAGGATCATTATCCATTTGTAGAAGCCATCCTCTTTTCAACTTCAGATTTTTTATAGGTTGTATTCTGTTTGCATCAAGAATTTGTTGAAATTTCATTGAATCCATTCTTTCCTCTACCCATGAAATGTTTCCCGTGCCATTAGCAGTGTCACAACCCCAAAGAACAATTGATCGATCCCCATGCTTAATGATTGGCGTAACGTTCTTTTCCTGAAATTGTGTTCTTTTGTCTCCTTTGATCATTGTGGCCCCAGTGTTCTCTTTTAACCTGATCACCAATCTACAGGACTTGTTTCCAAAATGCATCAGACTTATTAAGATGTTCTTTTGCATTCTTCTGATGGCAAATTTATCCTACACCTCATTGGGGGACACAGGTCCATGGGTGTTATGCTGCTGCCACTAGGAGGACACTAAGTGAACATAGAAAGATTAACTCCTCCTCTGCAGTATACACCCTCCTGCTGGCTCAAATTGAACCAGTTCTTGCTTAGCGTCTGTAGGAGGCATTTGGATCTTGCTTCAGACCCCAGCGTTTTTATTTTCCCTTTTGATTTTTCTGTAAATTTTTATTTTTTAACTAACGGAGTGAAGGGGGCGACGAATCATCACCAGGCGAGAACGCGGAGTTTCGCCTCCCCGTACCCTCTCCTGTGACAACTGGGTCATGCTTGAGCTCACTTTAAGGGCGACGGTTCCTTCACGGTCCCAATCTCCCCACACCAGCAACAGGCGAGCACATGGAGTGTCGCCTCCATGTATCCTCTCCTGGAGCCAGGCCTATAGCTGGACTACTTGCCCTGTTCCAAGGATGTACAGAGGCCCCCACCATGGCGTCCATGCAGCCCCCCCTGCATCACCACTGATTGAAAGCGGATGATGGAAGGAGGCAGAAAGTCCCTCTCCACCCCCCCTGGCTATGGGGATGGTGGATTGAGGGGGAGTTCCTTGACCGGCAACTACAGCTCCAGCTCTGCTACATCACCTGGTCTGTGAGTATGACTGCGGCTGGCACCATCCGGACGCAGAAGGGGGTCCTGGTCCCTGGGGGGGCAGTGTCCTGGCGTCCAGCGGCGTTTTACACCATTTTTGGGCCCTATCAGTTTTGCGGCCCCGCCAGCGCTAATTTCCGGCAGGCTTCATAAATTTAGTCCCCGGCTTCTAGTCAGCCTAGGCCGTGATTTGCATGGCTCCGCCTACTGTGACCGTGGCCAGTGCCGCCCACGCTCCTGGCACTTCTCGTCCTAAATGTGAGGCGCCCCTTCTGCTTTCGGTGGCCATCTTCCTACACCTCAGAGCAGGATTGGGGAGCCTGCTTACTGACAGCGGGGACACACAGAATAGCAGCGCTGTGGGGAGTGTGGACACCGACACCTTCCCTGGGGACATGAGCAGGACCTGGATAAGCTGAAACCTCTGGAGCTGAGAGCTTAACCCCTTCTCTGCGCAATTTCTCTGCACATTCTCTGCAGCACATACTCTATCTTTTCAAGGGTACACTATGTCTCAATCTAAGGCATCCAAAACAGTGTTTTTCAACTCATGTACCACTTGCAGTACTGCCTTGCCCCGAGCTCGCAATACTCCATTCTGCACGGCTTGTGACCCGGCATGCGCTAAGGTGCCACCCGCCGCCGCTACCGACCTCATTGAACCTAGTCCCCCTGAGTGGGCTGCGTCCCTGTCACGTTCTATGGCTTCCCTTGCCAAGGCAATAGACTTTCTCCGGGGCCCCTCCTTAAGTCATGACATCAGTTTGCCGGCCACCAGGTCCCTTGCGACGGTCGGAAACCCTCCACCAGCAGGGGTCATACTCTATCAAAGGGTGCTCAGGTTTCTAGAAAAAGGACCCATGACACGTCCTCCGAGCATACTCTTGCTTCGGCATCCGTGACTTCACTTTCTTGTTCCCCCTCTCCTGAGGTTCACAGCGAACATGATTTGGAATACGAGTCTGATGCGTCCTTAGTCTAGGACTCGCAGAATTTTCAGGAGACGCTTGATTCCCTCATTGAGTCAGTTAACAAGACTCTGAGGGTGGATGAGGAATCTATATCCGCTTCGGATCACGTAGTGTCTTTTAAGAAGGCTGAACGTCCTCACAGGGTGTTTGGCAATCACCCTGAGTTTAAGGACATTGTCCAGAGACATAGGAATCGGCCAGATAAATGGTTCACAGGACAGAGGCCTATTGAGTCGAGATATCCCTTTGCTCCTGATTTAAAGGATTGGCTACAGTCTCCTTCAGTGGACCCTCCTGTATTGCGTCTTGCATCCAAAACGCTCCTATCCTTGTCTGATAGTTCCTCAGTCAAAAATCCCACTGACCATCAAATTGACAACCTTGCTCAGTCAGTCTTTGAGGCACTCTTTCCATCCTTTGCCACGACTTGGGTGGCTAAGGCTATGGACGCTTGTGCTGAGACTTTAACCACAGCCATTCATGACGGTAATCTTCCCTCAGAGGCAGTAAGCATTCGCTAGTCAGATATCTCAGGCCAGGGATTTCGTAGTAAGCGCTTCTTTAGATGCAGTCAATTGCGCTGCACAGGCAGCGGCAAATGCCGTCTCCATCAGGAGGGCGCTATGGCTCAGAGAATGGTGAGCGGATTCTGCTTCCAAGAGGTCCTTAGCCTCTCTGCCTTACCAGAGCGGTCGCTTATGTGGAAAAAAGCTGGACCAACTTATCTCTGACGTTACCGGAGGGGAGAGTAAATTCTTTCCCCAGCAAAGGCCCAATCGGCCGTTTTGGAGCTAACAGGTTCGGACCCGGCCTTTTCGCAGCAGTACCAACTGGTCCTCTGCAACCTTCTCTTCTGGATCAGGGCGGTCCCCGTGTAGGGACAGGGGTTCCTAGGTCTCATATAGACCTAGTCGTCAGGGCTGTGGAGTCGGAGTTAGTTTTGGTTGGAGTCTGAGTCTGTAGAAATGTACCGACTCCGACTCCAGCTTTAAAAAAAAATGTATTAATATTTCATAATTGAACTTTCATATGAATTTTATAAATGTTACTCAAATATATATGTTCTATCAAACTATGAACAACAGTGATAAGCAGTTCTGCTGGAGATAGAGACATTTCTTACTTCTTGTGTGTCACTGTTCTCCACTGCCCTTATCTAATCTTATACTTGGTTAACCTCATGCTGCCCCAACCCCCCTACTTACAATGTATGAAACTGAAAGTGAAAATGTGTTGCAAATTCTTAGTAGTAAAGCTCCTCCTCTAGACTAGATCATACTAGGTGTGCGTCTTCCAAGCATCTCACAGCTGCCTTCTACTCAGAAGAGGAAGACTGTAAGAAGTATTATCCTTTCAACAAACTTTGCATCAGTTAACTGTGAGTACCATGAGGAATAATAACAGTATTACTGACCACTATATCAGTTGTACGACCTGGCAATAATTTTGTACAATTGTTTTTAGGAAAAACAAATGTCATTTGGATTGTGAATGCAGAATTAAAAACCTGAGAATGTCAAAGAAGCATCACATTAAATCAGCTGTATTTGAACATTTCACCATCACTCAAGATAGAAAACATTATGTCTGTCAGTGTATGACAAATGATCCAGACGAAAACAAATGCTGTGAAGCCAAGATGAGTGCATATTCAGGCAAAGATAAAAATGCTCCTACCAGAGCTTCTAATCTAAAGAGACATTTACAGCGCTTTCATCCAGAAGTACTGAAAGCAGTGGATGAGAAAGACTGCATCCAAACCAATGAACCAGTGCCCAGCTCTTCCAGCCAAACAAAGGAGCAGAGAACTCTGCAGCCATCAGTTGCAAGATATTTTGTCAGTGACAAAGTTACTGTGACAATGACAGTAGATACATTTAAAAAACAGATCATAGAGCTTGTTGTAAAGGATAGTGTGCCTATTTCATTATTTTCACGACCAGCTTTTATGTGTCTGAATGGGGAAATGGCCCGCAAGCTTGGTGTTTCTCTGGAGAGAGTATTAGAAAATTAGTAATCGGAGAAGCTTTTAAACAAAAGGAAGAACTTAAAAAAACTCTCAAGGGACGCTTTCTGTTTCTTAAAATGGATGCCTGCACACGTCACAGAGTGAACTATTTTGCCATCAATGTCCGATTTGTTTGTGACAAAAATGAAATAGTTACCAAGACATTGGCAGTAAAAGACACCAAAGCTCATCACACCAGTGAGTTTCTCCAGGTCTTGGTGGAAAAGGTTCTGCAAGACTATGAACTTAAAAAAGAGCAAGTTCTTTCTGTCGTAACTGACAATGCTTCAAATATGATAAGTACTATTAAGCTAATGAATGAGAGTAATGATGGTGACCAGCAGCTAGAAGAACATTCTGGGTCCACAGACACAGAAATGTTTGAAATAGAGGAACACAGTATTATAACTGAGGAACAAACTGAAGTTGCTTCAGATGAACAGCAACATGATAGTTTAGATGATCTTGTTGAAACTGTGTCAATATGTTCTTTCATTCATCACATGCGCTGTGTTGTGCATACGCTACAGCTGGCTATAAGAGACAGTCTGCAAGAAGGACATGCTGCTGCACTGATTGGCAAGGTGAGAAAATTGGCTACTGTTGCCAGAACCCCTAAAGTTGACTCAATTTTGAAGAGACGTGCTGGAAAAGGGGCAATTATTGATCAAGCCACACGATGGGGCAGTACTTAATGATTCAGCGCTTGGTTGAACTGAAAACCTTTCTTGTAGACATGGCTAACCCTCAACTGACACTAAATGAAAGTCAGTGGAATCAGGTGACTGAGCTGGAAAAATTGCTAGAGCACCCATTTACAGTGACTAAAAAATTACAAGCAGAGGACTTAACTCCAGGTATTTTCTTAAAGGAGTGGAAGAACCTGATGTTTCGCCTGTCCCAAAGAGGAGGGTTAATTGCAAGTGGCATTGCTACATCAATGAAACGGAGAGAGGAGCTACTATTACAAAATAACATTCTTTTGGCAGCTGTTTATGTAGACCCAATGCATCGGATTCTTCTAGATGATCAACAGCTAAGTAAAGGAAAAGAAGCTCTGTTTGAAATAGCAGTAAGGATGAAAGGGTTGCAGAACAGTCAGGAGGAACAAGAAGAATTTGATCGTCCTGCCACATCTTCACCCTCATCATCAACTGATGAAGAATTTAATTTCGAAAAATATTTGGATCACAAGGACCGTGCAAAGCGTTCCCGCATAGAAGAAGAGTCATCCCCATCAAGGAACACAGCCAGTACATTTCATCAGAATTTTTCATGTGCACTAAAAGAAATTGAGAAATTTGACCGTTCATCAAAAATAACAGTGCAACAAGCGATTCCTCTGTGTCCTGACATTGTCAGAGATGTTGCCCGAGTGGTTACTGCTTTGCCACCAACACAAGTTAGTGTAGAGAGGTTGTTCTCTGCTCTCAAAATAATTAGATCAGATTTGAGGGCATCCATGAAGGAGGATCTGACAGAGGCAATACTTTTTCTGAGGACAAATTTATAGATTTCTTCTTATTAACTGCATAAAAGTGTTTATTGCATATTTACTTACAGTTTAGAAAAGTTTTGTAAAAGTTATTTGCTATATTCTAATTGTATTCTAATAAATGTAGTTTTTGCTCTAAGTGGTCTGATTACTTATATGATGGTGAGAAACTGAATAAGCACGATGTTTAATGTTTTACAACAGTAAATTTGTTATGAATTGGCCATTTATGAAGGAGTCGGAGTCGGAGCCTGATAAAATCCAGGAGTCGGAGTCGCAACTGTGGCTTACCGACTCCACAGCCCTGCTAGTCGTACCTGGAAAAGCAGGCAAAAACCTTCTTCTCTCCCCCCCCGGTCACAGTTTTTCCTAACTTCTGCTCACAAGACAAAAGGCAGCAGCATTTTTCCGAGCCATAGATGCGCTCCGAAAGGACGGGATTATTATTCGGGTCCCTCAAGACGAAAGGTTCAAAGGTTTTTACTCGAACCTATTTGTGGTTCCCAAGAAGGACAGAACAGTGCGAACCATACTGGACCTGAAACTGTTAAACAGCTTTGTTAGAGTGCTACGTTTCAGAATGGAGTCTATCCGCTCAGTCATCGCCTCGATGGAGAAAGGGGAGTCCCTAGCATCCATCGACATCCAGGATGCTTACGTTCACATCTCGATTTTTCGTCCTCACCAAAAGTTCCTACGCTTCGCGGGGAACATTTCCAGTTCGTGGCATTGCCCTTCGGCCTCTCCACCGCCCTCAGAGTCTTCACCAAGTTCATGGCGGCTGTCATGGCCTTTCTTCACACTCGGGGAGTGGTGTTACTTCCGTATCTAGACTATCTGCTGATCAAAGGACCGTCTTTTTGGGCCTGTGGGGAGTGCATGAGTATCACGGTGGATACACTTTCTCGCCTGGGCTGGTAGATACACAGCAAAGTCTTCTCCAGTACCTGCTCAGCAAATTTCCTTCTTGGGAGTGATCCTGGGGACACTTCCCGCAGGTTGGTAATTCTCCCTCCAGAAAAGGTCTTAGCCTTACCAACAGGGAGCACGGATTCTATCCCGCTCTTTTCCTCACTCCATATATTTCAGTATGGGAATTCTCGGCAAGTTGGTGGCAGCAATAGAGGCGGTTCCATTCGCACAGCTACACCTCCGCCCTTTGCAACATGCGTTTGTCGGCTTGGGACAGGAACCCGTTCTCTCTCGACCATCTGTCTCAGCGGGTCAGGCAGACCATCACGTGGTGGACGCTGAAGTCTTCCTTGGACCAAGGGAAGTCTTCCAGTACCGTTGGCTAGTGGTGACCACCGACGCCAGTCTTCTTGGCTGGGGTGCGGTTTTCTGCCATCACATGGCACAGGGTCGTTGGTCCATTCGAGAGTCGCGTCTCCCGATCAACATCTTGGAGATACGAGCAATCAAGTTAGCCCTTCTGCGTTTTCATCATATCCTGGCAGGTCGCCCCATCAGGATCCAGTCCGACAACGCCACAGCTGTGACGTACATCAACCTTCAGGGGCACCCTCAGTAGGACGGCCATGCAAGAAGTGGGTTACATCCTCTGATGGGCCAAGAGGAACCAATCAGTCATCTCGGCGGTCCACATCCCGGGCGTAGAGAATTGGGCGGCAGACTTTCTCAGTCGCCAGGGCCTCGCCTCTGGAGAGTGGTCTCTTGATCCCGAGGTCTTTCAGCAGATTTGTCATCGCTGGGGGACTCCGGATGTGGAACTGATGGCTTCAAGGCTAAACAACAAGGTTCCCGAGTTCATAGCTCGGTCACATGACAGTCACCATCGGAGAAGATGCCCTCGTTCTTCCGTGGCATCAGTTTCGGCTTCCATATGTATTTCCCCTGCTCCCATTACTTCCAAGGGTCATGAAAAAGATCAGTGCGGAGGGGGGTAACAGTGTTTCTGGTCACGCCGGACTGACCACGCTGGGCGTGGTACGCGGAAATAGTACAACTAGTCACAGACGTTCCCTGGCAACTGCCAGATCGCACAGATCTACTTTCACAGGGCCCGATTTACCACCAGAACTCCGGGTCCTGTGTTTAACGGCGTGGCCGTTGAATCCTGGGTTCTAGCTCAAGCAGGATTCTCTCATCAAGTGATCTCCGCTATGATTAGTGCTAGGAAGCCCGCCTCTATGCGCATTTATTATCGCACCTGGAGAACCTTTACATGGTGCAAAGACCATGGACGATCTCCTCTTATGTTCTCCATTCCTTCCATTTTGGAATTTCTGCAAACCGGTTTGGAGTCATGTCTTGCGCTTAGCTCTCTCAAGGGACAGATTTCAGCCTTATCCATTCTGTTCCAACGCAGGATTGCCACCAGATTACTGGTGAAGACGTACATTCAGGGAGTTTCCCATGTGGCGCCTCCCTGTATAAGGCCGTTGGAACCATGGGACCTTAACTTGGCTCTTGGAGTTTTACAGGAGGTTCCATTCGAACCACTGCAGGACATATCGCTAACTTTCCTTTCCTGGAAGATGGTTTTCCTTGTCGCGATCACGACAATCAGGCGGGTTTCAGAGTTAGCGGCCCTGTCCTGCCGACCTCCGTTCCTGATTTTCCGTCAAGACAAGGTAGTTTTGAGAATGTCCCCGTCTTTTCTGCCGAAAGTTGTTTCCTCTTTTCATCTCAACAAGGATATTGTTTTGCCATCATTCTCTTCAGTACCAGTCCGTCTTAACACTCTGGATGTGGTTAGACAGACGGCGTCTTTCCGCGAGTCAGATAACCTGTTCGTGCTTCCGGAGGAGCATAGGAAAGGCTTAGCGGCTTCAAAAGCCACAATAGCCAAGTGGATTCGCTCAGCTGTTCAGGAGTCCTACCGTGTCAGGTGCGAACCTGTCCCAGCAGGGATAAAGGCACACTCCACTCGGTCAGTAGGCGCCTCTTGGGCCATTCGGCACCAGGCGTCAGCAGAACAAGTTTGCAAAGCTGCGACTTGGTCCAGCTTGCATACTTTTACGGAACACTACAACATACATTCTCAGGCCTCTGCAGATGCAGCTCTCGGCAGGCGAATTCTGCAATCGGCAGTACCACATCTGTAATTCAGTGGTACATGGGGTATTAGCAGTTGTGTTGCTCCCCACCCAGGGACTGTTTCAGGACGTCCCATGGTCCTGTGTCCCCCAATGAGACGTAGGAGAAATAGGGATATTTGTGTACTCACTGTAAAATCCTTTTCTCCAATCATTGGGGGACACAGCACCCACTTTGTTAGCCTAATGGCTTGTATTCGTTCTTAGTTTTGACATAGTTTATTCTTAATTGTTAGAAGCTCCTACTGCTTTGTTACTGAACTGGTTCAATTTGAGTCAGCAGGAGGGTAAAATACTGCAGAGGAGGAGTTAATCTTTCTATGTTCACTTAGTGTCCTCCTTGTGGCAGCAACGTAACACCCATGGTCCTGTGTCCCCCAGTGATTGGCTCGGAGAAAAGGATTTTATGGTGAGTACACAGAAGAGGTTTTCTTGTAATGACTCGTCCATAAAGGCCATGTTTATGCAGGTGTCTCTGAACAGTAGAACTATGTACCACAACTACAGAGTCTGCTAATTATTTCTAAAGGTCTTTTGCAGTCAAGCGAGGGATCTAATTTGCCTCTAGCAATCCTACGATAAACGCTCACTGAAATTTAGCTTGGTCTTCCAGACCTTAGCTTGACCTCCACTATTTCTGGTAACTGCCATTTCTTAATTACATTTCAAACTGATGAAAGGGCAGCATGAAAACATTTTGATATCTTCTTTTAGCCTTCTCCTGCTTTCTCATTTTCAGAGTGCTAGGCAGCTGCTTAAAAGAATGCGTGGCTGCTATAAGTTTAGTGGAGGTTGGGTTTTTATAAAGCTTTCCTAATGATAGTGAAGAAGCCATAACCCTAACAGGCTATTTAATGTCTGAAACCTTGCTCAAAGTTACCTGAGCACACAAATTTCAAAGGGTGCATAACATTTGCCTTGGCCCATTTTCCATTTTGTAATTTTTAAAATGTAAAAAACTTTTTTTTTTGCCTAAAATACCAAGTAAATGTGTCATCTTTTAACTTTAAGCCTTTTAAAGATCATTTAATCTTCTACTTACTTAACTTAACTGTTCACAATAACAGTAATTTTCTCAAGGGGTGCCCACACTTTTACTTGCCATTGTATGCCATCTTAGCCGAAGGATTAATGGAGGAAAAGAGTTAATTTCCTGCTAGAAGCTGCGACCGCATGGCAGTAGAACGCTATTGACCAGCAGATTAACCCCATAGCTTCTGGTTAACATAACAGGATCCCTTTAATGGTGCAATCCGTACTAGTGCAGAAGTCAAGAAAGTCCTCTGAGTATGGTATATAAAGAGGAAAAAGAGTCTGTGCGGCAGCTGCACTGACAGCACAGCTACCAGTCAGAAATGACCGTATTCCTCCCAGCAGCATCCTTGTTTCTGACATGGAGGCTCGGCTTCAGTCACTGCTCCGTATACAGTGAGCTGCGGCTCTAACCATGCCCTGGCACTGCTGAGCTGGTTGACAGTCAGGTCTTGGGCATAGTTACAGCCGCCGCCCACTATGTAGTCCATACAATCAGGGCAACTGTTACCACCCACCTTCGTGTCTACCTCTTTCCTCATAGACTGTAAGCTTGCTAGCAGGGCCCTCATTCCTCTTGGTATTTGTTATAATCTATGTGATTATTGTTATGCTGTAATGTCTATTGTCTGTACAAGTCCCCTCTGAAATGTAAAGTGCTGTGGAATATGTCAGCGCTATAGAAATAAAATGTATTATTATTGTTATGTAGTCAGCAGTGACTGAAGTCACACTGGCTGCTTCTTTGACTGAAAGCTGGAGGATTAATGGAGGAAAAAAGTTAATTTCCTCCTAGTAGCTGGGACACAAGTGCAGCGGCAGCATGGCTGTACGACACTATTGACCAACAGATTAGCCCCATATTTGCAGGTTAATAGTGTTATTTGACGTGACCGGTTCCCTTTAATAGTGCAATCCCTCCTAGGGCAGTAGTAAATAATGTCCTTTCAGTATACAGTACAAAAGAGGTAAAATAGAGGGAGATCCAAGTGGGAAAAGAAAAGGGCTGAAGTTGGGATGCTGACACTTTGCAGCCTAGAATGGGTGAAGAAAACTACACTTCTCTTTCTCCTCTTTGAGCCCTTGATTGCTGCCTCCATGTGTGCTTGTATTGTTTGTATGCTATGGCAATGCAGTCGCAGCAACCTGCACCTGAATGTTTCGTTTGCTAAGAGCTGCTGATCAGTGTTGTTTGATAGGTCATGAGAAGGTAGAAGAACCTGTGCTCTTCAGTCTCTGTGGTGGGTATGCTTACATAATGCTGACCAGGCTCAGTGGTAACATGAATGAGGACTGCGGAGAGGTCTGCAGCACAAACCATGTAATGTAAAGGGCTTCACTATGGTCCTGGAAGCTTCTCAGCAGAACATTGTGCTTTTCCACTAAAGGTGCTGTCACACTTAGCGATGTACCAGCGATCCTGACCAGCGATATGACGCGGTCAGGATCGCTGGTGCATCGCTAAGTGGTCGCTAGTGAGCTGCCACACAGGCAGATCTCACTAGCGACATCGCTGGGGACGGGGATCGCTACTTACCTGTCACACTAGGCGATCCTGCGTCCTCGCGCCGAGCTCCACGCGTCGCTCGTCTTCACAGCAGGAAGCGCCACAGGAAGCTGACGACGAGAAACAGTCCTGAACGTTCTCGCGCGATCAGCGATAACCAGCGGGGGAGCCGGTCGTAGGTAAGTATCAGACACAGAGATATCGCTAGCAATATCGCTTTAACGTCACTAGTTATAGCAATATTGCTAGCGATATCTCTTAGTGTGACATGCCCTTAAGATTAGTTTCTCAGTGCTAGCTGCCTGATTCCCTGTGTTAGTCGGCTTGTTTAGGGAAAATTCACATGGGTGAAATATTCGTTAATGAAGGGATCTGGCAAAATTCAATGCTCTCAGCATCATCTATTGTTTACCATAAGTTTGTAAATTATTTTTTTACTTCTGCAAAATGTTGAGCTTTCATTACAAAGTACCAGCATTCTGCGACACAGCATGAAATATGCAAAACTGATGTAAATAGTGATATGGCCGCAAGCGTTTACTTGGTTCATACACACTTCTACTGTCCATGATTTCCTGGATCATCTAATAAACCGTTAAACTAGAAGAAGCCACTACTAGATAGTAGGGCATCACCCGGCTTCCATGTGGCAGCTGACTTGGCACAGTAGTCATTACATGTTATGGCAAGTCCTGTCTGCCGGCTTTCAAAGTGGGCACATAGCACCGTAGGGCCTCAAAATTTGGTGTCCAGCTGCAATTTAGGTGATACAAATAGTACCATGATGGAGAATTAAGTACCAGAGGGATAGTGTGAGTAGTTTGGCATTATTATAGACCTATCCATTGTGTGGGTTACAAAATTAAATCAGGTTATTTTGAAGTCCTTTATTGAATGTCCTGAGTTTCCCTCTTCTGCTGTTTTTTTCCTTGATACAACTGCATTGGTGTTGAGCAAGTAGTGCTGTTATCAGTAGCAGGCCTCACGCTAAGAATTCTAGCATGGCATGTGAGGTCACTTTTCAGCACATATTCGCCATATGGCTGTAATCCCCCGTAAGGACATAGCTCTCCTTGTTTTGCAGTTTCTAATGCATTGCATATGTGGTTCTTGACATATGAAGATCGACTGAGAGGCCTGAACACAAGACCTGTGCATATTTCCAAAATATGTCATTGAATAGCTGTCAGGATGTGTAGACTAGTATGTGCCTGAACCCAGTATGGAAATGGAGCAGAGACACGTGTCGTGCTAAATACCCATCTGAGATGTAAGATTTTTCAGGACAGAGCCGCCGCCTGTGTTTGGAATAGCTGCTGATTGGGGCGTAGTTTTCTAGCTTCCCCGCTTCACTGTTAATGTAACTACTCCAGATCCTGTGCAATGTACTTGGAGGTAGCTTTATTTTTCTCCACATGCTCTGTATCTGTTCTTTTATTTATTATTTTTTGTATTTTTAAAGCGTGCATATGTTCAGCACAAAAGAGACTTTTTTATATTCTGGTCTGATCTCTGTTCTGTAAAACAACCTTTTCTTTTTCTGTTCTGTGGTGAATGGAACGCTAACATTATAATTTCATAAAGTTCTGGAATGCTGAGCACAGGAATCTTGGAACGATTAGCAATCGCTGCGTTACATAATAGGGAGCCTCTCACTTGGAACAATGGAGCTTCATCAGTTGTAAATATATTCATATATTACTCGCTGTGCTTACCTTTGTTACCAGCTTCTGTATTCTGAAATGGAAGGGTTCTTAAAGCCTTTTAGAATTTTTTTAATGCAAATTGTTCTTAAAAAGGCATTGTATTTCTACTCTTCAAAAGCCACCTATCGCCACTCCTGACATGACCTTTTTTTTTATAAATATTTGGCTTCACCATTATTTGGCAATTCTGGAGCATCTTTTCTAATAACTTTATGTGAAACTGTCCCATTGTTATTCCTCCTAAAGTTGTATAAATAGATAGACAACTTGGTGTTATGCTGTGGAATGGGAGTCCATTTTTGTGGAGTCGGAATCAGAGTTGAAGTCGGTGTCATGGAAATTGAGGAGTCGGAGGTTTGGCTTAGGGTACCGTTACACCTAGCGACTCACCAGCGATCCCGACCAGCGATATGACGCGGTCAGGATCGCTGGTGAATCGCTAGGTGGTCGCTAGTGAGCTGCCACTCAGGCAGATCTCACTAGCGACATCACTGGGGACGGGGATCGCTACTTCCCTGTCAGACGCGGCGATCCTGCGTCCTCCCACCCGGCTCCACGCGTCGCTCGTCGTCACAGCAGGAAGCGCCGCAGGAAGTGACCGACGAGGAATGGTCCAGCAGCTTCTCGCGCGATCAGCGATAACCAGCGGGGGAGCCGGTCGGAGGTAAGTATCACATGCAGCGATATCGCTAGCAATATCGCTGCAACGTCACAAAATCGGTGACTTTACAGCGATATTGCTAGCGATATTGCAGTGTGTAACGGGGGCTTTATTACCGACTCCACAGCCCTGGTTACCATTCTTCCTGTCACACCAGTAGGAGGTCTGTCCATACATGAATTGACACTAATGAATCAGAGGTGACATTGTCAGGCTGTATGGGGTTACGTCTCCAACTGGTAGCATCCAGATGTCAACTTATTCATACATTTCATGGAGAAGTAATAGAAATGGTACCATGTAGACGGACAGGTCTGCTTTAAATGTAAATCCACTTATCGCCTTATACCTTAAAATTAAATTCACTCTTTCGTTGTCTTGGCCGCTACATATTATTTTTACTCTAGATAGGTAGGTTTGGTTAGGAGTAGTTTTGCCTTTCACAGGATTTCCTTTGGCGAGTTCCAGAAGTAAACATTTAATGTGTAGCGTTCACTGATTGGAGCTGCACTTTGTAGGCTGTTCAAGCTCTAGTGGCAATCAGAGCAAGTAGCAGCTGATCAGTGGGTGTGCTAGGTGTCGGACCACCAGGGATCTCATGTTGTCTCATCACCTTGGTCAATATGATGTGATCAGATAAGCACTTTAAGCTGTTCCCCTCATGTATCACTGACCTCTGACAAGTGATGGAGTTAAGTTAAAGGGAATCTGTCAGTAGGCTCAGCCCTTCTAAGCCATCTATATGGCCATGTAGGTCATAGGAAGCTGAATAAAATGATACTATTGATATATGCAATCCGATGTCTTATTCCAGAGGAATCCACATATTTCTTAAATGTAAATGAGCTGTTCAGCACTATGGGCTGGACACTGATCTGCATGAGAATTTGCCTCCAGAGCTAATTGTAAATGAATGCGGAATTACCAGTGTGAGATGTCACCGACCATAGCACCAAATGTGTTTGACCAGACTTAGATTAGCTTGATGATCGAGAGTTGGCGTTAATCGAGAGCACACTGGAAAGGTAGAGGGATCTGCAGCACTGAGGAGAAGCAAGTGTTGCTGGGAAATGTGAGCTTTATCAGATAAGAACAGGAAAGCCCATTTTGCTACAAGAAACTTTGTTGGGCTTAGGCTGTATATAACAATATGTGTACATTTACTGTGCTTTGTGAAAAAAAGTGATTCTGGTTATATCTCTTTAGTTATTATATTGTCACTAACAAATTATTCGCTCCTCATGTTGGGTTATTTAGTGTATGAAACCTTTACCCACTTGTGTAATATACACCAAGATTGTGTTTTTTTGTGACAAATAAAAGTAACATCTTTACATTTATTTCTATCTGTCTATGTCTGCCTATCAGTCTGTCTGTATGTATCCCTGTCTGTCTGTATCTATGTATCTATCCATCTTGTACTTAATTAGACAGGATTTTTGTGAAATTCAGTTGTAACTTATTGACCAAACCTTCCTCCCTAACATTATAGTTAGAAGGTCCATAGAAATTTGTGTTTTACGTTACCCTAGCTGCAAAATCTTAAAAAGAAAAGCTGAACTTTCCACTAGAGGTTATAGTGTGGTTATAGGGAATGCTCAGACGTACATTTACCTGGGAATTTGGAGTATTTGTGTGTTATGTGACACTACTGAACAATAGCTGTCGGACTTGTTTACTGCAGTCTTGAGTTCTGTAAGATCGGTTTTGGGCAGTCAGATATAATCACCTAGAGATGCACCCATGTACACCCAGGTTATAAATTATAAGTGGCTGTTTATCTCTTTTGGTCACATCTAGGTTATTCCAGCTAGAGGAAAATCTTCATTTACAGTTGTTTTCCTGCCAGATGAAGAAGGAAGTTATGAAAGTTCATTATTTATAAACACTTCTTCACATGGCGTTGTGTCTTACCAGGTAAGGAGGGTCGGCTGCATCTGGGGAAGGGCACAATCTCTCCTGCTAGTTCTCCCTAATGTATAGACTTCTAGATGGTTGCCTAAACTTATATGGAACAAATTCCCTAATGATATGAGAAGCTGCACTGTGTAAAGTACTTTTTATGTTAGTATGTATGTATATATATATTTTGCTATAATTTGTAGCAGACTGAACAGATACAAACTGATGCCTTTTAGGAAACTTAAAAGGAACCTGTCACCAGTTTTTTGTTTTTTTTTTGGCTTATAAACTATGCCCATCACCATTAAGATCATAAGAATGGGGTTCCTGAAATCCCTTTATATCCTCAGATGTTCCGCTCTGTATGCAAACTGCGCTGTCCGGTCTGATTGGTGTCTCCACATTGTGATCAGCACTGCCCTGGTCCCTTATAAGGAGTGCTGTAGAGTCGATGTCCATTTTGGTGGAGTTGGTGTAAAATGGACCGACTACAACTCCTAAATATATAATAACTTGGGTTCAGTGCAGGATGTGCTGTAAATGTTTTCAGAATAATTTGGGAAAGTTATTAAATGTCCTATAAATGTCTGTTCTGTTCCTGATTTGAGCATCTTGGCTATCTGTGCTGCACTTTACGCACATGCTCAATAGTGAGTCATGTATGAGGGAGTCTGAGACAGGGAAATTGAGGAGTCTGAGGTTTGGCTTACCAACTACACAGCTCTGCTTATTATAAGTCCATGTAAGTGGATGATGTCTTTCCGTCATCCAAGTAGTGCCCGAAGTCTCACGCCTGCACAACGGAATCGGAGACCTGCTCAGGCGTGCCTCACTATGTCCTATTAAAGGGAACCTGTCAGCTGTTTTGGCCTCTATAAGATATGACCACCATCTTTCAGGGATTATCTACCACCCAGGGGGCGGTCCGGTGCAGTCCGGTCCAATGGGTGTCGTGGGTCCGGCGCCTCCCATCTTCTTGTGACGCCACCCTCCTCCTTGCCTCATGGCTCCCCGGCCTCACACTCCTGCGCAGGCGTACTTCTCTGCCCTGCAGATTCCTGCAGTGCGCAGGTGCTGGGTCTCTGACCTTTCCCAGTGCCTGCTCACTGCAGTACTTTGACTTGCCCTCAACAGGGCAGAGAAGTACGCCTGCGCAGGAGCGTGATGCCGGGGAGCTATGAATCAAGCAGGAGGGCGGCGATCATAAGAAGATGGGAGGTGCCGGACCGGAACTGCGACACCCATCAGACCAGACTGCACCGGACCCGCCCCCCCGAGTGAGCATAATAAAACTTAATTTTTTTTATTTTCTAGCAGGTCGGATTGGGGGGCTTATCTACAGCATTATAGAATGCTGCAGATAAGCCCTGAGAGGCAGTGGCCACATCTTATAGCGGGCAAAACTGCGGACAGGTTCGCCTTAAACACAGAGATTTCACTGTGCAGACGCGAGACTGAGGGAGAGACGTCATCCACTTACATGGTTATAAGTCGCAGCATTTGAAAGAATCGGTGCTGATCACAACATGGAAACACCCATTGGACCGGACTGTGCAATTTACATACAGCGCTCAACAAGTATAAAACACTTTGATGATATAAAGGGATAAAAGGGTTGCATGCACCCGATTCTTAGGGTATGTGCACACGTTGCGGATCCTACCGCTGATCCGCAGCGGATTTAGCCCTGCGGGTCCACAGCAGAATCTCCTGCGTTGTACAGTAGCATTAAAGTCGATGGAAATTGAAAAACGCTGTGTACATGCTGCGGAAAAATCCGCCCAGATTAGCTGCGGGTTCATTTCCGCAGCATGTCAATTCTTTGTGCGGATCTGCAGCATTTTTGCACCCATTGACTTGCATTGATCCGCAGCAAAACCACAGGTCTAAAAAAGATCTGTGGTTTTGCTGCGGATTATGCAAATTGTCTCTTCAGAGAGGAAGAGGACTGGAACTCTAGTACCACCTAATGGAAGTAGCAATCCTAAAAGTCAATGTCGACCCTTTAACGAGCCTTGTTACATGACTTAGGATAAAAGCCAAGCCAGAATCTCAATGTGCAGACTGTGTGTTTCGGGTACTGCCCCTCGTCAGTGCAAAGTGTGAGATCTGGTTTGGCTGTGAGAGAGGCGTCTGACCGATATCCAAGAAGTATCATTTCTCCTTACGGAGAATGACATGCTAAGCATGTCGATATGAGGAGACTTAAAGCCGCAATGCTCCTTATAACCCCATATCCCACCGCTACGCGGGAGTGGGAAAAGAGGGGCTAAGTGCCAGAATTGGCACATCTTAGAGATACGCCATTTATGGGGCGGCTACGGGCTTTCGGGGGGGGGGGGGGGGGGGGGGGGGCAATATCCATGGCCCCTTCCTAGGCTATGAACATCAGCCCGCAGCTCTCTGTTATCTGTCTGTGTGTGTAATGTAGTGTGGGTTGGACAAATGTAAATGAGGAGGTTGGACAGAAATGACATTCCAAATCTTATTTTTTTTGTTAAATAACATATCTTTATTTAGCTTACAAAAACGCATACAAATCCGCAGGCAAAACCACACTGAAAAACCGCATCAAATCTGCGACAAAAACGCACCTGCGTTTTCTGCCAAGAGCTGCGGTTTTTGTGCGGAGAAATCCGCGGGAGAATCCGCACTGTGTGTGCACATACCCTTATAATCTTAAAGGTGATGGGCATAGTTTATAAGCCAAAATCTGGTGACAGATTTCCTTTAAAAAAACGATTCAAATAGATATGTCCTATAGCTGAACTTTTATTTATAAAATCTTTTTGGAGAACATAGTGTAAACCGAAATGAAACCAGACATGTGAGCAAAGTCTGAGTTGGAGCTGAGGATTACCATTTAAAAATGAAAGCTACGGCTGGAGTGATGAGACAAAATGTGTAAATCATAAGCAACTGAAGAGTTAATTTGTTTGTACGCAGGTAGCGTCATTGTATATATTGTTTTTCTGTTTTAGGTGTTTGGTCTGGGGACTTTTCCTGCTGTCTCGAAGAATTCCAAGAACTCTTTTCAGAAAACCGAAGTATTATTTCCTCGGATTGCAAATATCCATCTCTCACAAGCACAGGTATGCCAGATGTCAAGTTCTGACATTTCTCAGTTGTCACACTTGTCCTTATTGACAAACCACATAACCTGAATCATTCGCCTTATTAACAGACAGGTACCTATGAGGAATTCCAGGGTCAACTTTTGTATCTTGTGTCATTTGAATGGCCTGTTTTTTTTTTGAAAATTTATCAATTTTTATAAGCAAATTTCTATTTTAGCTATTTGATGAAATATCTTTTTTACATACAATACACTGGCATTCAGTATAATGTAGCTCATTATTATAATAGAGAATTCTAAGAGTTTCTCACAATAATAATACTACCTCTTAGGACTTTAACATTCATTAAATTAGCAAAGTACTTTTAGAATAGTTCATACTCACAATATTCTGCTAATCCCCGAAGCTCTTGCTCACCTGAAAAAAAAATTAAAATAATAAACCAACAATATACTCAGTGTCCGACGTAATCCAATTAATACGATTGTCCCACGACGATCTCACGTGGAGAGCGGTCACATCAGCTGATGCGACCGCTCTCCAGGGGGTCGAGTGATACAATGGCGGAGATAATCCTCCGCATTGTAAAGCTGGAGTCACACATAGCAGTCTCGCTAGCGAGATCGCTGCTGAGTCACAACTTTTGTGACACAACAGCGATCAGCGACCGGCCCCCCTGCCGGTATCGCTGATCTCTGCAAGAAACCTCTGGACTTTTTTTTCGTCGCTGGTCTCCCGCTGGCCAGCACGCATCGCTGCGTGTGACAGGCGGGAGACCAGCGATCAGCTGTAAAAAAATAAAAAAAAATGTTATTCTCACCTTCCGACGTCCCGCGCAGCCATCCCGCCTCTCTCCACGCTCCTGGTCCCAGTGATCCTTTGCACGAATGGCCGCGAGACGTCGCGCTCCCGCGAGACCGTGACATTCTCGCGGTCATTTTCGCGGGAGCGGGATGGCTACGCGGGACGTCGGAAGGTGAGAATAGCAATATTTTTTATTTTGATTATTTTTTTACAGGGATGGCATCAGCGCTAACGAACACTGCGATGCCGCGCACTCGGCATCGCTGTGCTAATCGCTGGTGATGCTGTCTGTGTGACAGCTCACCAGCGATCACATAGCGACTTACCATTGATCCTGACACGTTGATATCGTTGTCGGGATCGCTGGTAAGTCGCTATGTGTGTAGCTATGTAAGTTGCATGGGTTCATAACTAATAAGTCATGTCAAACTAACTTAATTTCCTTCTATGACGGAATCACTGATTGGGTGGATCAAGGAAATGCTGTAGATATAGTATATCTTGACTTCAGCAAAGCATTTGACAAAGTATCTCATACAATCCTTATTGAAAAAATGACTAATTATGGAATGGACAAGGCAACTCTTAGGTGGATTCATAACTGGCTTAGTGATCGGACCCAAAGAGTGGTCGTAAATGGCTGCACATCCAGTTGGAAGAATGTGTCAAGTGGGGTACCACAGGGCTCTGTCCTGGGCCCTGTATTGTTCAACATCTTTATCAATGATTCAGATGAAGGAATTGAGGGTAAACTGATTAAATTTGCTGATGACACAAAGCTAGGAGGGATAGCTAATACTAGAGAAGAGAGAGAGAGAGGATTCAAAAAGATATAAATAAACTGGAGTAGTGGGCAGCAACTAGCAGAATGGTTTTTAACAGGGAAAAATGCAAAGTACTACATCTGGGCAATAAAAATGAAAAAAGCATATACAGAATGGGAGGAATAGGGCTAAGCAACAGCACATGTGAAAAAGACTTGGGTATACTAATAGATCACAGATTGAATATGAGTCAACAGTGTGATGCAGCAGCAAAAAAGGCAAATGCAATTCTAGGATGTATTAACAGAAGCATACAGTCTAGATCACGTGAAGTCATTATTTCCCTCTACTCCTCTTTGGTCAGACCTCATCTGGAATATTGTGTTCAGTTTTGGGCACCACATTTTAAAAAAGACATCAACAAACTGGAGCAAGTTCAGAAAAGAGCGACCAGAATGGTGACCGGTCTGCAAACCCTGTCTTATGAGGAAAGGTTGCAGGATTTGGGAATGTTTAGTTTGAAAAAGAGAAGAATGAGAGGAGACTTAATAGCTGTCTACAAATATCTAAAGGGCTGTCACATTGTAGAAGGATCAACTTTATTCTCATTTGCACAAGGAAAGACTAGAAGCAATGGGATGAAACTGAATGGGAGGAGACACAGATTAGATATTAGAAAAAACTTTTTGACAGAGTGATCAATGAGTGGAACAAGCTGCCACGAGAAGTGGTGAATTCTCCTTCAATGGAAGTCTTCAAACAGAGGCTGGACAGACATCTGACTGGGATGATTTAGCGAATCCTGCTTTGAGCAGGGGGTTGGACCAGATGGCCCAGGAGGTCATTTCCAACTCTACGATTCTATGATTCTATGACTCCAGCTTAACACTCCGCCGCCGGCAGGTCACCTGAGTTCACCTGTCACTTTGCGGCACTACAGCTTGAGAATTTTCTCACACTGTAGTGCCGTAAAGCAAGAGGCTTATCTTCAATGACACAATGCTGGAGGGTTATCTCTGGTCAGTGTGTCATCGGAGGCCATAGAGAGGTCACATCTGCTGATGTGACAGCTCTAAAGGGTAGATTGTCGTGGGTCATGGGATTGCGTCCAACAGGGAGTATATTGTTTTGTTTTTTTATTTATTTATTCTTTTGCAGGTGATCGATGGCTTCGACTGGATAGGCGTAAAATAAAAATTTTGAAAAAATGTGTCATGTTTTATTTAATTAAAATACTTTATTATGTGTGTTTTTTTTAAACCCTTTGTTCATATAAGATAATGGATAGACGTCTTATTGATGCCTCTCCATTATTAATTGGGCTTAATGTCACCTTACAATAGCAAGGTGACATTAACCCCTTATTTCCCCATATGCCACTACTACGCGGCAGTGGGAAGAGAGGGGCTAAGTGCCAGAATTGGCACATCTTAGACATGCGCCATTTCTAGAGTGGCTGTGGGCTGGCATTTGTGGGGGGGGGCAAGAATATTAGCCTACAGCTGTCTGCGTAGCCTTTCTGGCTATAAAATACAGGAGGACCCCACATCATTTTTTTGGGGTCCCCCTATTTTAATAGCCAGCAAAGGCTATGCAGACAGCTGCGGGCTGATATTCATAGCTTGGGAAGGGGCCATGGGTATTGCCCCCTTCCCAGAATACAAACATTTTTTTTTTCTTTTAAATAAAAAAATATTGTTCATTAATAAATATCAGCCTTGCTATTATTTATCTATCTATATCTATCCATAGATGTATCAAAAGATGGATAAATCTATGGGTATATCTATGGATATATCTATAGATATATCTATGTATTCTATCTATCCCATATCTATCTATCTTTGGGCGTTTTTAAAAATTGATCCGTGAAAAAACGAATGCGACATATCCGTTTTTTTTACCAATCCGTCTAGCGAATCCTGCGAAAAAACTGATCCGTCGCATCAGTTTTTCAAAATCTGCGACCAATCTGACGGATTGTGACTGATGACAAAAAACTGATATGTGAAAGCAGCCTAAGCACCAAAAAACATAATGAAATTTGGTGAAATATTACAATCAAAAAAACCTCCCAAAAATATTGCACTGCACTGATCTTTCGGCCAGAGGGGATGGAATCCCCTTTCCTTCCTTGCCCCTGATGAACCCTCAGTATCCAGGAGGGGGAAACGCGTCGGGCTGGGCCTCATATCTTCTGATGGCTGAAAAGTATTTTCATAACGCTGACAGACCTATTGTTTGATGGTTGGCAAAATGTTTCTGTATTAGGGCAACCTGGCAACCAGGGATTGTTTTCTGTTGCCACCACTGTTTATATGTAGGACTATTATGTCCATTATTTAAAAAGCGTTGTGTATATTATTTTTATGCCACTAATCTTTATCTGGTGGATAATTCTTGTGGTTATGTAACCTGAGGTGCTTGGATTGTGCATCCCTGTGGCTGCACTTCTTACTGTATACGTTTTTTCTTTTTCCCTTTTTTTTGGGGGGGCTATATCAGGTCTGTCATTTCTTACAGCATAAGCCTTTTTTTTTTTTTTTTTTATTACGAGATAAGTCATTATAAGCTGCTATATATCAGTATTTTTTACTACGAGATATTATCTGGGATGGGTTTATATACCCATGATTCTAGTACGAGATAAGTTAAACATCTTAGAGACGTTATACAGTCTCTCCACCAGGGTTTTTTTCGGGTGGTTACTGTGTGTTTGTGTTTTTTTGTGTATCCTCGTCGTGGACTAGGGTCTCGTAGGGTGTATTAGGGTCACCGACGTTGAGCGGGGGCGCCACTATCGTTTACAACTAGGGTGCCAACCTCCGCGGCTAGGCAGGGAGTGCCAGGGCCCATTAGGGCAAGTTTAGTGGCCTGGAGTATCTATTACTATTTTTTTTCTGGTGTCTGTTTAAATATTACCCTAGTCCTTATGAACTGGGATTGTCCAGATTTTAAATATTGATTAAAAGTGAAGTTTTAGGGATCATTTTTTCTGTTGCTACCTTGGTTTCTTTTTTGAAATATTACAATTCAGCCATGTCCGATGCTGCAGTAGCATCGGACATGGCTGAAAACACCACCCTGACCCCTCCCACCGGCTGGCGGGGGCGATCGCCCCCGCCACAGACTGACGGCAGCGATCGGAAGTTGCCGTCATGATCTGCCCCCCCCTCCCCTTCCCTTCGCTCCCCCCGCAGTCCGATACCCCCCCATACCCTCCCCGGTACCTGCTATGTCCCGCTCTGCCTCTCGGTGTCCCGCTGTCCCTCCTGCATGGGTGCCACCATCTTGGAAAATGGCGGGCGCAATGCGCCCGCCGGAATATGCCGGCCGGCAGATTCATTCATTTATTTTGATCACTGTGATAAACTCTCACAGTGATCAAAATAAAAAAAAAGTAAATGACTGCCCACCTTATCACCTCCATAGGCAGGCACATAAAATAAAGAAAATATTTTTATTTTTTCATTAGGGTTAGAATTAGGGTTAGAATTAGGGTTGGAATTAGGGTTAGGGTTGGAATTAGGGTTAGGGGTGGGTTGGGATTAGGGTTAGGCTTGTGGTTAGGGGTGTGTTGGGGTTAGGGTTGTGGTTAGGGTTATGATTAGGGTTGGGAATAGGGTTAGGGGTATGTTGGGGTTAGGATTGGAGACAGAATTGAGGGTTTTCCACTGCTTAGGCACATCAGGGGGTTTCCACTGTTTAGGCACATCAGGGGGTCTCCAAACGCGACATGGCGCCACCATTTATTCCAGCCAATTTTGCGTTCAAAAAGTCAAACAGTGCTCCCTCCATTCCAAGCCCCGACGTGAGCCCAAAAAGTGGTTTACCCCCACATATGGGGTATCAGCGTACTCAGGAAAAATTGCACAAAAACTTTGGGGGTCTAATTTCTCCTGTTACCCTTGGGAAAATAAAAAATTGGAGGCTAAAACAATTATTTTTGTGAAAAAAAATGATTTCTTATTTTCACGCCTGGGCGTTATAAAATTCTGTGAAGCACTTGGGGGTTCAAAGTACTCACCACACATCTAGATAAGTCTCTTGGGCGGTCTAGTTTCCAAAATGGGGTCACTTGTGGGGGGTTTCCACTGTTTAGGCACATCAGAGGCTCTGCAAACGTAACATGACACCCGCAGTCCATTCCATCAAGTCGGCATTTCAAAACATCACTTCTTCCCTTCCGAGCCCCGACGTGTGCCCAAACAGTGGTTCCCCCCACATATGGGGTACCAGCGTACTGAGGACAAACTAGACAACAACTTTTGTGGTCCAATTTATCCTGTTATCCTTGTGAAAATAAAAAATTGTGGGTTAAAAATAATTTTTTGAGGAAAAAAATGATTTTTTATTTTCATGGCTCTGCGTTATAAACTTCTGTGAAGCACTTGGGGGTTCAAAGTGCTCACCACACATCTAGATTAGTTCCTTGGGGGGTCTAGTTTCCAAAATGGGGTCATTTGTGGGGGAGCTCCAAAGTTTAGGCACACGGGCTCTCCAAATACGACATGGTGTCCGCTATCAAATGGAGCTAATTTTCCATTCAAAACGTCAAATGGCGCTCCTTCCTTTCTGAGCCCTGCCGTGCGTCCAAACAGTGGTTTCCCGCCCAACATATGGGGTACCAGCGTACTCAGGACAAACTGGACAACAACTTTTGGGGTCCAATTTGTCCTGTTTCTCTTGGCAAAATAAAAATTAGCTTGCTAAAAAATAATTTTTGAGGAAAAAAAAGGATTTTTTTATTTTCTCTGCTCTGTTTTAATTTTCTGTGAAGCACTTGGGGGGTTCAAAGTGCTCACTATGCATCTAGATAAGTTCCCTGGAGGGTCTAGTTTCCAAAATGGGGTCACTTGTGGGGGAGCTCCAATGTTTAGGCACACAGGGACTCTCCAAACGCGACATGGCAACCGCTAAATATTTAAGCATAGTTTCCATTCAAAAAGTCAAATGGTGCTCCTTCCCTTCTGAGCCCTGTCGTGCGCCCAAACAGTGATTTATGACCACATATGAGGTATTGTTGTACTCAGGAGAAATTGCTCAACAAACTTTAGGATCCATTTTACCCTGTGGCTTATGTGAAAATGAAAAAACTGAGGCTAAAAGAAAGTTTTTGTTGGAAAAATTAAAATGTCCATTTTTTCCTTCCATGTTGCTTTAGTCCCTGTTAAGCACCTGAAGGGTTAATAATCTTCAATGTAGTTTTGAGTAGCTTGAGGGGTGCAGTTTTTAGAATGGTGTCACTTTTGGGTATTTTCCGCCATATAGACCCCTCAAATTAACTTCAAATGTGAGGTGGTCCCTAAAAAAAAATGGTTTTGTAAATTTCATTATAAAAATGAGAAATCGCTGGTCAACTTTTAACCCTTATAACTTACTAACAAAAAAAAATTTTGTTTACAAAATTGTGCTGATGTAAAGTAGACATGTGGGAAATGTTGTTTATTAACTAGTGACCATAAAAAAAGAAAGATAAATTACACCTGCGCTGGCTGACTATATCCTGAAATGACCTCCTAAATAGGTCATGAACGAGTAAAGTACTTACTTCCTGTAAACTGTGGGGCTGCAGGTGGATCCAGCGTGCGCCACGTGTGGGGATGGCTATACCACGATGGTGAATGTAGACACAGCACCAAGGAGGCGTCCATCCTGTAGGCGGTGGTGCAGGAGCGTCTCTGAAGCGGACAGCCGCTGGGCGCGCTGAATGATGGCGGCGCACTCCGGCCGAGAGGCGCCGCCGGCGTGCAGCGGCTGAGAGGGAGGAGGACCAGGTGATGTCACCAGGAAAAAAAGGAAGGGAGCGCGTACAGGCCAAACTAGAAGCCAACACGTTTCTAAGGTCTACGGACCTTCTTCATCAGGGCTGTCAGATATCATATAATTATTCATGTAGCGATTTTTAATGTATGCACTCAATGTGTGTATTCTTAAGGGAATGCTTTGTTCAGAAAACATGCGCACCTATATTTTATTTTTATATGGTATCTATTTTAATTGGATTATATTAAAAATTGGTTTTAAAGCATTTTTCAAAATTATATGATATCTACCCCGCTACATTTTTTGCTTCATTTTTTAATTGGCAGCGGGTGGATTATTCACCGCAATCTAGCATGCCCCTTATGCTGACCGGTGGGGGGAGGTGTGGTCTATGCCACATATAGGGATGGGCGCAGCAGGGTCTGACAGCCCTGATGAAGAAGGTCCGTAGACCTTAGAAACGCGTTGGCTTCTAGTTTGACCTGTACGCGCTCCCTTCCTTTTTTCCCTGGTGACGTCACCTGGTCCTCCTCCCTCTCAGCCGCTGCACGCCGGCGGCGCCTCTTGGCCGGAGTGCGCCGCCATCATTCAGCGCGCCCAGCGGCTGTCAGCTTCAGAGACGCTCCTGCACCACCGCCTACAGGAGGGACGCCTCCTTGGTGCTGCGTCTCCATTCACCATCGTGGTATAGCCATCCCCACACGTGGCGCACGCTGGATCCACCTGCAGCCCCACAGTTTACAGGAAGTAAGTACTTTACTCGTTCATGACCTATTTAGGAGGTCATTTCAGGATATAGTCAGCCAGCGCAGGTGTATATATCTTTCTCTCTTTTATTGTCACTGGTTCTCCTTTGGGTGTGCACAGACCCAGGGCATTCACCAGCAGCGGCTGTATTGCACATATCCACCATCAATTGTATCAGGAAGCGCCGGTGTATATTTGTTATTTACATTTATTTATTAACTAGTTTGTGTCACATAACTCTCTGGTTTAACAGAATAAAAATTCAAAATTTGAAAATTGCGAAATTTTCTAAATTTACCACTAACATGAAGCCCAATGTGTCACGAAAAAACAATCTCAGAATCGCTAAGATCCATTGAAGTGTTCCTGAGTTATTACCTCATAAAGGGACACTGGTCAGAATTGCAAAAAATGGCCAGGTTATTAAGGTCATGAAGGGGTTAAAATATGCAGAGCTGTCGCAGTAGGGGGCGCACAGAGGTGGCACGGAAAGTAAATAGAATGGAATATGCAGGATTTGATAAATATGGGGTGTTATATTAAATTCCAATTTCTTAGGGAGCAGCAAATTATTTAAATGATATAGATAATGTACAAAAGATAAATGAACAACTAGTGTTATTTTTTCACATTTTATAGTAACTTGGGCAATAAAGGTCTCAAATGGTGCTGTAGCACAAGTATTCGGATAGTTGCTGTCATTTAGAGTATATAGTTGCAGAAGTGTAAATCAAAATTGAAGACCTGACCCATGTGCTAATCACACAGACAAAATTTGTGTCAGTATTCTACCATGGCAGGGACAGGGTAATATTAGCAGTAGTAAGTACTTAGTGCTATTTCGTTACCTGAATATAGAGAGGCTATGGAAGCTCCGCTAAGGCCTGTTTCACACTTCCGTTTTTTGATGTCAGTCAAAATCTGCCAATTTTAGAAAAAAACGGATCCCCCAAAAAAGGGGCGGATCCTTTTTTTTCCCCCCATAGACTTAGGCCTGTTTCACACTTCCGTTTGTGACCATCAGTCAAGATCCGCCGATTTGAAAAAAAACGGATCCGCCATTTTTCTTGCGGATCCGTTTTTTCCTCAAAGACTTGCATTATCGGCGGATCTTGACGGATGGTCGTCCGTTCGATCCGCTTTTGTACGGATCCGCCAAGATTTTAGCGTCCGCTCAGCGGCCCGGACGGAGCATGTAACGTTATTTTGTTCTCCGGATCCGCTATTTACTAAATTAACCCGCATTTCTGTCTGGCTGCTGGATAAAATTCTCTCTTTCTCCACGACATACCCCTCCACATCACCGCTGCTGATCTCTGTCCTCCACATTGCCGCTGCTGTCCCGCGAGATCTCTTTCTCCTCCACGACATACTCCTCCACATCGCCGCTGCTGATCTCTCTCCTCCACATCGCCGCTGCTGTCCCGCGAGATCTCGCTCTCCTCCACGACATACTCCTCCACATCGCCGCTCCTTTACGGCATTATCCACGACAGCGCACCTACTGATGCCGCGACCACCGCTGCTGATCCCGCCGTGCCCACAGCTCCCGCGTCACCATGCCCGCTCCCGGACAGCGCTACATCGCCAGTATTTTTACTTTTTTTCTTCTTTTTTTTCACAGGCGCGGTTCCTTTAGTTTTTCAACTTCGGCGGATCCGTACATCCGCCGATCCGATGCCACCCGTTCCTGTCAGTCCGCCTGCGGATCCGTTTTTCGCTATTTTGGCGGATTCGGACTGACAGGAAAAACTGAAGTGTGAAACAGGCCTTACATTAGTGGCGGATCTTGGTTTTTTTTTACGGATCCGCCAAAATTTTAGTGTCTCCCGGGCAGATGAGACCGACCCTGCAACGTTTTTTTTCCTTGACGGTCCGTCAATTTTAAGTGCGCATGCCCGGAAGCTTTACTCCGAAAAGCATTATAACCCTGAAATGCTGTTCTGGGAGCGGCGAAAAATCTTTCTCTCTCTCTTTTTCTCTCTTTCTTTCTCTCTCTTTCTCTTTCTCTCTCTTTCTCTTTCTCTCTCTCTCTCTTTCTCTCTTTTTCTTTTTCTCTCTCTTTCTCTCTCTCTCGCTCCTTCCAGACCGCAGTCGCTTTAAATTTTTAATCTTCGGTGGATCCATCCATATTAGCGTCCGCTGACATCCGTATGTCACAACGTAGGCGGATCCGTTAATTTCCGTTTTTGGAGGATGTCAACTGTCCGCCATCAACGAAAGTGTGAAACAGGCCTAATGGTGGTCACCTCGGCGTCCCCTCACTCCGACGTGCGTTTCGCCGCCAGCTTCTTCTGGGCGCCTTAATCCTATCCTAATACTTATGCTACAGCACCATTTTTAAGACTTTTATTACCCAAGTTACTATAAATATGAAAAATAACACTCGTGTTAATTTAACTTTTGTACATTATCTGTATAATCTGCTGCTCCCTAAGGAATTGGAATGTAATATAATACCATATTGATCTAATCACGTATATTCCATCCTATTTACTTTGAGTGCCTCCTCTGTGCGTCCCCTATTGTGACATCTCTGCTTATTTTAAAATTGGATTTTAATTGTTTAAATAAAAATATATTTTTATCATGGCTCTCCTCTGTATTCGACCCGTTATTTGGTTTGAATTTTGTTATATCTTGAAGTGCCTACATTAATATTTATGGACTTTTTTGTATAATCAGTAGCTTTTTATGCAGTAATCAATCAATTAGTGTTTTTAGGGGAGGGCGTTTTTTTGTACATTAGCTCTAATCATTCAAAAAATAAAGTTGAATTAAAAAGTTTTTTTAAAACAGCCCCATGTATTACAAAAAATAACTCCAAATCTTTGGGAGTGTCTCAAGAAAAAAAAAAAGTAAGGGTCATTAATCATTGCAATGTTAAATAATTGCATGGTTCCTTATAGCTTTTAGGTCTTGCACAAGACATAGGGTGCCTACATGCCGTAGATACAGGTGCATCTCACAAAATTAGAATATCATCAAAAAGTTAATTTATTTCAGTTCTTCAATACAAAAAGTGAAACTCCTATTATATAGAGCCATTACAAACAGAGTGATGTATTTCAAGTGTTTATTTCTGTTAATGTTGATGATTATGGCTTACAGCCAGTGAAAATCCAAAAGTCATTACCTCAGTAAGTAGAATTCTTTATAACACCAACTTGAAAAATGATTTTAAAATCCGAAATGTTGGCCTACCGAAATGTATGTTCAGTAAATTCACTCCACATTTGGTCGGGGCTACTATAACAGCAGACCAAATTATATGTATGTATGCATGTATGTGTGTGTGTGTGTGTATGTATGTGTGTGTATATATGTGTATATATATCTACATATACACATACGCACACACACACGGTACAGGCCAAAAGTTTGGGCACACCATCTCATTTAAAGAGTTTTCTTTATTTTCATGACTATGATAATTGTAGATTCACTCTGAAGGCATCAAAACTATGAGCTAACACATGTTGAATTATATAATTAACAAAAAAGTGTGAAACAACTGAATATATGTGTCTTATATTCTAGGTTCTTCAAAGTAGCCACCTTTTGTTTTGATTACTGCTTTGCACACTCTTGGCATTCTCTTGATGAGCTTCAAGAGGTAGTTACTGGAAATGGTTTTCACTTCACAGGTGTGCCCTGTCAGGTTTAATAAGTGGGATTTCTTGCCTTATAAATGGGGTTGGGACCATCAGTTGTGTTGTGCAGAAGTCTGGTGGATACACAGCTGATAGTCCTACTGAATAGACTGTTCGAATTTGTATTATGGCAAGAAAAAAGCAGCTAAGTAAAGAAAAACGAGTGGACATCATTAATTTAAGAAATGAAGGTCAGTCAGTCCGAAAAATTGGGAAAACTTTGAAAGTGTCCCCAAGTGCAGTGGCAAAAACCATCAAGCGCTACAAAGAAACTGGCTCACATGAGGACCGCCCCAGGAAAGGAAGACCAAGAGTCACCTCTGCTGCGGAGGATAAGTTCATCCGAGTCACCAGCCTCAGAAATCGCAGGTTATCAGCAGCTCAGATTAGAGACCAGGTCAATGCCGCACAGAGTTCTAGCAGCAGACACATCTCTACAGCAACTGTTAAGAGGAGACTTTGTGCAGCAGGCCTTCATGGTAAAATAGCTGCTAGGAAACCACTGCTAAGGACAGGCAACAAGCAGAAGAGACTTGTGTGGGCTAAAGAACACAAGGAATGGACATTAGACCAATGGAAATCTGTGCTTTGGTCTGATGAGTCCAAATTTGAGACTCTTTGGTTCCAACCACCGTGTCTTTGTGCGACGCAGAAAAGGTGAACGGATGGACTCTACATGCCTGGTTCCCACCATGAATCATGGAGGAGGAGGTGTGGGGGTGCTTTGCTGGTGACACTGTTGGGGATTTATTCAAAATTGAAGGCATACTGAACCAGCATGGCTACCACAGCATCTTGCAGTGGCATGCTACTCCATCCGGTTTGCGTTTAGTTGGATCATCATTTATTTTTCCACAGGACTATGACCCCAAACACACCTCCAGGCTGTGTAAGGGTTATTTGGCCAAGAAGGAGAGTGATGGGGTGCTACGCCAGATGACCTGGCCTCCACAGTCACCAGACCTGAACCCATTCAAGATGGTTTGGGGTGAGCTGGACCGCAGAGTGAAGGCTGTTGGAAGACCATTTCCGGTGACTACCTCTTGAAGCTCATCAAGAGAATGCCAAGAGTGTGCAAATCAGTAATCAAAGCAAACGGTGGCTGCTTTGAAGAACCTAGAATACAAAACCTATATTTTCAGTTGTTTCATACTTTTTTTGTTAATTATATAATTCCACATGTGTTAATTCATAGTCATGAAAATAAAGAAAACTCTTTGAATGAGAAGGTGTGTCCAAACTTTTGGTCTGTACTGTGTGTGTGATATATATATATACACTCACTGGCCACTTTATTAGGTACACCTGTCCAACTGTGTGTTAAGACTTAATTTCTAATCAGCCAATCACATGGCGGCAACTCAGTGCATTTAGGCATGTAGACATGGTCAAGACAATCTCCTGCAGTTCAAACCGAACATCAGTATGGGGAAGAAAGGTGATTTGAGTGCCTTTGAACGTGGCATGATTGTTGGTGCCAGAAGGGCTGGTCTGAGTATTTCAGAAACTGCTGATCTACTGGGATTTTCACGCACAACCATCTCTAGGGTTTACAGAGAATGGTCCGAAAAAGAAAAAAAATCCAGTGAGCGGCAGTTCTGTGGCCGGAAATGCCATGTTGATGCCAGAGGTCAGAGGAGAATGGGCAGACTGGTTCGAGCTGATAGAAAGGCAACAGTGACTCAAATTGCCACCCGTTATAACCAAGGTAGGCAGAAGAGCATCTCTGAACGCACAGTGCGTCGAACTTTGAGGCAGATGGGCTACAGCAGCAGAAGACCACACTGGGTACCACTCCTCTCAGCTAAGAACAGGAAACTGAGGCTACAATTTGCACAAGCTCATCGAAATTGGACAGTAGAAGATTGGAAAAACGTTGCCTGGTCTGATGAGTCTCGATTTCTGCTGCGACATTCGGATGGTAGGGTCAGAATTTGGCGTAAACAACATGAAAGCATGGATCCATCCTGCCTTGTATCAACGGTTCAGGCTGGTGGTGGTGGTGTCATGGTGTGGGGAATTTTTTCTGGGCACTCTTTGGGCCCCTTGGTACCAATTGAGCATCGTTGCAACGCCACAGCCTACCTGAGTATTGTTGCTGACCATGTCCATCCCTTTATGACCGCAATGTACCCAACATCTGATGGCTACTTTCAGCAGGATAATGCGCCATGTCATAAAGCTCGAATCATCTCAGATTGGTTTCTTGAACATGACAATGAGTTTACTGTACTCAAATGGCCTCCTCAGTCACCAGATCTCAATCCAATAGAGCATCTTTGGGATGTGGTGGAACGGGAGATTCGCATCAGGGATGTGCAGCCGACAAATCTGCGCCAACTGTGTGATGCCATCATGTCAATATGGTCCAAAATCTCTGAGGAATGCTTCCAGCACCTTGTTGAATCTCTGCCACGAAGAATTGAGGCAGTTCTGAAGGCAAAAGGGGGTCCAACCCGTTACTAGCATGGTGTACCTAATAAAGTGGCCAGTGAGTGTGTGTATATATATATATATATATACACACACATACATATTTGTAGAGTTTCCTTGTGGGATATGAAATGGTGACCTGCCTTTACCCTTATCGTGCTGCCATTGATGCCTTCCCCTTCATAATGGAGTGTGCTGAGTCAGCATACTACGAGTTTTCTGTTTTATTACATATCAGTAAATTATTCAGTGTGTTATGCGTTCTCTGCAGGCAGAAGCTATAAACTCCAGCGTATGGCAGGTTCGTCTAAAGTGCAGCATTCCTTTCAAACAGCGGCAGGCGTGCAGGGTACGTGACACTTTTCTTGGGGTGACTGTCTTTTGGGTAGTATTCAGGCGATTACTAGTGGTCTTTTCTCCCCTGATTTTCAGAGCTGCTTTCTGTCCGGCCACCCTCTGCTGCTGCAGGTCTACTTTGCTGTCAGGCTGGATGGCAGCCAACATGACCTGGAGACCCTCAGGAAATACATACTGGAGAATATTTTTATGATCTTTGTAACAACTGAGCGAAATGAAGACATTGGTAAGACAAAGTGGAGCCATATAATAATTATTGCGTATGTATACGAACATTATGTAACAGCATTCTTTATACATGAGTCCGACTATTTCTGCGTACATAAGTGTGAGGTTCTGTGAACATACGTGATCAAATTATGTGTATACCTACATAACTGGAAGAAATCAAATGTGTAAAGAACCATGTTTCTACAAAGGTATCAGCAGCGGATTATATGTATATTTGTATCACAGCTTGCACCTGGGTATTCATTAATTGGTATAAGACTTGTTCTTTTTACCCTGTTGACATTTTTTTTTTCTCCCCATACATGCAGCTTTCAAAGTAAAAAAAAAAAAAAATCTTGTTCAAAACAATTTTTCCTTTTTTTCATGATATATTGGGCCTAATTTGTGTCATTTTTCTGTACCATTTATTTCTTTTCGCCAATATGAAAAATGTAAACAAAAAGAAAAAAGTTGTGTGTCTATTTTTCAAAGTTTTATTTTCGTGCTTGTCATGTGTTTTTTTTTTTTTTTCCTGTCAGGGATCAGGGCTAAACACAACTGTTCAGATTAGTAGCATTTTTTTTTTTTTTTTACTTTATTTTACATGTTGTGCCTCTCATAAAATACCTTCGGGGTCACTTTGATATTTAAGTAGATTTATTTGTTGTTAATTCCTCTTGTAATTCATGATGACATATTCGCTTCAGTTACAAGAGCATTTCAGCTTCTTGCTTGAACTACCGAGCTGATCCGGCTTTGTTATGGTCCCGCAGCCTCTGCACCCACCATAATATGATCCGGCTTTGTTATGGTCCCGCAGCCTCTGCACCCACCATAATATGATCCGGCTTTGTTATGGTCCCGCAGCCTCTGCACCCACCATAATATGATCCGGCTTTGTTATGGTCCCGCAGCCTCTGCACCCACCATAATATGATCCGGCTTTGTTATGGTCCCGCAGCCTTTGCACCCACAATAATAAACCATGTCTGCCTTCTCTTTGGGAGGTTGGTTGTCTCTGACAGTCGGTTCCTGCAGCTGCATGATCTGTGCTCTGCCTCTGTAATAATCTAAAATGGCATGGCAGCGTTATATGCAGATCATCCAGACACTTTAATAAGTCGTTGACTGATTGCAAGCAGGTAATATAGGTTTTTCTGGTTGTTTTGTATGTGTATTTTGCACATAATGTATTCCTTTCTGCTGGGTAGTAGACAAAGTGGTAATTTCTTTTAGGCTCAAGTACTATCTGAATTTTTACTTTTTTTTCCCCATAGATAATTCAATGATTATGTACATATTGAATTCTGGCAATGGACTGGTCCATATGCAGGTAATTGCATGCTAGCATTTGGTTAATGTGTTGCTCAACAAATATCACATTGCCGGTTTAGCAAGTTTTCATCACTGTGTGTGTTTGTGTGTGTGTATGTGTGTGTGTGTGTGTGTGTGTGTGTGTGTGTGTGTGTACAGTGGGGAAAAAAAAAGTTTTTAGTCAGCCACCAACTGTGCAAGTTCGCCCTCTTAAAAAGATGAGAGAGGCCTGTAATTGACATCTTAGGTAGACCACAACTATGATGGTATGTGCACACGTTGCAGATTCTGCTGTGGAATTTTCCGTGCAGATTTTGCTAAATCCGCAGGTAAATTGACCTGCGTTTTATCTGCGGATTTAGTGCAGATTTAGGCTGTGTGCCCACGATGCAATTTTTAAGCGTTTTAGCCGCGATTTTCGGTGCAAAAACGCTTAAAAATCGTGTACAGAACGCCCCCCATGCAGTCCTATGGCATTCCGCACATGTGCTAATGCTGCGCTTTTTCCCGCGGCGGAATCGCATTGCGGAAAAAATCGCAGCATGCTCATTCTTTTGTGCGGAATCGCAAAGAATTGCCGCGATTCTGCACCCATAGGAATACATGAGAATCGCTTTCTTCCCGCATGTGGCTATGCCCACCATGCGCAAAGTTAAGCGTCTCATGTGCGGTTGGTACCCACGGTGTGGAGGAGATGAGACTGTCCTCCAGGCCCTGGGTACCATACCCCTGTAAAAATAAAAAGTAAAAAATCTGGGTATATTTACCTTCCGACGTCCCGCGCTGCCTTCCCGGGCCTCAGCGTTCCCACTAATGCCTTGCGACAAGGTCCTGTGATGACGTAGTCTCGCGTGACTCTAGCAGTCTCATGAGATCGCTATAGCAACGAGAGACCAACGTCATCACAGGTCTCGCAAGGCATCGCTGGGAACGGGAGCGCCGCTGAGACTGCGCGGGAATCATTTTTTACATTCTATCTTTTACTATTGATGCTGCATAGGCAGCCTCAATAGTAAAAAGCTGCTCACACTCGTCAAACACTATGTTTGATGAGTGTGACCAACCTGTCAATCACTTTCCAAGCGATGGTTCAAATTGCTTGGAAAGTACTTGAATATCGCACGTGAAAATCGCGGCAAAATTGCACGGAAAAAAACGCGCGATTTCTGGGAAGGAGTCCGGTTTTCATTGTCCAGATTAAATCGCTACGTGGGCACATAGCCTTACTGCAGTTTTTGTGCGGATTTTCCCTGCAGTTCACCTGCGCATTTCTATAACGGAGCAGGTGTAAAACCTCTGCAGAACTGCACAAAAGAAGTGACATGCACTGCGTTTTTTGTTTTACATAGCCTTAAATGGTACTGTACATCACTTGCAGTTCTGCTTCAGTTCCGCAGGGCCAAATCTGCTGGAATCCGCACCGTGTGCACATACCCTGAGAGACAAAATGAGAAAAATCCAGAAAATCACCATGTCTGATTTGGCAAGATTTATTTTGCAAATTATGGTGGAAAATAAGTATTTGGTCATTAACAAAAGTTCATCTCAATATTTTGTTATATATCCTTTGTTGGCAATGACAGAGGTCAAACGTTTTCTGTAAGTCTTCACAAGGTTGGCATGCACTGTTGGTGGTATGTTGGCTCATTCCTCCATGCAGATCTCCTCTAGAGCAGTGATGTTTTGGGCCTGTCGCTGGGCAACATGGACTTTCAAATCCCTCCAAAGGTTTTCAATGGGGTTGAGATCTGGAGACTGGTAGGCCACTCCAGGACCTTCATATGCTTCTTACGAAGCCACTCCTTCATTGCCCTGGCGGTGTGCTTGGGATCATTATCATGCTGAAAGACCCAGCCACGTTTCATCTTCAATGACAGAGGGAGGCTTGCACTCAAAATCTCACGATACATGGCCCCATTCATTGATATATATGTATGTACATATTGTGTGTATGCTTATATATAGTGTGTGTGTGTGTGTGTATATATATGTGTGTGTGTATATGTATTTATGTGTGTGTGTGTATGTATATATATATATATATGTATATATATATATATATATATATATATATACACACACACACACACACATATACTTGGACAGTGGAGAAAATAAGTACTTGTTAAAACTTGCTAATTCAGCAATGTATCAAATACTTATTTTCCCCACTGTATACCCTTAGTTCTGTGTATGCAAGGGAGGTCTAGCTAATATATATATATAATATTATGTTATATTTATATTTTGTTCAGTGTCCATTTTGGTGGAGTTGGAATCGGTATAAAGTGGACCGACTCCTAAAATATATAATAACTTGGGTTCAGTAGTTCAGTGCAGAATGTGCTGAAAATGTTTTCATAAGAATTTGGGAAAGTTATAAAATGTCCTATAAATGTCTGTTCGGTTCCTGATCTAAGGATCTGGGCTTTTAATTGAGATGAATCTGTGCTGCACTTTCTGCACATGCTCAGTAGTGACCAGTGCTGTGGAGTCAGAAGTCAGGGAAATTGAACAGTCTGAGTCGGTGGTGGTGTCAGACGCTACGTATTTATGAATAGTTGCATTCCACTTCATGAATCTAGTACAGGGGTCCCCAACCTGTGGCTCGGGAGCCACATGTGGCTCGCGGTCCCATGAATTGTGGCTCGCGGCTGTCTTCCAGCTTGGTGCGTTAGGTCCAGGTCTAGCCAAAAGGTATGAAGAACACATCTCAAAATGGTGAATTTTGTGAGTAGCCCTGCGCAGAAGTGCAGATCTGGATGCACATATACTGGTCTTAGAGATGTTTTAGGTATGGCACGCTGGAGGATGGTACTACGTGTTAGAGGAGATGCTCAAATCTGGATATGACAGTGTGTTGGGAGTCCTTGATGGGAGAATACTGAATGGGGGTATTGTGGGAACCCCTGGATCTCGGTGTACTGCTTTGGAGTGATTTCTGTGGAAAAACTTTGGTTATCATTATACCTATAATGGAGACTTTGCTTGACACTACTTTGAAGGGGGTGGCAGCTGGATGTGGCTATCAAGGTCAGAAAGGTTGGGGACCACTGATCTAGAGTGTCTGAGAAGTGACGTGTGCCTGAGAAATCTTCAGTACCTAACTGAAGTAAGGTTTTCTGGTGTAGGCAGCGCCAAAACTCGTCATGAATTAAATTTTTGTACTACCTGCGTATAGATAATCATCTATGGAGCAATCCAAAATGTTTCTTCTATTCCTTGAAATAAACCACATGTTGGGACCCTTGTTACAGCAATGCATTTTTTTTTTTCATTTTTATTTTTTTGTTAGAACAGGGGTCCCCAACCCTTGGCTTGTGAACAACGGGTGGCTCGCCAGCCCATTATGTATGGCTCACATCTGTGTGCTACACTCAACTGTATTGGCATACTCTGCGGGCATTATTTCTAGGGGGGCATTGTTATTGTATCAATGACACTCAGATCGTAACTATTTTTTAGGCTAAGTGCACACGTAGCAGAAAATTTCTGCTCAAAAACCTGACTCCCTTCCCAGAAACCGCGCCTTTTTTGTCTTCGCGTTTTTGATGCGTTTTTTGCGCGTTTTTGATGCGGTTTTTCCGGTGCGCTTCCAAAACGCCTTGAACTAGCCAGAAACGCGGAAAAAACGCGAAATTAATGAGCATGCTGCGTTTTTTACCGCGATGACACCTACCAAGAACCTCCTGAGTCCAAAATGCCTGGAGAAATATTAAGGCTAAGTGCACACGTACCGGAACTCTCGCGGAAATTACCGCGAGAATTCCGGAATTCCATTCCGCGGGAAAATCGCATTTTAAATTCCCGCGATTTTCCCGCGGAAAAACTAGCATTTTGCAAGCGTATTTAGCTTGCAAAATGCTAGCGTTCTCCAAGCGATCTGTAGCATCGCTTGGAGAACTGATTGACAGGTTGGTCACACTCGTCAAACATAGTGCTTGACGAGTGTGACCAACTTTTTACTACTGAGGCCTCCTATGCAGCATCAGTAGTAAAAGATAGAATGTAAAAAAAAAATAAAAAATGGTGTTATTCTTACCCTCAGACGTCCCGCACATCCGTTCCCAGTAATCCTTTGCGAAAATGCCCGCGATGATGTCTGTTCTCGCGGGATCGCGACGACCGCGAGACTTCGCGATCCCGCGAGAACGGACGTCATCGCGGGCATTTTCGCAAAGGCTTACTGGGAACGAGAGCGTGAAGAGAAACGGGAAGACTGCACGGGACGCCGGAAGGTAAGAATAACAATATTTTTTATTTTAAATTCAATTTTTTACAGGGATATGGTACCCAAAGCCCGGAGGACAGTCTCCTCTCCTCCGGACCGTGGGTACCATCCGCAATTGTTCTGCTTACTTTCCGCATGGTGTGCACAGCCACATGCGGGAAGTAAGCGGAACAATGCATTCCTATGGGTGCGGGATCGCCGCGATTCCGCAGATTAATGAGCATGCTGCGTTTTTTCCGCGAAGCGATTCCGCCGCGGTAAAAACCGCAGCATTAGCACAGCATTGCGGAATCCCATAGGAATGCATGGGATGCTTATTTTTCGCGTTTTCGCGGCAAAATCGCGCAGTTAAAACCGCCGCAGAAACGCGAAAAAAAACGCCACGTGTGAACTCAGCCTAACTCTAACGAGAAATCACACAAAACAATTGTTTTTGTGCAAAAATATACAATCAATTTTATTGGATAAAATACATGTAATCACAAGTCCAATGAGCATATACAAGGTGGAAACAATAAACCGCTCGACACAATGTGCACAGGATGTAAACCGTTAAATAACATCTAGTGCAGGGTATAAGTAGATTAAGTTTTTAGAGATAGTAAAGTGCCTGTGCATAAAATTGCTCATACCTCATACAGAGATCAAAGTAAACATCCTAAAGTGTGGGAGCAAATGGGATAATGTTCCCTTACTATACTGCTAGCAACTCACAAGTAACAAGACTAAATGAGCCCCTCTATTCCCCGCAATCTGCATCAAACCCGAAGGAGTTCACAGAAAGGATTTTTATGGATAGTGTCTCTTACCCATGTGAACAGGTCGAGCGGCACTGGCAAAAACCCTGACGCGTTTTGCCCAGAGGCTTCCTCGGGGGGCTGTATGGCCACTGTTGTGGGCCAAGGCCCTCTTAAACTGGCAATAATTACATAGTCTATGTCAGGTGTGCGCGGTCATCATGATGCGACATGCGCAAACAGCGCAAAGATACCACGTCATTTCCGGTAGTGAGCGCGCATCAATAGTGGCTGTGTTACTATGGCCACATCGATGCGCGCGGCCATCATGGCGGCGCATGCGCGGGCAACGCAGACTCCCCGCCGCGTCACTTTCGGTCATCCCGGAACCCGGCACCCGTCATGGCGCCCATGTAACCATGGACACACAGACGCGGGCCGACTCCGTCAGGATACCTTCCACGGCGCGGCAGGTGCGTGCACAGCGCATGCCCCTCCCAAGACGGCCAAACATAAGGATTATTTCCAATGCATCCATATGTACCGCTTATACCAGAACCACCCTCACCAAGGGGGATAATATAGAGATAAGGAGAAGTTTTTATACAATATAATGCCATAGAACATCCCGAGCATAGATACAGGTCACAGCAGATGATAATAATTAATAATAATAATGAAAAAAAAAAAAAAAATACCCATATTAGTATATTAACCACAAAAAAGGAAATACTGAAGTAAATAAACAGAAAAATAACTAAAAATAATAATGAATAAAGAAAAAATATATATACAGTACAAAAAACAAAAAGAAAAAATGTGTAAAAATAAGTACATTATAAATAATACATATAAATATGCTGTGACTCCATGTACATGCATCTTTCATTGATTTAATCACAGACGGTGTATACGTCCTTTCAATTCTAGGATAATTAGTATGGCAGTTTCACCTCCTCATAATCCAGATAATGCCAAAAGAGGGGTCTTCAAAGACCAGAATGATGATATTTCGAATATATACCAACTGTTGGAAATTTGAAAACAAAAATTAATATTAAAAGCCACACAAATTAAAAGAAAACAAGAGAAGCGAGGAGAACACAAATAATTAAAGGAATGGTGAGAATGACAGTTTTTCATTGAGACTCTTAGGGGTCATTGTGCCCAGGGTCACAATCCAACGGCACTCCAGTTGTGCCAGAGTACGCTTAAGATTGCCCCCTCTAATGCCACAATGGACCCGGTCAATCCCCCGTATACACAGACCGGATGGATCCGAATTATGGTGCAACCGAAAATGTCTGGGGATTGTCTTTAAGCCAAGGACATCAGTAGCCTCTTTTGCCACCCGGATATCCCTGACATGTTCACGAGTCCTTACCCGCAGCTCACGGGATGTCAAACCCACATAAATCAAATTACAGGGGCAAGTTGCATAATACACGACATACCGTGAGCTGCAGGAAATATATGTAAGGATACGATATTCCCTACCACCATCGGAAGCCATGAAAGAGGAAGTCCTTATGATATTACTACAGGCCCGACATGAGCCACAGGGGTAACATCCCCAACGCTGTTGGTGCACCCCAAACAACTTAGGGGTAGTCGCCACATAGTGGCTTTTAACTAGTATGTCCTTAAGATTTTTCCCCCTTCTAGCAGTCATCAGGGGGTGTTCAGGTAATATCTTGCCTAAAACAGTATCCGTTCTGAGGACTGACCAGTGCTTTTGAAGAATCTGGCGCATATCGGTCCACTGATTATTGAAAGTTGTAATAAATCTCAGTGGTTGATCTTTACCCACATTGCGCACAGAACCACAAAGAAGCTCACTGCGTGGAGTACCCCGGGCACGACGCAATCCCTTCTTAATGCACCTATTGCTATATCCACGCTCACTGAACCTGGAAGTTAGGTCACGAGACTGACCCTCAAAGGCTGCATCCGTCGAACACACACGTTTCATACGTAAGAACTGCCCAGTAGGTATTGCTCGTATGGTCGAGGGGGTATGGGCAGAGGTTGCGTGCAGCAAAGCATTTACTGCAGTATCTTTGCGAAAAATATCTGTTTGGATCCTGCCCTCCCCATCGACCATAATCTTGATATCCAAGAATTCTATCATTTTGGCATCAATCTTATACGTCAATTTGATATTAATTGTGTTCTGATTGAGTCCCCGGATGAAGTCCAGAAGGCCAGCCTCCGACCCCTGCCAAATCATAAAGACGTCATCAATGAACCGGTACCAGCACTGCGCATGGGATGCGGCCCGAGCGCCGCCACCGAAAACCTCCCATTCCCAAAATCCCAAAAAGAGGTTTGCCTATGCCGGCGCACAGGCCGCACCCATCGCAGTGCCCCGTTGTTGCAGATAGTATCGGTCCTTGAAAGTAAAATAGTTGTGTGTTAACACAAATTCCAATAACTCCAGGATCAGTGAGCGCAGAGCAGGTTCATAATTGCTCATGCCCAGAAAGTACTCCACTGCCAGCAAGCCGTCTGAGTGTCGAATGCTGGTATAAAGTGATTCGACATCAATAGTGGCTAAAAGCATGTCTGGGTCCATACATAGACCATCAATCTTCCTCAGGACGTCCGTAGTGTCTCTGACATGGGAGGGTAGCGACTCAACCAAGGGTTGCAGATAATCTATGAATTTACAGATTGAGTCACATAACCCTCCGATGCCAGAGACAATCGGACGCCCTGGGGGTACCAAAGGGTCTTTATGTACCTTTGGTAACAGAATGTAGGTATAGTCGGATTTTCAACCATCAGGCCATTGAATATCTTTTTAGAGATTACCCCCTGTGTTAAGGCTTCATCCAAAATTCTAAATAATTCTCCCTGGAATTTCTCAGTCGGATTACCCGACAGTAGACTATAGGCCTCCCGGTCTCTCAATTGCCGGAATGCCTCTCTTTCATACATTCCCGATGGCCAAAGGACCACGTTCCCCCCCTTATCTGCTGGTTTAATAATGATATCCTTTAAACCGCTAAGTTCTTTTACTGCTTGCCGTTGTGCATAGGTCAGATTCTGTCCACCTCTCTTTCTAGGCAGGTTCCTAAAGTCCTCAAGGACCAGTTTATTAAATATATCCACCTGCGGGCAAATAGAAAAGGAGGGGAACGTGGTCGACTTGGGGAGAATAGATGGGGAAAAGTACCTGCTTCATGAGGGGGAACACCTGTCTCCAATTCCTCCAAGATAGTTAGGGCCTCCTGTTCTTGGATAGTGGGTAAATCAGCACCAACCTCCGCTTTAGTATTTATTTTACGTAAAACCACCTTCCTTAAGAAGACTTGTAAATCATTCATTGCTGAGAAGAAATCAAAAGAATTAGTGGGAACAAATGATAAACCCTTATTCAGAACCTCTATTTGAGGCTGTGACAGGGTATAGTTAGATAAATTAATTACCTCCAATCTATTCTTTGATTTCTTCTCTAGTGATTGTGGTGGGGTAAGTTTTCTTTTATTTGGTCCTTTCCCCTTTCTCAAACCAGATTTTACAATACCTACTGGGCAGTTCTTACGTATGAAACGTGTGTGTTCGACGGATGCAGCCTTTGAGGGTCAGTCTCGTGACCTAACTTCCAGGTTCAGTGAGCGTGGATATAGCAATAGGTGCATTAAGAAGGGATTGCGTCGTGCCCGGGGTACTCCGCGCAGCGAGCTTCTTTGTGGTTCTGTGCGCAATGTGGGTAAAGATCAACCACTGAGATTTATTACAACTTTCAATAATCAGTGGACCGATATGCGCCAGATTCTTCAAAAGCACTGGTCAGTCCTCAGAACGGATACTGTTTTAGGCAAGATATTACCTGAACACCCCCTGATGACTGCTAGAAGGGGGAAAAATCTTAAGGACATACTAGTTAAAAGCCACTATGTGGCGACTACCCCTAAGTTGTTTGGGGTGCACCAACAGCGTTGGGGATGTTACCCCTGTGGCTCATGTCTGGCCTGTAGTAATATCATAAGGACTTCTTCTTTCATGGCTTCCGATGGTGGTAGGGAATATCGTATCCTTACATATATTTCCTGCAGCTCACGGTATGTCGTGTATTATGCAACTTGCCCCTGTAATTTAATTTATGTGGGTTTGACATCCCGTGAGCTGCGGGTAAGGACTCGTGAACATGTCAGGGATATCCGGGCGGCAAAAGAGGCTACTGATGTCCCTGGCTTAAAGACAATCCCCAGACATTTTCGGTTGCACCATAATTCGGATCCATCCGGTCTGTGTATACGGGGGATTGACCGGGTCCATTGTGGCATTAGAGGGGGCAATCTTAAGCGTACTCTGGCACAACTGGAGTGCCGTTGGATTGTGACCCTGGGCACAATGACCCCTAAGGGTCTCAATGAAAAACTGTCATTCTCACCATTCCTTTAATTATTTGTGTTCTCCTCGCTTCTCTTGTTTTCTTTTAATTTGTGTGGCTTTTAATATTAATTTTTGTTTTTAGATTTCCAACAGTTGGTATATATTCGTAATATCATCATTCTGGTTTTTGAAGACCCCTCTTTTGGCATTATCTGGATTATGAGGAGGTGGAACTGCCATACTAATTATCCTAGAATTGAAAGGATGTATACACCGTCTGTGATTAAATCAATGAAAGATGCATGTACATGGAGTCACAGCATATTTATATGTATTATTTATAATGTACTTATTTTTACACATTTTTTCTTTTTGTTTTTTGTACTGTATATATATTTTTTATTTATATTTCTGTTTATTTACTTCAGTATTTCCTTTTTTGTGGTTAATATACTAATATGGGTATTTTTTTTTTTCTTTTTTTTTTTTTCATTATTATTATTAATTATGATCATCTGCTGTGACCTGTATCTATGCTCAGGATGTTCTATGGCATTATATTGTATAAAAACTTCTCCTTATCTCTATATTATCCCCCTTGGTGAGGGTGGTTCTGGTATAAGCGGTACATATGGATGCATTGTAAATAATCCTTATGTTTGGCCGTCTTGGGAGGGGCATGCGCTGTGCACGCACCTGCCGCGCCGTGGAAGGTATCCTGACGGAGTCGGCCTGCGTCTGTGTGTCCATGGTTACATGGGCGCCATGACGGGTGCCGGGTTCCGGGATGACCGGAAGTGACGCGGCGGGGAGTCTGCGTTGCCCGCGCATGCGCCGCCATGATGGCCGCGCGCATCGATGTGGCCATAGTAACACAGCCACTATGATGCGCGCTCACTACCGGAAATGACGTGGTATCTTTGCGCTGTTTGCGCATGTCGCATCATGATGACCGCGCTCACCTGACATGGACTATGTAATTATTGCCAGTATAAGAGGGCCTTGGCCCACAACAGTGGCCATACAGCCCCCCGAGGAAGCCTCTGGGCGAAACGCGTCGGGGTTTTTGCCAGTGCGGCTCGACCTGTTCACATGGGTAAGAGACACTATCCATAAAAATCCTTTCTGTGAACTCCTTCGGGTTTGATGCAAATTGCGGGGTATAGAGGGGCTCATTTAGTCTTGTTACTTGTGAGTTGCTAGCAGTATAGTAAGGGAACATTATCCCATTTGCTCCCACACTTTAGGATGTTTACTTTGATCTCTGTATGAGGTATGAGCAATTTTATGCACAGGCACTTTACTATCTCTAAAAACTTAATCTACTTATACCCTGCACTAGATGTTATTTAACGGTTTACATCCTGTGCACATTGTGTCGAGCGGTTTATTGTTTCCACCTTGTATATGCTCATTGGACTTGTGATTACATGTATTTTATCCAATAAAATTGATTGTATATTTTTGCACAAAAACAATTGTTTTGTGTGATTTCTCGTTAGTTAATATTTCTCCAGGCATTTTGGACTCAGGAGGTTCTTGGTAGGTGTCATTATAATAGTGAGTTGCCTGATTACATATACACATATGTGTGTTCTTTGTATCTAGTGTGATTATCAATTATAGGTATGAAACTTGGTGTTAAAATCGTTTTTTACCGCGATGCGGTTTTTGCGCTGTAAAAAACGCATCAGTGTGCACAAAAAGTGCTAAATGCATAGAAATGAATGCGAAGCATCTTTGTCGCGTTTTTCCCACTGATTTTTTGGCAAATCCGCAGGAAAAACCGCGAAAAAAACGCTGTGTGTGAACACAGCCTTAAAGTAGAACTTGGGGAGGATTATTACTTTATGAAAGGAATTTTAAATAATTTTTAGCATTATAATTGTATAATTATGTGCTTAATTGTAAAACACTGGGCAAAACTGTCACTGAAAAAGACCTGGGTGTATGGGTGGATGACAAACTCACATTTAGTGGCCAATGTCAGGCAGCTGCTGCAAAGGCAAATAAAATAATGGGATGCATTAAAAGAGGCATAGATGCTCAAGAGGAGGACATAATTTTACCTCTATATAAGTCACTAGTGCGACCACACTTAGAATACTGTGTACAGATCTGGTCTCCGGTGTATAAGAAAGACGTAGCTGAACTGGAGCGGGTGCAGAGAAGAGCCACCAAGGTTATTAGGGAACTAGGGGGTCTGCAATACCAAGACAGGTTATTACACTTGGGATTATTTAGTTTGGAGAATCGAAGGCTTAGGGGTGATCTTATTACAATGTATAAATATATGCGGGGACAATTCAAAGACCTTTCTAATGATCTTTTTACTCTTAGACCTGTGACGGGGACAAGGGGGCATCCTCTACGTCTGGAGGAAAGAAGGTTTAACCCCTTCACGACCTTTGACGCCACGTAGGCGTCATGAAAAGTTGTGCCAGAACGACCCATGACGCCTATGTGGCGTCATGACTTTAAAGCCCCCCTGCGGGTAGGTCACCCGACCCGCAGATACAGGGGGCTTTGTTCTTCGCCACAGGGGGCATGGCTTCGCCCCCACGTGGCTACGATCGCTCTGATTGGCTGTTAAAAGTGAAACAGCCAATCAGAGCGATAGTAATATTTCATCAATCAAAATTGATGAAATATTACAATCCAGCCATGGCCGATGCTGCTGTAGCATCGGACATGGCTGGAGACACCGATTCCACCCCCCCCACCGGCGATCGCCCCCCCCCGCAACTGAATGACAGCGGCGATCTGCCGCCGCTGTCATCATCTGCCCCCCTCCCATTCCCTCTGCTCCCCGCCAGATTCCGATAACCCCCTCACCCCCTCTCACCTCACCCGGCACCTTCTAAGTCCCCCTGTCGCTCCCGGTGTCCGGCGGGTCCGGTTCATGGGCGCCGCCATCTTAGAAAATGGCGGGCGCATGCGCAGTGCGCCCGCCCGAATCTGCCGGCTGCAGATTCCATTCTTTCATTTTGATCACTCTCACAGTGATCAAAATGAAAGAAAAAGTAAATAAACCCCCCGATTATCACTCCCATAGGTAGGCACAACTAATAAAATAAAGAAAATATTTTTATTTTTATTTTTCCAATAGGGTTAGGGTTGAAAAGAGGGTTAGGGTTGGAAAGAGGGTTAGGGTTGGAAAGAGGGTTAGGGTTGGAAAGAGGGTTAGGGTTAGGATTGCAAAGAGGGTTAGGGTTGCAAAGAGGGTTAGGGTTGGAAAGAGGGTTAGGGTTGAATTAGGGTTAGCGTTGGAATTAGGGTTAGCGTTGGAATTAGGGTTAGGCTTGTGGTTAGGGGTGTGTTGGGGTTAGGGTTGGAGTTAAAATTGAGGGGTTTCCACTGTTAAGGCATATCAGGGGGTCGCCAAACGGGACATGGTGCAACCATTGATTCCAGCCAATTTTGCGTTCAAAAAGTCAAACGGTGCTCCCTCCCTTCCAAGCCCTGACGTGTGCCCAAACAGTGGTTTACCCCAACATATGAGGTATCAGCATACTCAGGAAAAATTGCACAACAACTTTTGGGGACTAATTTCTCGTGTTACCCTTGGGAAAATAAATTGGGGGCTAAAAAATTATTTTTGTGGAAAAAAATGATTTTTTCATTTTCACGTGTCTGCATTATAAACTTCTGTGAAGCACTTGGGGGTTCAAAGTTCTCACAACACATCTTACATACGTTCCTTGGAAGGTCTAGTTTCCAAAATGGGGTCACTTGTGGGGGGTTTCCACTGTTTTGGCACATCAGGGGCTTTGCAAACGTAGTGACGACCGCAGACTATTCCATCAAAGTCTGCATTTCAAAACGTCACTACTTCCATTCCGAGCCTTGACGTGTGCCCAAATAATGGTTCCCCCCCCACATATGGGGTACCAGCGTACTCAGGACAAACTGGACAACAACTTTTGGGGTCCAATTTCTCCTGTTACCCTTGTGAAAATAAAAAATTGCGGGCTAAAAAATCATTTTTTGAGGAAAAAAAGATTTTTTATTTTCACGGTTCTGCGTTATAAACTTCTGTGAAGCACTTGGGGGTTCAAAGTGCTGCTCACCACACATCTAGATAAGTTCCTTGGTGGTCTAGTTTCCAAAATGGGGTCACTTGTGGGGGGTTTCCACTGTTTAGGCACATCAGAGGCTCTGCAAACGTAACATGATGCCCGCAGACCATTCGCTCAAGTCGGTATTTCAAAACGTCACTACTTCCCTTCCGAGCCCCGACGTGTGCCCAAACAATGGTCCCTCCCCACATATGGGGTATCAGCGTACTCAGGACAAACTGGACAACAACTTTTAAGGTCCAATTTCTCCTGTTACCCTTGTGAAAAAAAAAATGCGTGCTAAAATTCATTTTTTTTTTAGGGAAAAAAAATGATTTTTTATTTTCACGGCTCTGCATTATAAACTTCTGTGAAGCACTTGGGGGTTCAAGGTGCTCACCACACATCTAGATAAGTTCCTTGGGGGGTCTAGTTTCCAAAATGGGGTCACTTGTGGGGGGTTTCTACTGTTTAGGCACACAGGGGCTCAGCAAATGTAACATGACGCCCGCAGACCATTCCATCAAAGTCAGCATTTCAAAATGTCACTACTTCCCTGCTGAGCCCCAAAGTGTGCCCAAACAGTGGTTCCCCCCCACATATGGGGTACCAGCGTACTCAGGACAAACTGGACAACAACTTTTGGGGTCCAATTTATCCTAGTACCCTTGTGAAAATAAAAAATTGCCAACTAAAAAAATTTTTTTTAGGAAAAAATTTTTTTTTTATTTTCACTGCTCTGCATTATAAACTTCTGTGAATCACCTGGGGGTTCAAAGTGCTCACTTTGCATCTAGATAAGTTCCTTAGGGGGTCTAGTTTCCAAAATGGGGTCATTTGTGTGGGAGCTCCAAAGTTTAGGCACACAGGGGCTCTCCAAACACGACATGGTGTCCGCTAACGATTGGAGCTAATTTTAATTTCAAAAAGTCAAATGGCGCTCATTCCCTTCTGCGCCCTGCCGTGCACCCAAACAGTGGCCCCCCCCACATATGGGGTACCAGCATACTCAGGACAATCTGGACAACAACTTTTTTGGTCCAATTTCTCCTGTTACCCTTGTGAAAATAAAAAATAGCGTGCTAAAAAAATCATTTTTGAGGAAAAAAAATGATTTTTTATTTTCACTGCTCTGTTATAAACTTTTGTGAAGCACTTGGGGGTTCAAAGTGCTCACTACACATCTAGATAAGTTCCTTAAGGGGTCTAGTTTCCAAAATGGTGTCACTTGTGGGGGAGCTCCAATGTTTAGGCACACAGGGGCTCTCCAAACGCGACATGGTGTCCGATAACGATTGGAGCTAATTTTCCATTCAAAAAGTCAAATGGCGCTCCTTCCCTTCCGGGCCCTGCCGTGCACCCAAACAGTGGTTTATGACCACATATGAGGTATCGGTGTACTCAGGAGAAATTGCCCAACAAATTTTAGGATCCATTTTATCCTGTTGCCCATGTGAAAATGAAAAAACTGAGGCTAAAAGATAATTTTTGTGAAAAAAAAAGTACTTTTTTTTTTTTTTTTTTTTTACGGATCAATTTGAGAAGCACCTGGGGGTTCAAAGTGATGACTATGCATCTAGATAAGTTCCTTGGGGGGTCTAGTTTCCAAAATGGGGTCACTTGTGGGGGAGCTCCAGTGTTTAGGCACATAGCGACTCTCCAAACGCGACATGGCAAGCGCTAAATATTCCAGCATATTTTCCATTCAAAAAGTCAAATGGCGCTCCTTCCCTTCTGAGCCCTGCCGTGCGCCCAAATAGTGGTTTATGACCACATATGAGATATCTGTGTACTCAGGGGAAATTGCCCAACAAATTTTAGGATCCATTTTATCCTGTTGCCCATGTGAAAATGAAAAAATTGATGCTGAAAGAAAATTTTTGTTGGAAAAATTAAAATGTCCTTTTTTTCCTTCCATGTTGCTTTAGTTCCTGTGAAACACCTAAAGGGTTAATAATCTTCTTGAATGTAGTTTTGAGTAGCTTGAGGGGTGCAGTTTGTTGAATGGTGTCACTTTTGGGTATTTTCTGCCATATAGACCCCTCAAAGTGACTTCAAATGTGAGGTGGTCCCTAAAAAAAAATGGTTTTCTAAATTTTGTAAAAATGAGAAATCACTGGTCAACTTTTAACCCTTATAACTTCCTAACAAAAAAATATTTTGCTTCCAAAATTGTGCTGATGTAAAGTAGACATGTGGGAAATGTTATTTAGTAACTATTTTGTGTCACATAACTCTCTAGTTTAACGGAATAAAAATTCAAAATTTGAAAATTGCAAAATTTTCAAAATTTTCGCCAAATTTCTGATTTTTTCACAAATAAACGCAAAAATTATCGATCTAAATGTACCATATACACGTAGAAAAGCTACTGACCAAAAAAGCAGGGATCACCAAAAATAATGATAATTTTTATTAGACAACGATTGACAACACACATATAAAAACAGTTAAAAGTCATAACACATGACAGATCATACACAAGGCTCCTAATAAAGCCAAACAAGCATCCCCCCATGGAGCTAAAATAGTTGGGCAGTAAATACAAATAGTCTGAAGAGAGAAGTGTATAACAGAGGTAATCAGTAACAGTGATTCAGAATATAAATAATTCAATACATGCCACTAATAATAACTTGTAAGTTATCCATGTATCAATAAATATGGACTCAAAACATGTCCAACAATACTGCTGCAGCAATATGAATAAACATACAAGGACAGGTTAAGGTAAAACCAAGGTAAAGGAGAACAGGTCGTGCCATATAAGAAATAGACACACAAAACATGCTCTACAGAAGATGCACAAATAAAGTTGCCCAGAATATCCTAATAACCCTCTTACATATGGGGGAGCTTGTGGAGTGCCCTGCCCGACGCGTGTCGCTACCGCAAGGTAGCTTCGTCAGGGGCTAGAGAGTGTGTGCAATGAAGGTCATATAAATACATACCAAAATAAACTTAATAAGTAGCAGCTGCGAGGTTTTAATCTGATTAAACGCAATGTGTGAAGGCGCAAGGACGCGTGTCAGGCCGGGACCGGATATATAACCCGTGACTCTCCACTCCTTCTGGGTACATACAAGAGAGACGCGGTAACTTGAGCTGCGCATGTGCCAAAGGCAAGGTAGTTATAGCAACCAGAGGACGCTGGTGTCGGCGATTATACAGCAAGCGGTCGTCATAGTAATCAAAGAACGCACAAATCGGCGATAGATAGCAGCTTAGGAGACTTTTATCTCGATTAGGTATATTATATGAGAGCGCAAAGAAGCATATCAAATCAAGGCCAAAAGTATGACCCATTCCTTGCAGATAGATACAAAAGATACGGTGGCACATACTGCGCATGTCCAAAGACATGATAATTATAGTGGCCAAAAGACACCAATACCGGCGAGTATGCACAAATAATTAGTGATCATAGTAAACAGTAAAAATCGAAAAAGATCTAATGCCGAAAAAAAACAAACTATAAACCGCAAAACATAATTGCTAAATTACGGCGAGAGAGACTTACTCATCGTCATAGCCAGACAACGCTGGTAACAGGAATGAGTGACCATGCTGAATACTCAAATCAAAGATATGCAAGAAAACTCGCCGTTACTCCAACATAAGAAAGGATAACAGCAGTGGTGCGTGCCCATGTCAAGCACACAACCGCATACATAGATTACACTTGCCAAATTGGTTCTAAACATCTTATTTGGTAACAGCTAAATAACGAACCCTAAAAATAGGGTCAGGGCTATGACCCACGATGCGTAATTGTTTAATTGCAACAAAGAGAGCTTGTTCGTCATAACAGCTAGAAGACACTGATAGTTTAAAAGCATGACGTAATTCATGGTATGAATCACCCAGTCCTATTTATTATCATAATATTTAAACAAAATAACACGAAAACACAAAAAAAAAAAAGGAAGGGAAGTGTTGTCACACCAAAGGTGTAAAGCCCTGAATAGAATGCCAAGGGTAATCTAATACGAGAAAGAATATGTAAATGCAGGAACAAGATCCAGAAATACAATGGAACTTATTTCAAGCAGACCAGGATTGGCTATGAAATAGAAATTCTCCACAAGCTCCCCCCAAGGGCATCCAGGAGATAAATATATACTAGTAACAAAGCACATTGGGGTGAAAAACATAGTTGAGCAAAACACAAGACTCATAAGAGCAGTATAATTACATAAAGACAACTGTATATGCTCATAACATAAGTCTAGATGACAAACAATTCTGGTCAAAGATAAAGTCCTTTGAGAGAAGTCCATAGTATAATAGATGTGCAGATCATGTTGTAAGGCGTCAAGAGACCAACTTTATCCAGGTAACACTGGGAAGAGCGAGAGATCTAAATTGGCGAAACAGGAGTCGAGAGCAAATTTTCGAATCATGAGGTCCAGAGCCGAAGAGGTGTGAGATTTAATATCCGGGATCTACAAAAACAGAAGAAAACTTGTAAAACAAACCAAATCAAATCTGTTTGTAATATCCGGTAAATAATAAATCTTCATTTAATCCCAGAGGGGAACGACTCCGAAGGTGGAAAATCCACCTGGATTCACGTTTCAACAATTCTAACGAGATGTCCCCCCCCTCTAATGTTGGTCTGTACAGCTTCCAACCCCAGGACTCTAATACCAGCGCTACACCCATGGTGTTCACGCAAAAAATGCAAGGCTACCGGGGTTAAGGGTTTACCTTTATCACGATCTGTTTTAGCTGTATTGATATTTGAGAGGTGTTGTTGAATCCTCTTTCTAAGTTCCTGTGTGGTTTGTCCCACATAAATTTTCGGGCAACGACAAACCAATGCATATATCAAATTTTTGGACCTACAGTTAAAAAAAAGTCTTAGAAAAGACCGGGAAAGTCAAGGTGGGAAATTAACACCCTCACTACCAACAGTGAGATGACAAATGCTGCAACCACCACAGGCAAAGGTCCCAACCAGGCGTGCCCCTCTATTCAAACTGATAACAGGTCTTTTAAAGTGACTATGACACAAGGAATCCTTCAGGGATTTTGCTTTTCTAGCAATGAGAGTGGGTTGTGGTGCAATATGCGGAGCCAACTTGGGCTCTTCAACCAACATTCCCCAGTACTTCATCAAAATGCCTCGAAAATCATGCCAGTGATTGTTATATGTGGTAAAAAGACCCAGAGGTCTATCAGACCTGGGCGGTCGTGAGCGCAACAAATCAGCCCGATTGGCACCCCTAGCTGATTGAAAAGCCCTAGAAATTACCTTATGTGGGTAGCCCCTGTCTTTAAAGCGTCTTGTCAAGTCCCTGGCTTGTGTCAAAAAATCCTGTTGGGTAGAGCAATTTATTTTTAGACGGTAAAATTGTCCCTTAGGACTCCCGTTCTTCAGATGCTTCGGATGAAAGCTTGAGTAGTGCAAAATACTGTTGGTGGAAGTCGGTTTACGAAAAAGCGTCGTCTTAATAGAAGACCCCTCCAAGACCAATCTCAAATCCAAAAATTCAACCGCAGATCCTGCAAAATTAGCTGTGAGATGAATGTTTAGATTATTGTTATTGAGTTTGTCAACGAAGTTTTTACATTCTTCCAAAGGCCCAGACCATAATAGGAGGACGTCATCGATATAACGCCACCATTTGAATACATGATCTCTGAACTCGGTAAGTGGGTAGACGTATGTCAACTCCCACCACCCGAGAAACAGATTCGCATAAGATGGGGCACAACGTGCCCCCATTGCTGTACCTGAAACCTGCCTAAAAAATGCCCGGTCAAAAACAAAATAATTTTTGTCCAAGATGAAATATAACAGGTCAATTAAGAATGAATCATGTTGGCGATCACCAGTGGTATGATGTTCCAAGAAATAGGCGATAGCCTGAATACCCAAATCGTGTCGGATATTGGTGTACAAAGATTCGACATCCAATGAAACTAAAAACGTGTTAGGCGGGATAATCAAATCATTTAACAGAACCAAAAGATGTGAGGTATCCTTCACATGGGAATAAAGGGTAGTGACTAAGGGCTGAAGAAAAAGTCAACATAAATACAAGGTTTCTCAAAAATGCCACCAATACCCGACACGATGGGTCGACCCGGAGGATCTACAGTAGATTTGTGCACCTTGGGTAACATGTAAAAGGTTGGAACCCTCGGGTGGTGGGTAGTAAGAAATTCTCTTTCTTTTTTACTGATGACATTGTGGGCCTGGGCCGTATTTAAGAGTTTATCCAATTTGGAATTAAACACTGTAGTGGGATCAGAAGGAAGTTTCAAATAAAAATGGGCGTTACTCAATTGTCTCCTAGCCTCCTTAAGATACTGATCAGCAGGCCAGATGACAATATTGCCGCCTTTATCAGCTTCCCTTATCACAAGATCTTTGTTGTCACTAAGATTTCTTAAGGCCTTCCTTTCAGATTTGGTAATATTGTTATGACAATCAGGTTTAACTCTAAGTTGCTGTATGTCCCTACATACCGCATCAAAGAAGATCTGGACCACAGGAAATAGCGAGAATTTAGGAGTTGCCTGGGAGGGTAATCGTCCTGTGAAACGATTTCTAGTAGCAGGGTTATCATTTTCTTCCAAAAGAGAAAGTAGATCTCTAAATATTTGTCTATCCTCCATCGGTAAGGTGTCCACAATCGTGGGTTGATGATACAGTAGTTTGAAGGTAAGTTGTCTGCAAAATAAATATAAATCTTTAACAAACACAAATTTGTCTAGAGTGTTCATAGGACAAAAAGATAGTCCACTTTGGAGAATAGAATACTCCATTTGTGACAGATTATAGTTAGACCGATTGATGATTGACAACTTACCCTCTGGTTGGTGTGCCGTATCAGAAGAATTAGACAGAGTAGCCACATAGGGGGCTAATGCCTTCTGTTCTGTCTGGTGTCTCTCCGAAATTTGGGAGACCATTGGCGATGTCTCTTGGTCCTCCTTGTGGCTTCTCCTGCCACGTCTACCCCTCCTGTGGCGCCTTCTACGTCACTCTGTTCCGATGATAAAAAATCACTGGAATGGGACTCATTCACCAAGAGATTAATCCTGTTAGTATTATTGTCCGAGGCAGGACGTCTCTTATTGCCCCTATGGACCCATTTATAGGCCTTTCCATTGTTGAAGTCCGTCTGATCCCGTTTAAATTTATTCTTCTTACCCCCAATAATCTCCTCATAAAGGTCGGAGAGACACCAGACAGAACAGGAGGCATTAGCCCCCTATGTGGCTACTCTGTCTAATTCTTCTGATACGGCACACCAACCAGAGGGTAAGTTGTCAATCATCAATCTGTCTAACTATAATCTGTCACAAATGGAGTATTCTATTCTCCAAAGTGGACTATCTTTTTGTCCTATGAACACTCTAGACAAATTTGTGTTTGTTAAAGATTTATATTTATTTTGCAGACAACTTGCCTTCAAACTACTGTATCATCAACCCACGATTGTGGACACCTTACCGATGGAGGATAGACAAATATTTAGAGATCTACTTTCTCTTTTGGAAGAAAATGATAACCCTGCTACTAGAAATCGTTTCACAGGATGATTACCCTCCCAGGCAACTCCTAAATTCTCGCTATTTCCTGTGGTCCAGATCTTCTTTGATGCGGTATGTAGGGACATACAGCAACTTAGAGTTAAACCTGATTGTCATAACAATATTACCAAATCTGAAAGGAAGGCCTTAAGAAATCTTAGTGACAACAAAGATCTTGTGATAAGGGAAGCTGATAAAGGCGGCAATATTGTCATCTGGCCTGCTGATCAGTATCTTAAGGAGGCTAGGAGACAATTGAGTAACGCCCATTTTATTTGAAACTTCCTTCTGATCCCACTACAGTGTTTAATTCCAAATTGGATAAACTCTTAAATACTATTTCTTGGAACATCATACCACTGGTGATCGCCAACATGATTCATTCTTAATTGACCTGTTATATTTCATCTTGGACAAAAATTATTTTGACAGGGCATTTTTTAGGCAGGTTTCAGGTACAGCAATGGAGGCAAGTTGTGCCCCATCTTATGCGAATCTGTTTCTCGGGTGGTGGGAGTTGACATACGTCTACCCACTTACCGAGTTCAGAGATCATGTATTCAAATGGTGGCGTTATATCGATGACGTCCTCCTATTATGGTCTGGGCCTTTGGAAGACTGTAAAAACTTTGTTGACAAACTCAATAACAATAATCTAAACATTCATCTCACAGCTAATTTTGCAGGATCTGCGGTTGAATTTTTGGATTTGAGATTGGTCTTGGAGGGGTCTTCTATTAAGACGACGCTTTTTCGTAAACCGACTTCCACCAACAGTATTTTGCACTACTCAAGCTTTCATCCGAAGCATCTGAAGAACGGGATTCCTAAGGGACAATTTTACCGTCTAAAAATAAATTGCTCTACCCAACAGGATTTTTTGACACAAGCCAGGGACTTGACAAGACGCTTTAAAGACAGGGGCTACCCACATAAGGTATTTTCTAGGGCTTTTCAATCAGCTAGGGGTGCCAATCGGGCTGATTTGTTGCGCTCACGACCGCCCAGGTGTGATAGACCTCTGGGTCTTGTTACCACATATAACAATCACTGGCATGATTTTCGAGGCATTTTGATGAAGTACTGGGGAATGTTGGTCGAAGAGCCCAAGTTGGCTCCGCATATTGCACCACAACCCACTCTCATTGCTAGAAAAGCAAAATCCCTGAAGGATTCCTTGTGTCATAGTCACTTTAAAAGACCTGTTATCAGTTTGAATAGAGGGGCATGCCTGGTTGGGACCTTTGCCTGTGGTGGTTGCAGCATTTGTCATCTCACTGTTGGTAGTGAGGGTGTTAATTTACCCACCTTGACTTTCCCGGTCTTTTCTAAGACTTTTTTTAACTGTAGGTCCAAAAATTTGATATATGCATTGGTTTGTCGTTGCCCGAATATTTGTGGGACAAACCACACAGGAACTTAGAAAGAGGATTCAACAACACCTCTCAAATATCAATACAGCTAAAACAGATCGTGATAAAGGTAAACCCTTAACCCCGGTAGCCTTGCATTTTTTGCGTGAACACCATGGGTGTAGCGCTGGTATTAGAGTCCTGGGGTTGGAAGCTGTACAGACCAACATTAGAGGGGGGGACATCTCGTTGGAATTGTTGAAACGTGAATCCAGGTGGATTTTCAACCTTCGGAGTCGTTCCCCTCTGGGATTAAATGAAGATTTATTATTTACCGGATATTACAAACAGATTTGATTTGGTTTGTTTTACAAGTTTTCTTCTGTTTTTGTAGATCCCGGATATTAAATCTCACACCTTTTCTGCTCTGGACCTCATGATTCGAAAATTTGCTCTCGACTTCTGTTTCGTCAATTTAGATCTATCTCTCTTCCCGGTGTTACCTGGATAAAGTTGGTCTCTTGACGCCTTACAACATGATCTGCACATCTATTATACTATGGACTTCTCTCAAAGGACTTTATCTTTGACCAGAATTGTTTGTCATCTAGACTTATGTTATGAGCATATACAGTTGTCTTTATGTAATTATACTGCTCTTATGAGTCTTGTGTTTTGCTCAACTATGTTTTTCACCTCAATGTGCTTTGTTACTAGTATATATTTATCTCCTGGATGCCCTTGGGGGGAGCTTGTGGAGAATTTCTATTTCATAGCCAATCCTGGTCTGCTTGAAATAAGTTCCATTGTATTTCTGGATCTTGTTCCTGCATTTACATATTCTTTCTCGTATTAGATTACCCTTGGCATTCTATTCAGGGCTTTACACCTTTGGTGTGACAACACTTCCCTTCCTTTTTTTTTTTTTTGTGTTTTCGTGTTATTTTGTTTATATATTATGATAATAAATAGAACTGGGTGATTCATACCATGAATTATGTCATGCTTTTAAACTATCAGTGTCTTCTAGCTGTTATGACGAACAAGCTCTCTTTGTTGCAATTAAACAATTACGCATCATGGGTCATAGCCCTGACCCTATTTTTAGGGTTCGTTATTTAGCTGTTACCAAATAAGATGTTTAGAACCAATTTGGCAAGTGTAATCTATGTATGCGGTTGTGTGCTTGACATGGGCACGCACCACTGCTGTTATCCTTTCTTATGTTGGAGTAACCGCGAGTTTTCTTGCATATCTTTGATTTGAGTATTCAGCATGGTCACTCATTCCTGTTACCAGCGTTGTCTGGCTATGACGATGAGTAAGTCTCTCTCGCCGTAATTTAGCAATTATGTTTTGCGGTTTATAGGTTTTTTTTTTTTTTTTTTTTTTTTGCGCGTTATTTATCTTTCATTCTTTATTTATCAATATGATTAGAATTAATGCAGCCATTACATTCTATGCGTGCGTTTTATATGTAGGGTATTGGTATGCGGCATTATCGGTATTTTCCTTTGTACTGCAGCAATGGAGAACTTTTTAAAATACTGAATATTCAAGATCCAAGTATCGGCATTAGATCTTTTTCGATTTTTACTGTTTACCATGATCACTAATTATTTGTGCATACTCGCCGGTATTGGTGTCTTTTGGCCACTATAATTATCATGTCTTTGGACATGCGCAGTATGTGCCACCGTATCTTTTGTATCTATCTGCAAGGAATGGGTCATACTTTTGGCCTTGATTTGATATGCTTCTTTGCTCTCTCATATAATATACCTAATCGAGATAAAAGTCTCCTAAGCTGCTATCTATCGCCGATTTGTGCGTTCTTTGATTACTATGACGACCGCTTGCTGTATAATCGCCGACACCAGCGTCCTCTGGTTGCTATAACTACCTTGCCTTTGGCACATGCGCAGCTCAAGTTACCGCGTCTCTCTTGTATGTACCCAGAAGGAGTGGAGAGTCACGGGTTATATATCCGGTCCCGGCCTGACACGCGTCCTTGCGCCTTCACACATTGCGTTTAATCAGATTAAAACCTCGCAGCTGCTACTTATTAAGTTTATTTTGGTATGTATTTATATGACCTTCATTGCACACACTCTCTAGCCCCTGACGAAGCTACCTTGCGGTAGCGACACGCGTCGGGCAGGGCACTCCACAAGCTCCCCCATATGTAAGAGGGTTATTAGGATATTCTGCGCAACTTTATTTGTGCATCTTCTGTAGAGCATGTTTTGTGTGTCTATTTCTTATATGGCACGACCTGTTCTCCTTTACCTTGGTTTTACCTTAACCTGTCCTTGTATGTTTATTCATATTGCTGCAGCAGTATTGTTGGACATGTTTTGAGTCCATATTTATTGATACATGGATAACTTACAGGTTATTAGTGGCATGTATTGAATTATGTATATTCTGAATCACTGTTACTGATTACCTCTGTTATACACTTCTCTCTTCAGACTATTTGTATTTACTGCCCAACTATTTTAGCTCCATGGGGGGATGCTTGTTTGGCTTTATTAGGAGCCTTGTGTATGATCTGTCATGTGTTATGACTTTTAACTGTTTTTATATGTGTGTTGTCAATGGTTGTCTAATAAAAATTATCATTATTTTTGGTGATCCCTGCTTTTTTGGTCAGTAGCTTTTCTACGTGTATATAGTACTATTTTATTGCTGACTGCAGGAGGATCCCACTATTGTATTTGGTGGTGCCCTCCTTGGTTTCACGATATAAATTTACCACTAACATGAAGCCCAATATGACACGAAAAAACAATCTCAGAATCGCTAGGATGCGTTGAAGCGTTCCAGAGTTATTACCTCATAAAGGGACACTGGTCAGAATTGCAAAAAATGGCCAGGTCATTATGGTCAAAATAGGCTTGGTCATGAAGGGGTTAAGCATACTCAGACGCAGATTCTTTACTGTAAGAGCAGTGAGACTATGGAACTCTCTGCCATATGATGTTGTAATGAGTGATTCCCTACTAAAATTTAAGAAGGGACTGGATGCCTTTCTTGAAAAGTATAATATTACAGGGTATATACACTAGTTTCCTTAATATTGCGTTGATCCAGGGAGCTAGTCTGATTGCCGTATGTGCAGTCAGGAAGGAATTTTTTTCCCCAATGTGAAGCTTACTGTTTGCCACATGGGTTTTTTTTTTGCCTGCCTCTGGATCAACATGTTGGGGCAAGTTAGGACAGGATATGGGTTGAACTAGATGGACTTAGTCTTCCTTCAGCCTTAATAACTATGTTGCTATGTTACTATGTATTATTACTTTTGAACCGGGTACTCAAGGAATTACTGCTTTATATGGGGGCACTCATTTTATCCTTACTTTATAAGGGGGTATTTGCAGTATTGCTTTTCAAGGGAGTACTTGGGGGATTACAATCTACAAAGAGGCACACAGGACTTCTACGATTTCTTTTCAGAGAATGTAGCTCGCGATTGTCTTTCAGAGCAGTATGTGGCTCTCAAGGTAAGAAAAGTTGGGGACCTCTGTGTTAGAGAGATTTTGTGTTTATGGAAAGACATTCATTTTGTGCTCATTTTGTTCTTCCTAATAGGCAGTGTAATCTCATTTTGATGCACAAATTTAACCATAGTGATTATAAGATATGTCTTCGTAGTTAAACTTTTCCTTTGTGTCTGTCAGTATTTAGATCTAAGAGCTAATGCATCTCCTTGTGGCTCTCTAGTGTAAGGAGACTTGTAGGCAAGCCTTGTTACTTCCAGTAGGTGGCACTAGAGTTAGTCCTCTTCCTCAATGGAGAAGCGATTTACGTGTCAGAATTTATAGATCCTTGTTGCACACTATAGGGTATTGTGCTAAGTTACTATGAGATTGAATTCAATATCTCGTACTTACTTTTTCTTTTTTTGTAGGATATTCACCATTTTCTTGGTGACAATTTATCTGTTCGTTTTGATCCTGTAATGCTGTTAAGCTCTTCCATCAATTTTACAAAGGCTGCAACCATTGTTTGCTCTGGTAAGCCAACTACATGTTAGTTGTTTTTTCCCCTGGATATTGTGTGCATAACGCTTTTCTCCAATTAAATATTTAAGGACAATCTGTCTCTAGGTTTTCTGCACTTAATTTAAGAGCAGCATAATGTAGGGACAGAGACCCTTACTCCAGTTATGTGTCAATTACTAGGCTTCTTAGTGTAGTTTTGATAAAATCACTGTTTGAGATAATCATGAGGATTTACAAACCTGCTGCTAGGTAGTCCCATGAAGTTGTTTCAGATGCAAAAAAATTCATACCGAAGAATATATTTTTATTCTGAAAGCCACATCGATATCCCAATTTCAGTGCTGTTTCAGGAAACTTCACTTCCACATTTGTTATTCAAATGGACATGGACCCTTCATCCCCTCTTTATGCTGGTGACATGTATGAAGGTAGGGGCTGCCTGACTGATTCCTTAGCTAAACAAGACGCCTCCTGTGTGTTGACCAACCGTGATGGAGGGGATTGCCTGTTTAGCTAACTGAGCAAGATAGCCAGCCGTCTTCATCATGTGGTGACATAGAGGTGGAGGTGTTCTCCGTTATGTCAGAATGAATGTAGACAAGCAGATTTCTACACCAGTTGTGAAATGGGAACACTTGGAGGAGCGTCTGTAAACATACCGACAAAACAGTTGATCAACAAGCATAGTTAGTAGGGTGATTGTATTGTTTATAACCGCATTAAAATCATCATTATGTGCAGTAGTTATCTGTGTGCATAAAATTTATGGCTTAATAGGCTATTAAACAATTGCCGATTTTCTTGTGAATATCCGATTGCCCATTGTTTGCCCATTGTCGTTTTGTGTACAGTTGTGCTCAAAAGTTTACATATCCCAACAGAATTTTTGCTTTCTTGTCCTTTTTTCAGAAAATATGAATGATAACACCAAACTTTTTCTCCACTCATGGTAGTGGTTGTGTGAAGCCATTTATTGTCAAACTACTGTGATTTCTCTTTTTAAATCATAATGACAACCCAAAACATCCAAATGACCCTGATCAAAAGTTCAGATACCCTGGTGATTTTGACCTGATAATATGCACAGAAGTTGACACAAATGGGTTTGAATGGCTAGTAAAGGTAACATCCTCACCTGTGACCTGTTTGTAATCACTGTGTTCGCATAAAAGCTGAGTGAGTTTCTTGGATCCAGACAGACTCTTGCATCGTTTATTCAGCCACTGATGTTTCTGGCTTGTGAGTCATGGGGAAAGCAAAAGAATTGTCAACAGATCTATGGGAAAAGGTAGTTGAACTGTATAAAACAGGAAAGGGATACAAAAAGATATCCAAGGAATTGATAATGCCAGTCAGCAGCGTTCAAACTGTGATTAACAAATGGAAAATCAGGGGCTCTGTAAAAACAAAACCACGGTCAGGTAGACCAACAAAGGTTTAGTCCACAACTGCCAGGAAAATTGTTTGGGATGCAAAGAAACACCCACAAATAACATCAGCTGAAATACAGGACTCTTTGAAAACTAGTGGTATGGCTGTTTCAAGATGCACAATAAGGAAGCACTTGAAGAAAAAGGGGCTGCATGGTCGAGTCGCTAGAAGAAAGTCATTAGTGCTCAAATGCCACAAAGTGTTTAGCCTAAAATACAAAAATCAGCACAGAGACAAGCCTCAAAAGTTATGGAACAAGGTAATTTATAGTGATGAGACCAAAATTAAACAAGCCTATGATGAAAGGAACACCATTCCTATTGTAAAGCACGGAGGTGGATCGCTGATGTTTTGTGGATGTGTGCCTTTGTAGGCACAGGAAACTTGGTCAAAGTTGAAGGAAAGATGAATGCAGCACATATCAGCAAATATTGGAGGCAAATTTGCAATCATCAGCCCGTAAGCTGCGCATGGGACGTACTTGGACGTTCCAACATGACAACGATCCAAAACACATGGCCAAGTCGACCTGTCATTGACCACAGCAGAACAAAGTGAAGGTTCTGGAGTGGCCATCTCAGTGTCGTGACCTCAATATCATAGAGCCATTGTGGGGTGATCTCAAGAGCGCAGTTCATGCTTGACAACCCAGGAATTTACAAGAACTGGAGGCTTTTTTCCAAGAAGAGTGGGCAGCTTTACCATCTGAGAAAATAAAGAACCTCATCCACAACTACCGCAAAAGATTTCAACCTTTCATTGATGTTAGAGAGGGCAATACATGGTACTAAGAAATGGGGTATGTGAACTTTTGATTTAAAAAGAGCAAACACAGTAGTTTGACAATAAATGGCTTCACCCAACCACTAACCATGAGTGGACAAAAAGTTTTGGTGTTACCATTCATATTCTCTGAAAAAAGTCCAAGAAAGCAAAAATTCTTCCGGGGTATGTAGACTTTTGAGCACAACTGTAAATGTTAGTGATGAGCGAATGTACTCTGATATGGTGTTATATGAGCACGCTCGTGTGCTATCTGAGCGTCTTGGGAGTGTTCGAAAAATATTTTCGAGTCCCCGTGACTGCATGTTTCAGAGCTGTTCGGCAGCTGCCTGCAACAAGGATTGCCTAACAATCAGGCCACCATCCCTGCAAGTGTTGTGGCTGACGAACAGCTCTGAAACATGCAGCCACGGGGACTCGAAAATATTTTTCGAGCACGCCCAAGACACTCGGTTAGCCCACGAGCGTGCTCATACAAAAAAAATAAAAACTCTTTGTGATTACACTCTTTTTGCGATGTCACGACCTCTTGTATTTGATGCATTTCCAAAAGTTGCTAAATGAGTAGCAGATTGAGAGAAAAGGTAAGGACTGTTTTACAGAAGATCGCTAATGAGAGAAGAAGCCAGTAACAGAAAGTAGCTGATAGGAGGGAGGTTGAAGGGTCAGAAAGCAGCAGGTGACTTCACTGCCACATGGTAAGGTGGGTGTTTTGCTGTGGACATCTAGTGAGGTAGATGTTGGGGCAGTAAACAGAGGTTTGTGGGCCGTAACTTCAGAGGTCGGTAAGCAGCAGATGGCTTGTGTGGGAGAAGTCTGGTGTTGTGCAGCAGATAGCTGGATGGAGGGAAGTTAGGAATAGTGAGAAGCAAGTACCTTGTAGGAGAAGCTATGAACGATTGGCTCCTTTGATAGAGCAGTCTGAATATGGCTCACACAAAACAACTGTAGTACCGTTATTCCCCTATTATTAGAAAAGGCAGACATAAGTTTGTAAAGGTTTTTGTTGCAGATTACTTGTGTCCCCAGGCACATTTCAGTATATAAAGACAAACTGCGCCTTATTCGCCGTATTTGTGTCAAGCGCTAAGTCTCCGCGGCTGTTCTTGCTGTCTGTTGTTGTTTGCACTGCTGACAGCACTGCAGCCGATGACTAAGCTCGGCGGCTCTGCCTGTGTAGACAGTATGAGATGCTGAAATCACAAACTGCACCTGAGGACACAACTTTCCTGAAAATTCAAACCCCCCTTTGAGGACCCTTCAACTCTCCTTACATGTCTGTTATAAATACTTCTAATCTCCTTGAAGTTGCAATTATGGGACATCTCTTCTAATAACTGTGTGTTGTGATAGTCCTCTGTTATCCCTCCTGTTTATGGTTCAATAGAAAACTGGGGGTTATTAGTCAAAGGGGTGTGTCCCTACTTAGTCTGATATTGTCAGCCCTGATTGGACAGTCAGTCGGAGGCGGGACTCCCTCCCTACTAATATCACCCAGCTGTGATTGGTGCTTACATGTCTAGGAGTAGCGGAGGAAAGCCATAATGCAGAGCTCTAACGAAAGATCCCCAGGATTTGATATTTCATTGAGAATGCAATTATTTACTAAAACAGACCATAAATATGAATACATATTAGACCATGGAACATCTACCTATCTTCCATTAAATTATTTTTCTATCTTCTGTTTTTTCTGCAGTCTTCCGAGAGTCTGAGTGTGACTCCTCTGATGCAAAACGACTTGACATCCTAGAAGCTGCTCCTCCCCCGTCCCTGTGCGTTTCCTACAACATATCAGAGGGGTACGTTCAACCACGGGAACCTTTTTATGAGTGAGGTGCTATGTGATGGCACCAGCAGAAACAATGGACTCAAACTAATCTGTATAATGAAATATAGTCAAACAGGTTGTGAAATTAATAATATACATTCAATACATCATTCAGAAAAAATGGATTTAAAAGAAAGCATATTCACTTTGTTCCATGTAGTTTATATAATTGCTTTATAACTGTATGGTCTTCTGTAATAGTTGTTACTGACGTTCTCCCATTCCGTTCCACAACTATCTCAGTCGTAAGCCACTGTAGGATATCACAGATGCAGTGGCTGCTTAGATAGAATGCTATTAAACATGTGGCCTAGGGATATGGTGTTGACCCCAGTGCCTCAGTCTAAAAGTACTAAGACGCCTGGGGCCAACTGAGCTTCCAACAGCTGGAGAGACGCTGTCAGAAAAACGACCCAGTTTTATTCATATATTTTAACCCCTTACCGACATTTGATGTACTGATATGTATCTTTCCCTGCACAAGACGGCTGATTTTAATCGATTGATGTTTGCCTCTAACAGCCGCGGGTGGAGCGGAGTTCCTTCCGTGGATGTTTACCTGTTAAATCTTGCTGTCAATCTCTGAATAAGGGGAACGGGGGGTGCATTGTTCCATGCTCTCATCGGCACTTCCGTGACGCTGTCATGACAGCGCACCAATGAGTTATCTTGTCAGCTGGGGGTATGCTGATGCCCCCTGTGCCTGTAATGTGATGCTCCTATGAAAGCCAGCCCATGGCTGCCATTCATAGGAGATCGTGAGTATAACTGTACATAGCAGTGCTATGTATACTACAAGCGATCAGACTATCGCAGCTTCAGGTCCTAAAAGGAGATTTTTAAATACAGTAAAAAATTAAAATTTAGGATAAGGTGAGGAAAAAACAAAAAAATAGCAATGTATTAAGGGGATAATGAGAGCATAGGTGCTTACTGATACAAGTATCTTTAATATTTTCTCAATTTTTATCCGTTTCTCCAGGTATCTGAATTTTGACACTTTAAAAATATCATTTTACATGCAACAACTTCAGAATCCCTCAGGGTTGTGGTCACTGTGGGTGGAAAACAACTTGAACTTTCCTGTAATTCTCACGGATGTGTTTGTACCTGAACAAGTCCAGGGGCTCTTTAAGGTACGATGGTTATTATGGCAGCTAGTGCCATTATACTATTTTATATATATATATATATATATATATATATATATATATATATATATATATATATATATATATGTATGTTTGGACACACCTTCTCATTCAAAGAGTTTTCTTTATTTTCATGACTATGAAAACTGTAGATTCACTCTGAAGGCATTAAAACTATGAATTAACACATGTGGAATTAGATAATTAACAAAAAAGTGTGGAACAGCTCAAAATACTGTGTGTCTTATATTCTAGGTTCTTCAAAGTAGCCACCTTTTGCTTTGATTACTGCTTCGCACACTCTTGGCATTCTCTTGATGAGCTTCAAGAGGTAGTTACTGGAAATGGTTTTCACTTCACAGGTGTGCCCTGTCAGGTTTAATAAGTGGGATTTCTTGCCTTATAAATGGGGTTGGGACCATCAGTTGTGTTGTGCAGAAGTCTGGTGGATACACAGCTGATAGTCCTACTGAATAGACTGTTAGAATTTGTATTATGGCAAGAACAAAGCTATGTAAAGAAAGACGAGTGGTCATCATTAATTTAAAAAATGATGGTCAGTCAGTCCGAAAAATTGGGAAAACTTTGAAAGTGTCCCCAAGTGCAGTGGCAAAAACGATCAAGCGCTACGAAGAAACTGGCTCACATGAGGACCGCCCCAGGAACGGAAGACCAAGAGTCACCTCTGCTGCGGAGGATAAGTTCATCCGAGTCACCAGCCTCAGAAATCGCAGGTTTGCAGCAGCTCAGATTAGAGACCAGGTCAATGCCACACAAAGTTCTAGCAGCAGACACATCTCTACAACAACTGTTAAGAGGAGACTTTGTGCAGCAGGCCTTCATGGTAAAATAGCTGCTAGGAAACCACTGCTAAGGACAGGCAACAAGCAGAAGAGACTTGTGTGGGCTAAAGAACACAAGGAATGGACATTAGACCAGTGGAAATCTGTGCTTTGGTCTGATGAGTCCAAATTTGAGATCTTTGGTTCCAATCACTGTGTCTTTGTGCGACGCAGAAAAAGTTAACGAATGGACTCTACATGCCTGGTTCCCACCGTGAAGCATGGAGGAGGAGGTGTGATGGTGTTGGGGGTGCTTTGCTGGTGACACTGTTGGGGATTTATTCAAAATTGAAGGCATACTGAACCAGCATGGCTACCACAGCATCTTGCAGCGGCATGCTATTCCATCCGGTTTGCGTTCAGTTGGACCATCATTTAATTTTCAACAGGACAATGACCCCAAACACACCTCCAGGCTCTGTAAGGGCTATTTGACCAAGAAGGAGAGTGATGGGGTGCTACGCCAGATGACCTTGCCTCCACACAGTCACCAGACATGAACCCAATCGAGATGGTTTGGGGTGAGCTGGACCGCAGAGTGAAGGCAAAAGGGCCAACAAGTGCTAAACATCTCTGAGAACTCCTTCAAGACTGTTGGAAGACCATTTCCGGTGACTACCTCTTGAAGCTCATCAAGAGAATGCCAAGAGTGTGCAAAGCAGTAATCAAAGCAAAAGGGTTTCACACTTTTTTGTTAATTATATAATTCCACATGTGTTAATTCATAGTTTTGATGCCTTCAGAGTGAATCAACAATTTTCATAGTTATGAAAATAAAGAAAACTCTGAATGAGGATGTGTCTCAAACTTTTGGTCTGTCTGTTCGTGTGTGTGTGTGTGTGTATATATATATATTATCTATATATAATCTATATATCTATATATTATCTACATATATATCTATATATTTATCTCTATCATATAAACTAGTTATTAAGATATCTACTAGGAGTAGACCACCTTTTATTCTACATTTTTCTTTATCGCTTCATTGGGGGACACAGATTACCATGGGTGTATGCTGCTGCTGCTAGGAGGCTGACACTATGCAAAACAAGAAAATTAGCTCCTCCCCGGCAGTATGCCCCCACCGACAGACACCAAGTACATCAGTTTGTGCTTAGTGTCTGTAGGAGGCGGACCGGGATCTCCCCAGATCCGCATTTAACGATTTATTTTTCCTTTTTAGGTTTTAGTTGTGTGTATTAATTTTTTCCATTTATTTTTTCAGATTCAGCATCAGGAAACAGGATGAGAGTTCATCCTGCTTTTCCATATCAGGCGGCTGAGCGAGCAATGTGGTATTGCCCACATCGCAACTCTCAGGACCGCAGGCAGGACCTTTCCCTATCACCCTCGGGTGCTATGGGCTATTGACGGCTGGCCGGTCCTAGCCGATTCCCCTCCTCACCCCTCTCCCGGGACAGGGCTGAGAGGAAGACAGCGGTGACGTTTCCCCTGCCAGCAAGAGATTGGCGCCGTCTTCTGCACCATGCGGACTTGGTGCGGGTACAGAGGATCTTCTCTCCCAGCAGCCTGCTCTCTATACGTGGGTCCCTGCGTTCATCCTCATCAGGGACGTCAGGTAAGCTGTCTGCATGTCCCCTCCAGCCCCGCTCTCAAAATGGACCCAAGCCGACCCATTCAGCCCTGCAGCCGTCACAGGCAATACAGCAACCCCGGTTTGAAACTCCCACCCTGCAATCGCTCCACATTGAAGTTATCAGTGTGGGCGCCCCTCATTGCCGGTTTGAAATTTCCACCCCCTTTTTCCCCGGGCGCTCTGTCAGGCTTGCGCCTCTCCTGCTTATATCCGGGGGGGGGTCCAGCGGTGGTTTCTGCGGGTAGCAGCCTACATGGTCCCCTCATTATCCCTGCGATCGCGGGCTTCGGGTGCGCCGTTGCACGTTAGCCTCAGGGGGAGACGCTTTCACTTTCAGTTTGAAAGCTTCTTCCTCCCTCTCTGCGCGCTTTATTAGCGCATTTCTTAGCCCATCACAGGGCTGCTTTTGCTTCAGCGCCGTCAGTCTCTGACCTTAACCGCGCCCCCCTCGGTCGTCATCCAATCACGCGGCTCGGCTGTTAAGCCCCGCCCACCGCCAGCGTTATCCTGGCATTTCTGGGATATCACTCTCTCTCCCTTCATCGGATCTCCTCTTGGGGGACACAACGGTGTTTTGCTCCGCATCTGAACATCGGTAGGCTCGGCGCTGTTATAGTCTGACGCTACAATTAGCTCCCCACGGCAGTCCCCTATCAGGTTAGCGCTACTGCCGCATAGACATATGCCCAACCCTGCAAGGGCTCTCTGTTCTAGACCCACCGCTATTCACTACGCCTGCGCGCGCTGTAAAAAGAAATGGGCATCAGGTCAGTCGTCTCCTTTCTGCCCATCCTGCAGCCCTTCCACCATGTCTGCCCCTCAGGAGCAGTCAGAGACCCGAAACGAGAGCACTCCACCCCCTGAGTGGGCCGTTGCAATGTCTGTCGGTCTCTGACTTGACTAAAGTTTCTCAGTCTCTGGTCCAGGTCTTAGAATGGTTGCCTCAGCTATCCTGTGCGCCGACCGCCCCTCACGGTGAGTCGCCTGCACTTGACCGCGACCTTCAGACGGACAGGCCGGGTAGGGGTTCTAGGAAGCGGGCTCTGTCTGGCTCTTCTCCCAGCTCGCAAGGTCCTTCCGCTATACCCAGGCTACGCTCTTCGTCTCCCTCATCAGCAGACGACCCTAGGTCAGACAATGATTCCCAATCTGGATCTGACTCAGAGGCGGACAACATAGCTAGAACACGGGACATGGTGGATAGTCTCATATCGGCTATCTTCCAAACCCTCAAAATAAAGGAGAATAAGGCACCCCCTCAGGAATGCTCTGTGTCTTTTAAGCGAGTGAGGCCTCCCTCTTGAACCTTTCCTAGTCACAAGGAGTTCGACACTTCCTTAGCCAATCACTGGGAACACCCTGAGAAGCGGTTTTCAGGCCGCAAGTACTTAGATGTGCTATATCCCTTCGATGCGGATCTAGTCACAAAATGGACTAAAGCTCCCGAGGTAGATCCACCAGTTTCCCGTCTTTCCTCCTATCCCTTCCGGACGGAGCTTCGCTTAAAGATCCGACAGACAGGCAAATAGAATCGCTGGCTAAGTCAATTTTTGAGGCATCCGGCGCCTCCCTCTGTCCTATTTTCACCTCTGCTTGGGTGGCGAAAGTGCATCTTAGCGGCAGCACCTCAGGACGACCTGGCAGATTTAGCAGACCAAATTAATCATGCGGTTAAATAACTTTTGGCCGCCTCCTTGGACGCGGCCGGGTTTGTAGCAAGAGCTAACAGCAACATAGTAGCCATACGCCGCATCCTTTGGTTGAAGTTGTGGAGTGCGGACACCACCTCAAAAAAGTCGCTCACCAACCTGGCATTTCACGGCTCTAGGCTCTTTGGCGTCTAGCTGGATCAGATAATTTCGGATGCCACTGGTGGTAAAAGTACCCCCCTTCCTCAGTCCCGGCCTAGAAGGTTTTTCAACAGAAAGGCTGCTTGGCCGTTTAGGTCCTTTCGCCCCTTCTCCTCCACAGAAGGTTCATCCCAGCAGGACCGGCCCTCTGCTTCCAGATACGGAAAAACCATCATATAAGCCTGCTCCCCGCTGGAGGGCAAGAGGTCAGCCCTCCAGGTCTTCAGGCTCCCGGTCCGGCAGATTTTCTTCTAAGTGACGGGTCACCCCCACCTGGAAATTCTTCCAGGGTGGGAGGCAGACTTTCCTCTTTCAGGGACGCATGGCTGTCTGTTGTTAACGACGCTTGGGTCAGGGAAATCATCACATCCGGATACAAAATCGAATTTTCTTTCCCCCCAAACAGTCGCTTCTTCCTGTCTTGACCCCCAAGACAGCGGTCCCAGATTCCAGGGTTCCTTCAGGTTGTCTCCTCACTTCTTTCCGCAGGGGTTATCGTTCCCGTTCCTTCAAACGAACGGTTTTCAGGGTTCTACTCGAACCTCTTCGTAGTCCCAAAAAAAGACGGCTCCCTTCGTCCAATTTTGGACCTCAAGTTGCTCAACCGCCACGTGAGGATCATCCACTTCAAGATGGAGTCCCTGCGCTCTGTAATAGCCTCGATGGAACCAGGAGAGTTCCTCTGCTCTGTGGACATACAAGGATGCCTACCTTCACATCCCTATTTGTTTGCAACATCAGAGATATCGCAGCTTTGCGATTCAGGACTATCACTATCAGTTCACGGCCCTTCCCTTCGGCCTAGCCTCCGCTCCCCGTGTCTTTACGAAGGTGATGGCAACAGTCATGGCCATCCTTCGATCCAGGGGGATTCTCATCATCCTTTATCTGGACGATCTCCTGATCAAGGGCTCGTCCCACCAAGACTGTCTTCAAAGTCTTCAGATAACCCTGGATGCTATCGACCGCCTCGGATGGATAGTCAACAGAGAAGTCCATCCTGCACCCTACCCAGCGTCTGACCTTTTTGGGCATGGAATTCGACACGAATCTAACCCGAGTGTTTCTACCGAAGGACAAATTTTCAGCCCTTTGCAAGGGGATCCGATCCCTAAAACGCTCGAGGGCCATTCCCCCTTTGGTCCTGCATGAGAGTCCTGGGGCAGATGATAGCTTCCATGGAAGCAGTACCTTTCGCACAATTTCACACTCGCCTCTCCAGCTGTTCCTCCTTTCAGTCTGGGACAAGACTTCTTTTTCTCTGGACCGTCCCATTATCCTTCCGCTCAGAGTAAGACAGTCGCTGAATTGGTGGACATTGCCGGCGGCAGTTCTCCAGGGAAGGTCCTTTCTTCCACCTCAGTGGCAAGTCATCAGCACCGATGCCAGTCTCCTAGGATGGGGGGCGGTTTTCCATCGGAAAACGGCGCAAGGGCGCTGGAACGCCCAGGAGACTCTTCTTCCCATCAACCTTCTGGAAATCGGAGCAATCTTCCTTGCTCTCCTTCGTTGGCAGCCTCTCCTCTTAGGCAAACCAGTCCGCATTCAGTCAGACAACGCCACGGCCGTGGCGTACATAAACCACCAAGGCGGTACTCACAGCAAGTAGGTAATGTCAGAAGTGGCAAAGATACTGCGTTGGGCAGAGCATCACGTTCCGGCGATCTCAGCCGTTCACATTCCAGGGGTGGAAAATTGGGCAGCCGACTTCTTAAGTCGCCAGGGTTTAGCGTCAGGCGAATGGTCCGTTCACCCCACAGTCTTCAATCAGATATGCCAGCGTTGGGGCATCCCGGACGTCAATCTCATGGCATCTCGGATGAACAACAAAGTTCCTCACTTTGTAGCCAGGTCCAGGGATCCTCTAGCCATCAGTTGCGACACCCTGGTAATTCTGTGGTCCCAGTTCCAACTGCATTACCTGTTTCCTCCCCTTGCCCTGATCCCAAGGGTGGTCAAGAAGATAAAGTCAGAAGGCATCCCAGTAATTCTGGTGGCTCCAGACTGGCCAAGACGACCTTGGCACGTGGAGTTGGTGAACATGCTCGCGGATGTCCCCTGGAGGCTTCCAGACCGTCGAGATCTTCTCTCATAAGACCCCCTTTTCCACCAGAATTCTCAGTCTGAGTTTAACGGCATGGCCGTTGAGGCCGCGATAATGAGAGAATTAGGGTTTTCCAGCCGGGTCATTCAAACCATGATCAGAGCTAGGAAGCCAGCCTCCTCCCGCATTTACCATAGGTACTGGAAGGCCTTTTTCCGTTGGTGCGATAATTATGTTTTTCCGTTGTCATTCTCCATTCCATCCATACTTAGTTTCCTCCAGTCCGGTTTGGATGCGGGCCTGTCCCTCAAAGGCCAGGTATCTGCTCTGGCGATTCTCTTCCAGAAGGATCTGGCCTCCTTACCGCAGGTGAAGACTTTACTCCAAGGAGTCGCCCATGTGGCTCCTCCTCATCATTCTCCGATAGATCCGTGGGATCTCAATCTAGTTCTTGGCGCTCTCCAAAAGGCGCCATTCTAACCTATCCAGGACATTCCTCTGTCCCTTCTCTCATGGAAGGTGGCTTTCCTCATCGCCATTACATCCATCAGGAGAGTTTCTGAGCTGGCGGCTTTATCCTGTCGTTCCCAGTACCTAATCCTCCACCAGGATAAGGTCGTTCTCAGACCAGTTCCCTTCTTCCTTCCAAAAGTGGTATCCCGTTTCACATTAACGAGGATATCGTCCTTCCCTTGTTTTGTCCTGCGCCTGCTCATCCTCTGGAAAAGTCGCTCCACAAACTGGATGTAGTGAGAGCCTTGTGTGTCTACCTTGCCAGGACCGCTTCTTTTCGCCAATCCGATTCCCTGCTTGTCATCTCCGAAGGTCGCGGGAAAGAGCTTCCGGCATCCAAATCCACAATCGCTCGCTGGATTCGTTCTACCATTCTGGAAGCCTACCGACTTCAGGAAAAACGGCCCCCTCCGGGTGTGAGAGCCCACTCCACCCGGGCTGTAGGGGCTTCTTGGGCTGTGCGACACCAGGCTTCGGCCTTACAGCTTTGCAGAGCCGCGACCTGGTCGTCTTTGCATACCTTTGCGAGGTTCTACAGAGTTCATACCCAGGCCTCGTCTGATGCAGCTTTTGGTAGGAAGGTTCTGCAGGCGGCGGTAGCACATCGACCGACCTAAGCCCTGCCTCCTTTCCTTCCTTTATTGTTGTTTCCACCCTCGGGACTGCTTTGGAACGTCCCATGGTAATCTGTGTCCCCCAATGAAGCGATAAAGAAAGAAGGATTTTGGGTTCTTACCGTAAAATCTCTTTCTTGGAGCCTTCATTAGGGGACACAGCACCCTCCCTGTTTAAGTTGTACCGTGTTGGGTCTTCGAGTCCCTTGTTCGGTTGGTACATATGTTGAGAGTTTTTAGGTGCTTCTCCTACTGCTTTCTCACCAACTGAGGTACTTGGTGCCTGTCGGTGGGTGTATACTGTCGGGGAGGAGCTAATTTTCTTGTTTTGCATAGTGTCAGCCTTCTAGCAGCAGCAGCATACACCCATGGTAATCTGTGTCCCCCAATGAAGGCTCCAAGAAAGAGATTTTACGGTAAGAACCCAAAATCCCTCTTTTTTTCATCTCGACTCGGTGCATGCCCCATTTTTATTCGTTATTGCGGATCAGAATCGGCCATTCATGTCTATGGAGAATCATTGAAAATATTTTTTTTAAAAAAATGAAAACATCCATTTTCCATCAGTTTTCAAATAATTTATTGCTGTAACAACGGAGAAAAAAAGGTTCAGACAACATCCTTCATGTTTTATGAGTGAAAGAGGAATGCAAAACCGATGCCAAGCAGGAAAAATTGCTTTTTTTTTTTTTTTTTTTTAAATATCTGGAAAATGATATTGATGCTGGTATGCCCTTAATGCAAAAGATGCAGAAGATGCAGAACAGTGCCCTCATTTTATGATCTAAAGTTATTCTGAAAGAGTGTGTCCTGCCCTGTGCATTATATGAAAATACTTTTTCTTACCGCTTTACTAGTTATTCCTACTGGTAAAATTTGTAACATAACAGGTAATTTTATGTAGGAATGTCTTGTTACCCCAAAACATCAGCGTGGCCATTCGGTTAAGTGCACCTTCCCACCTACTTGGTTTCCATCCATGTCTCTGGCTTCTGTAAAGCCATAGCTGTCAGCCAATAAAGAGGAGGATGGAGATGAATGAAATGATGTAGGGTGGGAAGGAAGGTGCACTGAACTGTTCTGCCTAGACGGGGTGCACCAAGGTAATGTGCTTGATTTGAACAGTTGTTTCCTACATACTGTATATTACCTGTTATATAGGTTGAAAAAAAATACTTGGGTCCATGAAGTTCAACCTTTCTCCACTAGTTAGATTATCTATAGCCTACAACGCCATTTGTTGTGTGAAGAACATCACCACTTGTTCTCTTTCTTTCTATGTTGCATTACTCTCACCTGTTCAGATATGTATGCTAGGCCTTATAGGAAACGGCCTCATCGCTCTGAACTGGGGTCTGGATTTCAAAATAGGTTTGAATTTACTGATAGCCAGGACCCTCACTTATCCTAAAAGCAGAAAGCCGGAGTGTTCCCTCTGAACAGTATCATTCTCCTGTATGTGTCCTCCTGCACTCCAAAGACAAGCTGATAGGAAATGGAGATTGTGAGCCCCAATGGGGACAGTGATGATGTCTGTTAAGTGCTGTGGACTATGATGGTGCAGTATAAGCAAAGCAAAATAATTTAATTTGTAACGTGTTAAGATAATTTAGCGCAAATACGGACTGTAATGTCTGACTGAGCTTAGCTACCAGAAATTTGCTTTCTCCTAGAAGTGTTTACTAGAAAGCACCCTTCTTTTGTCAGGGGAGCCGGTAAGCCGCAGGCTTGATGCAATTTTTTTTTTTTTTTAAATAAACTTGAAGGATTTATCCAATACTGGTGAAACACTTAGTACCAGGGTGTTGCATACATTTTAAAAAATAGTCCATACTTCCTGGACTGGTGCTGCTCCTCCTCTTCCAGTGCTGTGCCCCCCCACCAGTTTCCGGTCATAAATAATTTCATGTGACAATTGCTTCCAGTCGGCAGCTACAGATCAGCCGCAGCCTTCACATTTTGCCTGTTGCTGCAGCAGATCAGCGGCGGCTGATTGGCTGCAGTAGTCATGTGACATTGTTAGGAGACCAGCTCTTGACACGGGGCTGTGAGCAGGGTCGTCACCAATCCGAGAACCTTTTTCTTTTCTTTTCTTTTAAATTTATACAGACTCTGGACCTTTAATAAGGAGTTGACGACCCCTTTATGGTAGAATGCCATTACATTGAGACATAACCTCATCTTCATTTTCTCTGTCATTGTGCAGATACTTAACTTCACTCACTTGCTGCCAATCCCACCAGGCTGCTGGGACATATGTACAATGAAAATCCGTGCCAAAGAATCTCCCTTGAATTTTTTGACCAACCTAATGTTGAGCACGTCATTGGGTGTTAAATTTGAGATTCCGATGCTTGTATATAAGGTGAGGTTTTTGTCTCCTGTATTTACATGCAGAAATGAGATATATTAAACAAAAGCTGTTGTGTTTTATGGACAAGTTTAGACTGCGGGCTTAGGCCTGTTTCACATTTCCGTTTGTTGCCATCAGTCAAAATCCGCGGTTTTGCAAAAAAAAAGCGGATCCGCCATTTTTTTTGGCGGATACGTTTTTCTCCCATTGACATGCATTAGCGGCGGATTTTGATTGATGGTCGCCCGTTGCATCTGTTTTTTGACAGATCCGTGAAAAATTTAGTGGTTCCCGGGCAGACCAGACGGACCCTGAAACGTTTGTTTTGGATTGACGGTCCGCTATTTTTAAGAGCGCATGCTCGGAAGATGTGCTCCGAGAAACATTTTAACCCTGAAATACCGTTCTGGAGGCGGCAAAGTCTCTCTCTCCATCTCCCTCTCCATCTTTTTTCCAGGCTCGTGTTCCTTTAAATTTCCACCACTACCTGATAATGTGGATCAGTCAAAAAAAAACGGATCCGGTGGCCTCCATTTGTGCCACAACGGAAACGAATCCGTTTTTTCACATTCTGGCGGATTTACACTGATGTCAAAAAGCGGAAATGTGAAAAAGTTCTTACTGGTTGTGCAAACTTTTTATTGACTTATACTTTACTTGTAGAATGCTGCAATAGCTGCTTTATCTACCTGAGAAATCTAACTTTTCTTTAAAGTGCACCTGTCACCTGTTATGGCCGATATAAGATGTGGCCACTGCCTTTCAGGGCTTATCTACAGCATTATAGAATGCTGTAGATAAGCCCTCGGTCCGACCTGAAAGATAAGAAAAATAATTTTTATTATACTCATCTGCGGAGCAGTCTGGTACGATGGGTGTCGCACGTCCGGGTCCGGCGCCTCCCATCTTCTTGCGATGCTGCCTTCCTGCTTGCGTCATGGCTCCCCGGCATCGCGCACCTGTACAGGCGCATTTCTCTGTCCTGTTGAAGGCAGAGCAAAGTACTGCTGACAACAGTGACCGGAGGTAAACTTTATACCTCCGATCACAGCTGAGCGCTTACGTTGTCTTTTGACAGTGTGGGAACCGTGGCTCTCTGAACGTCAGGGGTGATTTCACCGCCGATCAGAAGCAGTGTTTGTTATTCACATGACAGCATGGCAGACATTGGATGTTAGAGCCCCCATTCAAGTGAATGGTGTCCGGGTACTTTTCTAGTACCAGAACCCGAATTTTTTGTAACTGTTCGGCCGAACCCTCTGGACTTTAACATCCAGGTGTCCGCCAATCTCTAATTGTGTGCCTTTAACGGTTAATCTGTTAAATCCTGTTGTCAATTTCGGACAGTCTCATTTAAAACACTCACCGTCCGGGGGCGCATGTCATTCCACGCTCCCCTTTGCGCACCCGTGAGGTGATGGTGGGGTGCTGATGGGTTGTCTGTCATTACAATCATCCTGTGTATGCGAGCCTGTGGCTGTCATTCATAGGAGATTGTGATTTCTGCTATACATAGCAGTTCCGATGCACGGATAACCGCAGCTTGAAGACTCCTAAAAAGGAAATTATAAATACATTAAAAAATTTAAGAAAAAGTTTAAAATATTTAAAAAAAAATGAAAGAAACACATGTTCAAATCACCATTCCTTTTGACATGTTGAAAATGAAACCGATCAGTAAACGCCATAAGGTTTTTTTGGCAGCTGCAATATTGCAATAAAATGCAATATGAGGCGATAAAAACATTGTATAAAAAATAAGCCATCACCCAGCCACATATCCCCAAAAATTAAAACGATGTTAGCCTTGGAAAACAACAGTAAAAGCAAACAAAATTTTTCATGCAAATTTCTGAATTTTTTTTCATCACTTAAATTACCGGTAACTCCTTTGCGACATTGGCCGTACTATCCCGTCCATGTGCCCTGGGACTTAATGCCCATGGACGGGATAGTACATTATAGCGATTAACTGCGCTCACGGGGAGAGCGCCGCTGATTGCGGCCGGGTGTCAGCGGATTATTACCGCTCATACCCGGCACTATGTGTCAGGGGCAAACACGATCGCAGTGTACCAGGGGTTTAGAGAAGCAGGGGAGGGGGATCCCTCCGTGCTTCTCTGCGACCCCCAGCGCAGCGCGATGTGCTGCGCTGCTCTGGGGACCTCCTTTCCTGCAGGTCCCCTGATGCAATATAGCTGCGGAGGCGGCTTCCTCAGTGCCTGTAGAGTGCAGGCATGAGGAAACCTTGTGCTGATCTGACAAATGACAGTGATGTCCCCCCCCGGGACAATGTAATAAAGTTAAAAAAAAAAAAAGTGTAAAAATAATTTCTAAAAAATCGTTTAAATAAATTAAAAAAAAAAAAAAAAAAAATGTTCCTAAAATTCATTTTTTGGAAATAAAAAAACAAGCAAAAGTACACATATTTAGTATCGCCGCATCCGTATCGACCCACCCTATAAAACTGTCCCATTAGTTAACCCTTTTAGCAAACTCCTTAAAAAATAAAAAACAAAGCAAAAAGCAACGCTTTATTATCATACCGCAGAACAAAAAGTGCAATAATGCACGATCAAAAAGATGGATATAAATAACCATGGTACCGCTGAAAACGTCTTCTTGTCCCGCAAAAAACGAGCCGCCATACAGCATCATCAGTGAAAAAATAAAAAAAGTTATAGCTCGCAGAATAAAGCGATGCAAAAATAATTATTTTTTATATAAAATTGTTTTTATTGTATAAAAGCGCCAAAACATAAAAAAAGACATAAATGAGGTATCGCTGTAACCGTATTGACCCGAAGAATAAAACCGCTTTATCAATTTTACCACACGCGGAACGGTTTAAACGTACCCCCCAAAAGAAATTCATGAAATGCTGGTTTTTGTTCATTCTGCGTACAAAAAATCGGAATAAAAAGCAATCAAAAAATGTCACGTACCCGAAAATGGTACCAATAAAAACGTCAACTTGTCCTGCAAAAAATAAGACCTCACATGACTCAGTGGGTCAAAATATGGAAAAATTATAGCTCTCAAAATGTGGTGATGCAAAAACTATTTTTACGATAAAAAGCGTCTTTTAGCGTGCGACAGCTGCCAAACATAAAAACCCGCTAAAAATAGTAAATCAAACCCCCCTTTATCACTCCCTTAGTTAGGGAAAAATAATAAAAGTAAAAAAATGTATTTATTTCCATTTTCCCATTAGGGTTGGAGTTAGAATTGGGGGTTTCCACATAAGGTGCACTCCAATCGCAACATGGCGTCTGATCTCAATTCCAGCCAATTCTGCGTTGAAAAAGTCAAACGGTGCTCCTTCCCTTCCAAGCTCTGCCATGCGCTCAAACAGTGTTTTACCCCCACATATGGGGTATCAGCCTACTCAGGACTAATTGTAAAACAACTTTTGGGGTACAATTTCTCCTGTTACCCTTAGGAAAATAAAAAATTGGGTTGCAAAAATATCATTTTTGTGGAAAAAAAATAAGATTTTTTTATTTTCACGCCCGGGAATTATAAACTTCTGTGAAGCACTTTGGGATTCAAAGTGCTCACCACACATCTAGAGAAGTTCCTTGGGGGGGTCTAGTTTCCAAAATGGGGCCACTTGTGGGGAGTTTCAACAGTTTAGGTACATCAGTGGCTCTCCAAACGCGACATGCCCCCCCCCAGACCATTCCATCAAAGTCTGCATTTCAAAACGTCACTACTTCCCTTCCAAGCCCTGACGTGTACCCATATAGTAGTTTTCTCCCACATATGGGGTATCTGCATACTCGGGACAAATTGGACAACAACTTTTGGGGTCCAATTTCTCTTGTTACCCTTGGAAAAATAAAAAAAATTGGAGACTAAAAGATCATGTTTGTGGAAAAAATATGATTCTTTTTATTTTCACCCCCGGGCGTTATAAACTTCTGTAAAGCCCTTGGGGGTCAAAGTACAAGTTCCTTGGTAGGTCTAGTTTCCAAAATGGGGTCATTTGTGGGGAGGTTTCCACTGTTTAGGCACATCAGGGGCTTTCCAAACTCGGCATGGCGTCCGATCCCAAATCTAGCCAAAAAATTCAAATGGCGCTGCTTCCCTTCCGAGCTCTGCCATGCGCCCAAATAGTGGTTTACCCCCACATATGGGGTATCAGCGTACTCAGGACAAATTGCACAATAACTTTTGGGGTCATGTTACCCTTGGAAAAATAAAAATTGAGGGTGAAAAGATCATTTTTGTGGAAAAAATATGATTTTTTAACTTTACGGCTGTACGTTATAAACTTCTGTGAAGCCCTTGGGGGTTCAGAGTTCTCACCACATATCTATATAAGTTCCTTGGGGCATCTAGTTTCCAAAATGGAGTCACTTTTGGGGGGTTTCCACTTTTTAGGCACATCAGGGGATCTCCAAACGTGACACGGCGTCCGATCTCAATTTCAGCCAATTTTGCATTGAAAAAGTCAAACGGCACTCCTTCCCTTCTGAGCTCTGCCATGCGCTGAAACAGTGGTTTCCCCCAACATATCAGGTATCAGCGTACTCAGGACAAATTGTGCAATAACTTTTGCAGTCCAATTTCTCCTGTTATCCTTGGTAAAATAAAAAAAAATTGGACCTGAAGTAATTTTTTTGTGAAAAAAAGTTAAATGTTCATTTTTTTTTTTAACATTCAAAAAATTCCTGTGAAGTACCTGAAGGGTTAATAAACCTATTGAATGTGGTTTTGAGCACCTTGAGGGGTACAGTTTTTAGAATGGTGTCACTTTTGGGGTGTTTCCACTGTTTAGGCACATCAGGGGATCTCCAAACGTGACATGTCGTCCGATCTCAATTCCAGCCAATTTTGCATTGAAAAAGTCAAACGGCACTCCTTCCCTTCTAAGCTCTGCCGTGTGCCGAAACAGTGGTTCCCCCCCACATATGGGGTATCAGCGTACTCAGGACAAATTGCACAATAACTTTTGGGGTCATGTTACCCTTGGAAAAATAAAAATTGAGGGTGAAAAGATCATTTTTGTGGAAAAAATATGATTTTTTAACTTTACGGCTGTACGTTATAAACTTCTGTGAAGCCCTTGGGGGTTCAAAGTTCTCACCACATATCTATATAAGTTCCTTGGGGCGTCTAGTTTCCAAAATGGAGTCACTTTTGGGGGGTTTCCACTTTTTAAGCACATCAGGGGATCTCCAAACGTGACATGGCGTCCGATCTCAATTCCAGCCAATTTTGCATTGAAAAAGTCAAACGGCACTCCTTCCCTTCTGAGCTCTGCCATGCGCCGAAACAGTGGTTCCCCCCCACATATCAGGTATCAGCGTACTCAGGACAAATTGTGCAATAACTTTTGCAGTCCAATTTCTCCTGTTATCCTTGATAAAATAAAAAAAATTGGACCTGAAGTAATTTTTTTGTGAAAAAAAGTTAAATGTTCATTTTTTTTTTTTTTAACATTCAAAAAATTCCTGTGAAGTACCTGAAGGGTTAATAAACTTATTGAATGTGGTTTTGAGCACCTTGAGGGGTACAGTTTTTAGAATGGTGTCACTTTTGGGTGTTTTCTATCATATAGACTCCTCAAAGTGACTTCAAATGTGATGTGTTCTGTAAAAATAAAATGGTGTTGCAAAAATGAAAAATCGTTGGTCAACTTTTAACCCTTAACTTCCTAACAAAAAAAAATATTGGTTCCAAAATTGTGCTGATGTAAAGTAAACATATGGGAAATGTTATTGTTTTTTTGTGTGCCATATTTCTGATTTAAAGGGAATCTGTCACCCTTTTTTTGGCCTATTAGCTGCCAGCATAGACGTTGGGGGCTTATCTACAGCATTCTGTAATGCTGTAGATAAGCCCTCGATGTAACCTGAAAGAGAAGAAAAACTAGTTAGATTATACTCACCAAGGTGGGCGGTCTGGTCCGATGAGTGTTGCTGTCCGGTCCGGCGCCTCCCTTCATGCGATGACGCCCGCTTCTCCCGTCTTGAAATGGCTCCGGCGCAGGCACATTGCTCTGCCTTGTTGAGGGCAGAGCAGAGTCCTCCAGTGCGCAGGCGTCGGGAGAGGTCTGGCGCCTGCGTACTGCAGAACTCTGCTCTGCCCTCAACAGGGCAGAGCAATGCGCCTGCGCCGTAGCCATTTCAGGACGGGAGAAGAGGGCGTCATCGCATGAAGAAGGGAGGCGCCGGACCGGACCGCCCACCTCGGTGAGTATAATATAACGTGTTTTTCTTCTTTTTCAGGTTACATCGGGGGCTTATCTACAGCATTACAGAATGCTGTAGATAAGCCCCCGATGTCTATGCCGGCAGCTGATAGGCCAAAAAACGGGTGACAGATTCCCTTTAAGGGCATAAAAATTCAAAGTTGGAAAATTGCGAAAATTTCAACAAATTTCCATTTTTCTCACAAACACAAGTTATATGAATTAAATTTTACCACTAACATGAAGTACCAATATGTCACAAGAAGCAATGTCAGAATTACCGGGATCCATGGAAGCGTTCCAGAGTTATTACCTCATAAAGGAACAGTGGTCAGAATTGTAAATATTGGCCCGGTCATGAACGTGCAAACCACCCTTGGGGGTAAAGGGGCTAAAAAATAACAAAGCAAAAAAAATATACGTGTTTGGTATCTGCATACACTAGTATTTACAGGTAAATTTTGCCATACGACCATGGTAAATAATAAAAAAAAAAAAAACAACAACACAGAAATCAATTGTGGAATTGCACTTGGAATTTTTTTAACCATTTTTCACTACGCTATATGGTAAAATGAATGGTGTCATCGAAAAGTAAAACTCGTCCTGCCAAAAATAGAAGCCCGCTTACGGCCATCTAAAAAAGTTATGGCTCTTGTAAGAAAAAGGGGAAAAAAATGGATGATAGGCTCAAGGGTGAAGGGGTTAAGCACCTCGTTTTCACATATTTTAGCAATCAAATATTTGTCACCTAATGTTTTAAATTGAGTTTAGTCCAAGTGGGTGTTATTAGATATTAGTATTTCCAGAACTTTTGTGCTGTGTAATATATCTTCAGTGCTAATTTAGGCTGCACACTCCTCCTGGTAGTACCTGTAGACAGAGGTCATGCGACCTTGATGACATCATCACATTTCCTTCTACACTTCTGTGTTGCTTACTTATGATTGGTCAGTGTTGTACAGGAGGCAGAAGTGCACATCCTCAGTGAAAAATATCGAAGAACACCCACTTCTACTTAACTAATATTAACTCATTAGGTGCAAAATATTTGATTGCTAATGTCTCCCCAATGGGGGGGGGGGGAGGTGAAATTAAGCCTCCTGACTTGAGGGTATGTGCACACGTTGCGGATTTGTCTGCGGATCCGCAGCGGATTAGTTTTAAATGGGATGTATAGTACCATGTTATCCCATGGAATACAAAAACCGCTGTGCACATGCTGCAGAAAATTCCGCGCAGAAACGCAGCGGTTTCTTTTCCGCAGCATGTCAATTCTTTGTGCGGATTCTGCAATGTTTATTCGGTCGTCCATGACAGCACCACCTGAGAGAGGGATCCGCCCTTCCTAGGAACAGGAAAACCTACAGATACAAAAGGGCGGCACCTCTCCCACGCATCAGTTGGTTTCCTGTTCCTAAGAAGGACAGAACTCCCTACAGATCGTCCGTCATGGATAACCGAATTCCCAGGCCAGCGGACCGACTCAGGTAGCGGGGGGTTCTCCTACCTCGGTCTCACTGGGGGCCCTAGATGCGCCACGGTGGGTCCGGGTAGGATTTCCACGGCAGTGGTAAGAGCAGGCGGAGACAGGGTCCGGTGGGCGCCTTCTCCATGGGCCGGTGAGGTAAGCGGTGTCCCCCTGTGTCTCCTTCCCCCTGGGCGGTGCGGTCCCTTGCCGCGCGTCCCCGTGGCCTCTGTCGCGCGGCGGAAGTGACGCGGCGGAGGGGGCGGAGCCTAGCGCCGAAACCGGAAGTCGGATGCCGGTCGACTTCCGGTTGTGGGGGACGCGCGCCGATGCGCGCCCGCCTCCTGAGGGGGCCGGGCGGGCCTGAAGGGGAGGGGGAGGATCGCGGGGAGCGGTCCAATGGGGGGCCCGAACACCGGACGGAGCTCCTGCTGATCCGGAGGGGAAGCCTTCTTAAGACAGAAGGCGTTGCTGCTGAGGTGCTTCTGGAGGCCCAGCGATGGACACAACAGAAGCCCCCATGGATCCACAAGAGGTGCAGCCCGTGGCAAAGCACCCCAGTGACCAGCCTAAGAGGCGGAAGGAGGGATGTTCGAGTGGGAGCCACAGTAGTTCCTCTAGGCCAAAGGATCCTCCTGCAGCCCCCCATGATCCGGTACCTGTCCTCATCTGCAAGGGTAAGAGATCTGCGAGAATGTACCCTGATGCAGTGTCCCCTTATGTGTTTGATTCTCAGGGGAAGAAGGCCACAGGGAAGCAGAAGCACAAGGAATGTGCCCTCTGTAGTTGCCCCTTACCAGATGGCCACCCTAAGAGATTGTGTCAGTCTTGCGTGAGACAGACGGTAGGGACGGAGATGAGGGGTAGAACATGAGTGGAGTATCAGACTCTTACACTCTTCCCTATTTATGCAGGTAGCGGAAGAAGCTCCAAGCTTCGCTACAGACCTGAGGCAATTAATCAGGACTGAAATAAAAGCCCTATCAAAAGAAGATTCTTCTAAAAGAAGACGGGCTAGTGTTTCAGGCTCAGAATCTTCAGTCGGCCCTAGGAGGGAAGATATCTCCTCAGAGTCCTCGGCCTCCTCTTCTTCTTCCGAAGAGGATTCCAGCCGGTTCTGTTTTCCCTTGGACCAAATGGATAAATTAATTAAAACCATAAGGTCAACCATGGGGGTAGAAGAAAAAAAGACAGAATTATCTGCTCAGGACATTATGTTCGGGGGTCTAGACCCCAGAAAGCAAAGGACTTTTCCATTAAACGAAAGAGTCCAGAGCCTGATAGACAGGGAGTGGAAAAAAACGGAAAAAAGGGGTTCTATGCCGCCTGCTTTCAAGCGAAGATACCCCTTTGAGGACCCAGTAGTAAGTCGATGGGATAAGGCCCCCAAGCTCGATGCAGCGGTAGCTAAGGCCTCCAAAAAGTCATCTATACCCTTCGACGATATGGCCTCCTTTAAAGACCCCCTAGATAAAAAGGCAGATTCCTTTTTAAAGGGCACATGGGAGATGTCAGCAGGCGCCCTAAGGCCAGCAATAGCAGCCACGTGCGCAGCCAGATCCATGATGGTTTGGCTGGATCAATTGGACTCCCAGCTAAAGGATGGAACCTCGCGAGCTTCCATCCGTAAGTCTCTTCCAATTATCCAGAATGCTGCTGCCTTTCTGGCAGATGCCTCGGCAGACTCAGTAAGAATGGCGGCCAGGTCTGCAAGTTTGTCTAATTCGGCCCGAAGAGCCCTCTGGTTAAAATGCTGGCCGGGAGATATCCAAGCCAGGTCCCGTCTCTGTTCTATCCCCTGTGAGGGTGAATACTTATTCGGCCCCGTCCTAGACGAACTGTTAGAGAAAGCCGGGGATGAGAAAAAGAAATTTCCAAGTCTGCCGAATACATCCTGGAGACGTCCCTTTTCTAGGAAAGGGTATTCCCGCAGGAGGCAGGCCAGAGATCAGAACAGATGGGACAACAAGAAAACCAGAGGTACGGGCTTCATGTTCGGAGGAGGGGGGCGCCAAGAAGGTCCATCACGGGATAATAAGAAGCCGCCCCAATGACTAGTGGCTCCGGTAGGAGGAAGATTATCTGCCTTCTACCCGGCCTGGGCCAGAATCTCAAATAGCAGCTGGATACTGGGGGTGATAGCTACAGGACTGCACCTAGAGTTCTCCTGCGTCCCCCAAGATCGGTTCAGGGTAACTCCGCTCAAATCTTCCCCGCTAGAACAAGCTGCCCTGGAGACCGAGGTCCTCGAGCTACTGGACAAAAAAGTCCTGACGAGAGTTCCAGAGGAAGAAAGGGGGAAAGGCTTCTATTCCCCCCTGTTCTTGGTCCGTAAACCGGACGACTCATTTAGGGCTATATTTAACCTCAAAGCCCTCAATAAATTCCTGGTCGTACGTCCGTTTAAAATGGAAACAATTAACACCGCAATAAAAATGCTGTTTCAAAACTGCTTCATGGTGGTCCTAGATTTGAAAGACGCTTACTATCATATACCTATATGTCTAGCACACCAACCTTTCCTTAGACTGGCGGTTCAGTTGAAGGGGTCAATCCAGCACTTCCAGTATGCGGCCTTACCCTTCGGGGTGGCAGTTGCGCCCCGAGTATTCACCAAAGTGATGGCAGAGGTGATGGCCCATCTGCGCGAGCTAAACATTCTAGTCGTTCCCTATCTAGATGACCTCCTTATAATAGGCAGTTCAGCCGAGCAGTGTTTACAACAATTACAGAAAACAACGGCGGCTCTAGAGCAGTTGGGATGGCTACTTAATATCAAAAAATCCCGTTTGCAGCCATTAAAAATTCAACAATTTTTAGGCCTAACCTTAGATTCTAAAAAGCAGGAATGCCGTCTTCCCCCAGAGAAGCTGCTGCACCTGCATTGCCGGGTCCTTAACGCTTCCAATAACCCCTCCATGTCCCTCAGGAAAGCCATGTCCCTGTTGGGTTCCCTTTCGTCCTGCATTCCTGCGGTCCAGTGGGCCCAAGTTCATACGAGAACTCTACAGGGCGAAGTTTTATGGTATCAGAGGATTCTTGGGGGTAACTTAGAAGGTCGACTGACCTTATCCAGTAACACAATAGAGTCCCTGGAGTGGTGGTTAGAAAGAAATAACTTGTCTAGAGGGGTCCCTTGGGAGTATAACATTACCCGCGTGGTCACCACGGATGCAAGTCCTTCCGGTTGGGGGGCGCATATGGAGGAAATTCTGGTCCAGGGCCTATGGGAACGGGATCAGATACAAATGTCCTCTAATTTGAAAGAATTGACAGCGGTAGTACACGCAGCTAAAGAGCTCCTTATGTATCTACAGGGCCATCACGTACGAGTTCTCTCGGACAATCGAGTGGCCGTGGCCTATATCAACCACCAAGGCGGAACTCGATCCAAAACTCTGATGAATGTGGCAGGACAGTTGTTCCAGCTAGCAGAGCGGCATTTTTTATCTCTCACGGCTCTTCACATAAGAGGAAAAGAGAACGTCGGGGCAGATTTCCTGAGCCGCAACCTGTTAAAACAAGGAGAGTGGGCCTTAAACACCTCCATTTTCCTTCAGATCGTGCAGAGATGGGGTCAACCAGAGGTGGATCTATTCGCCACCAAGGAGAACTCAAAAACGAGATAGTTTTGCTCCCTAAATCCCAGGGAGACTCCTCTGGCAGTAGATGCGCTACTGATAAAATGGGACTTCAGGCTAGCCTACGCCTTTCCTCCCCTATCTCTACTTCCTCTGGTGTTGAGGAAGATCAGGAAGGACAGGGCAAGGGTCATAGTCATCGCCCCGTTCTGGCCCAGAAGAGCATGGTTCTCGAACCTCAGGATCATGTCGGTAGACGATCCTTGGGTTCTCCCGGACATCCCGGACCTTCTGTCCCAGGGCCCGGTCTTCCACCCTCAGGTGGCTGGCCTTCATCTCACGGCGTGGAATTTGAGCGGTCATTGCTAAAAAGTAAAGGCTTCTCCCCAGACCTAATTGACACTCTACTAAAAATTAGGAAAGTGGTGTCAACTACGATTTACGTCAGAATTTGGATAAGATTCCTCCATAGCTCAAATATAAATACTGACGATTCCGTCCCTATAGGCCAGATCTTGGAATTTTTACAAAAAGGGCTGGACCTGGGTCTCTCCACCAGTACCCTTAAAGTACAGGTATCCGCCTTAGGGGCCCTCTTTAGCTGCAACATCGCGGCTAATTACTGGGTTAATAGGTTTATCAAAGCAGCGAGTAGATCCAGACCAATAGTAAAAAATAGACTCACGCCATGGGATTTGAACCTAGTCCTCACAGCTATGACAGAAGCGCCATTTGAACCCATCTCGTCAGCCTCTATTAGGAGCCTGTCCCTCAAGATAGCTTTCCTGATAGCCATAACGTCAGCCCGTAGGGTAAGCGACATTCAGGCATTGTCTAGGCGCCCACCTTTTCTTCAGGTAAAAGAGGATAGGGTAATACTTAGACCTGACCCAGCGTATTTACCAAAAGTAGCCTCCAGCTTTCATAGGTCGCAGGAAATAGTCCTTCCATCCTTCCTCCCTAAACCAATTAATGAGAAAGAGGAGAAGCTACACACTTTAGATGTTAGGAGATGCCTCTTGGAGTATCTAGCGGCTACCGATCCTTGGAAGAAGGACAATGCCCTCTTTGTCTCCTACCAAGGCCCTAGGAAAGGTCTTAGGGTGTCCAAAAGTACACTAGCCAGATGGATTAGAGAAGCAATCTCGCTAGCTTACACCTCAAAAGGTAGAGTAGCTCCGGAGAAATTGAAGGCGCATTCCACCAGAGCCGTGGCGACCTCGTGGGCAGAGAGATCGGAAGTCTCCATCGACCAGATTTGTAAGGCGGCCACTTGGTCCTCTCCGAGCACTTTTTATAGTCATTATAGGCTAGACTTGGGTGCTTCTGCAGACCTCTCCTTCGGTATCAGGGTTCTGCAGGCTGTAGTCCCCCCCTAAAGTAGTGATTACTCTCTGTAATTCTCTCAGGTGGTGCTGTCATGGACGACCGAATAAAGTCTTAGTTACTCACCGGTTAACGGTATTTTTCGGAGTCCATGACAGCACCCATAGATTCCCTTCCCTTAGTCAAATTGGGTGTGCACGTCTTCCCTTTGTACATATCCACGGGTGATAAAAATTTAAGTGTTGATATTGTTGTACATATAATCATGCATTAACCTTGGAGGTCCTCTTTTATGCTCTGTAATCCAACTGATGCGTGGGAGAGGTGCCGCCCTTTTGTATCTGTAGGTTTTCCTGTTCCTAGGAAGGGCGGATCCCTCTCTCAGGTGGTGCTGTCAAGGACTCCGAAAAATACCGTTAACCGGTGAGTAACTAAGACTTTTTACACCTATTTCTTTATAGGAATCCGCAGGTGTCAAAACGCAGGCTAAATCCGCTAGAAATATGCACTAAATCTGCTAGAAATCTGCAGGCATTTTGTCCTACGGATTCTGCAGATTCCGCGCAGAAAAATCCGCAGACGAATCTGCAACATGTGCACATACCTTTATGCTTGCCAGGAGTGATGGGATCCTGATAATTGATAGATCAGACCAGCAGCATGGTGGTTGTTCTGAATTGTGTGCTCTCCATTGCTGGAAACAGAAGCAGCGTTGCCTCTGCAGGATTGAAGAGGACAGGGACACTGAAGCTGGTTACATTCAACAATCTAGCCAGACTCTCAGCAGCACTTGCAGGCTCCACAGCAAAGACCTTGTAAGCCCTGTTGGACTGCAGCGATGGCTGGTAACCTAAGCAATGAATAGTAAATGATAACATTAAAGATTCCTCCATTTTTGAGAATGGGGATCAGTTTTAATATGAGGCAAATTTCCAAGTTGCTTTTTTTTTTTCTTACAAGCACTTTGCTTTTACTCCTTTAAGAAAGAGTAATTTTATTCATAAAGGACCTTTAAATGTTCTCTGTACTTAACATCTTTTTTTGTATTATATTTAATTTCAGACTGGAAGCCTGCAGATGAGTACGGCCCAATGTGGGGTTCACCCTATTATCAGGCACTTGACCGCTGGTAAATATTACTTTTAATTATATCTGTTTGTAAGGGCTTGTTTTTAGTATTAGGTTATGTTATATTGGTCATCTCTTCTGCAGGTTTTCCTGCTCCTCCTGATATGAGCTGAAATGGTTCTGTGTAAAATCTGGAGATTGGCAAACTGTGCGGATCCGCTTAGTTAAGAGATTGAATTTCCATCTGCTCACATAGTTCTAATACACATGGCAGTAGGGCCAATTCTGTAAAATACCAGTTGCCCTACTAGATATTTGGCGTGAGGAGGATACCAGAGTACTTAGAGAAAAGCCGTCTAGACTCAGTGAGAGCGACGCTGAAGATCTTGTAGTTGATGAGATTTGACCCCATTACTTCTACGCTGCTTATCACTTAGCCACAGGGCTTCTATCAGAATAAAATATGGTGTGGAGCTTTACATGATCATAATCAGAAGCATTAGCGGAGGTTTGTGGTTTTATTTGAGGTGTTTTTTTTTCTACATTTTCTAAAATTTATGTTAAAGGGAATCTGTCACCAGGTAATTGCTACCCCATCTGAGAGCAGCATAGTGGACCAAGATTCCAGTGATGTCACTTACTGGGCTGTTTGCTGTTATTTTGATAAAATCAGCTGTGTATAGCCCTGTCCACACCACTGATACACCACATGGCACACCCAAAGCTGCCACTCACTGGTGGGGGAGGGGAAATACAGAGCTCAATAATATGGAGGACTACATTACAGCAGGTTTACTAGTCCTCCAGTGATCATCTCCTGTTGATAAAATGGCGATTTTTTTTTTTTTTTTTTTTTTTTTTTTTTCTTCAAAACTGCGGAAAGCAGGCTCCAGTAAGTAATGCATCGCTGGAATCAGTGTCTGTGTCTACATCAAGCTGCTCTCATATTAGGTGGCAAAACCTGGTGGCTTATTCCTTTTAAACGCTTGCCGTTTTACCTTACATGTTTATTCCCATATTGATGTTCCTTGTTTTGCATGTGATTCAACAGAGGAGAGTTTGCGCTGGCAGCATAGTCTCTCCTTAGGGACGTCTGCCTGGAAAATAGACTACAAGTTAGGAACTGAACTCTATGAGAAGTACCAGAAGATGCAAGATAAAGAATCTTATCGGTATGATTTATAGGCTCCTGAGCGTCAGATGCTTGTTCTGTTCCTAGTTCTGTGTGTAAATATGAACTTGTCTTCTGACCGCAGGAGGAAAACTTTGGAGAATCCTAGCACTACACGGCCGAAGAAGGATGAGGAGCAGCCTCTTGTCTTCCTGCCACGATTAAATGCTGAACCTGGTCTTGTGGTCAATTTTTCTGCAACAGCGATAAGCAACAGCTCGGTAACTTGTGATTACACTATACTGGGATGTATGTTTGAGGGTCTGGGTTCTTGATCTGAACTACAAGTACTTCACTTTAGATAAATGTGAAACTAGAAACTAATGATCTATCGAGGGTAAGAAAAAGGAATGACATATAACAGCGTGATGCTTATTAGACCCCATAAAAGGGGATGTCCACAACTAGGGCAAGCCCTTCTTAATTACTATTTCCATTTGTTAAATGAAAACTCCCCTCCCGTTCCGGCACCATGCCAGCGATGTCAGTGTCTGGTCTCCCGAGGCTCACGTGACATTTGTTAATTAATGGGCTGCTGCACTCTCACTTCCAATGTTTGTTCCAAGGAATCAAGAGCACATTAGCTCAATAGTAGCTAGTGATTGGCTGTAGGAATTGAGAGCACAGCAGCTCATTAGTAGCTAATGATTGGCTGTAGGAATAGAGAGCACAGCAGCTCATTAGTAGCTAGTGATTGGCTGTAGGAATTGAGAACACAGCTGCTCAATAGTAGCTAGTGATTGACTGTAGGAATCGAGAGCACAGCAGCTCATTAGTAGCTAGTGATTGGCTGTAGGAATTGAGAGCACAGCAGCTCATTAGTAGCTAGTGATTGGCTGTAGGAATCAAGAGCACAGCAGCTCATTAGTAGCTAGTGATTGGCTGTAGGAATAGAGAGCACAGCAGCTCATTAATGACTGCTGATTGGCTGTAGGAACAGAGTGCACATTAGCTCATTAATGGCCGCTGATTGGCTGTAGGAATTGAGAGCGCAGCAGCTCATTAGTAGCTAGTGATTGGCTGTAGGAATAGAGAGCACAGCAGCTCATTAGTAGCTAGTGATTGGCTGTAGGAATCGAGAGCACAGCAGCTACTTAGTAGCTAGTGATTGGCTGTAGGAATAGAGAGCACAGCAGCTCTTTAGTACCTAGTGATTGGCTGTAGGAATCGAGAGCACAGCAGCTCATTAGTAGCTAGTGATTGGCTGTAGGAATAGAGAGCACAGCAGCTCATTAATGACTGCTGATTGGCTGTAGGAACAGAGAGCACATTAGCTCATTAATGGCCGCTGATTGGCTGTAGGAATCGAGAGCACAGCAACTCATTAGTAGCTAGTGATTGGCTCTAGGAATAGAGAGCACAGCAGCTCATTAGTAGCTAGTGATTGGCTGTAGGAATCGAGAGCACAGCAGCTACTTAGTAGCTAGTGATTGGCTGTAGGAATAGAGAGCACAGCAGCTCTTTAGTACCTAGTGATTGGCTGTAGGAATCGAGAGCACAGCAGCTCATTAGTAGCTAGTGATTGGCTGCAGGAATTGAGATCACAGCAGCTCATTAGTAGCTAGTGATTGGCTCTAGGAATAGAGAGCACAGCAGCTCATTAGTAGCTAGTGATTGGCTGTAGGAATCGAGAGCACAGCAGCTACTTAGTAGCTAGTGATTGGCTGTAGGAATAGAGAGCACAGCAGCTCTTTAGTACCTAGTGATTGGCTGTAGGAATCGAGAGCACAGCAGCTCATTAGTAGCTAGTGATTGGCTGCAGGAATTGAGATCACAGCAGCTCATTAGTAGCTAGTGATTGGCTGTAGGACTAGAGAGCACAGCAGCTCATTAGTAGCTAGTGATTGGCTGTAGGAATTGAGAGCACAGCAGCACATTAGTAGCTAGTGATTGGCTGTAGGAATAGAGAGCACAGCAGCTCTTTAGTAGCTAGTGATTGGCTGTAGGAATCGAGAGCACAGCAGCTCATTAGTAGCTAGTGATTGGCTGTAGGAATTGAGCAGAGCAGCTCATTAGTAGCTAGTGATTGGCTGTAGGAACAGAGAGCACATTAGCTCATTAATGGCTGCTGATTGGCTGTAGGACTAGAGAGCACTGCAGCTCAATAATGGCTGCTGATTGGCTGTAGGAATAGAGAGCACAGCGGTTCATTAGTGGCTGCTGATTTGTTGTAGGACTCGGGTGGCATTTTAATGTCACGGGAGTCTTGACAGGCTGACCACTGACATTGCTGAAACCATGCTGTTTTGGGAGGGTACTATATGGTATTTTTATTCTACAAGTAGGAATTTTTTTTAAGAAGGGGTTGTCTAAGTTGTGGATAGTCTCATTAACGGCTTTAACCGTTAATTAACTGATGTTCAGCACTACGCAGGATAGTTTGGAAGATTAGATGGACGTCCAAACTAGCCAAAACGGAGTCCAACAGTTGTGCATGTACTTAGTATAGTCATTAAGTAGAGCTGCTTTATTGATCTTGTAGTTAATTACTCATATTTTTTTGTTTTAGGTGAAAACTCTATTACTGAAGAATCCATCTCCCTTTCCAGTTTGGGTTCAACTGCTACCTCTCTCTCACTATCCCAATCCACAAGCTGCTCTGAGCCTTCTGAGCAAATGGTATGAAAATGAGCTGTCATATTGTAAAGGCATGGTATAACTGCCCACTGCCTTCTCGTCTTTATATTGCAATGTTTTCATGTTTATTTTATTTTTCCATTTCTCTAGGTATGGTGTACACGATCAGATCATTGACTTTACTACTGCAGAGTTTAGCCTCCATAAGGAATGTCACCAAGAGGTAAGTTATCATTCATAGCAGCTTAGTGGTTTAAAATAAATCTGAGCCAGAATCTCCCCAGTTCAGTAGTATGATAGGTGACAAGAAATATTAAATCTACCTCATGTCCAGTGGTTTCATTAAAGTATTTTTGATTACTATGGGTTTGGAACTTGCTACCTAGAAACAACTACTGACCATGCATTGCAACAGCAAAATGTGGTGTTACATTCATAAATGATCATATATGAATAGCAGGGTCCACCAGAGGGGCTGCCATTTTTAGTTAGCCTTTTTTAACTAGCAGTGGTGCATAGAAGATGATTCATGCCAACCCATTATGTCCATATGCCCGGATATTGCTGGTACATAGGGATTGGTGTAATTAATAATATTTTTATATACTTTTTGTGAACAATTTTCTAGTTGATTTATATTAATTTTTTTCCTTAACTTTCAGCTTAAGGAAGGAGATGACTGCAGTCATGAAGTGGTTGAATTTCAGTTACAGCCCTGGGAAAATCAACAAGTTGGTATAGTCTTCACACCTGTAGACTATAGAAGAGTAATCTCTCTTATAGTTATCAGGTATGTATTTTTTTAATAAAATTGTGTTATTTATGTTAGCAGTTGTAACTGTCTGAATTTTACTTATGCAGACTGAAAATGAAAGAAGAGTGAAGCGTAATCCAAGTTTCAGATTTTCCTCTTGCAGGAGTGTCTCTCCTAGTAATATTGGCTGGATGTTAGACCTGAGTGTACACAAAATGCTGCTGTCTCAATAAGCTCGTAACCGCACAGCTTCTATCCTATACTTAGTTTACCTGTGTCTTCCTATCTGCAGCCTGTTTTCTCTGCTCTCTAAGGCTGGTTTCACATTTGCGTCTGTGCGCGCAGCATTTGATCTGCATGCGTCATGCGTACTTATATTTAACATGGTGTACGCAGGGACATGCGTTCGCTTGCGGGTGCGTACGCATGCGTCGATTCGCAGTCTTCGGCGGTGTCCAGCAAGCGCAACATGTTGCATTTTTTGAGGCGTCAAAAATCCGTCAAATATGGGCAGGCATGCGGATGAGTGCGTCAAAAAAATTACTGTCTATGGGAACGAATGCGTTCGATATGCATGCCTTATTCAAAATACATATAGAAATCCCATGAGACACGCCCATTTTTGTCTGTCATATCAAACACATGCTCATAAACAACGCGAACGCATGTACTCGCAGAGCTTTTTTTCTGTCATGCGTAAGATGATGTGCATAAAAAACGCTGGGTAGACATGCGTTTTGCATGCGTTTTTGCATGCGGATGCAGATGATACGTTGCAGACTCAAACGCTAATGTAAGGCCTCTTCACAAGTCCTGATTTTTTTAGTACAGGGAAAACCAGTACTGGTGCTACTAGTGTCCATGTATACAATCCATGTGCCATCTGTGTGTACCATCCATGTGACAAGTACTGAAATAGAATGCAGAACAGAAATGACAGATGTTTAGGTGTTAGATAATAGATAGATATCCGTGAGATGCATAATTGGTGCCGTGTGTGTATATATGCGTTTAGATAAGTAAATTAAAAAAATGGCTTGAGCTCCCCAGCCTATTAATATCAGCTTTCTGTTTTGCTTTAGTTGGTCATTAAAAAAAAAAAAAAAAAAAAAGACGTGAGGTCCCCTATTTTTAATAACCAGCAAAGCAGACAGCTGCTGGGTGATATTAATATGGTTGGGAAGGTCCACGAATATTGGCCTCTTCCCATCCTAATAAGACCAGCCCTCAGCCGCTCCATTATTATTCTAATAATAATAATAATAATAATAAATTTTATTTCTATAGCGCTGACATATTCCGCAGCACTTTACATTTCAGAGGGGACTTGTACAGACAATATACATTACAGCATAACAATAATCACATAGATCATAACAGATACTAAGAGGAATGAGGGCCCTGCTCGCAAGCTTACAATCTATGAGGAAAAAAGGGGAGACACGAAAGGTGGGTGGTAACAGTTGCCCTGATTGTATGGACCAGCCATAATGTTAAGTGTGTAACAGTACAGATGCAGAGGGCTAATGGATGCATAAAGCATGTGGGAACATAATGCGGGGAACCTGGTTATGGTAAGAAACTTTTGGCTGTGCCACGTAGGGATAGATTAGGTTAATGTGTTGAGGCGGTAGGCCAGTCTGAATAAATGTGTTTTCAGGGCACGCTTAAAATTGTGGGGATTGGGGACTAATCGTATTGACCTGGGAAGTGCATTCCAAAGAATTGGCGCAGCACGCGTATAGTGTTGAAGACGGGAGTGGGAGGTTCTGATTATTGAGGATGCTAACCTCAGGTCATCAACAGAAGGGAGGGCGCGAGTAGGATGGTATACTGAAACAAGGGAGGAGATGTAGGGTGGTGCTGAGCAATGAAGAGCTTTGTGGGTGAGGGTAATAAGTTTGTATTGGATTCTGGAGTGGATGGGTAGCCAGTGTAATGACTGGCACAAGGTAGAGGCATTGGTGTAACGATTGGCGAGGAATATGATCCTGGCAGCTGCATTGAAGACAGATTGGAGGGGGGAGAGTTTGGTAAGAGGGAGACCGATTAGAAGGGAGTTACAATAGTCGAGACGAGAATGAATAAGAGAAACAGTCAGTTTTTGCAGAATCAAAAGTAAGAAAAGGTCCAATTCTAGAAATGTTTTTGAGGTGCAGATAACAAGAGCGAGCCAGTGATCGGATGTGGGTGACAAAGGAAAATTAGATGTGTCAGTTCTGGCGCATAGCCCCTCCTCTTCTCGATTGCCCTGGTGTGGTGGCAATCAGGATAATTGGATAGGTGGGGTTGATGTCAGCAGCTGGCTGTGACATCAAGCCCTGGGGTTAGTAATGAGAGATGTGTGTCAGACACCCTCATTACTAAGTCCAGCAAAAACAAAAGATGTAGGGCACACAAATCACCACTGTAGACAGAGCTGATTATCTGAACTGTTACGGTGTAAATAGTCAGCCAAAAGAGGGGTGCTTGCATGGAAAACAAGAAATGTCCAGAAACTGTATAAAGAAAAAATGCAGCACTCACCAGCTGAGCTGAAGAATTATATGTCCTTTATTTCACAACTGCCATGGACAGATGAAAGGACGTGAGAGGAGTGTTGGGGGAGGTGAATGCTGGACTACGGCCGTTTCACGATTACTCGCTTCTACGGGTCCAGGACTTGTCTTTTAATCTGTCCATGGCAAGGATGTGAAATAAAGGACATATAATTCTTCAGTTCAGCTGGTGAGTGCTGCATTTTTTCTACCCTCATTACTAACCCCGTAGTCAAAAGAAAAAAACACACCTACAAAAGTCCTTTATTTGCAAAAATCACTCCCTGACAATTTACCTCTTTCACCCATTATATTAAAAAAATCCATAATGGTCCGCCGTAGTCCAAATGGAGGTCTCGCAACGATCTGTCATCTTCATCCAAAGAAGGAAGCTCCATAGACAGGAGCAGCAGCCAATGCAGGGGTCTCGTGTTGCACTTCTCGAGAACCTGGCTGCTGTGACGAGCGGTGACGACAGTAAGGTTACCACAGTTCCACAGCCTCCAGGTCTCATGCTGCGCAGAGCAAGAACCGAAATAATGAGCGTCGACAATTCAGAAAGCTGCTTTATTTTGCATGTAGGAAACAAATGGACATTAAAGATAAAATGTGTGAAAATGTCTATAGCGTTAAAACATCAAGCTGTAGCATTACATTTACAGTGCAAGGAAGAATTACACAGGGTCTCTGTCCTCAGGGATGGGAATGTTTTTCTTGTCCTTATAACCTACTGAAAAATTAAGTACGTGGTTATAGAGATTTCAGTTTGTGTGACGTTGCTTATTGCCATTTCATTATTTTCAGAAATAACCTGACTGTTCTGGACATGGTCACTGTAGAGGGTGTTGGCGCAAGAGAAATGCTGCGTCTTGGAGGGAGACTGCCTGGAATAGGAGGATCTCTCAGATTCAAAGTCCCAGAGTCCACCCTTATGGACTGCAGACAGCGTGAGTTTTTCCACCAAAATATTTCCTATGTTATGGTGTGACTGTAAATGTGGGCAAAAATTTATTGCAGATTTCTGTTGAAAAGGAGCAAGAAAGGAAGATTTCCGCAGTATCATAGGCCCGTTTTTGTACTGTTTTTCTTACTCATATTCATTTTCTTTTGTGGCATCAATGCTCCAGTTGAAAATATGAAATGATTGAAAAAAAAAAATTTGCTATTTTTAGGTCCCCCCCAAAAAATCCAACGAATCAAAATATAAAATTATTTGAACGTATGCAAAACTCCACAATTGCCATTTTTCATTTTCGCACTTCCCTAAGTAACGATTAAAATGTGGGATATAACCCAAAATGGTGTAGATAAAAGCATGCAAAAAAAACAACAAGCCTTCACAGCTTCGAGAACGGAAGAATAAAAGTTCTCAGAAAATGATGATACCAACAACTTTTTTTTTTTCTGTTTACAAAGCTCTGAATTTTTCCTTACCACTTTATCAAACGTGACGTGGAGAATCATATTGCAGTGTTGTCTCTTTACTGCACAATCAACTGGTAAAAGAAAACTAAAAAAATGCATGATTTTTTTTTGTTCAATCCCACATAGACTTTATGCTAAAGTGGATGATGTCAAAACAACAACTTGGCCACAAATAACAAGCTGTTGTACGGTTATATACCGTAGGTGGGGGGGGTAGTTCCGACTCTTGGGGGAAGGGGGAAATAAAAAGTGCAAAAAACAAAAATGCACTCGTGTATGTATGTATGTATGTACAATGTAAGCAATAACAGAGGTAGCGCACCAATTGGAAAAATGGCAAAAAGGCTGGATTTTAATGGTCTATTGCAGTGACGTTTTGATTCATAGTGTAAACCTTTCTCCAGGCATTTTTACATGTGCAACATAATTAAAGGTGTATCAATTATGATGATTGAACATCATTATACAAATTCGTACATTATAAATTCATAGTGATACACTACCGTTCAAGAGTTTGGGGTCACCCAGACAATTTTGTGTTTTCCATGAAAACTCATACTTTTATTAATCAAATGAGTTGCCAAATGAATTTAACATCTAGTCCAGACATTGACAAGGTTCGAAAAAAAGATTTTTATTTGAAATAATAATTTTCTCCTTCAAACTTTGCTTTTGTCAAAGAATGCTCCCTTTGCAGCAATTACAGCATTGCAGACCTTTGGCAGTCTAGCAGTTATTTGCTGAGGTAATCTGGAGAAATTTCACCCCATGCTTCCAGGAGCCCCTCCCACAATTTGGGTTGGCTTGATGGGCACTTTTTGCGTACCATACGGTCAAGCTGCTCCCACAACAGCTCAATGGGGTTGAGATTTGGTGACGGAGCTGGCCACTCCATTACAGATAGAATACCAGCTGCCTGCTTCTTCCCTAAATAGTTCTTGCATAATTTGGAGGTGTGCTTTGGGTCATTGTCCTGTTGTAGGATGAAATTGGCTCCAATCAAGCGTTATCCACAGGATATGGCATGGCGTTGCAAAATGGAGTGATAGCCTTCCTTATTCAAAATCCCTGTTACCCTGTACAAATCTCCCACTTTACCAGCACCAGAGCAACCCCAGACCATTACATTACCTCCACCTTGCTTGACAGATGGCGTCAGGCACTCTTCCAGCATCTTTTCAGTTGTTCTGCGTCTCACAAATGTTCTTCTGTGTGATCCAAACACCTCAAACTTGGATTCGTCTGTCCATAACACTTTTTTCCAATCTTCCTCTGTCCAATGTCTGTGTTCTTTTGCCCTTATTAATCTTTTCCTTTTATTAGCCAGTCTCAGATATGGCTTTTTCTTTGCCACTCTGCCCTGAAGGCCAGCATCCCGGAGTCGCCTATTCATTGTAGAAGTTGACACTGGCGTTTTGCGTGTGCTATTTAATCAAGAAGCCAGTTGAGGACCTGTGAGGCGTCAATTTTTCAAACTGCAGACTCTAATGTACTTCTCTTGTTGCTCAGTTGTGCAGTGGGGCCTCCCACTTCTCGTTCTACTCTGGTTAGAGCCTGTTTGTGCTTTCCTCTGAAGGGAGTAGTACACACCGTTGTTGGAAATCTTCAGTTTCTTGGCAATTTCTCCCATGGAATAATAGCCTTCATTTTTAAGAACAAGAATTGACTGTCGAGTTTCACATGAAAGGTTTTTACTCTGTCGCCTCATTGGGGGACATAGAACCATGGGTGTTATGCTGCTGTCCACTAGGAGGCGACACTATGCATAATCTGAAAAAGATTAACTTTGGCTCCTCCTCTGCAGTCTTCACCCCTGGATGACGTCAGCCTTCTCCAGTTTTTGCTTAGTGTCGCAAGGAGGCACACCTAAAGATTTTTTTTTTTTTTTTTTTCCGACTGATTACAGATGAAGGAAAGTGGGTCTCCAGCGAGACTCCCGGCATGGCTCCTTCCTCGGCCCCCTATTATGGGGTGCCTGGTTGAAGTTGAGATGGCTATTCCCCATGTCGCTCCTTCCCCAGTCCCTCGGGTACTGGTTCGAAGTCGAGACCCCCCTCCTTCCCCAATCCCTTTGGGGTCTGGGTTGAGGTCGAGGCGAGGATGAAGACCCCTGATGGTGACAGACACACCCTCCCTAATCCCCCTCTGGGGGCATTAGGTTGAGACGCCTCAGGTAGGGTCGGTACAAGGCAGCATTCTGCAGCTTAAACAGCCAGGGACCCCAGCCCTGCTGCGGGCTCCTTTTGTTGCCGGGGGAGAGTGCAGGCAGACATGGCACATACAGAGACAGGGCTCCCTGCGCCCCTGTCTCTGCGGCAGCATCAGCTCCATAGCACCTCAGGGGGACCCCTCACATGGCCCCGTTATCGCTGCTAGCCCCACCGCTATCCTGCCTCTCAATCCGGAGGGGTCTGGTTCAGATCCGACCCCCTCCTGGACATCCGCGCCGGCCTGGAGCCCTTCTGGGCATCAGGCTTCTAATTTAGACCGCGGCTTCGGCCTAGCTGAAGCCGCCGCCTCCTCCCTGCCCCCCGGATGACGAATATGACACTCTACAGTGTCATAGAAGGGGCGGATCGAGGCAGAAATGGCGCGTTTTTACATAGCCCTGCGCGCTCTTTTTTCAGCTCTCCGCCCCCTTCTTCCTCCTCGTCTTCTCGGCGGCCATCTTCGCTGCAGCAGACGCTGTCTGTGACGTCAGCAGTCTCCGGGGGGCACAGGACTGTGAATTGTCGGTGCTGGACCTAGGGGCACACTGGGTGGGGTAAGATCATAGCTGGGTTCTCTTTACTCGGCTGTGAATCCATATTACCTATAAGGCTCTCCGATAGTTTTCCTCTGCGTAGCCACCCCTGTAGGGTCCTCTGCTAGCCAGCCTCTGTGCACTATGCCGGGCTCAAGGAAGAGAACCGGGCAGGACTGCTTTTATGCTTTATGCACAGCCTGCAAAACCACTCTCCCCAGTGGCAGCACGTACCCTCACTGCCGGGATTGTATCCAAAATACTGGGTCAGAGCCCCAAGAAGCCCCTACCATTGCTTCAGCGCCGGCTACCATGTCGGAATGGGCTACTCAGATGTTGCAGTCTATGACACAGTCCATAGATAACCTAACCTCCACACTACTCCAGGCTCTGCAGGGTCATGCCTCGGCTATGACCGTTACCCAGCAAAGGGACAGCTCGTGTCAAGGACATGCCGTTTCCGACACTCAGACGTAAGCGGACCCACAGGTCGCGTTCATCCGCGTCATCCCATAGCACACGGTCATCACCCTCCAGGGAGAGACACCGTGGTTCCAGGTCACCTAGACCGTCGTCTAACAGAGACATCCAGGGAGCGCCTTAGCGACACGCAGGAATCGGAAGGCATCTGTGACTCCGACTCAGACAAAGAAACGGAGAGGTCTCTGCCCCCCCCCCCCCCCCCGAGCAATACGGCGCTAGTTGAGGACGTAATTTCTTCCATCCATCGGGTGCTGGACATTTCTGATCCACCCCCGGAAGCCCTTGAACACAAAATTTCTTTTGAAAGTGTTCTAAAACCACTAAGGTCTTCTCTAATCACCCGGAATTTCAGGCGATACTTACTAAGCAGTTTTCGCAGCCTGAGAAGAAATTCGCCAATCGCAAATATCTGGAAGCAATGTACCCCTTTCCACAGAAGGACACCAAGGAGTGGACAGATCCACCCGAAGTGGACCCCCCAGTCTCTAGGCTAGCAGCACAGACCCTCCTCTCACTGCCAGATAGCTCAACCCTCAGGGACGCAGCAGACCGGCAGGTAGAACGCATGGCTCGTTCAATCTTCAAAGCGGCATGGGCCTCTCTGGCTCCCGCGTTCGCTTCAGTCTGGGCAGCCAAGGCCATTCTGGCTTGGGACAAAAAATTGCAGGCTGCCCTCCAAGCCTCAAATCCTGAGCTGTCGGACCAGGCGGTTCAAATAGCGGTGGTAGCAGATTACATGCTTCATGCAGCTCTGGATTCCGCAAGAGGTGTAGCGGGAATAGCATCAAACGCCATTACGATCCGGCGTATCCTCTGGCTGCGGGAATGGAAAGCGAACGCGGCCTCAAAGAAGTCCCTCACGCATCTCCCGTACCTCAGTGTGCGGCTTTTCGGTGAAAAGTTGGACACAAAGATATCCAATGCCACTGGGGGTAAGAGTACCTCTCTCCCTCAACTAAAACCTAAACGCATGTTCAAAAGGCGTAACCAAACTCGATTCCATTCCTTTCGGAATTCTTCAGGCTGGTCCTCTCGTGCCCAGCAGAAAATCATAACCGCTCTCCACGCAGAGACAACCCACGGGCGGCGCAAAGGCCGGACAGGACCTGGCAGTCGAAAGCAGACCAGGCAAAGCCCAAAGGAGGGAAACCTCAGACTTTCTCCCCTTCATGACTCATGAATTCCGGAAGACACCCCACCTGTAGGCAGACGACTGCTACTCTTTCAGCAGGTCTGGCTGCCTATTACAGAATACAGGTGGGTCAAGGAAATAGTGTCTTCCGGATACAAGATCGAGTTCACTTCCAGCCCACCGAACCAGTTCTTCCTCTCTGTTCCCCCAAAACCGCCAGACCAAGGCTCGTGCCTTCCATCAAGCCGTTTCCTCCCTCCTTCAGGCAGGAGTCATAGTACCGGTTCCTGCAGAAGAGCGCTTCCGAGGGTTCTACTCCAATCTGTTTGTAGTCCCTAATAAAGGAGGCAGCGTTCGGCCCATACTAGACCTAAAGCAACTCAACAAGTATGTTCGGGTTCGTCATTTTCGCATGGAGTCCCTTCGGTCAATCATTGCGTCCATGGAGAAGGGAGAATCTCGCCTCCATTGACATACAAGACGCATACCTACATATACCGATTGCTCCCGTACATAAGAGATTTCTCAGATTCGCAATCAACCAGGACCACTACCAGTTCGTGGCTTTCCCGTTCGGACTCGCCACGGCTCCCAGAACGTTTACCAAGATCATGGCAGCCACCATGGACGTTCTACACTCAAGAGGCATAGTAGTCGTTCCATACCTGGACGACCTTCTCATCAAGGTTTCCACCTTCAAGGATTGCGAGGTCAGTGTCTCAATCACTATCGACACCCTGACTCCCATGGGCTGGTTAGTCAATTTACAAAAGTCATCAACTACCCCGAGTCAGTGTCTGACCTTCCTGGGGATGTTATTCGACACCTCCAGAGGTCTGGTGCTCCTTCCCAGGGACAAGGCACTGGCTCTCCGTCTAGGAGTCCGCAATTTCCCCCGATCTCTCTGGTTTGCCATGAGAGTACTCGGCAGGATGGCAGCAGCAATGGAGGCGGTACCATTTGCCCAGTTTCACCTCAGGCCTCTTCAACTAGCCATCCTCAAGTCCTGGGACAGGAATCCTTTCTCCCTCGACAGGGAGTTCCGGCTAACATCGGCAACCAGGAGGTCCCTACACTAGTGGCTCAAGCCAACCTCACTTGCAACGGGAAAATCCTTTCTCTCAGGTCAATGGAAGGTCTTGACCACCGACGCGAGCCTGACAGGTTGGGGTGCGGTGCACCTACATCACAAAGCACAGGGAAAGTGGTCACCAGTGGAAGCGAACATGCCCATCAACATCCTGGAAATTCGGGCCGTCTTCCTGGCATTGAGAGCTTTTCGTCAATTACTGGCAGCCTCTCATATCGGAGTACAGTTGGACAATGCCACGGCGGTGGCATATGTGAATCACCAAGGCGGGACCCGCAGTACCCAGGCGGAGAGAAGTGGCACATATCCTCCACTGGGCGGAAGACACGAGGTCGGTACTCTCTGCGGTCCACATTCCGGGTGTGGACAACTGGGAAGCCAACTTCCTCAGCAGACAAGGAATGGACTCGGGGGAGTGGTCTCTCCATCCCGAAAATTTTTCGCCAGATCTGCCATCGCTGGGGGTCCCCGGATGTGGACCTAATGGCATCCCATCTCAATGCAAAGGTCCCCAATTTCATGCCCAGGACACGCGACTCGCGGTCGCTCGGAGCAGATGCCCTGGTTCAGGACTGGACCCAGTTCCAGCTTCTGTACATTTTTCCACCTCTTCCCCTGATATCCAGAGTCGCGAGGAAGATCAAACAAGAGGGAGTTCCAACCATCCTGATCGCGCCAGACTGGCCCAGACGTACATGGTACGCCGACGTTGTACAAATTACAGCAGACGCCCCCTGGCGTCTCCCCGACCGTCCCGATCTTCTGTCTCAAGGCCCGTTCTTCCACCAGAACTCGGGGGCCCTCAATTTGACGGCGTGGCCCTTGAGACCTGGGTTTTAACCCAGGCAGGGCTCTCACCGGATGTCATTAGAACCATGATCAGGGCACGGAAACCAGCCTCCGCCAAGATCTATTACCGTACCTGGAGAGCTTTCTTTGCCTGGTGCGAATCCCGCGGCCAGATCCCACTCCCTTATTCCCTCCCAAAAGTTCATGGTTTTCCTCAGTCGGGCCTGGACGCCAGGCTATCCCTGGGCTCGCTTAAGAGCCAGATGTCAGCGCTCTCAGTGCTTTTCCAGAGACGCATTGCTAACAAGCTGCAAGTGACGACTTTTCTCCGGGGGGTCTCCCGATTGGTTCCCCCCTACAGACGTCCACTGGAGACATGGGACCTCAACCTGGTCCTGACAGCATTGCAGGCACCACCTTTCGAACCCCTTAAAGAAGTCCCACTCCTCCTTCTATCACAGAAGGTGGTCTTTCTGGTGGCAATCACCTCGCTACACAGGGTGTCTGAACTGTCGGCACTCTCCTGCAGACGGCCCTTCCTGGCCTTTCACCAGGACAAGGTGGTTCCCCGTATGGTTCCATCCTTCCTTCCGAAGGTTGTGTCCAACTTCCACCTCAATGAGGAAATTTCACTGCCATCCCTTTGCCCGGTTCATAGAGTGGAGAAGGCTCTGCATACGCTTGACCTCGTCAGGGCATTGCGTATATACGTGTCTAGGACTGCACCCTTCCGGAAGTCTGATTCCCTTTTCCTTCTTCCGGAAGGCGGTCGCAAGGGTCTGCCGGCTTCCAAAGCTACCCTTGCCAGGTGGATCAAGTCCACCATACAAGAGGCTTACCGCCTTAACAACTCTCCTCTTCTGGCCGGTATCACGGCACATTCTACGCGGGCGGTAGGGGCCTTCTGGGCCATTTGGCACCAGGCTTCAGCACAAGTGTGTAAGGCGGCCACCTGGACTAGCCTACACACGTTTACAAAACACTACAAAGTTCATACCCAGTCCTCAGCAGACGCGAGCCTGGGTAGACGGGTTCTGCAGGCAGCAGTGCCCCAAGTTTAGGGACTTGTCAGCACAATATTCGTCTATTGCTTCCCACCTAGGGACTGCTTTGGGACGTCCCATGGTTCTGTGTCCCCCAATGAGGCGACAGAGTAAAGGAGATTTTTGTGTACTCACCGTAAAATCTCTTTCTCTTAGCCTCTAATTGGGGGACACAGCTCCCACCCTGTTGCCATTACGGGCCATTGTTATGGTTGAGTTCTCATATTGTTCTTTGAGCTCATACATAGTAGCCTTCTCACAGGCATGGTTATGTTCTGTTATGTTCCTCCTCATGCTTTTGCCCAAAACTGGAGAAGGCTGACGCTGTCTAGGGGTGTATACTGCAGAGGAGGAGCCAAAGTTAATCTTTTTCAGATTATGCATAGTGTCGCCTCCTAGTGGACAGCAGCATAACACCCATGGTTCTGTGTTCCCCAATTAGAGGCTAAGAGAAAGAGATTTTACGGTGAGTACACAAAAATCTCCTTTTTTTCTGGCCATTTTGAGAGTTTAATGCAACCAACAAATGTGATGCTCCAGATTCTCAACTAGCTCAAAGGAAGGTCAGGTTTATAGCTTCTCTAATCAGCCAAACTGTTTTCAGCTGTGCTAACATACTTGCACAAGGGTTTTCAAGGGTATTCTAACCATCCATTAGCCTTCTTACACAGTTAACAAACACAAAGTACCATAAGAACACTGGAGTGATGGTTGTTGGAAATGGGCCTCTATACACCTATGAAGATATTGTATTACAGACCAGACATTTGCACCTAGAATAGTCATTTACCACATTAACCATGTATAGATTATATTTCTGAATCAATTAGACTGTGTTTACACGTAGTGTTTTTTTTTTGCGTTTTCGCGGCGATTTTTAACGCGCGATTTTGCAGCGAAAACGCAAAGAAACAGCATCCCATGCAATCCTATGGGATTCCGCAATGCTGTGCTAATGCTGCGGATTTTTCCACGGCGGAATCGCATTGCGGAAAAATGCGCAGCATGCTCATTAATTTTGCAGAATCGCGGCTGTGCCCACCATGCGAAAAGTAAGCAGAACATTTGCGGATGGTACCCACGGTTTGGAGGAGAGTCTCGTCCAGGCTCTGGGTACCATATCCCTATAAAAAATAGAATTAAAATAAAAAATAGGGATATTCTCACCTTCCGATGTCCCTTGCAACGTCAGCAGGCTTCAGTGATGCTCCCGGCAGGTCCTGTTCCCAGGGATGCATTGCGCCAATGACCTTTGATGACGTCGCAGTCTCGCGACACCGTGGCGGTCTCGCTAGACCGCAACGTCATCAAAGGTCATTGACGCAATGCATCACTGGGAACGGGACCTGCCGGGGGGAGCATCGCGATACTCGGGAACGCTGCGCTGGATGATGGAAGGTGAGAAAAACACAATTTTTTTAAATTATTTTTAACATTAGATCTTTTAATTACTGATGCTGCATTGGCAGCCTCAATAGTAAAAAGTTGGTCACACTCGTCAAACATTGTTTGACGAGTGTGACCAACCTGTCAATCACTTTTCCAAGCGATGCTACAGATCGCTTGGAAAACGCTAGCATTCTGCAAGCTAATTACGCTTGCAAATTGCTAGTTTTTCCACGGGAAATGTGTGGGAAATAAAATGCGGTTTTCCCGCGGAATGTAATTACCGCAAAAATTTCCGCCTCTATTCCGTAACGTGTGCACATAGCCTTAATGTTAGCTTCATTGGAAAAAACTGTGTGCTTTTATTTCAAAAATAAGGAAAATTCGAAGTGACCCTAAACTTTTGAACGGTAGTGTACATGATTGTCAGTGAATGTTAGAAATATACAAACATCATGATAAACGTCATAATAGATTTCAAATATAATTAGAAATCATATAAAGTGCAGATTACATTAATTTATTTGTTTTTTTTGTGCACAATTAAATAAGGCGAAGTATGCCTGTGCAGGAGCGTGATTGGGGAGCATTTTGTGGATGATATAGGATGTGGGATAGAGAGTGATGCTCCACTTTTCTCTTCAGAATTCCCCATAGACTTTCGATTTGGTTGAGACTAGGAGACCGACTTGGCCATTGAATCACTTTCACCCTGTTCTTCATGAGAAATGCAACAGATGTGTTTTGAATCATTATGTTGGCATGGTGCACTGAATAATTTTTCTCTTTCATTATAGAGCATCAAGTCTGTGAATTCATGATACCATCACTGAAATATACCTACATGACAACATCAACACCACATAAGGACACTGTCACCACCATGTTTCACTGTAGGCACCATGCATTTTTCTAAATTCATTTTTCTAAATACATGGTGCCTATCATGAAATATTGTGGTGGCAGCATCCTTATGTGGGGCTGCATGAGTGCATTAATGTGATCATGAATTCACATATATACCGCTCTATATTGAAAGAAAAGATGCCACCATCTCTTCATGCCCTTGGTAGACATGCACTTTTCTGACATGACAATGATCCAAAACACACATCTGTTGAATTTCTCAAGAAGAACAAGGTGAAAGTGATTCAGTGGCCAAATATGTCTCTGAATCTAATCTGAATCTAATCAAACACCTATGGGGAATTCTGAAGAGACAAGTGGATCATCAGTCTCCAGCATCCAGGCTCTAAAATTGGTCGCTCTTGAAGAAAGGAAAAAAGATGATCCAATATGTCTCCAGCTTTTTTCATTCCATGCATAATGTTTGACTTTAACACAAATGCAAAAATGTTTTTTTTTCTGTTTTCCTTTTTTATATGTTTTTTTTTATTAATAAACATTGTCACAACTTTCACTAAGCTTGAAAATGTTGCATTTATATTAGTCACATTCTGGTCTCCACTAGGATATTTGAGTGCAATTGTGCAAAAATATTGCCACATTTAAAATTGTCTTAAATTACGAATAAGTGAAAATCATCTGGATAAGGAAAACTGTGCCGACAATGTTGGGCAAATCTAAAAAGTGATGGAAAAAACAGCTTAAAAACTGTTTAATAAAATGTTTGCTGTGGATTTGCATTATGTTGTACTCTTTAGACCTGTCATGTGGTTTGAACACAATTGATTGGTAAATCACTGCCTGCCTGTCCGTTTTAATTTTTACAGAACTGAGGGAAAGCAAGCAAGTTCTGTCCATCACAAAAATCTTTAAAGTTGAGAACATTGGTTCTTTACCCATAACAATTGTGTCCATGAAAATAAATGGATACAGCTGCCAAGGTTTTGGGTTTGAAGTCCTAGACTGTTACACATTTTCTCTAAGCCAGAACACTTCAAAGGAAATCAGTATTGTGTAAGTTTTCATTACTATCTACATTTTCTGTCACCTTTTTATCACCTGTATTTCTCGATCTATGAATACTGTGTATGTACAGTATATATGATACAGTGCAGGGTTTTTGTAAGGCTTTATATGTCAATGTTTGAATCTGTGCATACGGTCCTTACATCTGTGGGTACCGATCCTATTCCAGACCATCAACACTCAACCTACACTTCGAAACGGTAGACAGCACTTATATGAATATCTTTTTATGTGAATGTGGTTTTCACCCTTTTGGAGTATAAATATAAAAGTATATATACATGCAGTAAATGCATACATACCAAAAAGGAGTTATTCAGCCAGGCATAATTTTATAAACCATTTAGACATGACCAGAATTGAAATAAAGTGAAGCCATACCTGAGTTTTATGGATCTCCTCCTGCTTTCTGCTATGGTTCCCTCACCGGTTCCACTGGTTGTAGTTGTGGACCTCATTGCTTAGATATGACCAGCTGGGGACTCCAGAACTATAACGACGGGGATCAGTGAGGTGTTTCCTGCAGAATAAGTTGGCCATCTTTTGAATGGATGCCTATAACATACTCTTTTAGTAAGATGGAGCACTAAACATTTGATTGAAAATGAGCTCTTCTGTATCAGCAATTGCCTCTTATAATGTCCAAGTTGATTTATGAATATATTTTTTTTGCCTATGTATTGACAGCTTTATTCCAGACTTCACATCCTCCTGGGTAATACGTGATCTAACACTCGTAAGTGCTTCCAAACTGGAGTTTCGATTTACCCTCAACGTGACTCTGCCTCATCACTTGCTACCTCTGTGTGCCGATGGAGTCCCAGGACCCAGCTGGGAAGAGTCTTTTTGGAAGCTTACTGTACTCTTCGTCAGGTAGAGGCTTTTTTCGTAATCGTCCTAGTGATATATGAACAGGAGTTTCTTGTGGTGTTCAGGAAGCATCCATCTATATCCCTCTGTGGTTGTGCCGGTCTTTAACGCCAACTATTGCCCTTATTTTCCCCTTCATGCCCACTGCTCCACACTGGCGTTGATTCATTTAATGTGCTCTTTGAATGTCTAGTAAATGATCATCTTTTTCTTTTACAGTCTGTCACTCTTTGGTGTCGTTGTGATTGCCATCCAGCAAGCCCAGTATATTTTCACAGATTTTTTAAAGTTAAGGCACAGAAACTGCTCCAGCTCGTCCTCTCAGCACATCTCTAACCCAGTGGATACCCTCACCTCTGAATCATACCGGTAAGCCTGGGAACACTTACATTCTTACATAAAACTAGGAAATCAGTTTGTAAAATGTATAAAAATAGACTAACAAATCATCATTTGTTATCTGGTGTCTGGGTCAGGGCAGTTTATACATTTCTGGCTAAGGTTTGTGATGATAGGCTCTGCCTGAAATATGATCATTTTATAGCTCAAAATTTCCTAGCAATGGCTGATAATATTGTCAGGGAGTGTCAAATCTTTAAAGCCATATCACAAATCAGCAGCCGATTTTCCTCTGTGGAGTCAGCTTGCAGAAAGTCTGCAGCGTATCACACGTAGCCATGTCAAGAGATTTCAAGACGTTCCCATAAATTGGGGCAAATCAATCCATTGTATGCTGTGGATGATCGCAAGGATGCAAACAAAGGGTGAAATGTGTGTAATATGTGCACCTTTTCTGCAACTAATCATGTATTTTGTAATTGTGGTGATACTTTTTCAGTTTGTGATTCATTGAGCTTACTCGAACATTTAGACCTTGCACTATTGCTGCCACAGTCTATTTTTATGTCTGCTAGAAAAGTTAGCTGCATGACCCAGAATAATCTGCAGTCCATTATATGTGGAGTATAATCTCTGGATGTCTCTTGTAATGCATTTGTTACCTTGCAGGAGCAGCTGTAAAAGTTTTGCGGACTCTTCCAGTCCGCCAGATAAAGGTAAAGGGAAGGGTTACTTGGCTGTTGCTGCTCCACCAGTCCGAAGCCAGAATGCATCCAAGAGGGTACCAGCCACATACAGCCAGTCCCAGAAGAAGCACAAGTGCTCGGTGTACTACAGCATAAAGCAGAAGCCAAGTGGTGCGTCCAGCAATGCCACAGCCTGTGATGCCAACCATCAGCTGATAGGCGACATGCAGCCGCCATCTCCCGATGACTCTACCTGTAGTGAGACTCTAGCAGAGAGGTGGACAGACTTTAGTTCTGTAGACCACATCGATACGGGTAACCACAAGCACTTAACTAACCCAGATGATGATCTGGGTCCAAAAGAATCTGCACTGCAATCTGCACTTCTCTCACAAAGGACTATAAATGAAAGCACTTTGAAGGAGGAGCCGATAATTTGTATGTTTCCTATGGAAACGGACTTCAAAACGTCCTCAGATACATTGTCTGAGTCCAAGCTGCAGAACTGTGGTGGTGTATCTGGAGCCGGTAAAGTACCTGAAGGTGGCCCGTCTAGTAATCTGCTGCAGCAGCAGACGGAATCGCAACCTGTTTTCAGAAAGGTGGACGGTAAATAGAATTTTTATTCCATTTTCTGCTTTGATATTTTTAGTTGCCAAATACCTTGTCTTCATGCATTGTGTAATGTGTGGGATCAGTCTGACATAGGACACATCTTACAGATGTGAATGGTCACGTAGCACTTCTCAAAACTGGCCATTGACATTGGATAAGGTGTCTAAATCCATGATTTTTGTCAGGATAGAGGGATTGGACATATCTCGCTGTTGAACAAACATGCATGCTGTAGTCACACATTAATGGGGGAGTCGAACAATCATTTGTATGACAACATTTATTGTGGCCAACTATGGCTTTCTGTGCTCCCCTGTAATCTGTAGCTTATATGCATGATGCTTATTTCCATATTCTTTGTAAATACAGTAACTAAGTGCTCTATTTGCCTGAGAATACTTAACCACATGGTAATGTGATGTTACAATTTGTGGCCACGGCTGGCTGAGAAATCGGGCTTTGTTGTTTGCATGGAGTGCAGCCTTCACTAGAGGTGTATTACTCAGAGGATTGGCCGCCTTATCCATAAATGTGCAATGAGCGCCACCTAGTGGTTGCTGCACTGAGAAATTGTATGACTTTACAAAAAAAACTGCTCCAAGACTCATCAGAATATATAAAAAAATTGATTAGCAAAAAATGTTGGCTTTCCAGTGAAAGAAAATGGAAAGATTAAATAACCTGGGAGAGAACACAGTAGTGTAGACAAAACTGGCTATATTTTTTGTCCCCCATCAGGCCGTGTTATGAGGCCCCCATAAATATGAGATGGGCAGCTGGACTTAGTGAAATTGGCTAGTTCGGCTGTTGTACATCTAATGTGTATAGCCAGCGTTGGAGTTAGCCGTGACGACAGGTGAGCACACTAAACCCTGTCACAATCGGTTACTAGGAAGCAAGTATAGGAGCTGTTTGGTGGGTGGTCTGCGCACTGGAGAGCTGGTGGTCAAAAATCCTCTTTGAGTTTAGTTTAGTGATGCTGAAATACTGGGGCTTGCTGCAGTCCTATTGACATATTTTAGGGTCAATGTTCTAGTCTTTTTCTCCTTCGCCTCATTGGGGGACACAGAGACTGTGGGTGTATGCTTCTGCTGCTTGGAGGCTGACACTAAGTGAAAAAAAGGTTAGCTCTTCCTCCGCCGTATACACCCTCGCCACTATTGCGGGCGGAAATCAGTTTTTTGCTTAGTGTCCATGGAGGCACACGTCTGTTTTTTTTGCTCCAGACTTTTTCCATGAAGATTAGGCAGGGGCAACGGATCCTATTGAAAGGGTCCGATTTCCCCAAACCAACAACGGGTGAGCATTTGCGAGTGTCCCTCCACGTATCCTCTCCCGCGACGTGGGACACGATGCCGGACTTAAACCTGACCACCCCTAGGTATTGAAACCATGGCTGTACAGAGGCACAAGACTAGTCCGTGCGGCCCCCACTGCTCCACCAATGCTTAGACTACGGTGCTGCAAGGCGGCGGACGGTCCCTCTCCTCACCCCCTGAAGGGGATAGATGGAGCTAGGGTGCCTGCACCATCCTATTTTTCAAGGCCCCCTCACATACCTGAGCTGGGAAGCCGAAGAGGATCGTCAGTGAGGAGAGGGCCTGGGAGGGCTCCTGCGGCGAAGATCCGGGGCTGGAGCCCTTAGCAGGCGGATGCCACCGGCCATTCTTGGCTGAGCGTGGCTGCAGAGGGAGAGCGCGGTGCGTAGCAGCCCTTTCTAGTAAGTAGCGCCAGTTTTTGCGGCGCCATGGGAGGTCGTTCCCCCCCCGTCGCGGGCAGGGGATAAATTGAGGCCGCGGCCGGAAGTTCCGCCTCCGGACCGCGTGTCACGGCGGCCCCCCCCAGGCCTGGGCGGCGGTGGATAAATTTAGTCCCCGGCTTCGGAGCGCGGCTTGGCCGCAGAGCTGGAAGTACCGCCCCTGGAGCGGTTTATATGCTGGCGGCCCGCCCCACAGCTGGTGGCGCGCGATTTTGGTGTGGAGGCGTCCAGGAACGTGGGGGCACAGGACTAGGGTAAGTGCTGCCCGAGAGGCCACGCTACAGGGAAAACGAGTTGCTACCTCCTCCCCCCCTCCCCAGCAGCGGACAGATACAGCATGTCCGAAAAAGCAAAGACGCACACTTTTTTTTTTTTTTTACGCTGCATGCATCTCTTGTCGGGCTGCGTTTCCGCGGGCACAGAACAAGCGATTATGCGAAGCCTGCGAGTCCGAACGTGCCCACCCCTGCATCTGCGACCGAGGTCCCGAACCCCCCGGAGTGGGCCCGTCGCTTACGAGGGCAATCGAGTCCCTTCAGACCCCAGATAGGTGCAGAGACAGTGGCTCACCGGCCTTAGAGGGAACCTCCACCTCACTAGAGCCTTCGGCCTGCAGGGGCCGCTCTCATTCCAGGCAGACCCGGGGGAAGAGAATCCACGCGGTGTCGCCCAGTCCATCCGGTGCTTTGGCATCTGTAAGTTCTGCTTCTCGCTCCCCGTCGCCAGTGGTTGATAGCGAGCAGACCTCAGATTTCGACTCAGACAAGCCCCTTGACCTGGATGCTCCAGGGTCACGTGAGACAGTAGACAGCCTCATAGAAGCCGTCAATCAGACCTTGGGGATTGAGGATGATCCCACAGCGGCTACAGGGTATAAGATGGCATTTAAGCAAGTGAAGCAGCCGTACAGAATTTTTTCCTCTCACCCTGAAATTGAGGACATAGTGCAGCGACACAGGGAACGACCAGACAGGCGTTTCTCGGGTCAAAATGCACTCGAAGCAAGGTATCCACTTGCCCCGGACCTCCGTAAAAAATGGACGGAATCTCCGATGGTGGATCCACCGGTGTCACGCCTAGCCACTAAAACTCTGTTATCCGTACCTAGTGGTTCCTCTATTAAGGATCCCACGGATCGCCTCATAGAGAGCTTAGCTCGCTCAGTATATGAGGCGTCAGGATCAGCGCTTTCTCCCTCGTGCGCAGCAACTTGGGTAGCCAAGGCCATGATCTCATGGTCAGAATCATTAAACAAGGTCGCGCAGGAGCAAAAACTACCTGCAGAGATATCGGAGATCGCGAGTCAGATCGCGATGGCCGGAGACTACGTAATCAATGCATTTTTGGATGCGGCCAATTGCTCGGCACTTGCTGCCGCTAACGCAATTTCTATCAGAAGAGCTCTATGGTTAAGGACATGGTGGGCTGATTCTACTTCCAAGAAGTCCTTGACTTCCCTGCCCTATCAGTTCGGCCGTCTATTTGGGGAGAAGTTAGATCAACTTATCTCCGACTCCACAGGAGGAAAGAGCGGTTTTCTCCCTCAGCAAAAGGTCAAACCACCTTTTCGCCACCCTTTTCAGGCACGTTTTCGGGCCTTTCGCAACCCCGGGTGGACCACAGTGACCATTTCCACCGCTTCAGGCCACCCCAACCAGGATAGGGAGCGGCAGGTCTCATATAGAACCAACCCATTGGGGAGAATGCATACTCAACAGCCCAGATCGAGGGGATCCAGATCCCAAAGATCGTCAGCCAAATGACTCGAAGCGTTTACCAGACGACACCAGCAAGGTGGGCGGCCGACTACTCTGGTTTCGCCACGTCTGGTTCAGTGTCACAGATGACGCATGGGTAAAGGAGTTGGTGGCCTCGGGTTACAAAATAGTTTAGTCAGAAACCTTCAAACGGTTTTTTCTTTCTCATCTTCCCAGGGTGGATACCCAGGCAAGAGCTCTGTTGGGAGCCATCGAATCGCTCCAGCGCTACGGGGTCATTGTTCCCGTGCCAGAGCACAAAAGGGGTCAGGAATTCTATTCCAACCTGTTTGTGGTTCCCAAAAAGGACGGGTCTGTCAGACCTGTTTTGGACCTCAAACTTATGAACAAATTCATCAAGGTCGGACATTTACGGATGTATTCTCTCCGTTCAGTCATATCCGCCATGGAGCAGGGAGAATACTTGGCCTCGGTCGACATCCAGGACGCATATCTGCATATTCCCATCTTTCCTCCTCATCAAAGGTTCCTGCGTTTCGCCATCAAAGGTCAACATTTTCAGTTCATGGCGCTACCTTTCGGGTTAGCCACGGCTCCCAGAGTGTTCACAAAGGTTATGGCAGTTGTCATGGCCGTATTGCATTCTCGAGGCATAGTCGTCTTGCCTAACTTGGACAACCTATTGGTCAAGGGCCCTTCAAGACTGGCATGCGAGGGAAATGTCAACATCACGTTAGATACTCTTGCCCGCTTAGGGTGGTTGGTCAATGCGAAGAAGTCATCCCTTGTGCCAGCTCAGAGGATTTCCTTCTTGGGAATGGTCTTCGACACTTGCCGAGGGTTGGTGATTCTCCCTCAGGAAAAAGCCCTAGCTCTCCGGCAGGGAGTTCGGACTCTACCCCAACCAGTCCCTCATACCATTCGTTTCGGGATGAGGATTCTAGGAAGAATGGTGGCAGCAATGGAAGCAATACCGTTCGCCCAGTTCCATTTTCGCCCCCTGCAGCACACTCTCTTGTCAGCCTGGGACAAGAATCCTTTAATAATAATAATAATAATAATAATAATCTTTATATAGCGCCAACATATTCCGCAGCGCTTTACAGTTTGAGTTTCAAAACACAAGTCATAAGTAACAACGTTGACAATACAGTAATTAAAGTAAAGTAAGACGACCCTGCTCGTGAGCGCTTGCAATCTACAATGAGGGGGAGATACAAAGTACAGGTGTGTATTTACAATGATGTATTTACAATGATGGTCCAGCCATCTTGAGAAGGTGGGGGACAGAGATAGTGAATGGGCTACATACTCACACTTGCACATAGAATGACTGAATATTAAACGTGATAGGCTGCTCTGAATAGATGTGTTTTGAGAGAGCGCTTGAAACTGCAAATTGTCGATAGTCATTTCTTGGGGTAGAGCATTCCAGAGGATTGGCGCAGCGCGGGAGAAGTCTTGGAATCAGGAGTGGGAGGTGCGGATTAGGGCAGAGGTTAGTCGAAAGTCGTTTGCAGAGGCCGATAGACAGAAATGAGGGAGGAGATGTAGGGGGGTGCCGCACTGTGGAGGGCTTTGTGGGTGAGAACAAGTACTTTGAATTGGACCCTGTAATGAATGGGCAGCCAATGTAAGGACTGGCAAAGAGCGGACGCGTCCGAGTACCGATTAGTCAGATAGATGACCCTGGCTGCTGCATTAAGTATGGACTGGAGAGGGGAAAGTCGAGTAGCGGGGAGGCCAATTAATAGGGCATTGCAGTAGTCCAGGCGGGAGTGGATCAATGCGACAGTGAGGGTTTTTGTTGCTTCCATGGTGAGAAAAGGGCGAATTCTGGAGATGTTCTTTAGGTGTAGGCGGCAAGTGCGGGCAAGAGATTGTATATGGGATGTGAAGGAGAGATTGGTGTCAAACATAACACCAAGACAGCGTGCCTGCTGCCGGGGTGTTATTATGGTGCCACCCACGGAGAGGGAAATGTCAGATTTAGAGAGGTTAGTGGATGGCGGGAGCAGAAGAAGTTCAGTTTTTGAGAGGATAAGTTTCAGATAGAGAGCGGACATGACGTTGGAGACTGCGGTCAGACAGTCACTGGCGTTCTGTAGTACAGCGGGGGTAAGGTCAGGGGATGATGTATATAGCTGTGTGTCATCAGCATAAAGATGGTACTGAAAGCCAAATCTGCTGATGATCTTGTCCAATTGGGGCCGTGTAGAGAGAGAAGAGAAGGGGGCCAAGGACTGAGCCCTGAGGTACCCCGACAGCGAGAGGAAGAGGAGATGACGTGACGCCAGCGAACAAAACACTGAAGGAGCGGTCAGAGAGATAGGAAGAGAACCAGGACAGAGCGATGTCTTTAATGCCCAGTGACTGGAGCCTAGAGAGTAGGAGACGGTGGTCAACAGTGTCGAAAGCTGCAGAAAGGTCGAGAAGAATGAGCAGAGAGTAGTCACAGTTACGTTTTGTTGTCAGAAGGTCAGTGGTCACTTTGATGAGTGCAGTTTCAGTCGAATGTAGGGGTCGGAAGCCGGACTGTGAAGGGTCTTGGAGGGAGTGAGTGGAGAGGTAACTGGTAAGGCGGGAGTAAACTAGGCGCTCCAAAAGTTTAGAGATGAAGGGGAGATTGGAGACTGGTCTGTAGTTGTTTGTGCAGGATGGGTCGAGAGCGGGTTTCTTTAATAATGGAGTAATGATAGTATTTGAAGGAGGATGGGAAAATGCCAGAGGAGAGGGAGAGATTAAAGATTGTAGTTAGGTGAGTTGTGATGACTGGAGAGAGAGACTGGAGGAGTTGTGAGGGAATGGGGTCGGTAGTGCATGTAGTTGGGCGAGAAGAAGAGAGGAGTCTGGAGACTTCTTCTTCTGTGATGGGATCAAATGTGGAAAATGAGCCAGGGGAAATGCAGGTAGGAATGGGAGTCACAGCACTTGGTGGTTGGGAGCTGATTTCCTGACGGATATTCTCTATTTTCTCTATAAAATGGGAGGCCAGGTCATTTGCACAAATGTCTGAGATAGGAGCTTGTGCTTTTGGCCTGAGGAGGGAGTGAAAGGTGTCAAAAAGTTTCTTTCACACTCGAACGGCGGTGCCGACTGTCCTCTCAAGCAGGGCTGTGGAGTCGGAGTCGGTGCTCATTTTGGTGGAGTCGGAGTTGGAGTCGGTATAAAATGGACCGACTCCGACTCCTAAAATATATAATAAATTGGGTACAGTAATTCAATGCAGGATGTGCTGAATATTTTTTCATAGGAATTTGGGAAAGTTATGAAATGTCCTATAAATGGCTGTTCTATTCCTGATCTAAGGCTACATTCACACACAGCGTTTTTCCTGTGTTTTTTGAGGATACGTTTTTCAGCTGCAAAAGCTGATCATCTTTTTAAAAAACCGCATCACCTGAAAGGTTTTTGAGCTCATAGATAATGTTTTCAATAGCAAAAGCAGATTAGAAATCTGCTCTATCTATCCATTTATCCATATCTGTCTATCCATATCGTATCTGTACCAAAAAGAATGAAAACCGGGTAGTACACCAATATATATTCTGTTCTATCTAAATATCTTGATTATGGGATCATAAAAATGATTAAATGTCTGAGGTTCACATTGTACTACAATAAATGTTTCACTTAAATATAAGCAATATGTGTGGGAGTCGGAGTCGTGGAGTCGGAGTCGGAGTTGGAGTCGGTGTAAGAGAAATTGAGGAGTCGGAGTTGCAGGTTTGGCTTACCGACTCCACAGCCCTGCTCTCAAGTCAGGCAGTCGCTCGGATGGTGGATAACCAGTTCCTCTCTGACCCAGGGGAAACCCTTCCCCCCCAGACCATTGGTTGGTGATAACAACCGATGCCAGTCTCCTCGGCTGGGGAGTGGTGTTTCGCGACCACACGACCCAGTGACGGTGGTCGCCACAGGAGGCACGCCTCCCAATCAACTTATTGGAGATACGAGCAATTCAGCATGCTCTGCAGCAGTTTCATCACTTAGCAGGCCGACCCGTCCGGATCCAATCGGACGCCACGGCGGTGGCTTACATATATCACCAAGGGGGCACCTGCAGCAGAGCAACCATGCGCGAGGTGGGGCACATTCTTCAGTGGGCCGAAGCAAACCACTCGGTGATTTCGGCAGTCCACATCCTGGGCGTGGAAAACTGGGAGGCAGACTTTCTCAGCCAGCAGGGTCTTGTGTCCGGAGAGCGGTCACTACATCCCGAGGTCTTCCAGCAGTTTTGTCAACTGTGAGGAACTCCGGATGTGGACCTGATGGCGTCCAGAGTGAACGCCAAGGTGCCCACATATGTCGCTTGGGCCAGGGACCCGCAAGCAATCGCTGTGGATGCGTTGGTTCTGCCATGGAACCAGTTCCGCCTCCCATATCTATTTCCCCCACTGCCACTACTCCCGAGAGTCATCAAAAAGATCAAGACGGAAAGGGTTCCGGCGATTCTGCTTGCCCGGACTAGCCCCGTTGAGCGTGGTACGCAGATCTAATGCAGCTGCTCGCCGACGTTCCTTGGCGACTGCCAAAGCGCAAAGATCTACTTTCTCAAGGGCCGATTTGCCACCCGAACTCGGGGGCCCTTTGTTTGACGGCATGGCCGTTGAATCTTGGATTCTAACCCAGGCAGGGTTTGGGAGCAAGGGGGTCACTACAATGGTTAGCGCCCGGAGGCCTGCTTCAGCTTGAATTTACCACCACACCTGGAAGGTGTTCTTTGCTTGGTGTCGAGGCCGGAGTGTTTCTCCACTGAGATTCTCGATTCCCAACATCTTGGCCTTTCTCCAGTCGGGCCTAGACTCGGGCTTGGCCCCAAGTTCCCTCAGGAGACAAATATCGGCCTTATCCGTCCTGTTCCAGCTCAGAATTGCTAACAATTTGCAGGTTAAGACTTTCATCCAGGGAGTCTCCCACTTGGTACCTCCCTATAAGGTGCCTATGGACACTTGGGACCTTAACCTGGTCCTAAGTGTTCTGCAGGAAGCTCCTTTTGAACCACTTCAGGATGTCTCTTTGAGGTACCTTTCCTGGAAAGTGGTGTTCCTAGTGGCCATCACTTCTCTCAGGCGGGTTTCAGAGCTGGCAGCCCTATCCTGCCGAGCTCCGTTCCTCACTTTCCATAAGGATAAGGTGGTGCTCAGACCAGCCCCTCCTTTTCTGGCGAAAGTCGTGTCCTCATTTCACATTAATGAGGATGTTGTCTTGCCTTCATTTTGTCCAGCACCGGGGAACCGTGTGGAAAAGGCTCTTCACACGTTAGACCTGGTAAGAGCCCTCCGGAAGTACGTGTTGAGGGCGGCACCCTTTCGTCAGATGGACACGCTGTTCGTGCTCCCCGAAGGGCGCAGGAAGGGACTCGCTGCCTCGAAATCGACCATAGCCAGATGGATTCATTTGACTATTCAGGAGTCCTACCGCATTAGAGGCATGCCGATTCCAGCAGGGATCAGAGCGCACTCTACTTGGGCAGTGGGCGCCTCTTGGGTGCTTCGGCACCAGGCTTCGACGGAACAGGTTTGCAAGGCGGCAACCTGGTCCAGCCTGCACACATTTGCCAAACATTATAATATCCATACTCAGGCCTCGGCAGATGCGAACATGGGTAGAAGGATTCTCCAAGCAGCGGTGGCGCATCTTTAAACAAGAGGTGCATGTAGCTTGGATCGGTGAGTCAATCTCCCACCCAGGGACTGCTTTAGGACGTCCCACAGTTTGTGTCCCCAAATGAGGCGAAGGAGAAACAGGGATTTTTGTGATAAACTCACCGTAAAATCCTTTTCTCCGAGACGCTCATTGGGGGACACAGCACCCACCCTATTAGCCAAGTTGGCTTCTATTTTGTTTAATTTATATGCATTTATTTATGTGATATAAGGGTGGTCTTTTTTCTGGACATGTTGTACCTGTATTAAGGCTGATTTTGTTGTCCTCCTACTGCTTTGGCACCAAACTGATTTCCGCTCCGCAATAGGGGTGAGGGTGTATACGGTGGGGGAGGAGCTAACCTCTTTTTTTCACTTGGTGTCAGCCTCCAAGCGGCAGAAGCATACACCCCCACAGTATCTGTGTCCCCCAATGAGCGTCTCGGAGAAAAGGATTTTACGGTGAATTTATCACAAAAATCCCTGTTTTGCCAACATCTAATTAGACTGATTTTGTTTGAACCACTTTCTGTTGTGCTCACATCTTCTACTTATTTCCAGGGAATAATCTTCAGGTTTCCCCACCAGCACTCAAGGCTAACATTGTCGCCTCTAAAAAGCCTGTGGAAAAAGAGGTTTCAGCAGAAAAAAGTACTCCGTGCATGGCCAGAGAGGAGAAGGCCTGTGGTAGAGTGGACCTGACCGCAGCAAAGGTACCTTACAATTATTACATTATTACATTTACTGTCCAGGGAATAGTTCGCTCCAATATCCCTCATGCCACACATACAATGATAAAAGAGTCTGAGAGATGGAAAATTGTTTCCTTCAGCTGTATAAGCATTGTATAAAGCTGCAGCATGTCTGTGTGCACGATCACCGCACCAGTCAAATGCCTCTTCATGGTGGTAAGGAGGATCAGGGGGCTATGGGGTGCCCACTGTGGGCAAGGTGATCACTAGTGATTGGTAAGGGCAGCACGGTGGCTCAGTAGTTAGCCTTGCAGTGCTGGAGTCCTGGGTTCAAATCCCACCAAGGACAACATCTGCAAGGAGTTTGTATGTTCTCCCCTTGTTTGCGTGTGTTTCCTCAGGGTACTACTCCGGTTTCCTCCGACATTCCAAAGACGTACTGATAGGGAATTTAGATTGTGAGCCCCATCGGGGACAGGGATGATGTGTGCAAACTGTAAAGCGCTGCGGAATATGTTAGCGCTATAAAAATACAGAGATTATTTATTAAGGAAGCACTTTTATAACTACATCTGAGTACATGATTCTTCCCAGCAAAGATCTGTAACTCAAGCTGCTGTCTTAATTTACACCCAGGTTTGCTACCTACAGAGATGGCGTGACTGGTGTGTAGTTAGTCACCATAACATGACTGTTCAAACCCAGTACAGGCGCTCGGTGCATCATTTAAGTGCACCTTCCCACCTACTTATTTTCCCTCCAGCTTCCCCTTCCACTCCCTCTTTGATTGACAGCTTTGGCTTTATAAAGCCAGTGAAGGGCGATGGTAGAGGGAAAACAAGCAGGTGGGAAGGTACACTTAAATGTTTGGCCACACCAAGGGTGCCCAGAGCGCCTTTACTTGGTTTGAGCAGTTCTGTACTGACAGGCTCCCTTTAAAATTCCATATTATCTCTCATGTTTTATCCTTCATTGGTGTTGGAGGAACGGAGGTTTCACACTGGGCAGTATAGTCTTCTAGACAAGCAGTGTCTGAGGCGTATGGTCCATGGAATCCTATTGATTAAATTTAAGCACGGGCAGGAGAGCAACCATGATTGACACTTGATGTACCTTTGGAACTCCTCCGCTTTCATCTGTACTTTTTCCTAATATGTATTGCAGTACCATGATGGGCCAGCAGGTGGCAGCTTAGTGACTGTTTCTTGTATATTATTGCATTTATCTGCTACCAGAATCAGTGCAGAAGTCACAATAACCAAGATGCAGAAATATAAGCCCTGAAAAACATAACTCTCAAAAGAGGTAAACGCATAAGAGCAGTATTTTTAGACTACAACTAATTAGTTTGTGCGATCATCGTCTAGGATTTGTATAGTCAAAGCATTAAAGCTTTAAAAGCAAGCCCAACCACAACTAAATCTGTCAGTGAGAGTTGAAAGTTTTCATTCCCAAAGCACAAGTCATACAAGGGACAGTGATGGGAAGATAGTGCTATTAATCCTGGGAAATGGTGATGTTTGAGTGTGTGACATGTTCTTTATCCCCTTACCGACCGCCCTTACGCCTTTTAATGGCGGCAGTTAAGGGTACTTATGTCACGGTGCTGCTTTTTAACGGCGCTGAAAAATAAGTGTATAGCGCCCCCCCAGAGTCGGAAATTCTCCAGGATTTCAGCTACCGAGGTTATCTGAGACCCCAGAGAACATGAATCGGGTCGGTTTTTAGCCACCACGGTGTTGCGATCGCCGTTATTCACGGAATAATGGCAACCGCAGAAAAAATGATTTCCCATTTAATTTCTCTCTCCTCTAATGTGATCTAGCACATCAGAGGAGAGAGAAATGGGGTCCACTGATTTTCCCCTGGTACCTCTGGTGTCCCTGCATTCCCGCTGGCATCTTCTTATTCCGTTCTTCCGGGAAGAAAATGGCGGGTGCATATGCAGTGCGCCGGACGAGATCTGCTGGCCGTCACCCGGCAGCACTAGGAAGTTTTTCTTATGGGTTCATTTTGATCACTGTGAAAGACCCTATCACAGTGATCAAAACAAAAAAAATAGTAAATAAAACACCTTTTATCTAAGTTAGGTAAAAATAATATAAAATTAAGTATTTCTGTTGGAGTTGGGGCGGCAGTTAGAATTGGGGGGTTCCACTGTTTAGGCACATCAGGGGGTCTCCAAACGCGACATGGCGCCCACCATTGATTCCAGCTTATTTTGTGTTCAAATAGTCAAACGGTGCTCCCTCCCTTCTGAGCCCTGCCATGCACCCAAACAGTGGCTTTTCCCCACATACAGGGTATTGGCATACTCAGGAGAAATTGCACAACAAATTTAGTGGCCCATTTTCTCCTGACACCCTTGTGAAAATAAAAAAAAATGGTTTCAAAGTAAATTTTTTGTGAAAAAGGTAAAATGTTCATTTTTTCCCATCTCCCATGACGGCACACATGAGAGAGGGGATCCGCCCAGCCAGGACAGGAACCCTACTGAAGATAAAAGGAGCGGTACCTCTGCCTCGCTTCAGTTGGGTTTCCTGTCCTGACAGGGACCCATGTACTGAAGAAACGCGTACCTGCCCCTCTCTCGTGCTGTCGTGGAAGAACAGGCAGGGTCCTGGGCGCTGTGCGTCGGGAGGGGGAAGCGTCCGCGGGTCCCCCGGGGGCTCAGCGTCCGAACGGGTGCAGAAGCAGCACGTCCTGGGGCTCTTCCGTGGCTGCCGCGCCGTACTCTCCCCTCTGCCGCATCGAGGAGGAACGGCCGCTTCCGGGTCGCGCCCCTCTGACGTGGCACGCATGGCACGCTGGGAAAGGGGCGTGCCCGCGTGACGTCAGGAGGCGGCGCCGGAATCCAAGATGGCGGCGCCCGTCAGAAAAAACGCCGGCAATAGAAGATCCTGGCGGCATGGCGGGGGGGAGGGGCTGTGGGGGTAACCGGAGGAGGCGGCGAGTGCAGTGGATCCACCTTATATAAGGGGAATGACCACAGAAGACGCACTCATGCCCAAAGCTTCACAATGGAAGTGGGGCAAGAGGAGCAGCAGCGTCGGCAGCAGCAGCTAGAGCTCTCGCCAGATGCCAGGCCGAGCCGCCAGCATACCAGGAGCAGCCGCTCAAGTGGTGGGAGCGGCAGTCATAGACTCGACCGGCATGACTCTGAGACGTACAGAAGAAACGTCACTAGTGCATCTGAGGAGCCTCCGAGATCGGTACCTCTGATTGACAGCGGTGGTGAGTGATCTACGTGAATGTCACCCTTATGGTAACGGGGATCCATTTTCTCTGTTTGATCACTAGGGGTCGAGGAAGGCTAGCAGCAAAACAAAGAATAGAAAATGCGCCCTATGCAAACACCCGCTGGCATATCAGTAGCAGAAAGACCTCAGCGCTGAATGTATAAATAAAACTATACAGGAGGAAACCCCTGATTTGGTGACTAGCCTTAAGGCCATAATACAAGAGGAGGTGAAAGGTTCCCTAAAGGCAGCCCTTAAAAAGAAAGATAAAAGAAGCCGTAGAAGGGATTCTGATTCAGAGGCCTCGCCAGGGCAGAAGGGGCGGGAAAGATCCTTGTCCCCCTCCACCTCCTCTTCCTCTGCTCAGTCCTCAGAATCCTCCTCAGACAGCGATATAGGCGGCCGTCCGTATTTCCCCACAGAGGACGTGGAAAAACTGGTCAAAGCGGTCAGGTCTACAATGGGCCTTAAGGAGGAAAAGACTCCTAAATCATTGGAGGATGTGATGTTTGGAGGAAAGGAAAAAAACGTACCTTCCCTGTAAATGATAAGATAAGGGCCCTAATTGACAGGGAATAGAAAAAACCTGAGAGGTCAGGGGGCTTACCTTCTACATAAAAAAGGAGGTACCCATTTGAGCAAAAGGATTCAGAAACCTGGGAAAAAGTCCCAAAAATTGATGGGGCCGTAGCCAAATCCTCAAAAAAGGTATCTCTACCATTAGAGGACTCTGGCGTGCTGAAAGACCCGCTTGATAAAAAAGCAGACGGTTTCCTTAAGCATATCTGGGAAGCTTCGGCAGGTGGATTAAAACCAGCGATAGCTGGTACTTGTACCGCTCGTGCCCTCATGGTCTGGCTACAACAAATAGAGGACCAGATCAAGGATAGAGTTCCCAGGGACGAAATTCTGTCTAATCTGACACTGGTAGTCGGAGCAGCGGCTTTCCTAACAGATTCCTCCTCTGCAGATTCCGCAAGATTGACAGCTAGAGCAGCAAGCCTGTCGACTGCGGCAAGACGAGCCCTGTGGCTTAAAGGGTGTCCAGGAGATTTGCCATCAAAACATAGGTTATGTTCCATTCCATGTGATGGCCAATTCCTCTTCGGAAAAAAACTAGAACAAATTCTGGAACATGCGGGAGATAGGAAGAAAGGCTTTCCCCGATTTCTGGGAGAACCTAAAAAGCAGCCCTTTCGGAGGAGATTTAACAGGGGTCGTCCCCCGGGAGACAGGAAAAACTGGGACTTTAAAGAAAGGCGAGGATCGGGCTATATGTTTAAAGGGCCCTCCACTTCCTCCAAAAAATCTCCCCAATGACATCAGGCCGGAGGTAGGGGGAAGGCTTTCTCTCTTCCTTTCCGCCTGGGCAAATATCTCGCCCAGTACATGGGTCCTAAACATAATCAAGGATGGTTTAAAAATAAAATTCATCCGTCCTCCCAGGCATACCTTTATAATGACACCCCGAAGGAGAGCCCAAGAGTAACAGCTGGCCCTGGAGACAGAAGTCTTGGGACTTGTGCAAAAACAAGTCTTACTGGAAATCCCAGTGCAAGAAGAAGGAAGGGGATTCTGCTCCCCTCTCTTCTTAATACAAAAACCAGACAGCTCTTGGAGAACCATAGTCAACCTGAGGAGACTCAATCAGTGGGTAGACAATTGCTCCTTCAAAATGGAGTCAATCAATACGGCCACTTGATCCTATTCCAGCACTGCCTCATGGCAGTGATAGACTTAAAAGATGCCTACTCTCACATCCCAATTCATCGGGAGTATCAAAAATACTTGAGAGTAGCGCTCTATGTCCAATGACAGGTGAAACACTACCAATACGCAGCCCTTCCGTTTGGCTTGTCTACAGCCCCCAGAGTGTTCACCAAAGTGATGGCCAAAGTAATGTCTTTTCTTCGTTCCCGGGACATAGTGATCGTCCCATACCTAGACGACTTTCTGATCATAGGGAGGTCGGAGATCCACTGCGCACACCAAGTGAAGGAAGTGATATCAACTTTAGTAGGACTAGGATGGATAGTAAACATCCCCAAGTCAAGATTAACACCAGCAAAAGAGCAATCCTTCCTAGGGTTGATATTGGACTCCGAGCGACAACGCTGCCTCCTGCCAGAGAACAAAGTGACCAAGATAAGGGGCCTAGCTCGCACAGCGATACAAAGGCCAGCTATGACACTGAGGAACGCAATGTCCCTTTTAGGCTCGTTGACATCATGCATACCCGCGCTAGTGTGGGCGCAGTACCACTTAAGACAGTTACAGTGGGAAGTTCTGTCAGCACAGAAACATTTAAAAGGGCATTTAGAGGGCAAACTGTCTCTCCGTGGCTGTAAGAGATTCCCTGCTCTGGTGGACTGTAGAAAAGAATCTAACAGCCAGTGTTCCGTGGCAAAAACCAGTCGAGGACATCATTACAACCGATGCGAGTGCCACAGGATGGGGAGCACACCTGAGAACCCACTCAATACCGGGGACCTGGTCCTCGCTAGAAAAAGATCAGGGTTCAAATGTAAAAGAAATATGGGCAGTAGAAAAAGCCGTGAAACATTTCCTTCCCTTGCTTCGGGGCTGCCACACCCGGGTCATGACGGAGAATCAGGCAGTAGTAGCCTACATCAATCACCAGGGGGGAATGAGATCTCGGGGCCTCATGCAAATATCGGATCTACTTTTCCAGCTAGCAGAACAACATCTGTTATCCATCACAGCTCTGCACATAAAGGGGGCAGAAAATTATACAGGCAGACTAGCTGAGTCGCAGGCACCTAAGACAGGGGGAATGGTCCCTAAACCCCCAAGTCTTCCAACAAATAGTTCAGGTCTGGGGCAAACCAGAAATAGACTTGTTCGCTACCGCACGCAACAGAAAGGTCAGGAAGTTCCGCTCACTGAATCCAAGAGAAAACCCCTTCGCAGTAGATGCCCTACAAATACCCTGGAAGTTCATCCTGGCCTATGTATTTTCCCCGATAACAATGATCCCAGTAGTGGTCAGGAAAATCAGGGAGGATCGAGCGAGAATAATTCTTATAGCTCTGTTTTTGCCTTGGTTCTCCCTTCTGAGACTCATGTCAGTGACAGATCCATGGATATTACCGGAGATTCCAGACCTGCTTTCCCAGGGACCTGTGGTCCACTCTCAAGTGAAGGGCTTCCATCTAGCAGCCTGGAATTTGAGAGGGCACTACTGAGTCGCCAGGGATTCTCTCCAGGGTTAGTCTCCACCCTGTTGAAAAGTAGGAAACCTATAACATCCCAAATCTACGGTAGAACGTGGAAAAAGTTCCTAGACTTCCTGGGGGAACCTTTGGGGGATGTAGCTCCAGTGGGACCTATCCTAGAATTCCTACAGTCGGGGCTGCAACTTGGGTTAGCCACTAACACACTCAAAGTCCAAGTCTCAGCTCTGGGGGCCCTATATAACTGCAACCTAGCAGCCAACAGGTGGGTGTCTCGGTTCATAAAGTCCTGTGGCAGGTCGAGGCCGGTCATTATCCCAAAGATACCACCCTGGGACCTCAACCTAGTCTTAGAGGCCTTAACCAAAGATCCCTTTGAACCATTACTAGAGCTGTCACCAAAGCTACTCACACTTAAAACTGTGTTACTGGTAGCCTTAACATCAGCCCGGAGAGTGAGCGACCTACAAGCTCTATCTATATGCCCTCCATATACGCAGATCTTGGATGACCGAGTGGCTCTAAGACCAGACCCGGCCTACCTCCCCAAGGTAGTCCAAAAGTTTCATAGGACTCAGGAGATCTCTTTGCCATCTTTCTGTAATAATCCTAGAAACCCTGGGGAGCAAAAGTTACATACATTAGATGTAAGGAGGGCCATATTACAGTATATGTCAATAACTGGTCAGTGGAGGAAAGATCAGTCCCTTTTTGTATTCTTTCAGGGTAGTAGAAAAGGACACGGGGTAGCCAAGAGTACCATTGCCAGATGGATCAGGGAGGCCATTATGTTATCCTACTCTGCAAGTGGCGCTCCGGTTCCAGAAGGCATCAAGGCTCACTCCACCAGAGCCGTGGCTACCTCCTGGGCAGAGAAGGCTGAGGTATCGATTGAACAAATTTGTAAAGCCGCTACTTGGTCCTCACCATCCACCTTTTTTAAGCACTACCGACTTGATCTGTCTTCCTCTACTGACCTAACCTTTGGTAGAAGGGTGCTGCAAGTGGTGGTCCCTCCCTAAGGGTGTCTTATTCTACAAAAGTCTCTCGTGTGCCGTCATAGGAGACTGGAAAACACCAAGGTTACTTACCGGTAGCCGTTTTTTCCGGAGCCCATGACGGCACCTGTATATTCCCCCCTTTTTTCACTCCTTTGGTGTGCACTATAGTTTGGGTGCTTTTTTTAGTCAAATATAATGTGGTGATAGTTTTATCATGTGTACTAACCCGGGGGGGCCTCTCATGCTCTGTAAACCAACTGAAGCGAGGGAAAGGTACTGCACCTTTTATCTTCAGTAGGGTTCCTGTCCTGGCTGGGCGGATCCCCTCTCTCATGTGTGCCGTCATGGGCTCAGGAAAAACCAGCTACCAGTAAGTAACCTTGGTGTTTTCCTTCATTGCTTTAGTTCCTGTGAAAAACCTGAAGGGTTAACAAACTTCTTGACTGTGGTTTTGCGCACCTTGAGGGGTGCAGTTTTTAGAATGGTGTCACTTTTGGGTATTTTCTGTCATATTGAGCCCCAAACTCCAAATGTGAGGTGGTCCCTTAAAAAAAAAAAAAAAAAAAGTTTTGTAAATTTTGTTGAAAAAATTAGAAATTGCTTAGAAATTGCTGGTCAACTTTTAACCCTTATGATGTCCTAAAAAAAAAATTGTTTCCTAAATTGTGCTGATGTAAAGTTGACATGTGGGAAATGTTATTTATTAGCTATTTTGTATGGCATATCTCCCTGATTTAAGAGTACAAAAATTAAAAGTTTGAAAATTTTTGCCACATTTCCTTTTTTCCCATAAATAAATGCAAGTCATATCGAAGAATAAAGAGTCTCAGAATCAGTGGTATACGTTGAAGCGTTCCAGAGTTATAACCTCATAAAAGGACAGTGGTCAGAATTGTAAAAATTGGCTCGGTCATTAAGTACCAAATTGTCTCTGTCACTAAGGGGTTATTCTTGGGAGCATAGATACTTTTTCTGACTTTTGCCTGGAGCGTGAAGCAAGATGTTAGTTCAATAGGTAAATTAGTCTGATTTAATAAGACCAATGCAACTTAAGCTGTAAAATGGCAAAGTAAGCGTTACATAACTATTGAATCCCCTGCTGCTTCAACATTGCCTGTCAGCCACTGCAAGCCAGACTAGACTAAAAGAGGGTGTGCGTAAAATAGTGTATTCACATATCTAATAGCTAAATATCTATGTAATCTATTTAGATTAATTAGATATGTCAATACACTTTATTTTACACACATGAATAGGGACATACATTTAAATCCAATTAAAGACCTCCAAGCACAGCACCATCCAGGAATAATAGGTGATGACCTGCAGCATTGACACGCATGAGTGTGGCAAAGGTCTCAACTTCCCCAAATATAAAATGCTTTTTTAATTATATTTTTGGAAGTGCAAAGATTATTTTTGCTGGATACACGTCTTGTTTGGGTTGTGTTGAGCTTTTATCTCTACTTTTTTATTTTTTTGTGATGCCAGTGTTACATGTTGTAGATGTGACGTCACCCACCGCTGCATCCTTGCTGATACCAGCATGGTGGCTCGGTGGTTAGCGCTGGGGTCCTGAATAGAGTTAAGCAAATTTTTCAAAATTTGGTTCTGATTATGATCGGCGGCTGATATTGTATTTGCAATATTCACCGAACACAGGTGAATGTCATTGAAATCAATGGGAGAAGAAGTGAACAAATGTTCGGAACCGATCATCAACCTTAAATTCGGCACAAATAGGGTACCAGTATGGCACAACTATGGCAAATTCAGATTGACATTTTGCTCATCTCTAGTCCTGTTATTGAAATCTCACAAAGGACGACGTCTGGAAGGAGTTTTATGTTCTCCCTGTGGCGACTGTGCTGATATCTGTGGAATTAATGGCCCTATAGAAGGGAGTAAAATAAATGAAAATATTACCAGTGGGTGGCAGTAGAGAGGCTTTAAGTTGCTATCGCTTGTTTCGCCATTTTAAAGCAAGCAGCGAATGCCCCATATTCTTCTTTACAAAACCAGACAACCCTCTAATACATTTTCGTGCATAGTAAATAGCGCAACGCATAAAAAAAGTGGTCAGCAGAGAGATTGACCTTAAAATTCATAAGACCAATGCTTACTTAAGCTTTAAAATGGCAAAGTAAGCCGTACATAACTACTGAAGAACATTACTGGTTCTTCTAGTAGCATGCTTGTTTGTTTTGGTGGAACAGGCATAATTTATTGATGGATATTTGGAGATGGCTCAGTGGTTAGCAATGCAGCCTTGCAGTGCTGGGGTCCTGGGTTCTAATCCCACCAAGGACAACATCTGCAAGGAGTTTGTATGTTCTCCCCGTGTTTGCGTGGGTTTCCTCCGGGTTCTCCGGTTTCCTCCCACATTCCAAAGACATAATGTGAGCCCCATCGGGGACAGTGATGATGATGTATGTAAAGCGCTGTGGAATTAATGGCGCTATATAAATTAGTAAAATAAATAAAAGATGAGCAACTGCCGGATTCACCTAACACCATTAATCACAGTAAAATAATTTGGTGTGAAATCCCACATGCCTGTCACCTAGTGATCAATGTGGTGTTGTTGGTACAGGGAAGAGACCTTCTAAACCTCTTTCCGAAGCCAAGAAAGTGCAGTATGTGTCATGTGAGTTTTGTAATTTCTGCATGTAACAGACATGATGTAATATGTATCCTGAAGGTGCTGTTTGATTTACTTTACAGCAACAACCACGAGGTTAATCCCATCTACTTGTAAAACCGGATTGTATGGATTGTGGATTCTCACACTTGCTTGTATTAACAGTGTACATGTGTGATGTTAGTGCCAGTGCGCATTCCCGCAGTCTTGTGACTCTGTTACTTATATACTGTGTTTTTCTCTTTAGCATGAAGAGCAATTTCGGAAAAAGAGTCCAGTGGAAAAAAGAGATGGAATATTTCCAAATTTAAATTGGAATAAAAATAGATCTTGTGCCAGGAAAAATAAGAAAAAGAACAGCGTCTTCCCTGCAAGGTGCCTGCTGCCACACTTCAGTAGATAGCAGCCGGTCACAGCGGCTTTCACTTCCTGTTTATAAGGGCGTCATTAGTGCATGCATGGTTATGGGTTCTGAATTCTGGGTTTCCATACCTTACTACTTTATAACATGATGTGTGCATCGCTCCCAGCCATCACATATGCAGGATCAGTAAGCTGCATAATAGGAGTAGTTAAATAATCGCACACTGTTTTTGTGAAAATATAATATGTAAATTCTTTATTTCTGAGAAGATGTTGTTTTGCAGTACAGGAGGCTGAAGCTTCTCCAGTTCCCTATTTTCTCTTAACATTCCAGTAACTATAACTAATATAACCAATGGCAGGAAATGTCCTCAGAAGTACATGGATACAACAATTCTTTGTGGTCGAGCATCTAAAAAATACTTACACATCAGTTCAGTAAAGAGGAAGTTACAAGACAGTATACGCATTTCTGAGAGCAAGCATTAATGGAACACAATATAAACTTATATTTAAGCGGTCACCATGAAAATCATGTTATAGAGCAGGGTTTGCTGAGCAGACTGATATATAGTTTTGTGATGAGATTCAGTATAAACTGAAATAATTAAAATCCACGACAATATATGCCGCACTGCCATTTAAATCCCCCCCCGGCAATACCCTGGTAGTGGATCCATCACTTAGTGCTCCTGATGTCATAGGCACAATCGTCTTCATGGCACCCGCATACTCTGAAACACCCCCCACATGCACAGAGCCATGGTTACGCAGTTGTTGTCAGTTTCATCAATTAACTGCTGCTGCCAAGCCCCAGGGGAACTGCTGTGGTACTTTTATGACCCACCAGCTCCAGATGCAGCACTACCAAACAGCCTCCCATTTCAACCAGGCCAGGGCTTGGGTAAATGGCCAACGTCCTGTCCCACGACGATCATCGACTAAAGGGTGTAGGTTTCCCCTCTCCAAGGACAGGAAACCACTTGATGCCTTGTAGGTTTCCTTTCCTTGAAGTGCAGATCTCCTCTCTGTGGTTGTTGTCATGGGTTCTGGAAAATCACGTAAGTAATTTTGTCTTTTCTAATCTCTGCTGTTTGTGATTTTGTCCTATCACTGACTGACAACTATCTCTGTATGCATTCTTAAATGAAATCTGTCAGTCACTCATAGGACCGCCTACTGGGTCAAAGTTCTCAGAAAGAGCAGAGGTTTAAATGATTAAAAACCAGGTTATACTGACTCTTTATCATAAAATTAATTACGCTACTCCGGTGCCCCTTCTGCATAACATTGTTAGCAGATTACGCTGCATTTTCATGGTGACAGGTTCTCCTTATTGTTTGTTCTCAGGATTGCATTCACCATTCTGTTACATTTATTCCTTTTTTCTTTCTATGATGGTTTACTTTGACAATTTTCATACATTTGCTGGATTTTCTGTGAATTTTCATGCAGATTCTGCACTGAAAGTCTTCATCAAATTACTGTTGGAAAATATATGTAGCTTTACCTTCTTCTCTAAAGAAATAATTTTTATCTCCACTTCAACACAGGGTTACTGAACAGAATGGTTTGAAACACAGTTATCAAGAGGCAGATAGACTAGAACTAAGAGCATCAAGCAGGGGGAGAATGTGGAGTTCCTTGACGAATGGAGATGTTTGCAGAGGGGAACAGAGATCTAGTAGAATGCCTTCACGGGGTGATACAGGTAACCTGAATTATCATTTTTTGGGCGATAAGCTGCTTATTTTTGTTCTTTGCTTTCATTAAATACGGTATGTATTATGCACACCATTGGCTGTTTCTTCTTTTTATCAAAAATTATTTCCAGATCCTCCTATTTAAGTGAAAAGAGGCCTCCAATATAGTCTCGTTCTTGCACCATTTTCATAGACAAGTTGTGTTAAGACAAATTGAATAGGGGGGGTATAAACTTTTTTTCTAATTTCTTTAATATGGTTTTAACTCTAGCATCTTAAGTCAGTAATACGGTGACATCCCTGACAAGTGTGTGGCATACAGAGCTGTCGTCATCAAATGTTAATGCATTTCAAGCACTGCATGTGCCCATTGAGTAAGGTACTAAATAAACCCTCAGGTTTCATTGGAATGCTTCAGCGTTTCTTTAGTTGAAATTACACCTATTATTCCTAGTTTGGTCTTACTTTCTACTTAAAATATCATTGGCATGGCTAAAGGGGTTGTCCCCTTTTAGAAAATCTTGTTCCCCAAGTGCAGTTTCTTTATTAAAAAAAAAAAAAAAGCAAATTGCACTTTACTCACCATCTCTTGATCCAGTGCTGTGTCTTGGAGTCTGCTGTTGGCTTTGGTGCAGATGTCACAGCACGGCGGTCTATCTGTGACATCAGTGGACCAAGATTTCCTGAAAAGTAACAACCCCTTTAATAGCTTATGGCATTGGAGCTGTGTAATGTGGACATTGGCAGACTCATATCTTCAGATTGAAATTTAGCTTCAAAGAGGTTTTGCAGGTCAATGAAAATTTTTGTTAAAAGCAATTCGCTGTGACAGATTAAAAATAATAATAATAAATACCCGTTGATCCCCCCCCTGCATGTCTCATCTGCTTTTATATGGCCATTTCTGGTCTCTTCTCTCTGATCAAGTTTCAACACAATTGAAATATATAGAAATATCCACTCGGCACGCTGGTTACTGATATGGCCAGGGATTGGCTGAGCAGTTATTTTGGTGTCTTTAGCGCTGTACAGGAAGAAGAGACCAGTGACGACCTGGAAGTCCACTGTGTCAGGACCTATTATTTTTAATAGGTATGAGCTCTTAAATAGTAAGGGAACTTGAGGAATATTTTTTTTTAATGGAAGCTATTATCAGAAAATGACCAGTTGTTTAAATCAATAGTTTTTTGTTAAAATTATTTTTTCAATAATTTTTAACATATCTATTAAAACAAGCAAAAAGAAATGTTTGCAATTTTTACATTGGCCATTGAGGATTTTTTTTTTAAAGAACTGTAACTTCCTATTGTTTTAGAATGAAACACATGTATGTTGGCCACAATGGTCGGAGGGGGGAGCTGGGTCAGGTGTGACATCACCTATTGTGATTGGTGGATCTTGTGTTATCAGCCATATATGTAAAGGTGTTACCTGTCATTGTAATCCTGCCTCTGATACTATGGAACCTTGCTGTAAGCTCTTCCTGAAAAGGATAAGTAGAGAAGCCCCACTGGCCAATGTGAAAATTGCAAAATTAATTTTCTTTTTTTAAATATCATACGATAAAAAATATTTTCTAAAATATGTTCATAACATACATAACACAAAAAACAGGTATTTTATTTTGATAACTTGTATAGTAGCATATAATATTTGTGCAGCTTACGTATCACTAACAAGTATCATAAATAAGTATCTCTTCATTTTTAGATTGCTACCAGATAATGAAAACAAAATCAGTAGAGAAGTTTTCTTCAGACTCCAGCTCAGAGTGCGGGAGCTCTCGTGGTAGTGTACGAGCCAGCCGAGGTAGCTGGGGAAGCTGGAGCAGCACTAGCAGCTCTGATGGAGACAAGAAGAATACCCTCTCTAATCGCCTGTACTTTCCTCCCAGTAAGTTATTAATGGCAAGGTTTTGCTATGATCTCCAGAAACGTTTGACATTCATGCGTGTTCATCTTTTCACTCTTGTGACCACTGTTTTTGGAAGCTGACGTGTTACATGCTGGACAGTTGATGATCTTTCAGTATGATGAAAAAAAAACACCTAGTGGCAACACAGCCTGTCTTTCTAATAAAATACCTTGCATCTTGAGGTTACACTAAGAGGCCTCTTTATGTAAAGGTTACCCATCCCTACTGCTTTAGTATGACTGTAGCAGTCTCTTAATTGAATGCTACAGTCATCACTAAAAGAGGACCTGTAAGAGTGAAGAGGAGAGAATGGGAACCATTCAGTGTAGACAAGGTGGGACATTGCACATGAAGACATTGCCCACTTGCCAGTTGCCATCGCAGAGTTTAATATTGTGAGTTCATTTTCCGGTCCACCAGTTGTGAGTTCTCCTTCCAGGCTCCCTCTGGTGGTAACTGGAGGTAGTGAGGCTGATTTAATCAGTAGAGATCTGCCACCTGATAATGAGGATGACAATTGGAATCTCAGACTGGATTTAAGACAGCCGACGCCCTATTCTGGTGCTGGTGACTCCTTCTGGCTTTTCAGGTCCTGGTTTTCAGCTCTGTTCCAGTCATTTCAAGCTAAGTTTTTCTGCTAATGTTCACACTTGATTTTGTTGGTCTATTCAGTTTTTTGTGTGGTCAGCCAGCCCAGGCTGGGGCTGTGCTGAATTTCCACTCTTATTTATCTGTATTTGCCAATTTGCTTTTTTGTCCCCTATTAGATTGGCCTCTTTTTGCTCTGTCTCAGAATATTTCAGAGTGCTGATATAGTGGGAGAAGTCTAGTGACTTCAGGGTTAATTTTGCTATCAGAAGGGTTGGACATTATTTTTGTAGGGTTTTTGGCAGATTGCAGACAGTGTCTTTCCTTTCCTATCCTTTCTAGTTAGTTTGGGCCCCATCATTTGCTCAGCCTATTTTCCTGCCTGTGTTTGTGCTTTCATCTTGTTTCACCGTCAATACATGTGTGGGGGCTGTCTTTCCTTTGGGGTCTGCTCTGGGGCAGTTAGTTTTCCCCTTTTCTTGCTTTAGGCTTATTTAGTCCTCCGGCTGTGACAAAGCGTCTAGGACCATCGTAGGTATGCTACACGGCTGCTGCTAGTTGTGTGGTTAGGATCAGGGATCTGCAATCTGCATAGTTACCAACCTCTCTGGTTTTCTGTGACTTAGCTTGTTTAGTCTTTTTCTCATCAGTGACCCATTCATAACAGTTTAAGCTTTGATTCCTCCGTCATGTTACCTGCAGGACAATATACATGGGTGTCCTTTAATTGCTCTCCCAATCACCATATTGTGTTAGCTGGTTTCAAGGATCTAAAACTGCTGACATCCACTATAAAGGTCAGTTTAATTATGACATACACATGTAATGTGTGACGCGCCCATGTAATGGCATAACCTAGACCATTAGGAGGGTTTTGGATAGCCTTGCCAGGTCATAATATAACCCTCCTTCTAAGGGTTAGGACTGGCGGGAAAATTTTTCCCGCCAGGTTTTTCCCGGTTATTCTAGGGTTAAGGATTGGTTAGGGGTATTGGCCTGTCAGTGGCACGTCGCTGGGTGAAGTTTATTTCTTCCCCCACCGACAGCTGTTGATAGGGCTGGGGGGATAAGAAGGGGGCAGCGATGAGGAGGGTTTGTCATTCCTCATTGCTGCCAGAAGGAAGTGCTCCCCCTTCCATTCCTCCCTTATTTCTCCTACGCCTCACTGGGGGACACAGAGACCGTGGTTGTTATGCTGCTGGCCACTAGGAGGACACTAAGTAAACAAGAAAAAAAGTTAGCTCCTCCCCTGCAGTATACACGCTCTCTCTGGCTGAGATTCTCCAGTTCTTACTTAGTGTCTGTAGGAGGCACTTGGGTCTGGTTTCAGACCCCACCGTTTTTATTTTATTTTGTAAATTTTTATTTTTAATTAACGGAGTGAAGGGGGCGACGTTTCCTTTCTACGGCCCGCTCTCCCCCGAACCAACAACAGGCAAGCACGTGGAGTAACCCTTCACGTACACTTTCCTGCGACGAATGGGGCTGATTCCTCTGACAATGGTTCCCTTATGGTCGGTACTCCACGGATACGAGGGCAAGCGCAACAGGACGTAGTGCATGGAGCAGACCTGAACAGCGCTTTTCGGATGCCCTGAATCAGCTCCAGAGCTCTCCGTCCCCCTACACAGAGGGTGGATCGAATGAGCAATACCCCCCTGTAAAACCTCCTCCAGCTCTGCTACATTGCCTGGAGGATGAGACTGAAAGACCCTGGACAGCGACGACCTGACTGAGCACAGGAGTGGAGGTATGGGGTCGGGTCCTTGTCCCCGGGAGAAACGCTGACTTAGCGTCAGCGGCGGTACACCCCGGGTGCTCTGTCACACGCGCGCCTCTCCTGCTTAGCACCGGTGGTTTCCGTGGGCAGCAATCTACCCGTTACCTTCACTGTCCCTGTGGCTTCACGGGCGCCGTCGCTCGTTAGTTCAGAGGGAGACACTTTCACTTTGTTTGAAAGCTTTCTCCTCCCTCTCTGCGCGCGCTTTTTAGCCCATCACAGCCCTGCTTTCTCTTCAGCGCTGTCAGTCTTTACCTTAACCGCGCCCCCTCTCGTCCTTCTTCCAATCACGCGGCTTGGCGGTTAAGCCCTGCCCATCGCCAGCGGTTTCCTGTCATTTCTGGATATCACTTTCCCTTCACCGGATCTCTTCTTGTGGGACACAACCGTGTTTGGCACCGCATCTGAACCTTGGTAGGCTCGGCGCTACTACAGACTGACGCTATAATTAGCTCACCACGGCAGTTCCCTGTCAGGTTAGCGCTACTACCGCATAGACATATGCCCAACCCTGCAAGGGCTCTCTGTTCTAGACCCACCGCTATTCACTACGCCTGTGCGCGCTGTAGAAAGAAGTCGGCATCAGGTCAGTCATCTCCTTTCTGCCTGTCCTGCAGCCCTTCCACCATGTCTGCCCCTCAGGAGCACTCCGAGCCCCGGAATGAGAGCACCCCCACCCCCTGAGTGGGCCGTTGCAATGTCTCAGTTGGTCTCTGATCTGACTAAAGTTTTTCAGTCTCTAGTCCAGGTCTTAGAACAGTTACCCCAGCTATCTACAGCCACCTGTGCGCTGACCGCCCCTCACGGTGAGTCGCCTGCACCTAACCGCGACCTTCAGACTGACAGGCCGGGTAGGGGCTCTAGGAAGCGGGCTCTGTCTGGCTCTTCTTCCAGCTCGCAAGGTCTTTCCGCTTCTCCCAGGCTACGCTCCTTGTCTCCCTCATCAGCAGACGACCCTTGGTCAGACGATTCCCAGTCTGGATCTGACTCAGAGGCGGACAACATAGCTAAAACTCAGGACATGGTGGATAGTCTTATATCGGCTATCTTCCAAACCCTCAAAATAAAGGAGGATAAGGCGCACCCTCAGGAATGCTCTGTTTCTTTTAAGAGAGTGAGGCCTCCCTCTCGAACCTTTCCTAATCACAAGGAGCTCGACACTTCCTTAGCCAATCACTGGTAACATCCTGAGAAACGTTTTTCAGGCCGCAAGTACTTAGATGTGCTATATCCTTTCGATGCGGATCTAGTCACAAAATGGACCAAAGCTCCCGAGGTAGATCCACCAGTTTCCCGTCTTTCTTCTAAGACGGTTCTATCCCTTCCGGACGGAGCTTCGCTTAAAGATCCGACAGACAGGCAAATAGAATCGTTGACTAAGTCAATTTTTGAGGCATCCGGCGCCTCCCTCTGTCCTATTTTCACCTCCGCTTGGGTGGCGAAAGTCATTTCAGCTTGGGCAAAAAATTTTCGCAAGGGCATTTCAGCTGCAGCACCTCAGGACGAGCTGGCAGATTTAGCAGACCAGATAAATCATGCGGGTAAATACCTTTTGTCCGCCTCCTTGGACGCGGCTGGGTGCGTAGCTAGAGCTAACAGCAACATAGTAGCCATACGCCGCATCCTTTGGTTGAAGTCGTGGAGTGCGGACACCACTTCTAAAAAGTCACTCACCAACCTGGCATTTCACGGCTCTAGGCTCTTTGGCGCCAAGCAGGATCAGATAATGTCGGATGCCACTGGTGGTAAGAGTACCTCCCTTCCTCAGTCCCGGCCTAGAAGGTTTTTTAGCAGTAAAGCTTCTCGGCCGTTTAGGTCCTTTCGCCCCTTCTCTCCCACAGAAGGTTCATCCCAGCAGGACCGGCTCTCCGCTTCCAGAGACCGGAGAAAACCATCATATAAACCCGCTCGCCGCTGGAGATCAAGAGGTCAGCCCTCCAGGTCTTCAGGCCCCCGGTCCGGCAGATTTTCTTCTAAGTGACTGGTCACCCCCACCTGGAAATCCTTCCAGGGTGGGAGGCAGACTTTCCTCTTTCAAGGATGCATGGCTATCTGCTGTCGACGACGCTTGGGTCAAGGAATTCATCACATCCGGATACAAAATCGAATTTTCTCCCCCCCCCCAAACAGTCACTACTTCCTTTCTCGAACCCCCCCCCCCAAGACAACGGTCCCATATCCCAGGGTTTCATCAGGCCGTCTCCTCCCTTCTTTCCGCTGGGGTTATCGTTCCCGTTCCTTCAAACGAACGGTTTTCAGGTTTCTACTCGAATCTCTTCGTAGTCCCGAAAAAAAGACGGCTCCCTTCGTCCAATCTTGGACCTCAAGTTGCTCAACCGCCACGTGAGGATCCTCCACTTCAAGAAGGAGTCCCTGCGCTCAGTAATAGCCTCGATGGAACCCGGAGAGTTCCTCTGCTCTGTGGACATACAGGATGTCTACCTCCACATCCCTATTTGTTGGCAACATCAGAGATATCTCTGCTTTGCGATTCAGAACAATCACTATCCGTTCACGGCCCTTCCCTTTGGCCTAGCCTCCGCTCCCCGTGTCTTTACGAAGGTGATGGCAACAGTCATGGCCATCCTTTGATCCAGGGGGATTCTCATCATCCTTTATCTGGACGATCTCCTGATCAAGGGCTCGTCCCACCAAGACTGTCTTCAAAGTCTTCAGATAACCCTGGATGCTATCGGCCGCCTCGGATGGATAGTCAACAGAGAAGTCCATCCTGCACCCTACCCAGCATCTGACCTTTTTGGGCATGGAATTCGACACGAATCTAACCCGAGTGTTTCTACCGAAGGACAAATTTTCAGCCCTTTGCAAGGGGATCCGATCCCTAAAACGCTCGAGGGCCATTCCCCCTTTGGTCCTGCATGAGAGTCCTGGGGCAGATGATAGCTTCCATGGAAGCAGTACCTTTCGCACAATTTCACACTCGCCCTCTCCAGCTGTTCCTCCTTTCAGTCTGGGACAAGACTTCTTTTTCTCTGGACCGTCCCATTCTCCTTCCGTTCAGAGTCAGACAATCGCTGACTTGGTGGACTTTGCCGGCGTCAGTTCTCCAGGGAAGGTCCTTTCTTCCGCCTCAGTGGCAAGTCATCACCACCGATTCCAGTCTCCTGGGATGGGGGACGGTTTACCATTGGGAAAACAGCTCAAGGGCGCTGGGACGCCCAGGAGACTCTCCTTCCCATCAACCTTCTGGAGATCAGAGCAATCTTCCTTGCTCTCCTTCGTTGGCAGCCTCTTCTCTTAGGCAAACCAGTCCGCATTCAGTCAGACAATGCCACGGCCGTGGCGTACGTAAACCACCAGGGCGGTACTCACAGCAGGCAAGTAATGTCAGAAGTGGCAAAGACACTGCGTTGGGCAGAGCGTCACGTTCCGGCGATCTCTGCCATTCACATTCCAGGGGTGAAAAATTGGGCAGCCGACTTCTTAAGTCGCCAGGGTTTAGCGTCAGGCGAATGGTCCCTTCACCCCACAGTCTTCAATCAGATATGCCAGCGTTGGGGCACCCCGGAAGTCGATCTCATGGCATCTCAGATGAACAACAAAGTTCCTCACTTTGTAGCCAGGTCCAGGGATCCTCTAGCCGTCGATTGCAAAGCCCTGGTAATTCCGTGGTCCCAGTTCCAACTGCCTTACCTGTTTCCTCCCCTTGCCCTGATCCCAAGGGTGGTCAAGAAGATAAAGTCAGAGGGCATCCCAGTAATTCTGGTGGCTCCAGACTGGCCAAGACGGCCTTGGTACGCAGAGTTGGTGGACATGCTCGCGGACGTCCCCTGGAGGCTTCCAGACCGTCCAGATCTTCTCACAAGGCCCCCTTTACCACTAGACTTCTCAGTCTCTGAGTTTAACGGCATGGCCGTTGAGGCCGCGATTCTGAGAGAATCAGGGTTTTCCAGCCGGGTCATTCAAACCATGATCAGAACTAGGAAGCCAGCCTCCTCCCGCATTTACCGTAGGTACTGGAAGGCCTTTTTCCGTTGGTGCGAGGATAACAATGTTTTTCCATTGTCGTTCTCCATTAAAACCATATTCTGCTTCCTCCAGTCCGGTTTGGATGCGGGCCTGTCCCTCAGTACCCTCAAAGGCCAGGTATCTGCTCTGGCGATTCTCTTCCAGAAGGATCTGGCCTCCTTATCGCTGGTGAAGACTTTTCTCCAAGGAGTCGCCCATGTGGCTCCTCCTCATCATTCTCTGATTGATCCATGGGATCTCAATCTCGTTCTTGGCGCTCTCCAAAAGGCGCTGTTCGATCCTATCCAGGACATTCCTCTGTCCTTTCTCTCATGGAAGGTGGCTTTGCTAATCACCACTACATCCATCAGGAGAGTTTCTGAGCTGGCGGCTTTATCCTGTCGTTCCCCGTACCTAATCCTCCACCAGGATAAGGTCGTTCTCAGGCCGGTTCCTTCCCTCCTTCCAAAAGTGGTATCCCCGTTTCACATTAACGAGGATATCGTCCTTCCCTCGTTTTGTCCTGCGCCTGCTCATCCTCTGGAAAAGTCGCTCCACAAACTGGATCTAGTGAGAGCCTTGCGTGTCTACCTTGCCAAGACTGCTTCTTTTCGCCAATCCGATTCCCTACTTGTCATCTCTGAAGGTCGCCGGAAAGGGCTTCCGGCATCCAAATCCACAATTGCTCGCTGGATTCGTTCTACCATTCTGGAAGCCTACCGACTTCACGAAAAACGGCCCCCTCCGGGAGTGAGCCCCCACTCCACCTGGGCTGTAGGGGCTTCTTGGGCTGTGCGACACCAGGCTTCGGCCTTACAACTTTGCAGAGCCGCGACCTGGTCGTCTTTGTACACCTTTGCAAGGTTCTACAGGGTTCATACCCAGGCCTCGTCTGATGCAGCTCTTGGTAGGAAGGTTCTGCAGGCGGCAGTTGCACATCGGCCGACCTAAGCCCTTCTTTCTTTCATTCCTTTATGGCTGTTCCCACCCTCGGGACTGCTTTGGAACGTCCCATGGTACTCTGTGTCCCCCAATAAGGCGATAAAGAAAGAGGGATTTTGGGTTCTTACCATAAAATCTCTTTCTTGGAGCCTTCATTGGGGACACAGCACCCTCCCTGTTTAAGTTGTACCGTGTTGGGTCTTCGAGTCCCTTGTTGGGTTGGTACATATGTTGATAGTTTTTGGTTGCTTCTCCTACTGCTTTCTCACCAACTGAGGTACTTGGTGCCTTTCGGTGGGTGTATACTGCCGGGGAGGAGCTAATTTTCTTGTTTCGCATAGTGTCAGCCTCCTAGCAGCAGCAGCATACACCCATGGTAATCTGTGTCCCCCAATGAAGGCTCCAAGAAAGAGATTTTACGGTAAGAACCCAAAATCCCTCTTTTCAGGCCGTCAATTGCGCGGCTCATACTGCTGCTAATGCGATCTCCATTAGAAGAGCCCCAGGGCTCCGCGGCTGGTGGGCGGATGCCACATCTAAAAGTTTGTTGACTTCTCCCCCTTTTCAAGCGGGTCATCTTTTTGGAGAGAGACTGGGCCAGCTCATTTCTGATACTACCGGGGGAGAAGACAAGTGAATTCCTTCATCAACAAAGGGCTGTTCGGCCGTTTTCGCTCCAACAGCCGACGTGTTTCGATTTTCTCGCAACAATTCCAGTTGGTCCTCCTCTACCTTCTCTTTTGGATCAGGTCTGTCCCCGCGTGGAGACAGAGGCTCCCAGATCTCATACAGATCTAACTGTTCTTGGAAACCCAGGCCTAGGGATTCTGGATCTAGGGTAAGCAGATCTCATAGATCTACCAAATGACGACAAATGGGTCAGGAAGCAGGTATTCTTCGGATATAATATACAATCCCCCCCCCTCCAACATGAGTTTTCCTTTCCTCTTCAAGAGAAAGTCAAGAGCCTTCCTTCGGGCTGTTCAGGCTCTTCTAAGGGACAGAGTCATCATTCCGATCCCCCTTCATGAAGGGTTCAGGAGATTTTATTCAGTCCTTCTTTTGTGGTTCTAAAAGAAGACGGGTCCATGCGACCCATCTCTGGATCTCAATTGTTAATCACCTTGTCATGGTACGGTGATTCCAAATGGAAACTCTCCGATCAGTTGTCGCTTCCATGGAAAAGGGACAGTTCCTAGCATCCATTGACGTCAAGAACACTTGCCTGCACATTCCGATCTGCCCGTCCCTCCAGTAGTTCCTGCGTTTTGCAACTCAGGAGGAACACTTCCAGTTCGTGGCCTTGCCCTTCAGACTCGCCACCGCTCCCAGGGTCTTTACCAAGGTCATGGCGGCTGTCATGCCCATTCTTCACCCTCGGGGAGTGGTACTGTTACCGTATCTGGACGACCTGATCATCAAGGGTCCGTCCCTTCCAGTCTGCAAGGAATCTGTGGATAACAGTAAATACTCTTTCCCGCCTAGGGCGGAAGATAGACTGCAAAAAGTCTCTCCCAGGACCGGCTCACACTCCCCGCGGATTCACCACTCTCCCTCCAGGAGAGACCCAAGCCTTACAACAAGCAGAGCGGCCTCTTTCTTGACCAGTTTCTCTCTCCATTCTTTTCAGCATGAGATTTCTCGGAAGGATGGTGGCAGCGATGGAAGCAGTTCCATTTGCACAGTTCCACCTCCGTCCCTTACAACATTCATTGCTGTTAGCTTGGGACGAGAACCCATTCTCCCTGCGCTGTCGGATTCCTCCGTCCCTGCGGGACAGGCAGGCCCTCAGGGAGTAGACACCGAGGTCCTCCCTGAATCAAGGGAGGTCTTTACCCACAGTAAGATGGTTGGTAGTAACCTCCGACGCAAGTCTCCTCAGTTGGGGTGCGGTCCCTTGTCAACTCACGGCACAAGGTCATTGGTCAACCCGAGAGTCACATCTCCCCATTAACTTTGGGAGATAAGAACAATCAGATTAGCTCTAAAGAGTTTCCACCATCTCTTCGCAGGTCTCCCCATCAGGTCTCAATCCGACAACGCCACGGCTGTCGCGTATATCAACCGTCAGGGAGGTTTTCGGGGCAGGATGGCCATGCACGAAGTGAGTTTCATCTTCCATAGGGCCGAGACCAACCATTCGCCCATCTCAGCAAGCCACATCCCAGGCTTGGAAAATTAGAAGATAGATTTTCTCGGTCACCAAGGCATTCCCTCTGGGAGGTGGTCTCTTCATCCGGATCTCTTTCAGCAGATTTGGACTCCGGATGTGGATCTCATGGCCTCAAGACTAGACAACAAGGTTCCTCGATTCATTTTCCGATCGAGCGATCCTTGCGCCATCGGAGCGGACGCTCTAGTTCCGCCATGGCTCCGGTTCCTGCTCCTGTACATCTTCCTTCCCCCCCTCTTCCCTTGTTTCCAAGGGTCATCAAGAGGATCAGAGCGGAGGTAGTGCCAGTGATCCTAGACGCGCCAGACTGGCCGTGCCGAGCATGGTATGCAGAACTAATCCAACTAGTCGCCGACGTCTCCTGGCGACTTTCATATCATATGGATCTACTCTCGCAGGGCCCGATTTACCACCAGAACTCCTGGGTCCTGTCTTTGACGGGGTGGCCGTTGAATCCTGGTTTTTAGCTCAGGCTGTTTTCCCTCACGATGTGATTTCCACCATGATTAGTACCAGGAAGCCTGTGTCCATGCGCATTCCATTCTGGCCATATTGGAATTCCTTAAATCCGGATAAATATCAGGCCTTGCGCTTAGCTCTCTCAACGGCAAAATTTCCGTCTTGTCAGTGCTTTGACAACACAAATTGTCACCAAGCTTCAGCTCAAGACGTTCATGCAGGGAGTTTCGAAAGTGTGGCGTCTTCTTATAGAAGACCATTTGACTCATGGGGCCTTAACCCTGTTTTCGGGGCCTTTCAGGAGGTTCCTTTTCGAACTGCTGCAGTACGTGTCACTGACCGTCCTCTCTTGGAAGGTGGTCTCTCTAGTGGCAACTACGTCAATCAGACGAGTTTCGGAATTGGCAGCCCTTTCCTGCTGTTCTCCGTTTCTGAATTTTCATCAGGAAAAGGTAGTTCTCAGGACGTTCCCGCCCTTCCTGGACAAGGTCCCCTCCTCTTACCATCTCAACGGGGAAATTGTTTTGCCTTCCCTTTGTTCCGGCACCAGTCCATAGCATTGAGAAGGCCCTCCACACCCTGGATGTGGTTAGGGCGCGGAGTCGGTACATCTCGCGGATGGCTCCTTTCCACAAAGATACCCTGTTCATACTTCCAGACGGGCATAGGAAGGGTCTAGCCAGGTTGATTCGCTTGGTGATTCAGGTATCCTACCATGTCAGGAACGCGCCTGTCCCAGCGGGGATTAAGGCGCACTCTACCCGGTCAGTGAGCGCCTCTTCGATCTTTCGGCACCAGGCCTCGGCAGAACAGGTCTGCAAGGCTGCAAACTTTTACAAAAAGTTACCAAATTCATTCTCAGGCCTCTACGCAAGGCTGCGACTTGGTCCAGCTTCCGTACCTTTACAAACATTGCCTAATTTATTCTCAGGCTTCTGCGGATGCAGCTCTCGGCAGACGCTGCCTGCAATCGGCAGTACCACGGTGTTCACTCAGTGGTACATGGGGTATTAGCATATATATATGCTCCCCACCTAGGGACTACTTTAGGACGTCCCACGGTCTCTGTGTCCCCCAATGATTGGCTCGGAGAAAAGGATTTTACGGTGAGTACACAAAAATCCCTATTTTTTGTTTTGTCACGGGCCGTTGGCAAGTCTTTCAGGGAACTGAATGGACATCAGGTTTTTTGAAATGGTAAACAGGCTTGAGGTTTGGCTAAGCTGCGGTATTGGTTATAAGTTTTAAAAGTTTTGTATGTGACTCGTTAAAGGCCATGGCCAAATAACATTCCAACCAAAATTGATGTGTCCTGTCTATTTATTATTCCATGTCTGGTAAGCTGAAGGGCATTTGCAGGTATTGTGCAATGCCATGTGTGACGCACCCGTGTAATGTGTGATGTACACATTGTATTAGTTTGATGGCATCCTTGTACTCAAAACAACTAGATAAAAACATCCAGCTTAGAACTGCTTTTTTTTTTTTTTATAGCTGTTAATACTTATAAGTTTGAGGACTAACTGTATCTTGCTTCTTCCCCTAGGAGAATCTCCAGCACAAAATAATTTCCCTTCAGAAAACTCAATTTCACTAAATTTGTCTCACAGTATTTGTAATACAAGGTAAGTCCTCAGAAAACAACTTTTGTTTTAGGCCAGATTTATGCTCATAGTGTGCTCCGCCAAGCACAACATCAGGATTTGTAAATCCCCCCCAAAACAGTACTCTGATAGGAACCTCAACTAATTTAGTCTGCCATGTTGGTTCCCATTGGAATCCTTTTTTTCTGGGATTATGACAGAAGCCCTGATGTAAGACTTGGTGGAGAGCTCTGTATGAGTGTGATCCTTGCCTCATTATTACAGTGTTGAATATTTTCATGAAATATGACTTTCTTGAAACGTTTTGAGATTTGCGATGCACAGGGTGATACATATGGCATAAAACACTTTGGTTGGATATATGGCCTAGTATATAGCATAAAACGCTTCGGCTGGATGGCATGGTATGTAGCATAAAACACTTTGTTTGGATATATGTCCATATAAGGAGGAATGCAGACAAGGAATGGGGATAAGGAGCCATGCATACAAGGATAGGGATGAGGAGCCATAAAGACAAGGATGGGGATGAGGAACCATGCATACCAGAATGTGAGGCCATTATATTGTATGGAGCACATTGTACAGTATTTAACACTCTGGGGCCATTATACAGTATGGAGCATCGTGTGGGGCCATTACACAGTATGGAGCATCGTGTGGGCCATTATACAGTATGGAGCATCATGTGGGGCTCTTATACAGTATGGAGCATCGTGTGGGGCCGTTATACAGTATGGAGCATCGTGTGGGGCCATTTACAGTATTGAGCATCGTGTGGGGCCATTTACAGTATTGAGCATTGTGTGGGGCCATTATATAGTATGGAGCATCGTGTGGGGCCTTTATCCAGTATGGAGCATCGTGTGGGGCCATTATACAGTATGGAGCATCGTGTGGGGCCACTATACAGTATGGAGCACTATGTGGGGCCCATTACACTTTATGCAGGACTATGTGGGGGCCATTACACTGTGTGGAGATCTATGTGGAGCCATTGTACTGTATGGAGGACTTTGTGTCCATTATACTGTATGGAGGGCTGTGTGGGATTACAGTTGCAGAATCATATTGTGATGGGATCACCATTCTTTGTTGGGGGAACTGAGGAGGGGGGTACAGTCATCATTCTGTGTGTGTGGAGAGTTCCACTGTGGGGGTTATCATAAGGTGTTTGGGAGCACTTTTGTTCGCATCATAATTTATTTGTATTATTCAAATTTTTTTGTTATTACATATTTAAATTAGTCCACTGGGCCATATGATTTTTATTGCTGTTACGTAACCTATTATATTTCACTATAATTCCAAAAGTTAATCGTTTTGTTTGATAAGGGAAAATTTCCTCAATTGTAGACTTTTTTTTTTTTAACAAATATCAAGGTTGGCCTGCAACTTTCAGCAAGCTTTTAACTTTGACCCTCTGTGTATTTGAGTTTGATATCCCTGCCTTAAAGGGGTTGTCCGGGCTTTTCACAATCTCATGGCATATCTGGGCTGCAGAATTGTGACAATAAGTAATTTACTTTATGTCACTAGTTTGCATGGTTTTGTAGATATTCTTAACAGAACATCCAAGGCGGGGTGTGTTATGGCATTGAAATGACAACTGGTCGTTTCCTCCTACTCTACTAAAAACATGCCCTCTGTAGCAACAACCCCACCCTCCATAGCTACAGGCCCTCCCCGTCCACATAAAGAAGCCCCCCTCACACAGTAACAAATCCTCCCCGCCGCTCCATTCCGTCCCCTTCCCCCCCGGCGCCATTCCCCCCCTCCCTGCCACTCCATTCCCCCACCACCACCACGCCGGTCCGTCTCACCCGGTCTTCACATTGCCGGTGAAAGTGCAGCAGGGAAGGAGCGGGTCATGTGACAGGCTCTGTGCACGTCACTTCAGCCTGCCTGTCACATGACCCGCTCATTCCCTGCTGCACTTTCACCGGCAATGTGAAGACCGGGTGAGATGGACCGGCGCGGTGGGGGGGAATGGAGCGGCAGGGAGGGGGGAGAATAGCGGCGGGGAGGGAGCGGAATGGAGCGGCAGGGAGGATTTGTTACTGTGTGAGGAGGGCTTCTTTATGTGGACGGGGAGGGCCTGTAGCTATGGAGGGTGGGGTTGTTGCTACAGCGGGCTTGTTTTTAGTAGAGTAGGAGGAAACGACCAGTTGTCATTTCAATACCATAACACACCCCGCCTTGGATGTTCTGTTAAGAATATCTACAAAACCATGCAAACTAGTGACATAAAGTAAATTACTTATTGTCAAAATTCTGCAGCCCAGATATGCCCTGAGATTATGTGAAAAGCCCGGACAACCCCTTTAAGGGTTTATTCTTACCATGATAAAGGGTTACAATTGCAAAGAGGTTGTAAAAAATATAACAACTTTGCAATTTTACTTTTAATTAAATATCCTTTCCATTCTCAAGAACAGACCTTCACTACAATTGTTGGCTAGTATCTTAGGCTTGGAGTTCAACGCTTACAAGCTCTTTGATATTGACTAATAGTGCTCTAATGTACGAGTTGTCTTTCTAATCTAAAACTTCAGTATTCAGGGCACTTTGTGAAAAATAAGTGGGCTATGAATTGCAGTTTGGGCACTCGGTCTATAAAAGGTTCGCCGTCACTGGTATGTAGCATAAAACACTTCAGCTCGATATATGGCCTAGTATGTAGCATAAAACACTAAGGCTGGATATATGGCCTAGTATGTAGCATAAAACACTAAGGCTGGATATATGGAATAGTATATAGCATAAAGCGCTTCGGCTGGATATATGGCATAGTAAATAGCATAAAACGCTTTGACTGGATATATGGAATAGTATATAGCATAAAACGCTTCAGCCGGCTATATGGCCTAGTATGTAGCATAAAACACTAAGGCTGGATATATGGAATAGTAAATAGCATAAAACGCTTCGACTGGATATATGGAATAGTATATAACATAAAACACTTCAGCCGGATATATGGCCTAGTATGTAGCATAAAACACTAAGGCTGGATATATGGAATAGTATATAGCATAAAACGCTTCGGCTGGATATATGGTGTAGTATATAGCATAAAACACCGTGGCTGTTTATATAGCATAGTATATAACATAAAACACCGTAGCTAGATTCATACAAAGCCATTAGAGTAGTATATAGTAGGTTTTCCCGAATGAAGGCCTCCCTTGTTTCTACAGACCAGTAATGTGAGACTTGTGGACTTGTTTGTATTGGCAATGTGCCTGCAGGCGTCTGAATATCAATGAGTACAGATCTCCCAGGCAACTTTTCTTACAGGATTTGGGTCCTTCATCAATTAACCTTTTTGGCTTGAGCTGGTTTGACGTTAACAACTGAGTTGATATTTTTAACTCCGATGAATGTGAATAATTGTGTAGTTAGGATTTTCCATGTAAAAAGTACATTGCATGTGAAAGCCTAAATGTTATCTTGTAGCTCACCATAGATATATAATTAGCACTGTACATTGTAGTGAGATTGCAGACTGGACTATTCCATCAATTTAAAGAAATTCCTCGTAATATATTGCAGTCATCATATAATATAGTACTATGCACTTATGATTGCTCATTTTGCCTTTCTACCCATATAATTGTTCTTTTTTTTTTTTTTTTTTTTGCTCTATGTAGAAACAGGAAGACTCTTGTCCCTGCCAAAATCATTAAATTTTCAGCTCCTGACCCATCTGCTCCCTCCTCCCCGTGCTGGGGGCTTTTGCAGTGAGTTATGACTCATACAGGGAAAATTGACCTCCTGTCTCTACATAAAGCTCAGGGTTCAGCTCTTCCTTTTTTAATCACGTGATGTCATAGATCTTATGGAAAACAGACGAATTAGCTGGGTAGAAAGGCAAAATGAGCAATTGTAAGTATACAGTGCTATATAATCTGATGATTGCAATATATTAATAGGATAAAATATATTGATGGGAGGAGGAGGAGTGCTTCTTTAATATTTTGTCCATTCTTGACGCCTGATGGATGGACTGCAATAGTATATTAAGTATGGCTTTGGGTAATGTATTTTTTTTTTTATTTTACTTGATGTGACTTTACTTGATGTGATTAATTGCCATTAATCCTAATATTAGTTGATAGTGTGTTAGAGGGGCAGTTGCAGTGAAGCCCAGGATCGTTACCTCTTATAGCCTGAAAAAGCTGCCTGACGCACAAATATGTATGTGCTGGATTCTTTTATGGTACTTTCCACCGAAAATATTTTCTATGGCCCTCCTGTGGTCATATCCACAGCATGACTGACGGGCCATAAATACAAAGAAGGTGTTTGCATTACAACCGGTGAAATTTGCTCTGATATCCGTCGTGTACAACGACGGCAGCTCTTGTTGAATTATAGTGGAAATTTTTCGCATCAATATCGTAAAATCTTGTGCACTGTTAATGTGTGCAAAACTGTAAAGTGCTGCGGAATATGTTAGCGCTATATAAAAATAAAGATTATTATTATTAATACTGTGAAATGCAGCCAGTTTTCCACCAGCAAATATGCGGCACAAAACCCAGTGGATTGTCACGAAGAGGTAATGTATCCTAATGCATTCTTTTTCTTTTCAGTTCTGATATAAACTCATTATCGCACTACCCTGACATGCTATCGGCACCTTTTCCTGAAGTTCCAGAGGCTGAAAAAAACAAAGGTAAAAGTATCGCACTTTACATACACACTGATAATTTCACCCAGAGAGAGCCCATACTAGCTGTGAGCTCAGATGAATGGTGGTCTTACAGAAAGTGGGTAGACTGCTCTTCATATGTAACCAGGCTACTACTACATGGATAGTTATTAGATTTGTTTTTCCAAAAAAATGTGATTTTCAAGTTGTGAACATTACGTTTTCTCTCAATAAATGACACAATTATTGGGCAGCTAAATTAAAAAAAAAAAATCACCTACTAAAATAAGTTTCACAATACATTAAATGGCACATTCAGTTAACAGTATAAGCACGTTTTTCAATAACTTTCATGAATGTTAAAAATCGAAGGGAAAAAAGATTTTAAAAGTCTACTACCTTTTGTGTAGTAGTTCTGGACCTTTCCGGATGACACCGCAGTGACACCAGTCCCAAACACTTGTCTTCTCACCTTGTTTTATGTGAGAGCTTTCAATTATTAATGGAATTTACTTTCAAGAAGTATTAAGGAGACAGTTCTGACGTATCCTTAGGAGATGTGGCCATTGTGACGTTGGTGATGACACACACTTCTTCATTGTAGAGATTTTCAAGAGTTGCTGTAGCCTGATCTTTAACAGTTATTGATGGCAGTATTTCATGAAAGGGAACCTGACAGCTAATTCATACTGTCCAAACCACGAGCAGAAAGAGTCAGAGGCCGGCTGTGCATTACAAACCTCTGTTTTATTCCGAAATACTGAAGAGTTTTAGAAAGAAATAGTTGAAAGCACAGACAGTAAGTGACTAGCGATAAAGCTATGTCCCCACCGGCTTCTCCCCACCCGCTCTGCTAGATTAACCGGTCTTTCCTTATACATGTTCCCTTTAGTTCTGCTCCATTTAACTGTTTCAGCACCACAAATAACCCCGTGATCCATCAATGTACTTTTAGGTCTGTACCCACAAGACGATGTCTGGTCTGCACAGCCAGTGTGTCTAACGAATGATGTCAACTATAATCTTGAGAGCCCAGTGCCATGTGTATCGCAGGATCCGCCACCGATGCCAAATAGGTGTGTATTGTCTAGCAGGCTACAGTTACATATCCATTTTTTTTTTCTGATCTGTTGGCATTAACAAATCTGTTGATTTTTAAGGGTGAGAGGCTGTTCTGTTAATCTATTCTGTATTTGCGGATCAGACTAGGCCATTCAAATCCACTGGGATTCATCAGAAACGTATGAAAATCAGAAAGCCTAATCTTTAAATCAGGTTTCCATGTTCCATTCAATTTCTAAATGGCAATGGAAAATAAAAATTCAGTTTTAATTTTTTTAACATTTCAAACAAAACACAACACAGGCAAAATGGATGACAAATGGTAGAAAAACTGTCTGATTTTGATGGATGTAAAGTGGAACCAGATTTGTGATATCCCGGTCAGCGACACTGGGAAAGCCATTTGTTATCTTGGTACAGTGGCGCCTGTCAAGTGTCAGGATAGACTAGACAACAAGTGAACAGTCAGCTCCTACTGCAATAGTACCTGATCCTTTGATTTGCTTGGAGCAGAGGCATCCAGGGAGTTTGACAGACTGATGCTTGAAATGGTTCTAGCTCCTAGTGGGCAAAACATGCTAAATTACCGAACAAAGGATCTAAAGTAAACAACGAAAAAATACTAAAAACCTAAAACTCTACCATCAAACACACAAGTCCCCATATAGGAATGCCAACGGAAAAATGTAGTAATGGTTCTCAAGAGTGCTGTGGCATTATTTTTTGTTACTTTTTTTCCTAAACAAATATTTAAAATGTAATAATGTATATTAGGTATTGTCAGAATCATATACAGTAGACTCTTACCTTGGGATTAACATACTTATTTATATCAAATGTTTTTTTTTTTTTTAATATTTTCAACTTTAAAGACAATTACAGACAAAAGGAAACCAGACCCTACCTCGCAACCTTCCCCCCAAACACAGTATAATAAATCAAATTGTGTTACAAAAGATGAACCACAGTTCAATAGAGGAGAAAATATCATACTTGGTTGACTACCAGTAACTTCTTAGAACAGAGATTAAATACAGATGAATACTGACATGTTGGAAAAAGTGTCTCCAAAAATATGCATCTGGAATTGATGCACGTCATAGGTACATGGACCTAATATTCAGAAAAGACAGACGGTATTTCTGTAACTCTTAATGCCAACTCCAACAATAGGATTAGCATGCCAGAGGGTGCACAAAAACTTAAAAAAAAGAAACAAGTTACAATTTTTTTTCCTTTTAACTACATCCCCCCACACACACACACACACACACACACACACCAGTCCCTTAAATAAAAATTGCTTTTACCCTGAAAAAAGTTTGGGTAATGGAAAACTGCCCATGTGCATTGGCGCTGTATTCAATGTCTATGGGACTAACCGAGACATGCAGAGCTACGTGTGAGCATGGAACATGCGCTGTACAGGGGAGCCACATGGGAGCGTGGGACATGCGCGGAGCCACATGGGAGCATGGGACATGCGCTATACAAGGGAGCCACATGGGAGCGTGGGACATGCACTGTACAGGGGAGCCACGTGGGAGCATGGGACATGTGCTGTACAAGGGAGCCACATGGGAGCGTGGGACATTCGCTGTACAAGGGAGCCACGTAGGAGCATGGGACATGAGCAGTACCGTGGGAGCATGTGTGGTGCTGCTCCATCATCTGCTCTTTCTTCTGTTTTCACTTGTCCTGTATATATTCCATCCTGTATAGTGTGGATTAGTGTTTATGATGTTTTTTTTCTATGTATTATAGCTACATTAATTGGAATTCATCATGTGATGGACAGTTTTCTGGCATTTATGGCTCCTTAGAGTTGAATGACTTCAATGCCTACCCAGAAGGTAAAGATTACATTATACCTATAAAAGATACATGATTACTACAATCAAAGTGGTTTTACAGTCAGTTTTGCTTTGACTAAAATTCAAAGTGTGTAAAATGTTAATAAAATAGGCAGCTCCAGTTGTAGTCTGTGTTTGCATACAGCAAAGATGGATATGGTGTTAAGTCAGATATATTTATAAGCGTATCCAACTTTTAATACCATATCCATCTTTGCTGCATGCAAACATAGACTACAACCGGAGCTGCCTCTTTCATTAACATTTTACGCACGTTGCATTTTACATAGAAAAGTGAGCTTTAATAGAGAAATGAATCTGAAGTCTTCCTCTATTTGTAGGAAACAGAACCAGGCTTGCGTCAAGTGTCTTTCTGTTACCAACCCACTGAAGGGTTTTAGATTTAGTAATGGGGAGGAGTATCTGTTTCATTTAGATAATGATCTTTACATAGACTGGGAGAAAAATTAGTCTTTAGCCTTTATGAACTCAAAGTATTAAAAATCTGATTTAGAAGCACCATTCTCAAACACTTCAGAATGACCAAAAGGCAGAAAAAATTAGACACGTTTATCATTAAAATCGTTATCCTCTCAGATCATTTGCGCAATGAATAGCGGCTTTCTTATAATGTTATATTCATTGTAGAATGGTCATCTAATAATTGTACGTGATTTCAGTAGGGTGTGCCATAAAATTGTGGTGAGACCTCTGGCACCTGGACAGTCACGCTTTTGGCTTGTCTCTGCACATTGGCGCATTCGTTGTGTATGGGGCTGTAACAGATTCTGTGCCTCCACGTGTAGTTGTGCAGGAGCAGCATGCGTATATCAGAATTTGGACTGAGGACGCCATTCATCATCTTGTGATGGCTAGTGGTTTTCTTGATGTGATATTTAATGTTCACTGTATTTTTTAATTCTGCAGAAAATATGAACTACCACAACAGTTTTTCATGTCCCGATGTACAAAGTCCAGCTTTTATTGACCAATGTCAGTCTACTTGGAGTTTGAACCCTCCGGCTCCAGCACCAGCACCCCCTCCACCAGGTCCTGCCATGCCAAGCTCCTGGGAACCAACAAACTACGTCAGCAATTCTGTAAGTAAATGTTTGTTTGAAAAATCTGAGAATAATCCAGTAGGCACTAGGGTTTGGGTTTTTTTTTTAGTTTCATTGATTTTTTTTTTTTTAAAAAAAAGGATGTCTGTATTAGTGAAAGCAATAAAGGATCCAGAAGAACCAGAAATACATCCTGAAGATTGAAGCAGTGCCACACAAAAGTTATTAATTATAGATTCTACGTAGTATTTTTCACATGTCAGAGATGGGAAACTTTTATTCATAACTCACGTTAATTTTGAATTACTGTATATACTCGTGTATAAGCCGAGATTTTCAGCCCATTTTCTGGGGCTGAACGTCCCCCTGTCGGCTTATATGCGAGTCATATACCGGGGATCGGAGGGGAGTGCAGGTGTCAGATCATACTTACCCCCCGGCGCGTCTCTGCAGCCCCCCTGCTTCTCCCACGCATTCCTTCAGCGGTCACGTGGTACCGCTTATTATGTGCATATTCATGACTTTAATGAGTGGTACCACGTGACCGCTGAAGTAAGAGCTGCCGGAAATGCAGGGGCTGCAGAGACCGCGCCAGGAGGGGGTAAGTATATGCGATATTCACCTGTCCCCGGTCCATCGCTGCATGCCGCTCTGTCCTCCATGTCATCAGTCAGAGACATTCAGGCAGCAGAGGGCGTCATGACATAGTTAGTGTGCGCCGCGCCCTCTGCTGCCTGAACGTCACTGACCGAGGACCCGGAAGACAGAGCGGTTGCAGCTTTAGACAGGTGAATATCGCAGGTGTCTGGGCCCTGAGCCAGCGGAGACACCGGCACCTGTCCCCGCCTGCTCAGGACACCGGCACCTGGCCCCCAGCGACGAGAGGTGAGTATGTAACTTTTTTTTATTTGCAGCAACAGTGGCAGCATATGTGGGGACTAATCTGTGGAGCATCTTATGGGGCATAATTTGTGGAGCATTTTATGGGGCAGCATATGGGGGCATAATCTATGGAGCAATTTATGTGGGCATAATCTATGGAGCATCTTATGGGGCATAATTTATGGAGCATTTTATGGGGCAGCATATGGGGGCATAATCTATGGAGCATTTTATGGGGGCATAATCTATGGAGCATTTTATGGGGGCATAATCTATGGAGCATTTTATGGGGGCATAATCTATGGAGCATTTTATGGGGGCATAATCTATGGAGCATTTTATGAGGGCATAATCTATGTAGCATTTTATGGGGGCAAGATCTATAGAGCATCTTATGGGGGCATAATCTATGGAGCATTTTATGGGGGCATAATCTATGGAGCATTTTATGGGGGCATAATCTATGGAGCATTTTATGGGGGCATAATTTATGGAGCATTTTATGGGGACATAATCTATTGAGCATTTTATGGGGCCATAACCTTTATGGAGCAGCATATGGGGTATATTCTATGGCGCATCTATGGGCTATGGCCACATTATTAACCTTTGTGCAGCATTATATGGGGTGTATTTTGTATGGAACATCTTATGGGGCCATTATTAACCTTTGTGCAGCATTATATGGGGTGTATTTTGTATGGAGCATCTTATGGGACCATCATGAACTGTATGGAGCATTATATGGGGCTCCTGATTCAATATGGATATTCAAAAACATTTAACCTACTGATGTCTCAATTCGTTTTACTTTTATTGGTATCTATTTTTATTTTTGAAATTTACCAATAGCTGCTGCATTTTCCACCCTAGGCTTGTACGCGAGTCAATAAATTTTCCCAGTGTTTTCTGGCAAAATTAGGGGGGTCGGCTTATACACGAGTATATACTGTAGTTGTGTGAAACACAAATGAAGCTGCCAGTGGAGCACGTTATCTCTTGGTACCACCGATCACATTCTCATGACTATGCTTCCTATTCCAGCCTTACCTCTCCAGCACCAGAAGTTTGTCCCCCATGTCTGGACTATTTGGATCTATCTGGGCCCCACAGAATGATGCGTATGATGAGTACTGCCCTGCGAGCGGCTCTCCTCCTCATTCCGAACACATTGGGACTCACTCAATAATTTGTAAGCAGGAATACTCTTCTAGGTTCAACCCCTTCCATGCTTACATGAATCTGGACATTTGGACATCTGCTAACAGAAATCAAACTTTTCCTGTCTCCAGAGACTCTGGCTATTGTGGGAACATGTGAACCAGATACCAGAGGAAGAAAATGTGATTAGTGTTACTTGCTGTTTTTGGTCATTAGACTGAGCAAGGTGTTGGAATAGAATATGATGTTGGTGAATATTTTGGCACTTTTTATATGGATAATAAATCCTTTTTTCCTTTTTTTTTTACTGACTTTAAGCTTTGTGTTTTCATTTGTTTGCACACAGCTGTAGAATAGTGAAGATTTGTAAGAATGTGTAGAAACACCCCAGCCACGAATATCTGATCTAAAGAGACTTGAGTAAACTTTCAGTTCCTCTCTGAACCATATCTTCCCTTTTAGGGAGTAGGTCACGGCTAAAGTTGTTCGGTCCCATGAGGAGGCAGTTAAGGTTACACAGACATTTTTTTTTTTTTTGTCTCCCAACTTGCAAAGTAATGCCTTAGTAGCCCTTATGGCAATTTTTGTAGGAAATTGAGGCAATTACAATTGGAATATATACAGTACAGGCAAAAGTCTACATAGCCATAATGGATTGAATAACAGCTAAGGCCACTTTCACACATCCATATTTTGTGGTTCAAACTCTGACTTCAATGTACGGACAAGTTGCGGGTCTTCTAACCCAACCTTGTGCGTCTCATATATGCCTATGAGACTATTGAATTCAGGTCGGCTCAGACATGGATCTGTTAAATTGACCTAAGATTGAGTTTATACAGTGGGGCAAAAAAGTATTTAGTCAGTCAGCAATAGTGCAAGTTCCACCACTTAAAAAGATGAGAGACGTCTGTAATTTACATCATAGGTAGACCTCAACTATGGGAGACAAACTGAGAAAAAAAAATCCAGAAAATCACATTGTCTGGTTTTTTTTCATTTTATTTGCATATTATGGTGGAAAATAAGTATTTGGTCAGAAACAAAATTTCATCTCAATACTTTGTGATATATCCTTTGTTGGCAATGACAGAGGTCAAACGTTTTCTGTAAGTCTTCACAAGGTTGCCACACACTGTTGTTGGTATGTTGGCCCATTCCTCCATGCAGATCTCCTCTAGAGCAGTGATGTTTTTGGCTTTTCGCTTGGCAACACGGACTTTCAACTCCCTCCAAAGGTTTTCTATAGGGTTGAGATCTGGAGACTGGCTAGGCCACTCCAGGACCTTGAAATGCTTCTTACGAAGCCACTCCTTCGTTGCCCTGGCGGTGTGCTTTGGATCATTGTCATGTTGAAAGACCCAGCCACGTTTCATCTTCAATGCCCTTGCTGATGGAAGGAGGTTTGCACTCAAAATCTCACGATACATGGCCCCATTCATTCTTTCATGTACCCGGATCAGTCGTCCTGGCCCCTTTGCAGAGAAACAGCCCCAAAGCATGATGTTTCCACCACCATGCTTTACAGTAGGTATGGTGTTTGATGGATGCAACTCAGTATTCTTTTTCCTCCAAACACGACAAGTTGTGTTTCTACCAAACAGTTCCAGTTTGGTTTCATCAGATCATAGGACATTCTCCCAAAACTCCTCTGGATCATCCAAATGCTCTCTAGCAAACTTCAGACGGGCCCGGACATGTACAGGCTTAAGCAGTGGGACACATCTGGCACTGCAGGATCTGAGTCCATGGTGGCGTAGTGTGTTACTTATGGTAGGCCTTGTTACATTGGTCCCAGCTCTCTGCAGTTCATTCACTAGGTCTCCCCGCGTGGTTCTGGGATTTTTGCTCACCGTTCTTGTGATCATTCTGACCCCACGGGGTGGGATTTTGCGTGGAGCACCAGATCGAGGGAGATTATCAGTGGTCTTGTATGTCTTCCATTTTCTAATTATTGCTCCCACAGTTGATTTCTTCACTCCAAGCTGGTTGGCTATTGCAGATTCAGTCTTCCCAGCCTGGTGCAGGGCTACAATTTTGTTTCTGGTGTCCTTTGACAGCTCTTTGGTCTTCACCATAGTGGAGTTTGGAGTCAGACTGTTTGAGGGTGTGCACAGGTGTCTTTTTATACTGATAACAAGTTTAAACAGGTGCCATTACTACAGGTAATGAGTGGAGGAAAGAGGAGACTCTTAAAGAAGAAGTTACAGGTCTGTGAGAGCCAGAAATCTTGTTTGCTTGTTTCTGACCAAATACTTATTTTCCACCATAATATGCAAATAAAATGAAAAAAAAAACAGACAATGTGATTTTCTGGATTTTTTTTTCTCAGTTTGTCTCCCATAGTTGAGGTCTACCTATGATGTAAATTACAGACGCCTCTCATCTTTTTAAGTGGTGGAACTTGCACTATTGCTGACTGACTAAATACTTTTTTGCCCCACTGTATGTTGCAGCCATAGTGCATTTTTCTGTGATTCTAGACAATCTCACCAAAAAATGCACTTTAGCCGAAACATGTAAATCTAGCCTACTGCTGTTATATTTAGGAAAGGCCAATTAAATCACATCATTCTGTAATCCTGTCATTAAGGCAAAACTTTGCCGCAACAGACATGTATATACCTGTATAAGCAATATAAAAGGAAGGCTGTGTGCGCACGTTGCAGATTTGGTGCTTTTTTTTGTGACAAAACCGGATGCCATCAAAGTGAGTAAGAAACCTAAAATGTCATGTACATGTGGAGTATTTTTGACTTGGAGATTTTGGTTGGAGAAAATATTCTGCTGCATGTCAATTCTCTGAGCGTTTTTGCCGTTCGTTTTTCACCATTGACTTCACTCAAATCAATCAATAACACAGGATAAAAACGTGCAGTTTTCTTGCCAAGAGATGCAGAAATGGTACAGAAATTTTACTCAACCTGTGCCCATAGCCTAAAATGGCTTTGCATGCAACATAAACACTTCACATGGATATAAGAAGAAATATGAAACTATCAATCACAATACTTATTACTACTACTATTTATTGGTCGATTTTACTTAAAATACTTAAAATGGTCTCATCAGAAAAACGAATGACTATGCCTAGATGTGTTTATATTATATCAGCAAGTAGTAGATATTAACTTTTGCACAAAAGAAATATATAATTATCAATGGGATTTCATAGGTGCCAAATAATGATTTTCTGAATTATTTGGCAGTCGTAGCAAAGGATGTATTGATGTAAAATAAAAAAGTGATTCAAATATAAAATTGATTTGAAAAGACACAAAACCTAGAAAATGAAAAGCCAAAATAGAAAACAAGTGCAAGAAATGCTAATATTTAATTTTTTACTTCAAGAAAGTTTCTAGTTGGTTAGAAATCCACATTACATTGTGTTAAAGGGAATCTGTCACCCTTTTTTTTGGACTATGAGCTGCCGGCACCGACATCAGGGGCTTATCTACAGCATTCTGTAATGCTGTAGATAAGCCCCCGATGTAACCTGAAAGATAAGAAAAATGAGTTATATTGTACTCACCCCAGCGTCCGGTCCAATGGGTGTCGCCGTCCGGTCCGGCGCCTCCCATCTTCATACGATGCCGTCCTCTTCCTTTCCTGTCGCGGCGCAGGCGCACTGCTCTGCCCTGTTGAGGGCAGAGCAGAATACTGCAGTGCGCAGGTGCCGGACCTCTCCCGGCGCCTGCACACTGCAGGACTCTGCTCTGCCCTCAACAGGGAAGATTATTCAAACTATAGGTAAAAAAGTGCGCAATAGGGTCTTATCCGGGTAATTTATAAAAGACAATATAGAGATATACTCACGCTTTCCAGGAGAGAGTTGAGCATATAGAATTAATTTGTCAGCCTGCTGCACGTCCAACGGTCCACTCAGTGACCGCTACGTAAATCTCTTTATGGAATAAAATTCTTGGACTTATATGCGCTGCTAGACAGAATATCAAATCCTGATCACGTAGATAAATTGACCTTTTATTTCCCAACACGTTTCGAAGTCCATAACACTTCTTCCTCTGGGGATGACATATCCCCTGAGGAAGAAGTGTTATGGACTTCGAAACGCATTGGAAAATCAAAGGTCAATTTATCTACATGATCTGGATTTGATATTCTGTCTAGCAGTGCATATAAGTCCAAGAATTTTATTCCATAAGGAACTCAACAGGGCAGAGCAGTGCACCTATGCCGGAGCCGCGACAGGCAGGGAAGAAGACGGTATCGTATGAAGATGGGAGGCGCCGGACCACAACACCCAACGGACTGAGACCGGACACCCCCCCCCCCGGTGAGTATAATCTAACTCTTTTTTTCTTATCTTTCAGGTAGCATCGGGATCTTATCTAAAGCATTACAGAATGCTGTAGATAAGCCCCTGATGTTGATGCTGGCAGCTCATAGTCCAACAAAAGGGTGACAGATTCCCTTTAATGCCAGATCATCTGATGACAGCAAGTGTTTGAAGAATTGGCACATTGGGCTCTTAAATACATTTTGACAGAAGACAGAGTTATGGCAGAAAACTGGTATAAAAGACAAAACGCCCCACTATACAGAATAGGGTTTTCTAATTTTTTTGGCGTGAATCGAACAAAACTAAAAATATATTCATGTTGTCTGCGTTGTTTTGACAAATCTCTTTCATGGTATAAATTTCTGTAATGAGCAGATGTACAGGAAATCAAACACCATATCCAGCCATTTTTCAATAGCTATAAACAGACTGAAGAGAAACTATATTCTCTAGGTCAATATAAGTCCTAAATGACATGGCACATACAGTTGAAATCTACATACACTTTTGCCACATTTGTTAAAATTAGTCTATCATAATTCCAAAAAATGGGCACTAATTCACTAAAGGAAATCTGCCTATAGGATTTCAGTCATACCAAAAACAATTTCAAGACTTTCTCCATCTTTAATGTCACCCACAATCTGTACAAATCCATTAAGAAACAAACTGAAATTATTTTGAAGAGGAAATAAAAATAACACTAAAATATTTTTGTTGCATAAGTGTGAACACCCTCTTATAAATGCAAGACATTTCTTATAAAGAAACATTTTTCAAGCCCAGCTGTGTTTTGCCAAAATCATGTGGGAAAGCGTTTAATGTTCTGATGAGACTAAAAAGGAATGAAATTTTTCACCATAAATCCCAAAGGTATGTTTGGGCAAAGCCAACATTGTGCACCACCAAAAGAAAACCATACCAACAGTGAAGCATTGTGGAGGCAATATTATTCTTTGAAGCTGTTTTTGAACAGCTGAAACTGGGGTTTTGGTCAAGGTGGAGGGAATTATGAAAAGTTCCAAATTATCAGTCAATGTTGCATCAAAATCTTCAGGCCTTTGCTGAAAAAAAACCTCCTAAAGATGAAGAGGAATTTCACCTTTCTGCACGGTAACAAACCTAGGCATAGCTCCAAATCAGCAAAAGAATGGCTTTGCCAGATGAAAAGTTTTGAAATGGCCAAGCCCGAATTCAGATTTGAATCCAACTGAAAATCTGTGTGTGACCTAAAGAGATTACACAGGAGCTGCCCTCGCAATCTGACAGATTTAGAGCACTTCTGCAAGTAAAAGTGGACAAAGATTGCCAATTCTATCTAGGTTATCAAATTTGGTTATAAATTCAACTGGTACTTCAAATTATTAGTTCAAGGTTGTATATATTTCTGCCACCATATTATTTTGTTTTTTTGTTTGCTTTTCTATCTCCACCCAAAAAGATGTCAGTTTGTTTTTTTAATTGAATTGCACAGATGGATGGGTAAAAAAAATTCTTAAGTGATTCTTCTAGTCCCCCCCCCCCCCCCCCCACATGAGAACCTGGCATTTTAACAGGAGTTTGTAAACTTTTTATATACACTGTAGCTTTTTAAAGACAGGTCTAGCCATAAATTTATGTAGCCAGTTCATTCCTTTGTTACTGAGGAATCCGCATTTGAATAGAAATGTAAATGAGGCTAAAGTGCTTTAAATACTTCCTATACCTCTGCCACTGTGGCTCTGTTTCCTGCCCAGTGCTGCCTCCTTCTGCTTGACTGACAGCTCCTTGAGGTGTGAATGACTTCAGTGCAGGGAATTCAGAAATAAATAACCCTGATCTATTAAATGCTGCAGTAGTAAAATATGGGTGATCTAGCATTCAACTGTAGAGATGGGCGAACCCGAACAGTAAAGTTCGGCGTCCGTACCGAACACTTACTGTTCGGGCACGGACACCGAATTCGGACTTCACTAGGAAGCCCGCGTTACTGTTTGGGTTCAGCTGCCTGAACACTGGGTATTTGTCGCGCTGTCCTGTCATGTGCATGACGTCACGGCTAACACCGCTTCTGATCGGCAGTGAAATCATCCCCACTAGTCAGAGAGCAGTGGTTTCCACGCTCTCAGAAGACAGCGTGAGGGTTCAGCTGTAATCGGAGGTATAAAGTTTCCCTCCGGTCACTGGTGTCAGCTGATTGGACAACTTCTCCCATCTGACACGTGCTGGCACTAATATCAGTGAGAGCAGGAGCGGTGGATGGGAGTATTCATCAGCTGCTCCTGTGCTGTAAATAAATATTTAAAAAAAAAAATTAAAGGCATGGATTCCCCTGTATTTTTGTTGACCAGCCAGGCAAAACTCACAGCTGGGGGCTGCAACCCTCAGCTGTCAGCTTCCGCAAGGCTAGTTATCAAGAATCGAGGGGCCCCCACGCCGTATTTTTTAATTTAAATTAATTTTAAAAAAGTGTGGGGTCCCCCTTATTTTTGACAACCAACCTTACTAGAGAAGACAGCTATGGGCTGGTATTCTCAGGCTGGTAAGGGACCATGGATATTGCCCCCCCCCCCAGCCTAAAAATAGCTGCTCGCAGCTGCCCAGAAAAGGCACATCTATTAGATGCGCAACTTTGACGTTTTGCCCGGCTCTTCCCACTTGCCCTGTAGCGGTGGTAAATGGGTTGATAGTTGGGGAGGTTATGTCGCCTTTGTATTGTCCTGTGACATCAAGCCCCGAGGTTAGTGATGGAGAGGTGTCTGTAAGACGCCCTCGTTACTAGCGCCATAGTCACATTGTATGAAAACACAGACACACAGAATAAAGTCCTTTAATTGAAAAAATGACTCAGACTAGTTTAATAATCTCAGTTAAACCATACTTACGACCTCACCTAATTCCTTCAAAGTCCTTGCTCTCCTGTAATAAACCAAAAATAAAAAAGCAACAATATACCATACCTGTCTGTCATTCTGTCCCACGCCGTAATACATGTCTGGGGGAGAAATGGTTTTCAACCTGAACGGTGCTAAGATGCGACCGACCAGGCTGAGAACTACTGGTGACTGAACTGCTGCAAGCGCAATGTCAGTGACTAGCGGTGACATCACTGTAGCTGCGGACATCACCGCAGGAATAAAAAAAATACACACCATCTATAAACAGAGATGGCGAGGGAACACTTAGCTAATTTAAATTAATTTAAATATCCTGGTCCAGATGAATTACATCCTATGGTACTGAAATAGCAGAGGAAATTGAAGAACCACTAGCCAGAAACTTTGAAAAATCCTGGAGAACAGAAGTCCCAGAGAAGAGCAAATGCCCCAGTGAGTTTTACTTCTATAGCAGGAAAGATCTTTGAATAAATTATTAAACAGTATGGATGTAAGTAATTGGATAAGAATACAGATAATTAACCAGAGCCAGCATGGGTTTGTAGTGAACAAGTCATGCCAGTCTAATCTAATTTCCTTCTAAGGCTGGGGTCACACATGCAAGAAACTCGCACGATTCTCATGCGAATCTCTCGCATGAACACCTGGCACTGCCGCTGGCATTCGGATCGAAGCGTGCGGCAGCATGTATTTCTATGCTGCCGCACGCTCCGGTACGAATGCCAGCGGCAGTGCCAGGTGTTCATGCGGGAGAATCGCACGAGAATTGTGCGAGTTTCTCGCATGTGTGACCCCGGCCTAAGATGGAATCACTGACTGGGTGGATCAGAGAAACGCAGTATATATAGTATATCTCGACTTCAGCTAAGCATTTGATAAAGTATTTAACCCCTTAACCCTCAAGGGTGGTTTGCACGTTAATGACCGGGCCAATTTTTACAATTCTGACCACTGTCCCTTTATGAGGTAATAACTGGAGTGCGTCCATGGATCCTGGTGATACTGACATTGTTTTTTTCGTGACATATTGTACTTCAAGTTAGTGGTAAAATTTCATTCATATAGCTTGCGTTTATTTGTGAAAATAATGGAAATTTTGAAAATTTCTCAATTTTTCAACTTTGAATTTTCATGCCCTTAAATCACAGAGAAATGGCACATAAAATACTTAATAAGTAACTTTTCCCACATGTCTACTTTACATCAGCATTTTTGGAAGCAAATTTTTTTTTTTTGTTATGAAGTTATAAGGGTTAAAAGTTGACCAGCAATTTCTCATTTTTACAACACCATTTTCTTTTTAAGGACCACATCACATTTGAAGTCACTTTGACGGGTCTATATGATATGATAGAAAACACCCAAAAGTGACACCATTCTAAAAACTGCACCCCTCAAGGTGCTCAAAACACATTCAAGAAGTTTATTAACCCTTCAGGTGCTTCACAGGAATTTTTTGAATGTTTTTTTTTTAAAAAAAAAAGAACATTTAACTTTTTTTCACAAAAAAATTATTTCAGGTCCAATCTTTTTTTATTTTACCAAGGGTAACAGGAGAAATTGGACCACAAAAGTTATTATGCAATTTGTTGTGAGTACTCTTGATACCTGATATGTGGGGGAGAACCACTGTTTCGGCGCATGGCAGACTTGGAAGGGAATTGTCACTGTTTGACTTTTTCAATGCAAAATTGGCTGAAATTAAGATTGGATGCCATGTCACGTTTGGAGAGCCCCTGATGTGCCTAAACAGTGGAAACCCCCCACAAGTGACCCCATTTTGGAAACTATACCCTCAAGGAACTTATCTAGATGTGTGGTGAGAACTTTGAACCCCAAGCGCTTCACAGAAGTTTATAACTTACATCCGTACAATTAAAAAATCCTATTGTTTCCACAAAAATTCTTTTCACCCCCAATTTTTATTTTCCGAAGGGACACAGGACCACAAAAGTTACTGTGCAATTTGTCCTGACTACGCTGATACCCCAGATGTGCGGGCAGACCACTGTTTGGGCGCTTGGCAGAGCTCAGAAGGGAATGAGCGCCTTTTGACTTTTTCAACTCAGAATTGGCTGGACACCATGTCGCGTTTGGAGAGCCCCTGATGTGCCTAAACAGTGGAAACCCACCACAAGTGACCCCATTTAGGAAGCTAAACTCCCCAAGGAACTTATCTAGATGTGTGGTGAGCACTTTGAACCCCCAAGTGCTTCACAGAAGTTTATAACACCCCGGCGTGAAAATAAAATCATATTTTTTTCCACAAACAAGATCTTTTATTCCCTAATTTTTTTTATTTTCCCAAGGGTAACAGGAGAAATTGAATCCCAAAAGTTGTTGTCCAATTTATCCTGAGTATGCTGATACCCCATATGTGGGAGAAAACTACTGTATGGGCAAACGTCGGGGCTCGGAAGGGAAGTAGTGAGGTTGAGCCACCGCCTCATACCACCAGAGCTGCTGCACCCCCAACCTTCTGTCTCTTCCCCACTATCCCATAGAATGTAAGTCCGCAAGTACAGAGTTCTCTCCCTTCTGTACCAGTCTGTTATTGTAAACTTGTTTACTGTTAATGATATTTATAACTTTGTATGTAACCCCCTTCTCATGTACAGCACCATGGAATTAATGGTGCTATGTAAAATAATAAGTTTTGGAATGCAGACTTTGATGGAATGAACTGCGGGTGTCATGTCACGTTTGGAGAGCCCCTGATGTGCCTAAACAGTGGAAACCCCCCACAAGTACATTTTGGAAACTAGACCCCCCAAGAAACTTATCTAGATGTGTGGTGAGCACTTTGAATCCCCAAGTGTGTCACAGAAGTTTATAACGTAGTCATAAAAATAAAAAAATCTTTTTTTTTCCACAAAAATGATCTTTTTGCCCCCAATTTTTTATTTACCCAAGGGTAACAGGAGAAATTGGACCCCAAAAGTTGGTGTGTAATTTGTCCTGAGTAGTCTGATACCCTATATGTGGGGGTAAACCACTGTTTGGGCGCATGGCAGAGCTTGGAAGGGAAGGAGCATTGTTTGACTTTCAACGCAAAATTGGCTGGAATTGAGATCAGACGCCATGTTGTGTTTGGAGAGTCCCTGATGTGCCTGAACAGTGGAAACCCCCCCCCCCCCCATTCTAACTCCAATCCTAACCCCAACACACCCCTAATCCCAACCCTAACCCTAATGGGAAAATGGAAATTAATACTTTTTATTCGGTCGTCCATGACAGCACCACCTGAGAGGGGGGATCCGCCCTTCAGGAACAGGAAACCTACAGATACAAAAGGGCGGCACCTCTCCCACGCATCAGTTGGTTTCCTGTTCCTAGAGGACAGGACTCCCTACAGATCGTCCGTCATGGATCGTCGAAGATTCCCAGGCCGGCTGACCGACCAAGGTAGCAGGGGGGTCTCCTACCTCGGTCAGCGCGGGGTCCCTGGATGCGCCACGGTGGGGCCGGGTAGGTGTCCACGGCAGTGGACAGAGCAGGTGGAGCAAAGGGTCCAGTGGACAGCCATCTCCATAGCGCCAGCACCAGGAGGTATGTATGCCCCGGGCCCCTCCTGGTGCGTTCCCCCTGGGGTCCGGTCTTCTCCCCGTCCGGGCCGACGCGGGCGCAGAGCGACGCACATGGGGGCTGGAGGCATTTCTGAGCCAGGGGCGCCGTGCCGGCTCCTTTCCGCTCGCTCCCGCGGTCTCAGGTGAGTGGCGGAAGGGGCAGGGCCGGGAACGCCGAATCCGGAAGTCGGGTGCCGGCCGGCTTTCCGGTGTGCGCCGTGGAAGCACGGCTGTCCTGGGGAGGGGGGGGGTGACTGGAACATGGGGCGGGGATGTCGCGGGGGGGTCCCTGGTGGAAGGTGCCTCGGCCAGAACCCTGCTGAACTGGACATCAGGAGGCTTTATAAGGTAGGCATGGACGCTGCTGGGGTGCTTCTGAAGGCCCAGCAATGGATACGACGGAAGCCCCCATAGACCAGCAGGACGAGGTGCAGGAGCAACCGCAGAAACAGGCCACAGTGAAGCCTGATACGAGTGGCCAGCAAAAGAAGCAGAGACGAACGAGCAGACAGAGCCACAGAAGTTCCTCCAGACTAAAGGATCCCCCTGCCTCCCTCCGTGATCCAGTACCTGCTTCAACTGCATGGGTAAGAGATCTCCGTGAATGTACCCTGATGCAGTGTTCCCTTATGTTTTTTTCGCAGGGGAGGAAAGCTACGGGAAAACAGAAGCACAGGGAATGTGCCCTCTGTAGTTGCCCCTTGCCAGATGGCCACCCTAAAAAGTTATGACAGCCATGCGTGCGACAGACGGTAGGGGTTGAAAGGGAACAATAGCCCAGGGGTGGATTGACAGGCCCTTACACTCTCCCCCATTTATACAGGTAGCAGAAGAGACGCCTGACCACTACAAGCCTGAGGGAGATAATCAGGACAGAGATGAAAGCCCTATCCCAAGGGAAATCTTCTAGGAGAAGAGAGGCTAGTTTTTCAGGCTCGGAGTCCTCGGTCGCCCCTAGGAAAGATGATGACTCCTCAGATTCCCCGGCCTCCTCTTAGTCTTCCTCGGATGAAGACTGTAGCCAGTTCTGCTTCCCCTTAGACCAAATGGATAAGCTAGTCAAAGCAATAAGGTCCACCATGGGGGTAGCAGACACAAAGCCGGAACTCTCAGCACAGGACATGATTTTCGAGGGTCTAGATCCCAGGAAGCGCGGGGCCTTTCCATTAAATGATAAAGTCCAGAGTCTGATAAATAGAGAATGGAAGAGGCCTGAAAAAAGGGGCACCTTGCCACCGGCCTTTAAGTGGAGGTACCCTTTTGATGACCCAGTGGTAAGCAGATAGGATAAGGCCCCTAAGCTGGATGCGGCAGTAGCCAAAGCCTCCAAAAAATCCTTCATACCTTTTGATGACATGGCCTCCTTAAAAGATCCGCTGGATAAAAAAGCAGATTCTTTTCTAAAGGGAACATGGGAGATGTCAGCGGGCGCCCTAAGACCAGCGATAGCTGCCACATGTACAGCCAGATCCATGATGGTCTGGCTAGATCAACTGGATTCTCAGCTGAAAGACGGAGCCTCGAGAGCATCCATTCATAAAACTCTGCCGATCATCCAAAATGCCGCTGCTTTTTTAGCTGATGCTTCGGGGGACTCTGCAAGGATGGCGGCTAGATCCGCGGGATTGTCAAATGCAGCTCAAAGGGCGCTCTGGTTAAAATGCTGGCCAGGAGATATCCAGGCCAGGTCCCAACTCTGTTCCATTCCGTGTGAGGGGGAATATCTTTTTGGCCCCGTCCTGGACGAACTATTAGAAAAAGCCGGGGATGATAAAAAGAAATTCCCCAGTCTGCCGAACCCTTCTTATAGACGTCCCTTTACTAGGAAGGGATATTTCTGTAGAAGACCATCCAGAGATCAAGGCAGATGGGATGAGAAAAGAAGGAAAGGTACAGGATTTATGTTTGGAGGATGAGGGCGCTAGGAAGGTCCAGCACGTGACACTAAAAAGCCGCCCCAATGACTAGTTGCTCCGGTAGGAGGGAGATTAGCTGCCTTCTACCCAGCCTGGTCGCTGATCTCTAGTAGCAACTGGATACTGGGGGTGATAGCTGCGGGACTACAACTAGAATTCTCCTGGGTTCCCCAAGATCGATTTAAGGTCACCCCACTCAGGTCTTCCACATCAAAACAAGCTGCCCTGGAGGCCGAGGTTCATGATCTATGCCGCAAGAAGGTCCTAACAGAGGTTCCAGAGGGAGAAAGGGGGAAAGGTTTCTACTCCCCTCTATTCCTGGTCCGTAAGCCAGACAGCTCCTTCAGTACTATAATAAATCTTAAGGCCTTCAACGAGTTTCTGGTCATATGTCCGTTCAAAATGGAAACAATTTCACAATAAAATTGCTGTTTCAAAATTGCTTTATGGTGGTGTTAGATTTAAAAGATGCCTACTACCATATACCCATTCATTCAGCTCATCAGCGCTTCCTCAGAGTGGCGGTTCAGTTAGCTGGGTCAGTTCAACATTTCCAATATGCGGCCCTCCCCTTTGGGGTGGCAGTCGCTCCCAGGGTGTTTACTAAAGTTAAAGCGGAAGTTATGGCCCATCTTCGTGAATCAGACATTATTGTAGGCAAAATGGCGGAACATTGTTTGGAACAGCTTCAAAGGGGCGATGTCTGCCCTAGAGCGGTTAGGATGGTTGCTTAACATCAAAAAAAATCTCGGTTACAGCCGATGAGAGTCCAGAAATTGTTAGGCCTAATCCTAGATTCTGGGAAACAGGAATGCCGTCTGCCTCCGGAAAAGCTTGTTCGCCTACACTATCAGGTCCTGAACGCTTCCAATAACCCCATCATGTCCCTCAGGAAAGCCATGTCCCTTCTGGGTTCCCTCTCATCCTGTATCCCGGCAGTCCAGTGGGCACAGTTTCATACAAGGAAACTACAGGACGATGTTTTATTACATCAAAGAGTCCTTGGGGGTTACTTGGAGGGCCAGCTAACCTTGTCCCGAAACACAAGGGAGTCCCTAGAGTGGTGGCTAGAGAATGATAATTTATCCAGAGGGGTACCCTGGGAGTATAACATAGCCCGCATAGTCACCACGGATGCTAGCCCTTCCGGTTGGGGGGCTCATATGGGTGAGATTCTGGTCCAGGGCCTATGGGAGCATCGTCAGATAGAAATGTCGTCTAACCTGAAAGAATTGACAGCAGTGGAGCAGGCAGCTAAAAAGCTCCTTGTGTATCTACAGGGCCATCACGTACGAGTGTTCTCCAACAATCAGGTCACCGTGGCTTATATCAACCACCAAGGCGGGACTCGTTCCAAACCCCTGATGAATGTAGCAGAGCGGTTGTTCTAACTAGCACAGCAGCATTTTCTGTCTTTAACAGCTCTACATATAAAAGGGAAAGAAAACATCACGGCAGATTTCTTAAGCCGCAATCTGCTAGAGCAAGGAGAGTGGTCCCTAAAAACCTCCATCTTCAACCTGATTGAACAAAAGTGGGGACAACCAGAGGTAGATCTCTTCGCCACCAAAGAAAACAGGAAATTAAGACAATTCTGCTCCCTAAATCCCAGAGAGAATCCTCTGGCGGTAGATGCCTTTCTGATAAAGTGGGACTTCAGGCTAGCCTACGCCTTCCCTCCCCTATCTCTACTACCCCTGGTGATGAGAAAAATCAGAAAAGACAGAGCAAGGGTTATAGTTATCGCTCCATTTTGGCCCAGGAGGGCATGGTTCTCATGCCTCAGGACCATGCCGGTGTCCGATCCTTGGGTTCTTCCGGACATCTCGGATCTCCGATCCCAGGGCCCAGTTTTCCATCCTCAGGTGGCTGGCCTACATCTAACGGCATGGAGTTTGAACGGTCACTGCTAAAAGATAAAGGGTTCTCCCCAGGCCTGATTAACACCCTACTTAAAAGTAGAAAAATCATTACTACCAAGATTTACATCAGAATTTGGAAGAAATTCCTTCAGAACTCAGGAGTAGTCGTGGGAGATTCAGCGCCTATAATTCAAATCTTAGACTTTCTACAGAAAGGTCTGGACATGGGGCTTTCCACCAGTACCCTTAAAATACAAGTATCAGCCTTGGGGGCCCTCTTCAGCTGCAACATCGCAGGTAATTACTGGGTCAGTAGATTCATTAAGGCCGCAGGTAGATCCAGACCAGTAGTGAAGGATAGGTTCATGCCATGGGACCTGAATCTAGTGCTCACGGCTATGACGGAAGCTCTGTTCGAATCTATCTCATCAGCTTCCATAAAAAACCTGTCCCTCAAAGTAGCCTTCCTGGTAGCTCTGACGTCAGCTCGCAGAGTAAGCGACATCCAGGCATTATCTAGGCGTCCTCCTTATTTACAGTTTAAAGACGATAGGGTAATACTTAGGCCTGATCCAGCGTACTTACCTAAGGTAGTTTCTATCTTTCATAGGACACAGGAAATAGTCCTTCCATCCTTCCTCCCTAATCCAGCTAACGAGAAGGAAAAGAAACTACACACCCTGGATGTTAGGAGATGCCTCATAGAATATCTGGCAGTTACCGATCCCTGGAAGAAAGATAATGCCCTTTTTGTCTCCCATCAAGGCCCTAGGAAAGGGTTTAGAGCGTCAAAAAATACACTAGCCAGGTGGATTAGAGAGGCTATTTCATTAGCATACACCTCAAAAGGCAGGTCGGCACCTGAGAAGCTGAGGGCGCATTCCACCAGAGCCATGGCGACCTCGTGGGCCGAAAGATCGGAAGTCTCCATTGAACAGATATGTAAGGCGGCTACTTGGTCCTCTCCGAGCACCTTTTTTAGACATTATAGGCTAGACCTGGGTGCTTCAGCAGACCTCTACTTTGGTGTAAGGGTGCTGCAGGCTGTAGTTCCTCCCTAAAGTAGTTATTACTCTCTGTAATTCTCTCAGGTGGTGCTGTCATGGACGACCGAATAAAGTCTTGGTTACTCACCGGTTAACGGTATTTTTCGGAGTCCATGACAGCACCCGTATATTCCCTTCCCTTAGTTAAATCGGGTGTGCACGTCTTCCTCTTGTATATGTCCACTGGTGATAAATAATTAGGTATTGATAAGATTGTACATAAATCATGCCATTAACCTTGGAGGTCCTCTTATGCTCTGTAATCCAACTGATGCGTGGGAGAGGTGCCGCCCTTTTGTATCTCTGAAAAATACCGTTAACCGGTGAGTAACTAAGACTTTTTTAATTTTATTATTTTTTCCTAACTAAGGCTGGTTTCACACTAGCGTTTTATCGCGCAGCGCATGCGCAATGTTCCCCTATCTCTAACATGGCGTGCGCAGTGTTTAGCGATTGCACGCGCTCATTAGCGTTTGCGTGCACTGTGCATTTTCCAGGTGTGCGCCCAGACGCGCCGTACGCGACATGTTGCATTTTTTGTTCTGCCCAGCATCGTTAAAAAAGCGCGCGCGCTAACATTACGGTCTATGGGGTTGCTGGCGTGCACTTGGATGTGCGCACGTAAGCGCTTGTGCGCACGCGATTTCAGTAAACAATGTCTAGACACTTGTTTAAACCTCCCCCTAAACAAGCAACATTGTTTGGGAGGAGTGTAGATAAAACAAGGTGTCTTCAGGGCCACACCACTACAGCCTTGAAGAAAGACCAGCTACAGACAGCAAGAGAAGAGCAGCCAGAGACAGCCTTGAATAGAAGACCAGACAAGTGCCTTGGATTCAAGCTTCAGCAGCCAAAATGTGAGTATTCTTCAACATAATGTGTGTGTCCTGTACAATTTATTATGTACTAATGTTTTATTTTTCTTTACATTTCAGCATGTCTTCCTCTGGATCGGTGTATTCGCCATCCCAGGAAGAACTGGCCCAAGCTGATCGTGAGGTGAGGATATTGCTGCCTTTGGGTAAGTATAGCTGCTGCATCTAGGAATGTGTAATAATTTTTTTTCTTTACAGACATTGGACACGGCAAGTGAGGCCGAAGAGCGGAAGCAGCCTGAGCAGGAGCAGCCTGAGCTGGAGCAGCGTAGCCAAGTCACGGCGAGGAGACGTAATGTACGTATATAGTCTTTCACTGTTCCTTTGTTTGTTTGTTTTTTTCTGTCTTTATTTTCATCTTCTATCTTGCTTCTCTGTTTCTTTTTCTATCTTTTTAATTCTCCCAAATTTCCAAGATGATAATTTTTTTGTTTTGTTCTAGGTTCCACAACGTGATGAAGAAGACGTGTACATTGATAATGACGCCCTGATCCGCCTTGTTGAGAAGCGTATTCTGTTGTGGGACAGCCGTGACCAGCAGTACAAAGACACAGTGATGACCCGGCAGCTCTGGAATGAAGTGGCCGCAACGCTGATGGATGGCTGGGACAGCACCTCTGCAACTTCCAAAAAGGCGTTCAGTAAGTATAAACCTGCTCTGTGAGGCCGCATTGACTCTTGGTCATGATGGTACAGGTGTGTTTGTTGCAAGATATATTCTTGCATCAAACACACTTGTGCCCTCATGATCAACAGTGATTGCTTTGTGTATTGGACTGCTGTCTTGATTCTGTTTGCACTCTTGGTCTTGAAGGTGTTGGTGTGTTTGTTGCAAGATATATTCTTGCATCAAACACACTTGTGCCCTCAGGATCTACAGTGACTGTTTTTTGTATAGAATTAATTTGTGAGGCCACATTGAATGTTTGGAAAGTTCACTCAGGTGTGTGTGCTGATAATGATGTTGGCATCAGTGCATTGCATAATGTTTTTTCTTTGTTTCTCCAACAGTGAACAAAGTCCGCACACGTTGGCGCTCAATGAAGTACCGCTTCAACACTGATGTTCGTGCTGAGGGACAGGTTCACAGTGGTTCAGCGGCATGGACCAGAAGAAAATATTGTTATTATCGTGAGCTGGCATTCCTGAGACCGGTCCTTGCCAGCAGAGCGTAAGTTGTTTTTTTTTAACCTGTCCTTTTCTATTCCATAGGTGATGCTTCTTGTAAATGCATGATAGTAATGTATTTCCTTTCTTTCCACAGAACCCTGCAACCTGTCCCTGGAGCGGTCCTTCATAGTGTTGAGCATTCCGATACTGCAAATATCGGGTATCGGCCGATATTCGCTGTATCGGACTTCCGATACCGAGTTCCGATATTTTTACAATATCGAATACCGGAATCGGAAGTTCCCATAATGCAATGAGCTAGTTGTGTTAGCCATGTTAACTAATGTCATGGCTGTGATTGGCTGCTGAAATGATGTCATCATGATGCGCGGTCTGTGCGGGCCTGTCGGGGGTCTGTGCGGGCCTGCCAGGGGTTGTGTGTGTGCAGGCATCGTCCGATGGGACTACAAGTCCTATCGGGCTATGCCTGCTACAATGACAGTGATTGACACATTAGCCAATGATGGGACAGTATTAGTCCCATCATCCGGCTAATGTGTTGAATGTAAAAAAAAAATGCAAAAAAAAACAAACGTACATACATACTACATACATACTACATACATACTACATACATACTACATACATACTACATACATACTACATACATACTACATACATACTACATACATACTTCATATATACTACATTCACACAACATACATACATACATACTACATATATACTACATTCATACAGCATACATACATACTACATAATACATACATACAACATGCTACATACATACAACATACATACATACTACATACAATACATTCATACAATACATACATATAGACATACAGTACATATAACATAGAGTACATACTCAACATCACTTGTCCCTTTGATCCTCGAAGCCAGTGTCATCTCACTGTAAAAAATATTAAAATAACAAACAACCAATATACTCCCTGATCCTCAGAAATCCACGAGTGTCCCACGACGATCTCCTGCAGTGCATCACTGAGAGGTTAGTATAGTTCACTGGTCTCACTTTATGGCAAAAGCTGCGTGTGAACTTTCTCACACAGCAATGCCAAAAGTGAGACTAGGGACTATTTTTTTTTTACAGTGGCGGAGGAATACAGTGCGGAAGGATACCTACCTCCCGTCATTGTATTCCTGATGCCCCTAGAGAGCGGTCGCATCAGCTGATGCTGCTGTTCACGGGAGATCGTCGTGGGACACTCGTGGATTTCTGCAGATCAGGGAGTATATTGGTTGTTTGTGTTATTTTAATATTTTTTACAGATGACACTGGCTTCGGGGATCAAAGTGACAAGTGATGGTGAGTATGTACTCTGTTATATGTACTGTATGTCTATATGTATGTATTGTATGAATGTATTGTATGTAGTATGTATGTAGTATGTATGTTGTATGTATGTTGTATGTCTGTAGCATGTTTTATGTATGTAGTATGTATATATGAATGTAGTATGTATGTTGTATGAATGTAGTATGTATTTAGTATGTATGTATGTTGTATGAATGTAGTATATATGTAGTATGTATGTTGTATGAATGTTGTATGTATGTAGTATGTATGTTGTGTGAATGTAGTATATATGTAGTATGTATGTTGTATGAATGTAGTATATATGTAGTATGTATGTATTATGTAGTATGTATATATGTTGTATGAATGTAGTATATATGTAGTATGTATGTATTATGTAGTATGTATGTATGTTGTATGAATGTAGTATATATGTAGTATGTATCTATTATGTAGTATGTATGTTGTATGAATGTAGTATATATGTAGTATGCATGTATTATGTAGTATGTATGTATGTTGTATATATGTAGTATATATGTAGTATGTATGTATTATGTAGTATGTATGTATGTTGTATGAATGTAGTATATATGTAGTATGTATGTATTATGTAGTATGTATGTTGTATGAATGTAGTATATATGTAGTATGTATGTATTATGTAGTATGTATGTATGTTGTATATATGTAGTATGTATGTAGTATGTATGTTGTATATATGTGGTATGTATGTTGTGTTTTTTGTTTTTTTTTTTACATTCAACACATTAGCCGGATGATGGGACTACTACTGTCCCATCATTGGCTAATGTGTCAATCACTGTCATTGTAGCAGGCATAGCCCGATGGGACTTGAATGTAGTATATATGTAGTATGTATGTATGTAGTATGTATGTAGTATGTATGTATGTTGTGTGCATGTCTCCTTTGGGACATGCATAAAAAGCCATTTTGCCCAGCGAGCCCATACCGGGCAGCACCTTTCTGCACCCTGCTCATGAAGGTATTATTCACATGTTCAGGTTTTTAAATATATTAGATAGGACTGCTCCGAGAAGGGTATGCCTTGACGCGGCGGAGTGGCTTAGCGTACATTTTTTTGCAAAAAAACGTATCAACAAAATACCCTGGTTTTGTTAACATCTTTTACTAGCACTTGCTACTTACAGTTACATATGTTTTACAGCAGAGTATTTATGCACGTTTGTCATACTGTGTTCTGTTTTTGTGTCTTAGTTCTTGGGTGGTGTGAACAGGGTCTTATGACCCGTTCAGTTTTTGTGCATTTGTCATGTGTTCTGAATCCTTTGTATGTAGTATGTATGTAGTATGTATGTTGTATGTATGTTGTATGTCTGTAGCATGTTTTATGTATGTAGTATGTATATATGAATGTAGTATGTATGTTGTATGAATGTAGTATGTATTTAGTATGTATGTATGTTGTATGAATGTAGTATATATGTAGTATGTATGTAGTATGTATGTTGTATGAATGTTGTATGTATGTAGTATGTATGTTGTGTGAATGTAGTATGTATGTAGTATGTATGTTGTATGAATGTAGTATATATGTAGTATGTATGTATTATGTAGTATGTATATATGTTGTATGAATGTAGTATATATGTAGTATGTATGTATTATGTAGTATGTATGTATGTTGTATGAATGTAGTATATATGTAGTATGTATCTATTATGTAGTATGTATGTTGTATGAATGTAGTATATATGTAGTATGCATGTATTATGTAGTATGTATGTATGTTGTATATATGTAGTATGTATGTATTATGTAGTATGTATGTATGTTGTATGAATGTAGTATATATGTAGTATATATGTATTATGTAGTATGTATGTATGTTGTATGAATGTAGTATATATGTAGTATGTATGTATGTTGTATGAATGTAGTATATATGTAGTATGTATGTATTATGTAGTATGTATGTATGTTGTATATATGTAGTATGTATGTAGTATGTATGTTGTATATATGTGGTATGTATGTTGTGTTTTTTGGTTTTTTTTTTTACATTCAACACATTAGCCGGATGATGGGACTACTACTGTCCCATCATTGGCTAATGTGTCAATCACTGTCATTGTAGCAGGCATAGCCCGATGGGACTTGAATGTAGTATATATGTAGTATGTATGTATGTAGTATGTATGTAGTATGTATGTATGTTGTGTGAATGTAGTATGTATGTAGTATGTATGTTGTATGAATGTAGTATATATGTAGTATGTATGTTGTATGAATGTAGTATATATGTAGTATGTATGTATTATGTAGTATGTATGTATGTTGTATGAATGTAGTATATATGTTGTATGAATGTAGTATATATGTAGTATGTATGTATGTTGTATGAATGTAGTATATATGTAGTATGTATGTATTATGTAGTATGTATGTTGTATGAATGTAGTATATATGTAGTATGTATGTATTATGTAGTATGTATGTATGTTGTATGTATTATGTAGTATGTATGTAGTATGTATGTAGTATGTATGTTGTATATATGTGGTATGTATGTTGTGTTTTTTGTTTTTTTTTTAACATTCAACACATTAGCCGGATGATGGGACTACTACTGTCCCATCATTGGCTAATGTGTCAATCACTGTCATTGTAGCAGGCATAGCCCGATGGGACTTGAATGTAGTATATATGTAGTATGTATGTATGTAGTATGTATGTATGTATGTTGTGTGAATGTAGTATGTATGTAGTATGTATGTTGTATGAATGTAGTATATATGTAGTATGTATGTTGTATGAATGTAGTATATATGTAGTATGTATGTATTATGTAGTATGTATGTATGTTGTATGAATGTAGTATATATGTTGTATGAATGTAGTATATATGTAGTATGTATGTATGTTGTATGAATGTAGTATATATGTAGTATGTATTATGTAGTATGTATGTTGTATGAATGTAGTATATATGTAGTATGTATGTATTATGTAGTATGTATGTATGTTGTATGTATTATGTAGTATGTATGTAGTATGTATGTAGTATGTATGTAGTATGTATGTTTTTTGGTTTTTTTTACATTCAACACATTAGCCGGATGATGGGACTACTACTGTCCCATCATTGGCTAATGTGTCAATCACTCTCATTGTAGCAGGCATAGCCCGATGGGACTTGTAGTCCCATCGGACGATGCCTGCACACACACACAACCCCCGGCAGGCCCGCACAGACCCCCGGCAGAAGGGGGCCTTGAGGACTGGAGTTGGGGAACCCTGCTCGATTCAGTCTGTGCAATATTAGAAGAATGTAAAGACTGGTGTGGAAAATACAACTCATGTAGCTGAGTGTTTTTGACACCAGATATCGCCATTACTGCATGTTTCTTGTGTCAGTCTTGGAGATTTGTGGTGTCAAAAAAACAAATCTGTATGACTTGTATTTTCACCACCAGTCTCTTCAGTCTTCTATTGCACAGACAGAATAGAGTCGGGTTCCCAAAGTCCTGTCCTCAAGGCAAACCAACAGATCATGTTTAAAGGAATTCCATTGCTCCGGTGTTAACTGCTTCACCTGAGCCAAAAAAAGGAAATCCTTAAAACATGATCTGTTGGTGGGCCTTGAGAACTAGAGTTTGGGAACCCTGAAATATAATATGGTGTTGAGTGCAAGGCATATCTATTGTTACCTTGCCAATTATTTTTTATTACCATCATCATTTTACTATTTTAGAGACAAGGCAAGGTACTCTAGATATACCTTGTAATTAACCACATACTATATTACGTGTGTGCTGAATAAACTGCTGAAAATAAATGTTATATTTACCTCACCAATACCCTGGCCTTGTATCATAACGATTACACCTGGGCAGGTGAATACACATGAGCTTTAACTTGCAGCGTTGCTGCAGTTTAATGTGTATTCTACTGCCCATGTGTGATAACTTTGTGAATTCGTTCTCCCTTCAGCATGACACCAGGCCTGGGTATTGTAGAAGTTGTATAAACTTTATTATGTCATCAGTGTGCTTTCAAAAAAAAAGCGACAGTGGTGATCCTACAAATAATATTTATAGTCACATGTTTAGATGTCAGAAAAAGTGAAGGATGCCAGTGCATCCACAAATCACTATTTGTAAAAGTGGCCCATGTGACACAAACATTTGTTGTATTATCTCCACCGTCGCTGTTAATTGAACACACTGTAGAGATGATAAAGGTCATACAACTTGTGTGTGTATGTATAGTGACCTGGTCAGGAGTACTAGTAAATTCATGATGCACAAAACACAGCATCAGAAATTCACTGGTACACCTTGCTACTTGATAATAGTATTGGGAGTGTAAAAACACAGAGTGCACTCAGTACAGGTATCCAAACAGTGTTTTTATTAACATACCAAAAAGAAAATTTTTTTTACACCATTTGCTCTTGCCATTCCACCCGTCCTACATCTGAGTTGAAGTAGGCCGCAAATTGGTCCCTCATTTGGCCAGCTTCAACTGATGACCTGAGAGGGTGCTGAGCAAATTCAGGCAATGGGTTAGGAGCAACATCATCAAGATCTAAGTTCGGGTGCTGTCTAGCAATTACAAAATTATGTAGAAAGACACAGGCCTTCACCACCTCATCCACTGTTTCCAGTTTCAGATTAATGGCTGTGCCAAGAATGCACCATCTGGATACAAGTATACCAAAGGCACACTCTACTGTTCTTCTGGCCCTGGTCAGCCTGTAATTAAAAATTCTTTTGGTGTGGTCCAAGTCCCGGCTGGAGTAGGGATTGAGCAGGTTTTGGCACATCTGGAATGCCTCATCCCCAACCATTACAAAGGGCTGTGGCGGACCTTCGGTGTTGGGAAGAGGCCGTGGCATGGGGAAATTGAACTCTTTGCCATACAACCTCCGGCCCATGTCCGAGTTCTTAAAGGCCTGGGAGTCATTCCCACGCCCAAATGCACCAATGTCCACTGCAATAAACATACAGTCTGCATCCGCAATGGCCATGAGTACAGTAGAAAAGTACTTTTTATAGTTGTACTCAGATCCAGTTCTTTTTCTCTTGATAATCCGGATGTGTTTCCCATCAACCGCTCCCAAACAGTTGGGGAAATTGCAGACTGTCCAGAATCTTTTGGCGATTTCCAACCACTTTTCTGCAGTGGGCAGGGGCATGAATTCTGGACAGAGAACGTTCCACAAAGCCCGGCAGGTGTCCACTACAATTCCAGACAACGTGGATATTCCAATACGGTACTGGAAGTGGAGTGAAGAGAGGGTCTCTCCAGTAGCCAGGAATCTGGGAAACCGAGAAAGAACAAAAATTAATATTTGTGTATATGGATTTTTAAAACGCCTAAAATTCAATAAAATAAAAAAAACTCAGAATACATCTGCAGCCTTTTGTTCAATACATGCCATAAAAAAAATACCGCAGCCTTTTGTTAACTACATGGCAGAACTATAATTCTGCCAGATTTGGAAGAGTACATGTCACAACAAAGAAAATTTTGCAGGCATTGGTTTTGCAATACTACGTACCGTAATGTAACGAGACGTTCTTCCGGAGGAATCGCACAACGGAGCTGTGTGTCCTATCTCCGGATGGCTTCTTGGACACGACAAAGCAAATCGTTAAAGGTTTCTTGGGACATCCGGGTATAATCTGTAAATTTCGCCGGGTTTGCCTGTAGCTCGTTGTAGAGGGTGTGGTATGCTACACGGCTCTCCCGGAGTTCAACAATGGGATGTATCCACAAACGCTGCCGTCTTCGCTGCCTCTCTCTCCCTCTGTTCATGGCAAGAAACTGCATAAGCCTGAGCCATCCTGATGTCCAGATCCAAGTCAAAGTAAAAACTCTTCCAGCGCAGATCCATGTTTCACAAAGGAAAATGCAATCAAGTGTGAAGAATTCTGCTGTAAACAGGGTCTATATAAAGAATTCCCATAACACACGCCCACTGCTGTCCCATTGGTGGAGTCTGTTGCAAGAATTTTTCAAGGATTTTTCTCCTGTGAAATGTGACACCAAGACTACCATTGCGCTTAAAAAATGCATAAAAACGCTGCGATTTTTTGTCATAATACTACAAAAAATGCAGCGTTTACAAGCGTTTGCACGTGTTTTTGACACGCGTTTCATGTGCGCTCGATACACTGCGCAAAAAGGCGCAAGTGTGAAACTAGCCCAAGGGAGTGATAAAGGGGGGCTTGATTTACTATTTATAGCGGGTTTTTATGTTTGGCAGCATTTTATTGCAAAAAATAGTTTTTACATCACCACATTTTGAGAGCTCTAATTTTTCCATATTTTGACCCACAGTCATGTGAGGTCTTATTTTTTTTTGCGGGACGAGTTGACGTTTTTATTGATACCATTTTCGGGCACATGACATTTTTTGATCGCTTTTCTAATTTTTGGGAGGCAGAATGAACAAAAACCGGCAATTCAGGAATTTCTTTTGGGGGGGGGGCAAGAGTGGTAAAATTGTTAAAGCAGTTTTATTCTTTGGGTCTGTACGATTACAGCGATATCTCATTTATATCTTTTATGTTTTTATACAATAAAAACAATTTTATATAAGAAAATAATTATTTTTGCATCGCTTTATTCTGCGAGCTATAATTTTTTTTTATTTTTTTTGCTGATGATGCTTTATGGTGGCTCATTTTTTACGGGACAAGATGACGTTTTCAGCGGTACCATGATTATATACATCTTTTTGATTGCGTGTTATTTCACTTTCTCTAATCCCCTCCACAACAGCACACAGGAGGTTGCCTCCCCATCCTGAGTAGGGACAGGAAGAAAGAGGTTAAATAGCCCTCCCCTTCCTTTAATCCCCAGTGTTTTCCTGTCCCTAACAGGAATGAAGAGGTTCTGTGTGCTCCGTGGATGGGGCTGGCGAGATCCCGGAGTTGTCCCTTACCGTGAGCCGGGCAGCCGGGGTCGATTGTCCCGCACCTTCCTCCCCGTACGCTGCTCCCGCCACTGGTGGGACCCACACCATCCTCCGGCGCTTCGGCAACGCTGGATGGGGAGTGGGGCTGGGCACCTCCCGTAGCTCCCCAGCCCGGGATTCGCTCCCCCCGCGCGCCGCATGCCCGTCTACTGAGCGGCATGCACCGGAAGTGACGCCTTCCGCCGGGCCCAAAGGCGCGACGTCACTCCCTCCCTGCGTTCCACAGTGGAATGCACCGCCATGTTGGCGGGAAATTTAAATTTGAAAGAAAAGTGGCCCCAGGAACTTAGGGGGAGCGATCTCATCCGACTGGATGAGGTAAAGGAAGCTGAATCTCGGTTCCTATTTAAGGACCCTGATGGAAGACGCCAAAATGCACGGCAAAAATCGTATGGGAGGAACAACCATCCCTGATAGAGGAAGTAAGAGGGATGATGCGACAGGAAATCCAGTCGTCCCTGGCTACCTTCTCCCAGTCATTCGGGGGGGGGGCCCTCAACCTCAAGGAAGAGGAAATATGCCCCTGAGGACATCTCAGATTCAGAACCCGAATCATCGGTTTCAGCGGACTGGAGAGAAGAGGGTGAATTAACCCCAGCCCAGTCAGAGGAGGATAAGAAATGGTTCTTTTCCTCAGATGATATGGAGGAACTACTCTCAGCAGTCAGGAACACAATAGGAGTAGAAGAAGATAGAGCACCCCGCTCAGTGCAGGATGACCTATTTGGCAGCCTGAAATCCAGGAAGAAAATGGTTTTCTCTATCCATGATAATATCCAGAGTCTATGAGGGATCGATTTCCCCTGGACGAAGAAGCCGCGAAACCTTGGACTGAGATTCCAAAAGTGGATATCCAGGTGGCCAGAGTAGCTAAAAAGACTACGCTACCCTTCGAGGACTCCTCGCAGCTTAAAGACCTGCTGGACCAGAAGATAGATAGCCTACCGAGGAAGTCCTGGGAAGCCTCAGCAACTTCCTTAAAAACAAACGTGGAATCGGCCTGTGTAACCAGGACCCTATACCTCTGGCTTCAACAGCTAGGAGACCATATAAAAAGAGGAACTCCGAGGGAAGATCTCCTAGCTTCTCTACCACTTCTACAGAAGGCAGCCGCCTTTTTAACAGACTCCTCGGCAGAGTCGGTCCGTATTGCGGCAAGAACGTCCGTGCTTTCCAACACCACCCGAAGGGCCCTATAGCTAAAAATGTCGAGTCGAGATATCCTATCAAAATCAAAATTATGCTCTATTCCATTCAAGGGCGAATATGTATTTGGCCCGGCATTGGACGAACTATTAGAGAAGGTGACCGACGAAGAAAAACCTTCCCGAGCCGAAATCACCCAAGAAAAAACCCTATCATCCACCCCAGGCTCAAACGCCGCAATACAGGGGTAAAGAAAACGGGATGATGGAGCTACCCAAAAGGCGGAAGAGGCAGGAATATTTTTCACGACTCCCGTTCAGACAGAGATAAAAAAATGACGCCAAGCAAGTAGGGGGCAGAATCGCAGACTACTTCCTGAGCTGGCAGGAGATAACAACGAATCAAAGAATCCTGGACTTGGTCAGATGGGGAGAAAAAATAGAATTCTCCTCCAGCCCCCCGCAAAACTTGGAAGTTACATATCTTCCTTCAGCAAGACTTCAAAAAGTTCTACACTCCGAGCTCCAAAAGATGCTATCAGCAGCGGTAATCTCTCCAGTCCCAGAACTGGAACAGGGTCAGGGCTACTACTCCCGGCTGTTCTTAGTAAAAAAAAAAAAGCCAAGTGGGAAATACCGGGTCATCATCAACCTGAAAGAACTAAACCAACATGTCCGGTACCAACGCTTCAAGATGGAATCGATAAAAACCATGATACCACTGATTGGACGAGACTTTGCCGTGGCCACCATAGATCTCCAAGAGGCTTATTACCACGTTCCCATCCATCCATCCCATTGGCAATATCTAAGGTTCGCAGTCACTCTAGACACAGAAGTACACCACTTCCAGTTCAGAGTTCTACCCTTCGGCACCCCGAACATTTACAAAGATAATGGAAGAAGTGGTAGCATTCCTCAGAGGGAAGGATATATGTGTCGTCCCTTACTTAGACGACCTTTTGGTCTTGGCTCCCTCCAACACCATTCTAAGGCAACACCTACAAACAGTCCTGCAGACCCTGGCTTCCCTGGGCTGGATGGTAAACATGGAAAAATCAGACTCGAATCCCTCAACCAGGAAGGTCTTTCCAGGGATCTTCCTAGATTCCCACAACCAAATATCCTTTCTTCCGTCCACCAAGCAGGTAGGCGTGAGATCAAAAGTTTAGACTAAAAAGTCGGAAAACAGTGACCATAAGGTTTGCCATGTCAACATTGGGGTCAATGGCTTCTTGCATCCAAGTGGTCCCCTGGGCCCATGCCCTCTCAAGGATACTCCAGAGATATATCCTATCCCGCTGGAACAAAGACCCGGAGACCCTCAATACGAGAATCTCTCTACCCCAGCACGTAAAGCTGTCTCGCAACTGGTGGCTCAACCAGGGAAATCTAGCAAAAGGGATACCCTGGATACAATATCCCACGACGTCGATCACAACAGACGCCAGCAAACGTGGCTGGGGAGCAGTATCGCCTCAGCGAGTCTTCTAGGGACTCTGGCCCAGAGACATGAAAAAACAATATTCCAACTACAGAGAACTGAGAGCGGTAGAAGAAGCCCTAAAGGCAGCAGAAACATCAGTCCAGTGAACCCATGTCTGGATTTATTCCGACAATATGACCACCGTGGCCCATCTACGTCATCAGGGCAGCACAAAATATGGTAGTCTGCAAAACGTTTCAGCACGGATATTCAGCTGGGCAGAGGACCATCTCCAGTCCCTTTCAGCTCTCCACCTAAAAGGATCCGACAGCATCGAGGCAGACTTCCTAAGCAGGACAGACTTAGATCAAGGGGGATGGAGCCTCAACATCAGAGTATTCCATACCTTAACCAAAAAATGGGGTCTCCCAGAGGTAGACCTATTTGCGAACCGGGAGAATGCCAAAACAAAGCATTACTTCTCGATAGGTCCAAACGAGAAACACTCAAGAGTGGACGCCTTCGCTCACCCGTGGAACTTCGGACTGGCATACGCCTTTCCACCAATTCCCCTAATACCGAAAACTCTGCAAAAGGTCAGGACAGATGGGGTCAAAACTATCCTGATCACCCCTCTCTGGCCAAAAAGGAGCTGGTTCGGAGCCCTAAAACTGATGAACTCAGAGGGTCCCCTGATCCTGCCCGTGGACCTCGACCTTCTACATCAAGGTCCCATCCTTCACCCGGCTCCCCACAGCTTAAGCTTGGCAGCCTGGTTTCTGAAACCACAATCCTGAAAGCCAGAGGCCTCTCAGATGCAGTGATATCTACCTTACAAAAAAGTAGGAAACTAATCACAAATGCCATATATTCCAAAATATGGAAGACTTTTTCAGCATGGTACTGATCCACTACCATAGATCCCTTCCACCCCAACTTGACAAAGATCCTAGACTTCCTACAAGACGGCTTATCCAAGGGTCTGAAACCAAGCACCTTGAGGGACCAAGTGTCAACCCTAAGTTCTTTCTTCGATCAAAACCTAGCAGAGCATCGATGGATCAAGAGGTTTATGTCAGCAGCTTCCAGAATCCATCCAAATAAATCCAACATGGTCCCAGCATGGGACCTGAATATAGTACTAAAGGGTCTAACGAACCCTCTATTTGAACCTATCGACCAGGCCCAGATAGATAAACTATCCTGGAAAACAGCACTACTCGTAGCCCTTACAACGGCAAGAAGAGTGGGCAAAATTCAGGGTCTGTCCATCAGAGAGCCCTATCTAAGAATTCTGGACGACAGAATAATTTTCCGGGTAGACCCTTCCTTTGTGCCAAAAGTGTCTTCGAATTTCCACAGATCCCAGGAAATAATACTGCCCTGCTTCTGTGATAACCCGAGGGATGAGAGAGGAATGGGATTCCATTCACTGGATGTCCGGCGAGCAGTCCTGATCTATTTGGAAGAGACAAAACTCTGGAGGAAAGATCAGAATCTCTTTGTTCAATATGGCGGACCGAACAAGGGGAAGAAAGCATCCAAAAGCTCCCTAGCTAACTGGATCAAAAAAGCAATCACAGCCGCTTATAAAAAACAGGATCTGCCTCTTCCGGTATCCCTGAAAGCCCACTCCACTAGAGCTTTCTCCGTCTCCTGGGCAGAAAAAGCTAATGCATCCTTTGAGCAGATCTGCAAGGCTGCGACCTGGTCTTCAGTCCATACCTTCACTAGGCATTTTAGATTAGATCTTATGTCAGTATGAGATCTAGCCTTTGGCAGGAAAGTCCTGCAAGCCGTGGTCCCTCCCTAAACGATTATTCTTTGGTATACCTCCTGTGTGCTGTCGTGGAGGGGATTAGAGAAAATAGAACTACACTTACCGGTAGTTGGGTTTCTAAGACCCTCCACGACAGCACAGGTAATTTTCCCCCCCTAACAAACATTTGTTCATGTGACTTATGTGAATAAATAATATTTCAAGCATTCACTCTATGTGGTCCTTGGAAAACACTGGGGATTAGAGGAAGGGGAGGGCTATTTAACCTCTTGTTTCCTGTCCCTAATCAGGATGGGGAGGCAACCTCCTGTGTGCGGTCGTGGAGGGTCTTAGAAACCCAACTACCGGTAAGTGTAGTTCTATTTTTTGTTCGGCTGTCTGATGATAAAGCAGTTTTTTGCCTTGTTTTTTTTTTTTAAGGGGTTCACTGAAGAGGTTAACTAGTGGGACAGTTTTATAGGGCAGGTCGATACGGACGCGGCGATACTAAATGTGTATTTTATAGGTTTTTTTATTTACAAAAAAAGAATTAGGGAATTTTTTTTTTTTATTTAGGATTTTTTTAAAAATTGTTTTTACACATGATTTTTTTTTTACTTATATTGTCCCAGGTGGAAACATCACTGTATAGTGTCAGATCGCTGATCTGACACTTTGTAGTGCACTGTTTCAGATCAGCAATCTGTCAGTAGGCACTGAGAAAGCCCCCTCCCTGCAGGACCCCGAAGGCCCCCGCGGCCATATTGGATCCGGGGGCCTGCAGGGAGGAGGCCCGCGGAGCAACGCGAGCACATCGCTTCATTTGATCGCAGTGTGCCAGGGGTTAGTGTGCCGGGAGCGGTCCATGATTGCTCCTGACACATTGTGCCGGGTGTCACCTGTGATAATCAACTGACACCCGGCCGCGATCAGCGGCGCTCCCCCGGCGCTTTTTCGTATATATCAATAAACCAAGACGGGTTCTCCTGAAGTCCTTTCTCTCCAAACCATTTTCACTACCTGGCCTAATGTGGTCTACAGATCGGCTCCCACAGGGTTTTATTAATATGACGCCTTTTACAGTTCACTTATTACTTCACTGGAGGAAAGTTCGGTTTAAATATAAATTGCAATCACACCCCTCCCCCCTGACAGCTATATTGCATAACCCTATGTTTCAACCAGGCCTCGAGTCACAAGTCTTTTCATGGTGGAAGTTGAAAGGAAGTCATATACTTAAACATCTATGCTCTCCGTTTAATACCTTGCTTGATAGACAGGAATTTGGTTAAAAAATATGATCCTCCAGTCAGAGAGATTATGCGTATGAATCAGATTTTCCATTTCGCAAAGCAAATTTTCCCAGTTAGAACCCCTCTCAGGGTAAGGAGCTTCGAAAATAAATGTTTAAATGGTCCATTGGGAAAGGGGAACGATCTCACTGATCTATTCTACCATAGGCTCACCGCAAGATGATAGAAAATTAAAATACATGTTACAATGGGAGGAGGATCTAGGATTTGATAAGTCAATTGATGATTGGTACCGCAGTTGTGATACATTATCAAAAGGTAGTCATCAAATTTCCTTTATAGAGACTTCCCTGAAAGTTTTACACAGAGCCTAGTATGTACCAGAAAAAATCCATAGCATTTTTCCTAATGTCTCAGGCAAATGTTTTAGAGGTTTCAGGATATCTGGCGATATTAAACAACCTGGTAGTCTTGTACAGTAGTTTCTGAACTTTGGAAAAAGGTGAAGCATCTAGTGGAGCAAATGTTTGGTGAACCGGTTGATTTGAAACCTTCTGTCGTTTTGCTGGGAATCAGACCTCCACAATTTCCAAAAAGTTTCCAATTATGCAAATTGTCTCTTCAAAGAGGAAGAGGACTAGAACTCTAGTGCCACCTATTGGAAGTAGCAATCCTAAAAGTCAATGTTGACCCTTTAACGAGCCTTGTTACATGTCTTAGGATAAAAGCCAAGCCAGAATCTCAATTTGCAGACACTGTGTTAGGGGAAACTGCCCCTCGTCAGTGCAAAGTGTGAGATCTGGTTTGGCTGTGTGAGAGACGTCTGACCGATATCCAAGAAGTATCATTTCTTCTTGCGGAGAATAACATGCCACAAACTTGTACATTATTTGTGTATGGCCACTAAGATCCACATTGCGGCGAGGTGGAAAGCTCCTTCATTATCGATATCCCTGGTAAAGGAAAAAATGAATACTATTATGTTATATGAACGAATAGAAGCAACCAGAACTGACATGTGGTGTGGGACTCCCTTCTTCAAAGTATGGCATCCCTGGATTGGATTACACTCAAATGCGCAATTGGCGTTGGGTTGAACTTGAATCCATATATGATTCTAAGGTTGTTGGTCACATAATTGTAATGGATACCTTGAACCCTAATAATGATGATAATATTGTAAACTTTTAAATCTTGTACAAATAGATTCCTTGTGTTTTACCCTTCCCCCTATGTCCTGTCTTCTTTCCTTTTGTTAATCTGAGATTAATAAATGTTTGTTAAAATGACAATATATGCTCCCTTGCATGGGAAAGAGAATTTTGAATTTTATACTTCAAAATAAAAATTATTGAAACTAAAATAAGCTTGAAAATGGGAAGCGACTATAGAATGGTATTTAACGGTGAAATTCAAGTAAAACAAAAATTACATCTACAGAGTAGGAGGAATAGAACTAAGCAACAGAACATGCAAAAACAGACTTGGCTATACTAATAGATCACTAACTGCACATGAGTCAACAATGTGATGCAGCAGCAAAAAAAAAGGCAAACACAGTTCTAGGTTGCATTCAGAAGAGCACAGTAATTATCCCCCTATACTCCTTGGTCAGGCCGCATCTGAATTCTGTGTCTAGGTCTGGGAACCACATTTTAAAAAAGACATTGAAAAATTGGGGCAAGTTCAGAGAAGAGCTATCAGGTGAGTGGACTGCAAAGCATGTCCTTGAGGAACGGTTAAAGGATCTTTGAACCGGGGAACAGGTGCTCTTTAAGGCCCCCCTTCATACGTCAGTTTTTCTTTAAGTACCGCAAATACAGACACATGCACACCCATTGTATCCAAAAGTGGTGCGCACATGTCAGGTTTTTCATACAGACCGTGTGCCAGTTTGAGAAACATGCAGACGTCCTTTTCTTAATACAGCAAGGACAAAATGCACACTGCACACATTCACACTGATGACACAGATGACATCCATCCATGTGTCATCAGTGTGACACATACTGGCACCTGGGAAAAAGCAGTACAGTTTGCCCTGTCCCCCAGAAGAAGTTGCGAAACGCGCGTTGGGGTGATAGACGCGGCATTCCCCTGCTCACCACTAAGGTAAAAATGTTTACATGCATTTCTTATAACCTTTATTGATTTTCCAGATCATTTGATTATTTGTGAGGCATTGAAGCACTTATGCTGGTATATTTTGCAAGCTCACCTCTATTGTGATCTTGAGGCATTTTTTCTAGTGATTTTTAAAGGGAGCATGGCACATAATAAATGGGGATATTTGTCACTCAGCAATTACCCATAGGCACAATTACACTTTATTGTTTTTTGAGTGATGTGGGACTTTTTTTGAGAATTGATAGGTAATGATATTTGTTTGGAATTACACCTTGAAGAGTTTATTGATTTTGATTAATTGTCAACATTCATAGGATGCATTTAATATCTCTTGTATATTGTCCACCTAAGAACAAGTCTATTTAGGGTATTATATTGTGTATTGAGTGATGTATTTTTCCAGGGCATTATCAATAGAGCAGTGGTTTGTCTATAGTCTTTTGTCAGACCTGAGGCATCTTTGTTGTTATGTTAATGAGTGATTGATAAATTGCTGTTGAAATATACACTCCTTTGCCTTCTATTTTGTGTGAAGGTATGGGGGTTCATGCCTTTTAACGGCGGTAGTTAAGGGTACTTACTTAAACAGCAGCGCTGTTGCTGTGGAAAAAGTGTATATCGCCCCCCAGAGTCGGATTTTCTCCGAGGTCTTGGCTGCCGGGGGTAGCCGAGACCCCAGAGAACATGATTCGGGTTGGATTTTACCGACGCCACTTTTGCAATTGGCGTTATTAACCGTGTAACAGGCGACTGCAAAAAAAAAAAGTCTGGTGTGCCATTTAATTTCTCCTGATGTGATGGCACATCAGAGGAGAGAGAAATAGGGTCCCGGATCCCCCCTGCTTCCTCCTGGTGGTCATCAGCCTGTGTTCTTCCCCTCCATGGGTGCCGCCATCTTCATCAACGTACATTTTGATCACTGTGATAAACCCTATCACAGTGATCAAAATAAAAAAAATAGTAAATAACCTCCCACCCTTTAGCACCCTCTTAGTTAGGGAAATATGAAATAAAGAAAGTATATTTATTTTCAATTTTCCATTAGGGTTAGGGCTAGAATTAGGGTTGGGGTTAGGGATTTGGATTAGGGTTGGGAATAGCGTTAGGGTTGGAGCTAGAATTGAGGGGTTTCCACTATTTAGGCACATCAGGGGCTCTGCAAATGCAACATGACGCCTGCAGAACATTCCATCAAAGTCTGCATTCCAAAACGGCGCTCCTTCCCTTCCGAGCTCTCCCATGCGCCCAAACAGTGGTTCCACACACATATAGGGTAACAGCGTACTCAGGACAAATTGCACAACAACCTTTGGTATCCAATTTACCCTTGGGAAAATAAAAAATAGCGGGCTAAAAAATCATTTTTGAGGAAAAAAAATATTTTTTTTATTTTCACTGCGCTGCGTTATAAACTTCTGTGAAGCACTTGGGGGTTCAAAGTGCTCACCACACATCTAGATAAGCTCCTTGGGGGGTCTCATTTCCAAAATGGTGTCACTTGTTTAGGGTTTCCACTGTTTAGGCACATCTCCAAACATGGCATCCAATCTCAATTCCAGCCAATTCTGCATTGAAAAAGTCAAATGGCACTCCTTCTGTTCCAAGCCCTGCCGTGTGCCCAAACAGTGGTTTACCCCCACATATGGGGTATCTGCATACTCAGGAGAAATTGCACAACAAATAAGGTTGTGACACATGACATGACTTCACTGCAGTGTGGCTGCAGTTTTTACTACAATCTCCAATAGTTCGTACAAATTTTGTTGGTGCCGTGATATGTCTGAATAGACATAACAGACCGGACTTTCAGCATCTCCCTCTCGCACACCACCTCCTCATCGCGCCCCCTATCTGTCGGAGTCATGCAAGGTTTAGTCCTAGGGCCCCTGCTCTTCTCCATTTACACCTTCGGCCTCGGACAGCTCATAGAATCTAACGGCTTTCAGTAACACCTCTATGCTGATGACATACAGATCTAGATCTCTGGACCAGATATCACCTCCCTACTAACCAGAATCCCTCAACGTCTGGTCTGTCTATTTCATCCTTCTGAAATCCTTCTAGATTTCTAAAACAATATGGACAAAACAGAATTCATCATCTTTCCCCCATCTCACGCGACCCCCCCCCCCCCCCCACGGACGTATCCTTTACAGTAAACAGCTGCCCACTGCCTCCAGTCCCACAAGCTCGCTGCCTCGGAGTTATCCTTGACACTGATCTCTTTGAAACCACATATCCAAGACCTTTCCACTTCCTGCCGACTTCAACTCAAAAATATTTCACGGATCCATACATTCCTCAACTAAGAATCTGCAAAAACCCTAGTCCATGCCCTCATCATCTCCCGCCTTGACAACTGCAACCTCCTGCTCTGGCCTCCCCTCTAACACTCTTGCACCCCTCTAATCTATTCTAAACTCTGCTACCCGACTAATCCATCTGTCTCCCCGCTATTCCTTGGCCTATCCCCTCTGTCAGTCCCTGCAATGGCTCTCCATTACCCAAAGACTCCAGTTCAAAACACTAACCATGATATACAAAGCCATCCACAACCGGAGTCCTCCATACATCTGTGGCCTCGTCTCCCAGTACTTACCTGCACACAACCTCCGATCCTCACAAGACCTCCTTCTCTTCTCCCCTCTTATCTCCTCTTCCCACAATTGCATTCAAGATTTCTCCCGCGCATCCCCCCTACTCTGGAACTCTCTACCACAACATATCAGACTCTCGCCTACCATGAAAACCTTCAAAAACAACCTGAAGACCTACCTCTTCCGACAAGCCTACAACCTGGAGTAACCACCGATCCACCAAACCGCTGCACGACCAGCTCTACCCTCACCTACTGTATCCTCACCCATCCCTTGTAGATTGTGAGCCCTGGCGGACAGGGTCCTCTCTCCTCCTGTACCAGTCGTGACTTGTTTAAGATAACTGTCCTTGTATGTATTATGTATACCCCTCCTCACATGTAAAGCGCCGTGGAATAAATGGTGCTATAATAATATTGCTGTCACTCAGCTTAGCTTGCATCATTTCTCCCACTGCTTAGAAATGATTCTAAGATCTGATTTGCTGCAGGGCTCAATTGCAAAGACTGGGAGGATCACCGAGGCATCAGCACTGCTTCACTGAGTATGTTTTTTTTTTAATTTTGGACAACCCCTCCAGGTTATTATTAAGGGTAGTTTGCCAGGTAGTTAGCCAAGCCTACTGCCTATGCTGCACTCCCCTCAGCGCAGCATAGAACTCAATGACAGATTCACTTTAACTTTCAGGTTTTTAACTGTAGCAGCAGGAAATAGCCTGGATAAAAAAATAAAGATGAATGCAACAACTGGCACTGTGGACTTCCTATTTCCTATTGCAAAATGCCACCAGTTAGCAGCAACTGTAGGCCTTGTTCAAAAATCATTGATTTTCATGGTTAGCACAAAACTGTCCAAGGTTCATCAGTATTTGGTCAGTGTGGCTGCTTTTACCTTCAGAGTTTTATCAGTGATTTTTACATTAAAAAAGGTTTAAAACAGAAGCGCACAGATTGAACATGGATGACAATGTGTATCGTCAGTGGTTTTTCATCGACCTATTGCTGAGCCAGGACTTGGATGACAAACAGACAGGTCATTGTTATTTGTTTGTGGACACACAGTCCACAAAAAACACAGACATGTGAACAGCTCCGTAGACTATAATAGGTAAATGTTCTATCTGTGAAAATCATGGATAGAATGCTCCAAGAAAACCAGATGTCTGAATGAGGCCTAAGTAAGAGATTCCTGGCAGTTGTCTTACAAATTCTACAGGTAAGAGGGTTCCTCTTGTTTCCTAAGTTCTCAGTACATAATGTTAATTAATTACAAAGGACAATGGCCGTGTCCTAGTTTTTTTTTTTACCTGAAAATGAAGACGAAAGTTACTGCTCTGTTTTGTTATACATAAAAGAGCCTCTGGCACATTGCCCGATATTCAGATTTGGCAGATTTCCTGGTCCTTGCTTCAGGACTGCTTGGATTGCGTCCTAATGTTTAATAATGTTTCTTCTTAGCATTCACACAAACAAGACTAAATAATGACATTAAGAACATCTTATTTTTATGCATTTACTTCCTTGTAAAGGTCCTTCAGCTCAACAATAAGACTTGTGACTCACTAGTGTAGTGAAAATATAGCAGCAGAATAAACCTGTTCTGTTAGTGCACACGATGTGCATGCACTAAGCCAAAAATGTCATGTTTTTTTTTTGTTTTCTTTTTACTATGACTTGCTATGCTCGATGAATGCCCAGCCTGTCTAAAGGCGCACACATCCTGAGCATATACCTCCTGCAGTGAAAACATGCACAGTATGCACTTAATTATTAATAACATACAAAAGTGCAACAATCCTCTAGTGACAGACCGAAAAAATGTTCCTGCAGCATAAACAAAGTGTAAGCCTCTTTCACACATCAGGTTTTCGCCGTCAGGCGCGATCCGGCGCTTTTGACAGAAACCGGATCCGGCGAAATGCAATGCCGGATCCGGTTTCCCCCCCATTGACTTGCATTTGCGCCGGATGGCCATGCGTTTCATCCGGTTTTCGCCGGATCCGGCAATGTGTCGCAATCCGGCGTCTGGAAAAAACGGTGACTGTAACGTTTTTTGTCTCCGGCGAAAAAGCCGGACACGCCGGATCCGGCGCGTCCGGCTTTTTCACACAATGAAAGCCTATGAGCGCCGCAATGCGCCGTATCCGGCAAAAGCCGGATCCGGCGGCCGGATCCGGTTTTTTGGTCTGAGCATGCTCAGTAGCTCTGCCCACAAGACATATATAAAAGCAAGACAGTGGGACCCACAGCCACACCCAACATGCCACCCAAGAAAGCAACCAAGCGAAGCAGGAGAAGGCAGGAGACCACTGCAGCACCATCCGCACCACCACCACCCCAAATGGAGCAGCAAATAGAACATGCTGAGGAGGGGAGGCCAGCAGCAGATGAGAGACGGTAATTATCAAATAACCCATTCCTCCAAACTAGGGCTATTGAATATCAAGATATTCATTGGCCCTTTGTTTCTCTTTATTCAACAGCCACCCAATAGATGCAGCAGCAGCAGCAATGGCAGCAGCTGGAACACCACCCACAGGCATGGAGTGTGGCCACCAGGAAGACATCACATCATCTTCTGGGAGCCCTCCCTCGCATCGTCAGCGTTTGACGGTAAGTTTTTATTTCCAAAATCCATCTTCTCTGTAATATATGTCTATTCATTGCCTTTTATTTCAAAATAGGAATCACAAGATGAAGAGGAGCTCCCAGAAGAAGAAGGAAGGGGTGGACAGACACCTGGAGTGGGCTCACAATTGGTAAGTTTTTTGCATCAAACGCAGAAACACAACATCACACTACACACAACACATAGAAAACAATGTTCTGCAGACCACACACAGCAAACAAATGCCTACATCCAAAGACATAACATTTTTTGTTTTCTTCTCTAGTCTTCCCAATCTGGTGCTTGGCCAAGAGGTCCTCGCAGTGCCTCCCAGGGTCGTCGGCGACAGCAACGCGGCGGTCACCAGCGTGTAAGTATAAATATTTTTGCTTTGTTTTTTTGCACTTTTTATTTCATTTCTTTTGTGGAGGCTAATTATGTTATTTTTGTCTTTTTCTTTAACAGCCTTCACAGCGTGCTCCCGACTCTGACGGTGAGGATGGAGGGATTGATGTGGACCGCCTCATCGATCTCGTCAGAGAAAGGGAGCCGCTCTGGAATATGGCTGACAGCCGCCACGCTGACCTGATCGTTACCCGACGACTCTGGGAGGAAATCTGTTCGCTCCTTGTGGGCCGCTGGGAGGACCTCGAAGCTCGGGCCCAGATTAAAGAGCGTAAGTATATACAGTACCGGTTGCTTGATGTAAACCAGTGTTTCCCGAACTCCAGTCCTCGTGGTCCCCACGGATCATGTGTTCAGGATTTCTATTTACTATGGAAATCCTGAAAACATGACCCCTGGGGACCATGAGGACTGGAGTTTGGGAAACACTGATGTTGTATACTAACCACTCCTTTCTCGTTTCAGGGAACAGAATTGTGAATCGGTGGCGGTCTGTGAGAGATCGTTTCAAGAAGGAGTTCAATAAAGAGATGCGGGCCCCGAGTGGATCTGGAGGACGCAGGAGCAAGTACAAGTACGCAGAAGCCCTGTCGTTCCTCCGGGAAACAATGGTCACCAGAAGGTAAATATTACACACCACATGTGAAAAAAAATGTTATATGTAAATTTTTTTTTCAGCCAGGGCCATACCATGTCAGTATTTTAATTGTTTTTTTTTCTCTTTATTCCACAGCACGGTGAGCAGCACTCGGGAGCCGGCACGATTGGACCCTTCTGAGGCGATCCCTGAGGAGACCGGCACCGAGGGACACTTCGACCGCCCCGGTACATCTGCACCTTCCCAGCCTTCCCACACATTCGACCCATCTGTCCCATCCACCAGCACAGGAGCATCGTGGCCGCCTACATTACATGAAGCTGCTGGTGAGGAGATCGCTTTCCCTTTACCCCACCCTTCTGCCCCTGCCACCTCTAGTACACCTGCGGGTACTGGGCGGCAGCGGCAGAGGGGTCAGGAAAAGACTTATGCGCCAGAGTTCTTGCATCTGAATGCATCTTTCCAGAACTGTCAAAGTCTTGTCAGAGCAAATCTCCGCAGGCTTTCAGCAGATCAACTCCAGCATTCTGGAGGTGAAGACACTTCTGCAAACCATGCATACAGAAGCAAGATCTTCGCCAAACCACACCTTTTTCAGGTCTGTTGTGGAGCGCATGGAAACGCTCTCTCCTGCCCAGCAGATGCATGTAATGCATTCATGCCACGCTGCTCTCCAGCAAGTTACCTCCCAACCTCCTCCTCCTCCCACCACAGTAGTTCCTCCACCTGCACCCCCTCCAGCCACTTTCCATCCTCCCCCTCCTATTACATCTACACCCCCTCCAGCCACTTTCCATCCTCCCCCTCCTATTACATACCATCCACCTCCAGCCACTTTCCATCCTCCCCCTCCTATTACATACCATCCACCTCCCCAGCACCATCCACCTCCCCAGCACCATCCACCTCCCCAGCACCATCCACCTCCCCAGCACCAGCAACCTCCCCAGCACCAGCAACCTCCACAGTACCAGCAACCTCCACAGTACCTGCAAACTCCCCAGTACCAGCAAACTCCCCAGTACCAGACATCTCCCCACTTCCAGCAACCTGCCCCGTACCAGACATCTCCCCACTTCCAGCAACCTGCCCCGTACCAGACATCTCCCCACTTCCAGCAACCTGCCCCGTACCAGATATCTCCCCACTTCCAGCAACCTGCCCCGTACCAAACTCCTTCCCCATACAACTTGCCATCAACATCATCTGCTCCTACAGTCCCTGCCCAACCCTCCACTCCACCACCCACCACCTCTTCTGCTTCCCACATGTCCACCCATTCTGTAGTTTTTTCCACACCTTCACCTCTAACTGTTCCTTCCCCACCACGATCCCAGTCCTCTCTCCACACTCCCAGTGTTGAAGTGTCCCGCAGCCCCTACAGCAGTATTTCCACCACACACTACACAGATTTATAATGTCTGTATTTAAATAAAAATGACCAGTTTTATGGTTTCAGTTTTATAGTTTCAAAGTTTTATTAAACAAGTTTATTAAAATTTTAAAAAAGTTTACTAAAAAAAACATTTTTCAATAAAAGTTAAATTATTTTACACTGGTTGTCTGTCATTTCTTTCTGCGGCGAAAAAGGTTAAATACAGGGTATTTAAAAGGTGAAATGGTATTCAAAACTAGGTATATAACTGTGGGTAAATTTTAGCTTTTTGCCACAGTTGTGTTCCTGGTTGTGTTTGAAGCAAAGTATTTCACCTAAAAAGTTGTGTTTATTGTTGGTGATTTCCTAACAATGTACACAACTTTTGTTAAAAGGTGAAATACTTTGCATAAAACACAACCAGGTACACACCTGTGGCCTAAAGCTAAAAATAGAGACCATGACAAGATAGCCAACTTTGGTTGGCAAAGGTATATACTGTTGGTACAGAAGGTACACAAGTTTGGTTAGGGCACAAATCTTTCACACTCTGTCATCCTGCCAGTGTACTCTGCCTTGAGGTGACATAAAGTATAGTGCAAAATTGTCCCTCATTACTGAAACCGTCACAGAACTTCTAGTGGTAATGTCATGGTAATCTTGCAAGGTGGTTTCTTCAGAGGTGTCCTCAATGGAAATGGGTTCCTTGCAGATAACAAAATTGTGGAGTACCACGCACGCTTTGATCACCTCGTCCACAGTTTCTGTCTTGAGGTTGATCGCAGTCAATAGGACCCGCCATTTGGCTGTCAGAATACCAAAGGTACATTCAACCATTCTTCTTGCTCTTGTGAGGCGGTAATTAAAAATGCGTTTTGGTCTTGTCAATCATCTGCTAGAGTACGGTTTCAAAAGGTGTTCTGACAGCTGGAAGGCTTCATCCCCTACACAGACAAATGGCATAGGTGGACCAGATGTTTGCGGCAGCGGTCTAGGTGGTGGGAACTGGAAGGTGTTTCCATACAGTTTACGCCCCATGGCAGACAGTTTGAAAACTTGAGTCATTGGAGCGGCCATAGGCCCCAATATCAACCGCAATAAATTTGTATTCCGCGTCAGCGATGGCCATGAGGACAATTGAAAAATATTTCTTGTAATTGAAATATTCCGATCCCGATCCAGCTGGCTTTACAATGCGGATATGTTTCCCGTCCACAGCGCCCAAGCAGTTTGGAAACTGACATATCTGTTGAAACTTGTCAGCAATTTCTATCCACCTCTCTGTTGTGGGCTCTGGTAAAAACTCTTCAGCTAAGGAGTCCCACAGTGCACGGCATGTGTACTTCACAATTCCAGATATGGTGGAAATCCCGAGTCTGTACTGGAAATGCAGTGACGAAAGGGATTCTCCAGTTGCAAGAAATCTGTGAGGAATTAAAAAACAATAAATTAGTTTTAAATCACAGCATTACATACCAAAACTGACCTATAACACTTGGAGATACAAATTACCACCAACAAGATTGCAGTGAAAGTGTGCTCTGATGCGATCATATCCAATAAATGTGGCTTACCTTAAAGTCACCATCAGACGCTCTGCGGGTGAAACAGTGAAGCGGCAATAGGTGTCCGCTTTTCTTATGAGGTGTGCAATGCGCTCCACCAAGTAATCAAAATTCTCCATTTTCATCCTAACATATCCAAAAAATTTATCCGGGTTTCGTCGAAGGTCCATGCATAGTGTAGAATAGACCCCACGCGTCATTCTCTTGGCTGTGATGGGGTGGATCCACAAACGTCGTCTACGATGCCTGATGCGCTGCTGTCTCGCTCTCTCCTTCTCCAGAACAATCACCCTCAAACGATTTGCCTCCGCTGTAAAATCCGCCAAATTCTTCAAAATATTTCCAATGACAACATCCATCTTCGCCAGTAACTTGCTCTTCTCTCCAACCTGCACTTTCTCCTCTACAACCTGTCAAAGAAGGGCTGTAGGAACATGCTATATATAGTTTTCCAGTAGCCAATCCCGTTCGGAAGGCCACAAGGGTCAATTTTAAAAACCGGATCCGGCGTAATCCGTCGAAAAACGGATAGAAAAACGGATGAACCGGATGAGACGGATCCGGTTTTGTCTGTCCAGAAAAAGACGGATCCGCCAGAAAACCGGATCCGTCACATCCGGTTTTACGAAACATTTGCCGGATCCGGCGTTCCGGCACGACGCCGGATCGCGCCTGACGCCGAAAACCTGATGTGTGAAAGTAGCCTAAGGGTATGTGCAGATGATCAGAAACTGGCAGCGCGTTGGACGCAGCGCATGTTCACTGCGTCCAAAGTGCTGCCGGCTATTGAACACATGAATCCGCATGTTTTCACTTAACCATGCGGATTCACCGCGTCCAATACATATTGATGCAATTTCTCTTGTGTAGATCATCGTCTAGAGAGAAGCGCCACATGTCCATCTCCACAGATGAGCCGTGGGTGTCACTGGACGCATAGTGGGCATGGGATTTTTTAAAATCCCATCCACTATGCTGTAACAGCTGGACGCTGTGGGTTAGATGCTGCACAAGTACGCAGGGCCCAATCCGCAGCGTCTTCTGATCATCTGCACATACCCTAACCGGTCCGCATCAGTACTTCACAAAATCCCCGTAAATAAGCATAGCAACCAACGCAGCACTATACTGTATCCTGTATATGGTGCCTTGAAAAAGTATGCAGTAGATTGGATGGAGAGCGTCTATGAACAGCAATTTGCAAGTCTTGCCAAAGATTCTCAATAGGATGTAGGTCTGGACTTTGACTGGGCTATTTACACACATGTATATACTTAAATCTAAGCCATTCTATTGTAACTATGGCAGTATGCTTAGGGTCATTATCGTGCTGGAAGGTGAACCCCCCCACCTTCCAGCATGACTCTTTTGAAGTATTCTAGAACTTGTATATCCATATTAATAGCTTAGGTATGTCCAAGGGGGTGACAGATTCCCTTTAATATGGCTAAGTGAGAATAAAATGGTAAATGGGTGTGACCTAAATTTTGCTACTACCAGGTGCGGCATATTCTGTCACTCTCTTCAAAAGTTGGGACTGATGATTATCTAGAAGTGTATCAGGCCCGGATTGATAATCTGCACATGCAGGCAAATGCCCACTGGGCCGGTAGCCCTGAGTTTAAATGGGCCTCTGGCCCTTTAAATCTGCACAGGCCCTGGTGCGTGTGTACTATCTCTGCACACGATGACCAGGGCCACGGCGGCCCCTGTCAGCTTGTGAGCGCTGCCCTCGTTAGTGCGGCAAGCAGGAGAGCACGTACCAGGGCCTCTGCAGAAGATTGAAGAGCCAGCCACCGCAGCGTGCACAGGATACCTGACGCTGGAGGCAGAGCCACACTGCTGGGGAGCGACTGTGAGGTAAGTATACAAAGCTTTTTTTTTTTTTTCTGTACAAATTGAATTAAATTGGTGTGGGGGAAGGAGTAAGGGGGACTGCACATGATGATGTGGGGGGTTAAAGGTAGACTGCACATGATGTGGGGGGTTAAAGGGGGACTGCACATGATGATGTGGGGAGTTAAAGGGTGACTGCTCATGATGTGGGGGGGGTTAAAGGGGGACTGCACATGATGTGGGGGGTTAAAGGGGGACACATGATGTGGGGGGGTTAAAGGGGGACTTCACATGATGATTTGGTAGTTAAAGGGGGACTGCACATGATGTGGGGGGGTTAAAGGGGGACTGCACATGATGTGGGGAGGGGGGCTAAAGGGAAACTACACATGATGTGGGGGGTTAAAGGGGGACTGCAAATGATGTGGGGGTTAAAGGGGGACTGCACATGATGACAGTGGAAGGCGTAAGGGGGACTGCTCATGATGTGGTGGGATTAAAGGGGGACTGCACATGATGATGTGGGGAGGGGGGGTTAAAGGGGGACTGCACATGATGTGGGGAGGTTGTTAAAAGGAACTGCAAAGGACGACATGGGGTAAAGGGGACTGTACATGATGAAGTGGGGGAGGGGACGAGAGACTGCAAATGAATTGAGAGTGAGGGAAGAGGGACAGCAATTGTATTGAAGGTGGGGAGAGCAAATGATGATCTGGAGAGAGAGAAATAATGAATTTTGAGAGTGAGGGAGTAAATGATGTACTGAATGTGGGGGTAGAGCTGATGAAAATGAATAGAGGGTGGAAGAGAGAAGACATGACAATGAATTGGGGGGAAGGGGCATGTAAATATAATGAGTAATGGGAGCGGGAGGTACAGTGCTGTGCAAATTAATTGGGACAAAGCATTTTTTTTTAATTAAAATTGTAAGTTGGTTACCAGTCAGTGATTCAAACAGGTGTGCCTGTTCAAAGCAGTTAAAACTGGTTTGAATCACTGACTGGTAACCAACTTACGATTTTACTTAAAAAAATGCTTTGTCCCCATTAATTTGCACAGCACTGTACAAAGTAGGGGCGTTGAGTATGCAGTGACTGGTAATGAATTGGGGAAAGAGTACAGGTGCTAATTAATTTATATTTTAGGTGGGGAAAGTGGCTATGTATAGCTAGAAGGGGCTCAGTGGCATATTATAATATATATTTGGAATGGTGAGTTGCATAATAACCAATTATATATTAATGGTGGGTGCATATCTGTATTCAGATGTGTAGTGTAGAAGAAAGGGAAAAAGTGGGGAATGTGCTCTGGAAGCGGTGATCTAGGTAACTATGTATTATTTTCCAGGCAGGACTTGTCCCTGCATAAGAAGTGATGGCGGTCTGCTCTGCATGAAAAGGAAACGCAAAGATGAAGGACATCAGCTAGAGACGTCACTGGTGAGTCAGTGTGTTACCTGTACACTGACACTATATACTCAGTACAGAGCTCCTGTGTATAATGTCACCAGTGATCACTATATTATCTGTACACTGACACTGTATGCAGAGATCCTGTGTATAATGTTACTGGTGATCACTGTATTACCTGTACACTATATACAGAGCTCCTGTGTATAATGTCACCAGTGATCACTGTATTACCTGTACACTGATGCTGTATACTATGTACAGAGCTTCTGTGTATAATGTCACTGGTGATCACTGTATTATCTCTACACTGACAGTAAATACAGAGTTCCTGTGTATAAAGTCACTCAGTATTGTGTTTTGTATTGTGTTTTGTTTTATTTGTTAATTAATGATCAGTATTGTAGTATTCAGTCACTATGTGGTGGTAATATGAGGTCTGGTAATGGTGTGAGAAAAGGGGGATGGAGGGCACCATCACATATCATTGAACTATGTGATACCAACCCGGAGTATGTAAAAAAAGAGTTGTGTGAACAAGAAAAAGAGACATACTATACTATACGCCAGGGATCACAAAAATATACAAATAGTATCAAAGGATTCTTTATTCAGATTGTCATAGAAAAAACCACACACACCAACAAATGGTTAAAAACAAAAGCAGGACAAAAAGCCCCCATAAGATGTTATCGTCCCCCTGAACCCAAAACGGTCAGTCACATATAGATCCTGTACAGAGTAAATGTAAACCCCACATGTATTGGCATGGTAAAGGAACACAATTGAGAGAGCACTTATGAATAAACAGATAAATCCTGAAAAACAATGACAACAGTATTCCAGTCTTACGGTGGTCCCCCAAAGGCCTAGGAGGGAGGAAAACTCCAAAAATAGACTTTACACAGGAAAATTAACAAATACTTTCTATCTATCACCCGATATCCCTTCTCCCTTATGCCTCCAATCTACTGGAACAGCATGTCCATCTTGAACTGTCCTCCCACCTCTCCTCCTGCTCCCTCTTTGACCGGTTACAATCTGGCTTTCAAGTGCATCACTCAACTGAAACTGCCCTAACTAAAGTCACCAATTACCTATTAACCGCCAAAAGCAAGCAACACAACTCTGTCCTCTTTCTCCTGGACCTGTCTTCTGCCTTCGACACTGGACCATTCCCTCCTGCTACAGATTCTCTCATCTCTTGGCATCACAGACTTGGCCCTAACCTGGATCTCATCATATCTAACAGACCGAACATTCAGTGTCTCCCTCCTACACCACCTCCTCACCTCACCCCCTGTCTGTCAGTGTTCCTCAAGGCTCAGTTCTAGGACCCCTAATCTTCTCCATTGGCTTGGGACAGCTCATAGAATCCCACGGTTTGCAGTATCATCTCTATGCCAATGACTTGCAGATCTACCTATCTGGACCTGACCTCACTTTACTGACCAAAATCCCACAATGTCTGTCTACTATTTCAGCTTTCTTCTCTGCTCGCTTTCTAAAACTGAACATGGACAAAACAGAATTCATCTTTCCCCCATCTCACTCTACTCCTCCACCTGACCTATCCATCAATGTCAATGGCTGATCACTTTCCCCAGTCCCGCATGCTCAGTGTCTCAGGGTGATCCTCGACTCTGCTCTCTTTCAAGCCACATAGTCAAGCCCTTGCGTCCTGCTGTCTCAAACTCAAAAATATTTCCCAACTTGACCATGAAACCACAAAAACACTAGTGCATGCCCTTATCCTCTCCTGCCTCAACTACTGCAACCGCCTACTCTCTGGCCTCCCCTCTAGCACTCTGGCACCACGCCAATCCATCATACACTCTGCTGCCTGACTAATCCACCTGTCTCCCCATTATTCCCCAGCCTCTCCCCTATGTCAAGTCCTTCATTGGCTTCCTATCGTCCAGAGGCTCCAGTTCAAAACCCTAACTATAACAATTACTGAATAAAATAGAAATGTAGAAATTTTTGCAAATTTAATAAAGAAAAACTGAAATATCACATGGTCATAAGTATACAGACCCTTTGCTCAGACACTGATATTTAAGTCACATGCAGTCCATTTCCTTGGGATCCTTCTTCAGATAGTTCTATGCCTTCATTGGAGTCCAGCTGAGTTTAGTTAAACGGATAGGACTTGATTTGTAAAGGCACGCACTTGTCTATACCATACAGCTCACAGTGCATGTCAGACCAAATGAGAATTATGATGTCAAAGGAACTGGCCAAGGAGCTCAGAGACAGAATTGTGGCAAAGCACAGATCTGGCCAAGGTTACAAAAGAATTTCTGCTGTACTCAAGGTTCCTAAGAGTACAGTAGCCTCCATAATCCTTAAATGGAAGAAGTTTGGGACCACCAGAAGTCTTCCTAGACCTGGCCGTCAAGCCAAACTGAGCAATTGTGGGAGAAGAGCCTTAGTGAGAGATGTAAAGAACAACACCAAGATCACTGTGGCTGAGCTCCACACTGTTACGGTTGTGCTGTTAAGGTGTGGGAACGCTAGGCTACCTGGAAGTGGACCCTAAGGGTCATGGCTCCAGAGCCCCCGATGGCGAGCTGACCAGGTGGAGCCACCCCCTATACAGGGAGTGTTAGGGGCAGGCCCACAGGGGATGGAAGTGACAGCTGGAGCAAAAGGGGCGACTGGGCTAAGCACCAGGGAGACTGAGGCGGAGAATCCGAGCTGCAACTGAAGTGAGGATTACAGGGACCACGGAGCGAGAGAGAACGGGCCGGGAGCACCTGGAGATGGCGGAGGCTGCAAGAGAGAGAGCTAGATAATACAGCGGACAAGAGGGCTCAGGGCGGTCAGACAGGGGTACATGCAGGCACCAGGTACAACAGACAGACCGCCGGAGATGGCAGTACAGAGAGAGACGCAGAGACAGGGACAAGGAGCAAAGCAGGAGGTGCAGACACACAGAAGCTACCAGTGGCAGCGCAGGCAGAGAGCAAGGGTAAGCAGTACAGGGCTTGAGGACAGAGCGAGCGCTGGCAGGGAAGACAGCGTCACCGCATGTGATAGGCGTCTTACCTGACGTCGATTAGAAATGGTGGGCGCCACCATGTTGGGGGCGGAGACACCGCGTCCCTGCTCCCAGAGGTCCGAGCGCCGGGTGAGACGTTGGGCGCAGGCGCACAGGACCGACACCGAGGACCCCGAATATCCGGAGCGGGGCTGCGCCGTGGAGCAGGAGCGTGCCGGAAGGCGCGCAGAAGAGTCGGGATGTGCACGGGACAGAAGAGGTAAGTAGCGGTGGCGGTAGGGGCCGTGACACACAGATGCAGTAGGGAGATGGGAGAAAGTTCCACAAAGTTAGCTGTCACTGCAGGCCTCCACCAGTCGGGCCTTTATGGCAGAGTGGCCCGACGGAAGCCTCTCCTCAGTATCAGACATGAAAGCCCACATAGTGTTTGCTATAAAACACATGAAGGACTCCCAGACTATTAGAAATAAGATTCTCTGGTCTGATGAGATGAAGGTAGAACTTCCTGGTGATAATTCTAAGTGGTATGTGTGGAGAAAACCCGGCACTGCTAATCACCTGCCCAATACAATCCCAGAAGTGAAACATGGTGGTGGCAGCATCATGCTATGGGGGTGTTTTTCACCTGCAGGGACAGGATGACTGGTTGCAATTGAAGGAAACATGAATGTGGCCCAAGTACAGAGATATCCTGGATGAAAACCTCTTCCAGAGTGCTCTGGACCTAAGATTTGGCTGAAAGTCCACCTTCCAACAAGACAATGAACCTAAACACACAGCTAAAATAACAAAGGAGGGGCTTCAGAACAACTCTCTGACAATTCTTGACTGGCCCAACCAGAGCCCTGACCTAAACCCAACTGAGCATCTCTGGAAAGATCTTAAAATGGCTGTCTACCATCGCTCACCATCCAACCTGACGGAACTGGAGAGGATCTGCAAGGAAGAATGGCAGAGGATCCCCAAATCCAGGTGTGAAAAACTTGTTGCATCATATTCAAGAAGGCTCATGGCTTTACTAGCTCAAAAGGGAGCTTATACTCAATACTGAGCAAAGAGTCTGAATACTTATGACCATGTGATGTTTCAGTTTTTCCTTTTCAACAAATTTGCAAAAATTTCTACATTTCTGTTTTTTTTTCCAGTAAAGATGGGGTACAGAATGTACATTTATGAGAAAACAAATTAACTTTTTTGAGCTTAAATGGGTGCAATTAAACAAACTGAATAATTTAAAGGAGTCTGAATACTTTCCGTACCCACTGTATGCGATCCACAGGCCAGACTGGTATATTCCTTAATTTAAATGAGGTAATAATCAAGGCACCAATATTTGAACATCAGAATATATGAATTATAAATTTAATTTCTGACTTAGATTGTTACTACACCCTCTTATTAACCTTGATATACTCAACACAACTTACATATGCCACCACATGAATTGAAATGCCAGAACCCCAAATAAACTACCATCTAATTATTTCCCTAGATGAATTTATAACTTTGTGCCACTCGGATTTCAGCTGTTTGGGCACCTGCCACTCATTCCAGCAAAATCAGCACTCCAAAATTAATTCTGAGCTATTTCAGTGTGCCTGAAGAGTAGTTTCTAACCACCTTTTGGGTTATTGGTGTACACAGGAGAAATTACGTTACAAATTGTGAAATTCTTATTCTCCTGTTATCTCTTGTGAAAATGTAAAACATTGGACTAAAGCAACATTTTCAGTTGCAAAATTTGACATTGTTTTCATGCCTCAATGCTATAAAAACACTTGTTTGGGTCAAGATTCTCTCTGCACCCTAAGATGAATTTATTTAGGGGTCTAAATAGAAGACCTACTTTTGGTGAGTTTGCTGTTCTGGAACCTCAAGGGTTGCTAATGTGACATGACACCCCTAAAACTATTCTTGCAAAATTTCCAGTCCAAAATGGCACTCCTTCCATTCTGCCTAAACAGTAGTTGCCGACCAACATACAAGGTGTTGCTGCCTTAAAGAGAAAATGTGTAACAGATTGGGAAATATATTTTCTCCTTCTACACTTGTGAAATGTAACACTTGTGGCTAAAGCAATATTTTAGTGAAAAAAATTACATTTTTAATTTTCACTGCCCAATGTTATAATACTCTGTAAATCTCGATCAAGAGGAGTATCCATAGTGCTGCATAAATTATTGATTCATTCAATAATACATGTGTATAGACAGATATAATATTGCAAAACTTAAAATATTTTCTACTATGCATACTATTGCTGGTTGGTATGTGCCTAACCAAGGTCAAGCTAACATTTGTGTTCCTTCTTGAAGATACTGCCTGAATTTGCAGAGGGAAACCTGGTAAATGGAGGAGATTTTAACCTGTCTTTAAATCGTAAAGTGGACACGACAGCTGGTAAAAGTGCCATTCTCCTCAATCAAATATCCTCTCTGAAGCAACCTACAGTTGATAGACATCTGGCCCATTATGAACCAACCAGGTAGAGACTACACATTCTATTCAGTTCCACACGATTCCTATAGTTGGATAGACTTTTTCTTAATCAGTCACTACGCCCTTTCCTGGCAACCTATACCCAATATAGGCAATTTGATCTGGCCTGACGACGCCCCAATTTTCTTTAACATCACACCTCCTGACAAAGTGGGCCGTGAAGAAAAAACAAGTCTTTGTTCCAGCTCCTTGGATAAAAATCTTCAAATTTATTCAAACAATTAAAACATTACAGCAGGCAGGCTCCTAGACCGCACCATGGATGCACAGAGGACAGCAAGCAACGGGTTTCGATCGCAAGGAGCGATCCTTATCAAGGCTGCTGTTTTCAAAGACTGAGAAATATTTCAACATGACCTGAACCAATCAGTCACTAGCATGACAAGTGGATCATGCATGGACTTGGAGACTCAATGATAATCTACTCAAATTGTCAAAACGATATCAAAGAGTCCATGACTTCTTCGCATCGACATATGCCTCAGAGAATACTTCCCTTCCTTTTCATTGGGAGGCACTAAAATGTGTATTTAGAGGAATACAGATAAAGCATGGCTCCCGCCTTAAAAGCAAAAACCCATGAGAACTTCAGAACTCCTCAAAAAGATACACATCATATAATTAATATATAAAAATAACCTTTCTCCTGCTATTTTAGCTGAATTAAACAATTGTAGGGATGACCTTAGAGCCCTTCTTAATGAAAAATGTTTAAGATACCGAAACCAAAAGATTTTTATAGCAGTTGTGAGTCAGTGAGGGGGAGCATATGCGAGGGTCGTTATGTGTCCCCCAGGATGGGGACGGAGGCTTATTAAATCTGCTGGAGCGCTTTGTGTTCACAGCAGAACGCCTGTGAAGCACAAGGCAAAATTAAAGAAAGAGTGAATTGGGTCCAATTAGTTGACCCAGTCAGATTTTTAGGAAAACCCGTCAAGGGCTTTCATTTTTAGAGGGATTTTCAGGTTTGGAAGTGGCTGTATGGCCACAATTCCATTTAAAGTCTGTCAGTTTGTAGTTTGCAAGCTGCACAGCAGGAGGCTCTGTGCAACCCAGGTCTGTGTGGAGCTAAAGGTACTGTCACACTTAGCGATGCACCAGCGATCCCGACCAGCGATATGACACCGTCAGGATCGCTGGTGCATCGCTAAGTGGTCGCTAATGAGCTGCCACACAGGCAGATCTCACCAGCGAACTAGCAGGGGTCGGGGGTCGCTACTTACCTGTCAGACAAGGCGATCCTGACGTCCTCCCGCCCGCGTCCATGCGTCGCTCGTCGGCACCACAGGAAGCCCAGCAGGAAGCTGGTGACGAGAAACGGCCCACGCCGTTCTCGCGCGATCAGCGATAATCAGTGGGGGAGCCGGTCAGAGGTAAGTATCACACATAGCGATATCGCTAGCAATATCGCTGCTACGTCACAAAAACCAGTGACGTTACAGCGATATTGCTAGCGATATCGCTTAGTGTGACAGACCCTTAACACAGAGCCAGGAACTTCAAGGCAGCTGACCCACCCAAAAGACACGGCGGTGCCATTGTCCATAGCAACGGGTTTTGAACACGGACTATATTTGTGGAAACCCGACTGCAATCCGGAGGTTATCACTCTTTGATATGTGAGTCTGGAAAATAAAGACTGTTTACATTAAACTTTCTGTGGTCCCTACCTATATATCGCACTGCACCAACCCCGCTGCACTACACAGTACTCAGATCTCAGATAAATGCAGTCATCCTTTATTTCGCCTTCTAACCTTCATAGTAAAACAATGCTTATTTCTCATCCAAAACATAAGAGGCAAAGAAACATACAATCCAACAGAAATCATAGAGGTGATGCGATCTTATTACTTTAACCTTTACAACATTCTCGAAAAGTTTTCAGATTTAACCCCCCAAATCTTCCAGTGAACTCCATCACACAACTAGAGGAACAGTATTCGGAATCCGAGAATGACACAGTCATTAAAAACACACCATCAGGGAAGAGCCCAGGCCAGATGGCTTCTCCACAATGTTCTATAAAATGTTTAGACAACAACTTGCTACTTTTCTCACTAAAGTGTTTTACTCAGGCTCAGAAACTTCACCTTTTGCACGTCAGTTTTTGGATACTCACATTACGGTAATACCAAAGCCTGGGAAAGATTCTTCCTTAGTTGTCAATTATCGACCAACTTCACTATTAAAAATTAACATAAAACCTTTTTATAATCTGGTGGCCAATAGACCAGAACCTTTAAGGCCCAGTCACACACGCTGATTTTGTGATGCCACAGCGATCTTTCCAGCGAGATTGCTGTGTGTGACGGGGATCAGCGACCGGCTCCCCTGCTGGTTATCGCTGATCGTGCTCGATCGGCCTGGGCCGTTTTTCGATCGCTGGTCTCCCACTGGCCAGCACACATCGCTGCGTGTGGCAGCGAGAGATCAGCGACGCTGGATGCTGGTTTCTAATGTAAACATCGGGTATCCAGGAGCCGCGGCTCCTGGATACCCGCTGTTTACCTTGGAAACCGGCGTACACGCTGGTTTCCAAGGTAAACAGCGAGTATCCAGGAGTCGCGTGGCTCTTAGATACCCGATGTTTACCTTGGAAACCAGCATGTACGCCAGTTTCCAAGGTAAACAGCAGGTATTCAGGAGCCACGGCTCCTGGATACCTGATGTTTACCTTGGAAACTGGCGTCCAACGTCGCTGGTCCTGATTGCTGGAGGGGCTGTCTATGTGACAACTCACCAGCGATCCCATCATGTCGGATCGTTGGTGGGATCGCTGGGACATCGTTATGTGTAATGGGGCCTTAACTCCCTTCAATAATTCACTCTGATCAGTTGGGGTTCGTGCAAGGAAGAGAAGCCCGGCATAATGTTAATAAGACCACCTTGCTTATAGCAAATGCTGTGGTGACATCAATGCAGAGTAGGCGTTTGACCCTGTACACTGGGGTTTAATGACTGCGGCGCTTAAAGCACATAGGTTTGAAACATAGCTTTCTAAACAAAATATTGGCCCTATATATATGTCACTCTGGTCGTATAAAAGTAAACGGTACTTTGTCTACTCCAATAACAATTCTTAAAGGGACAAGACAAGTTGCCCGCTATCCTCACTGATATGCATAATAACTATGGTACATCTGGTGACCGCTGTCAGAGGTAACCCCAAAGTAAACGGTCTATGCTTAGGCAACAATTGTTATAAGGCATCCCCTATGCTGACGACCTTTTATTATACATTTCACAACCTCATAGTGTAGGGAAGGTGACCTGACGGACGGACGGTCTAGTCAGAGTGAAGAAGGAAAGGTTTGCACAGTGTATGTAGGTGTCAGTTACTACAGTGGGGGAAACAGCTAGGAAAGTGTAGTGGACGTGCAGTACCTTGGGTTGACCATAAGGCTACTTTCACACGTCCGTCGGTGGCATTCCGGCTCCGTGCGGCAAAAAGATGGAGTGCCGGATCCAGCCGTGAATGGAGGGACCGGAAGTATATGCGGCGCATCTTACGGCGCCTGACACAGCTATGTTGCGGAGTCGCCGGGGAAGAAAAGGATCCACGAGCCAGTGAACAGGGTATGAAAAAGAGAGAACGGGGTATGAAAGAGAGAGAGAGAGAGAACGGGGTATGAAAGAGAGAGAGAGAGAACGGGGTATGAAAGAGAGAGAGAGAGAACGGGGTATGAAAGAGAGAGAGAGAACGGGGTATGAAAGAGAGAGAGAGAGAACGGGGTATGAAAGAGAGAGAGAGAGAACGGGGTATGAAAGAGAGAGAGAACGGGGTATGAAAGAGAGAGAACGGGGTATGAAAGAGAGAGAGAGAACGGGGTATGAAAGAGAGAGAGAGATATCCGGGCATGCGCACAGGGTAAAACCGTGCATGCGGTGGCCGGATCAGGTAGAAGCCTGATCCGGCGGCCGGAATGTGCCATAGCGTAACATTGTCCCGCAGAGCCGGGAGGGCCGCATCCGGCCATGTCCGGCTTTTTTCGCCGGACAAAAAAACGCTGCAGCACCCGTCCTGTCTGGCCGCCGGACAGAGGAATTCAGCCGGATCCGGTAAAAACCGGAACAAACGGAAGCACATGCGGCGCGATCCGGCGCATGTGCTTCTCAATGACAAAAAAACGCATCCGGCGGTAAAAAAAACCAGATCCGTTTTTTTACACACATGCCGGATTGTGCCTGACGGCACAAACCGGATGTGTGAAAGAGGCCTTAGATGGCAGGGAAGAGTGTGAGCAAAGGACTTGACAACAGCTTAGGGCTTTAGAAACCGTTGGTCATGGGGGGGCGTGGTTACAGTGACAGTTTCAAGGAACCGGGTTAGCCATAAATACTGATGGAGTTTTCCAGAAGGTTCCAGTCCCCAGGGGGAGCTCCAGTGACAGGAGGACTGCTACAGTCTGTGTGCTGTGAGGTGAATCCAGACCAGGGGGACTGAGGAGAGAGAACGTCAGGGGGGTGGTCCTGACAGGAAAGAACCGCAAAAAGGACGAGACATACCGTGTGGAAGAAGACGTCTGACCAGTAAAATTACTGTTGGCGTACGGGCCTAAGGCGGTCACAGTGACGGACCTGTCAGCAGCGTCATCAAGTGAAGTAGGGACGAGTACGTGCATGTACGTCCCTGGTGCTAAGGTACGGTTTGTAAAGCGTGCCTAGAAACGGAGGCTCAGGAAAGTGAAGTGAATTTGAAGTGAAGTGCGGTGTACTTCAGAGGCCGTCAGGCGGACGGCAAGCGAATAAACCTGGACCTGTTGTACCCGAATGTTGCCTCCAATTGTCTCTGTACGTCTCTGCGCGGTATAACGAGGGATCACCCCCCTAGTCCGGCCCACCGCACCTCTACAATATTACCATTATATTATTAAGAGAATTTGAAAAATTTGGTGTTCTCAGCAAGTTTAAAATTAATTAATCTCATCATGGTTTGATCAAATTATTATTATTATTTTTTTTAGCACCATTGATTCCATGGTGCTGTACATAAGAAGGGGTTACATACAAATTACATATATCACTTACAGTAAACAAACTTACAGTGACAGACAGATACAGAGGGGAGAGAGGACCTTGCCCTTTCGGACTTACATGCTACAGGATGGTGGGGAAGGAGACAGTAGGTTGATGGGGTGCAGCAGTTCCGGTGTTGGTTGAGGTGAAATCTCCGGTAGTGGTGAAGAGGCAGCGGGGTCATTGCAGGCTGTAGGCTTTCTTGAAGAGGTGGGTTTTCAGGTTCCCTCTGAAGGATCCGAATGTGATTGATAGTCAGACATGTTGGGGCAAAGAAGTCCAGAGGATGGGGGCTATTCGGGAGAAGTCTTGGAGGCAGTTGGGTGAGGAACAAATAAGTGTGGAGGAGAGAAATAGGTCTTGCGATGACCGGAGATTACGTGAGGTAAGGTATTGGGAGATTAGTTCAGAGACATATGGAGGAGACAGGTTATAATCTATAGATGGCCTTGTAGGTCAGTATTAGTAATTTGAACTGGATACGCTGAGGGAATGGAAGCCAGTGAAGAGATTTGCAGAGGGGAGAAACGGAGGAGTAGCGAGGAGAAAGATGAATTAGTTGGGCAGCAGAGTTAAGGATGGACTGGAGAGGTGCGAGGGTGTTAGCAGGGAGACCACAGAAAAGGATGTTGCAGTAGTCGAGGCGGGAGATGTTGAGGGCATGCACAAGCATTTTAGTAGATTGATTAATGGATATACTCTCTAGGTTTCTGTACGGTTTCCAAGCAATGACAATACTTCCAACGTTGTGTTTTAAATTGCTTAGATGTGTTTAATTAGGTTTGTGTGGGGAAAATATAGACCACAAATTAAATATCCGATTCTTACTCGCTCCACGTCCCTAGGAGGAGCAGGTCTTCCAGACCTGAAAAGATACCATCAGGTTTCTCTACTAATTTGCTTATTTGATTGGTATTTCCATGCAGATTCTAAACAGTGGATCATGGAAGAACAAAAGAGCTCCTCAGCCCCCCTGGGATATTTTGTCTTTATCGAATCAAGAGATGGGATACGGGTGGATAGCTCGAGATTCTTGATCAAATCGGTTTTGAAAGTATGGGATTGACTAAGAAAGAAAGCTATCTTAAATTCTCCAATTCCTAAACTTCCATATTCTCCAACCAAGAGTTCCCCCAGGCCTATTAAGGAATACGTTTCTCCATTCGAACATTAATACTGATTTATGTACGGTATATGTCATGTTTTAAAAGGAGATGATATTCTACTTTTTGAGGAAATGCAGAATTTAAATCTCCCACAAAAAACTTACCGGGATGGAATATGAACAATTACATTCTTTCATAAACTTACAAAAAAAAAGAGGGGGATGGCACTTAACACAACTTTTATCAACCTGATTTTAGGGATTATTTTTACAGAATACTGCTCCATCTCATCTAATCTCCCATATCAATGGTTCTCTAAACCAATCTTCACTAACTGACCCAAACTTTATACATGCTTGGAAGATGGATCTTGGCACCACCCTCTCTGAAGAAGATTAACAAAAACAGTATCTGTTCACCCATAAAATGTCATCAGCTGGCTATGCTAAAGAAAAAAAAATACAAGATATTGGCAAGTTGGTACCAGTACCCGATAAAACTACATAATTGTTTTTCTCCCATGTCTGGCATGTGTTGACTCTGTGAATCAAAAAACAGTGCGCTCACACATGGTGGGCTTGTCATAAAATAAAGCCTTTCTGGAAAGAAGTATTCATGGCCTATAACAAGATTACAGGAGATGTAATAGAACACTTTAGTCAGTTTTCTGACATACAGGTCCCTCAAAGTTACTTCAAACCTGAACAGTTCTGTGAAAAATCATAGCTGTAAATTTCATTTTGAAAAAAATGTAAATTTGCTGGTAAAATGTTAATCCCCTTAACATTCTACCACAGTAATAAGACACTTGAAAAGAAGAGCAGAGTTAAGTTCAACACTCCACAACCTCGTCTCACGAAGTGGCCCCTTGGGAAAATTAATTGCCCAACCTAGTTCTAGACACATATGCCAGCAAAACAAAAGGTTTGGATGTGTTGAAAACCAGCATGCCTGATCCTTGTTTTACCCCCAAATCTCCTGTTCTTATTAAGGCTGTTGAGTTTGGGTCAGGAGAGCCGCAGCTGGTCTCGGAATCACTGTCCATACATGAACAGTGAAACACAAACATGTTCAAGCAGCGTTAGTAAGGTCACATTAGACGGGACAGTAGATTGTAAACAGATCTTGTTCCCAGTATACACATTAAACAGTGCGCAAAAGCCTTACTCCAATTTTTTCCCTTTATCGTAAGTGACGAGTTTGCATCAAGGACTGAAACACAAAATTATATTGGAAATTAAAGACTGGATAAACCAAACTTCATAGGTCTCTATGGTAAGTTGACATGATTGACTGTCTGGAGCAGCAAAACCTACTATGTCCGGTGCATAAGATAATAGTTCAGTCTTAAAGAGGTTTTCCAATCAAAACAAGTTTTCTATTTTCTCTTTTTCTTTCTTTTTGGAGTTCAACATATTAAAAATGACATGGTGACACCAAATATGTGTGATATGTGCAGATGTCCACTGTGTCACATAGTGGGCATCTGCCTGGTATGGTGAGGTCTCCGCTTCTTCAGCACCATACACCCACTCCGGCCACATGCTATAAATTTAGGGTGTGTGGTCATCATCAAGTTAATGAATTTAGTATATCTAACTCCAGCTGATTTTTGATCAAAACTTGTGTGTAAGTAAAATGCTAGTATTGATTAGCTCTGCCAACATAAGAAGGTCCTAAAAACTGTTGACAGGCACCATATTTATTCTGCACCAGCATTAGTTATTGCAGACACTTTTCAGTTTAGCAGCCGTTTGGGGTTTTTACATAGGCCAATATCAAGAAGGCTTTTTTGAAGTTCTTCAGTTTTTCTTTTAGTATGGGAACTTTTGGCTGCAGCATCTAATCTAGCCTAGAACATATCTACCAGGAGCTGAGAGATATTCTAAACTTGTCTCACACTTGGCTCAGCATCAAGACTCAGAGTTGTGTCAGCACCACCCTTACAGCATTGCACTATCTGGGATTTCCCAGTAATAAGTAGAAATCAGCTCTGTCCCGCCCCAGTGAAGTATGGGCTGTGCTGTGGTGTAGGCTCCACACAACTCCAGAGCTGTCTGACACAACACGTAAGCAGCTGTTCCTACAGAGAATGGGGCAGTCACCCCTGTACCTGCCCCTGGCTTGTGGTAAGTAAGGACTAGGTGACATTTAAGGGGTGGCCGGCTCTGTCCTCTGTGTGCACTGTCGCTGCAGTGTGTACAGGAGGCAGATCACATCAGCACATGCTTTACCCTACCCTTGCCACATAACAGCTTGGGTTCTCAGCCTGACTGTAGTGTAGTGTAGTGATTTTCAGCACAAGACATGCAAAATTTGGGAGTGCACTAAAGTAGATCTCAAGGACATCGACAACAGCTCGGCATTGTCTGTTACCATCCAGAAAAGACTGTGAACTTAGTGGGAGCTTGTCATTTAAATGTCACTGTCAGTGATTGACATCTAAATGGGCACCTAAATAATGATGAGCAGTGATCGGAGCTACAGAGAGCTCGTCATCTAAACTAAAAGTGAAAGCAGCAGATTTGAACTTCTTATCTAGATTACGACACTCCATGATGTAGATTATTTGATAATCCGGCATCTATCAAGCAATATTGACATCAGGATAAAGAATATTACTGTATTTATGCATGAAAAGTAGATTTAGATCACAGTACCGTATACTTTTTTTTTTCTATAGGACATCTGTGAAAATAACTGGATTACTGGAACAATCATACTTTCTGGAGTAAAATTTCCTATTAGGGCTAATATCTGCAGCACAGACAGGAGAATAATACTGCGTGTGCATTTTAAAAGGTAAGACACCCAAGTTGAAGAATTCTATTACTGATTATTCTGATTTCACTTGATGAAGAAAATGTTTTATTTTGAAATTTCTATTAAATTATTCAATCATTAGGAAAAATCAGTGAAATCAAGGGTGCTTGTTCTTTCTTTGCCGAAGTGACTCTGTATGTGCAGTCACAGTTCTTTCCAAATCTTCCATATACCGTACTTGACTGCACATTTTAGTTTTCGCATATTCAATTGATGGGATCAATGCAGGCTTTCATTTACAGCAAAACTTCATGCGCCAGTATAAAAAACAAAAAAATGCTTACCAGGAAAATCTCCTTTACGACTACTCTGCCCAAATTCCTGAAGTTGGGGCTGTTGGTTCATCTGATCTTTCTGCAAGTTTTCGTACCAGTGGGTTACTTCTGCCCGCAAGTCAGCTGCTTGATCACTTGGATACATTTCTATAGTCATCTAAGATAGAAAAAAAAGTCCTGTTCAGCAAAGTGAAGGGTAATGGCACTTTGGCTGATTATCGGGTCGTCGATCGGTTGGCATGACAACCTGGGGTCAGCAGACGACCCCTGTGGTTTCCCTTGCTGGATCGCTATGAGCGCCGCCTGGTGGTCGACGCTCATAGCAAGTGAGCATATCTGCTACATAGAGCAGGGCTGCAGCCCTCCATGATGTCATTATGCTATAAAGGTCCTCCATTGTAAACCCCTCTCTACGTGTCATGTTTATAGTTTGCAATAGGTGCACAAAAGATTAAAGGGGTTGTCCAGCCTTGGGGTACATAGAGTGACTGCAGACTTGTGAATCCTAGCACTTGTGATTATCCGGTGCCAGGAGTAATGTGACTGCAAGTATGTGACACATTCTGACTAGATGTGTCCGGTTTCACTCAATCCACTTTCATGAAGTCTAGTCAGCATGTGACCGCCGCATGTATACAGATATCATTTTTGTGGTCATGTGCACCAGAGAATCCCCATAGCGCAAAGTGTGTGTGATTTGAGGATTCACAAGTCTGCAGTCACATAGAGTGTTTAGTCTACTTGTTGCTGTTTTAACCTCTTCCCGACCGCCCACAGTAGATAAACGTTGGCGCTTGCTGGGCTTTGTGCAGCGCCGACGTTTATCTACTGTCGGCGGTTTTGTGCCCCCCGGGACCCCCACATACCTTACAACGCGGGGATCCCGGTGCACAATGCATGTTGGGACCCCCGACGTCGTCGAGACCTGATTGGTTCAGGTCCTGATGACGTCAGCGTCACAGCAGCCAATGGGAGCGATCGCTGGGAAAGCTGCTTGTTTCCCGGCGATCTCACTCATTGTAACGCGGCTTCTCCTCTGATCTAACACTGACCGATGATCAGAGGTGAAGCAGCGTTACTGTGTGACTAGATCGCTGCCTGGCACAGCTGATCACTGCCTGGCACAGCTGTGCCAGGCAGCGATCTTGTCACACAGTAACGCTGCTTCTCCTCTGATCATCTGTCATTGTGAGATCAGAGGAGAAGTCACGTTATTATGTGCCAGGCAGCGATCTTGTCACATAGTAACGCTGCTTCTCCTCTGATCATCTGTCAGTGTGAGATCAGAGGAGAAGTGGCATTACTATGAGTCAGATCGCAGGGCAGCGATTTTGTCACAAAAATAAAAAAAGTAAAGAAAAAAAAAGCAGGTACACAGGTTAGGGCTAGGGTTAGGGCTAGGGCTGGGATTAAGGTTATGGGTGTGTTGGTGTTAGGTTTTTGGTTAGGGTTATGGTTAGGGGTGTGTTGGGGTTAGGGTTGGAATTAGAATTGGGGGTTTCCACTGTTTAGGTACATCAGGGGCTCTGTAAATGCAATATGACGCCCGCAGACCATTCCATCAAAGTCTGCATTCCAGAACGTCACTACTTCCCTTCCGAGCCCCACCGTGTGCCCAAACAGTAGTTTTCTCCCACATATGGGGTACCAGCGTACTCAGGACAAATTGGACAACAACTCTTAGGGTCCAATTTCTCCTGTTACCCTTGTGAAAATAAAAATTGGGGGCTAAAAGATCATTTTTGTGGAAAAAAAATGATTTTTTTATTTTCACGCCTCTACATTATAAACTTTACTGAAACACTTGGGGGTTCAAAGTGCTCACCACTATCTAGATAAGTTCCTTTGGGGGTCTAGTTTCCAAAATGGGGTCACTTGTGGGGGGTTTCCACTGTTTAGGTACATCAGGGGCTCTGCAAACGCGACATGACACCCGCAGACCATTCCATCAAAGTCTGCATTTCAGAACGTCACTACTTCCCTTCCGAGCCCCACCGTGTGCCCAAACAGTAGTTTTCTTCCACATATGGGGTACTACCGTACTCAGGACAAATTGGACAACAGCTCTTAGGGTCCAATTTCTCCTGTTACCCTTGTGAAAATAAAAATTGGGGGCTAAAAGATCATTTTTGTGGAAAAAAAATGATTTTTTTTATTTTCACGCCTCTACATTATAAACTTTACTGAAACACTTGGGGGTTCAAAGTGCTCACCACACATCTAGATAAGTTCCTTGGGGGGTCTAGTTTCCAAAATGGGGTCACTTGTGGGGGGTTTCCACTGTTTAGGTACATCAGGGGCTCTCCAAATGCGACATGGCATCCGATCTCAATTCCAGCCAATTCTGCATTGAAAAAGTCAAACGGCACTCCTTCCGTTCTGACCTCTGCCGTGTGCTCAAACAGTGGTTTAGCCCCACATACGGGGTATCGGCGTATTCGGGAGAAATTGCACAAAAAATTTTGTGGTTCATTTTCTCTTTTTACACTTGTGAAAATAAAAAAAAATGGTTTTGAAGTAAAATGTTTGTGAAAAAAAGTTAAATGTTTATTTTTTCCTTCCATATTCCATTCATTCATGTGAAGCACCTGAAGGGTTAATAAACTTCTTGAATGTGGTTTTGAGTACATGGAGAGGTGCAGTTTTTAGAATGGTGTCACTTTTGGGTATTTTCTGTCATATTGACCCCCCAAACTCACTTCAAATGTGAGGTGGTCCCTAAAAAAAATGGTGTTGCAAATTTTGTTGTAAAAATGAGAAATCGCTGGTCAACTTTTAACCCTTATAACTTCCTAAAAAAAAAAATTATGTTTCCAAAATTGTGCAGATGTAAAGTAGACATGTGGGAAATGTTATTTATTAACTATTTTGTGCGATATCACTCTCTGATTTAAGGGCATAAAAATTAAAAGTTTGAAAATTGCAAAATTTTCTAAATTTTCGCCAAATTTTGATTTTTTTAACAAATAAGCACAGATCATATCTAAAAATTTTTACCACCATCATGAAGTACAATATGTCATGAGAAAACAATGTCAGAATCAGTAGGATCCGTTGAAGCGTTCTAGAGTTATGACCTCATAAAGTGACACTGGTCAGATTTGAAAAATTTGGCCCGGTCACGAAGGCAAAAACAGGCTCGGGTGCGAAGGGGTTAAAAGACTTTTTTTTGTTTTGAGCCAAATTCTTTTCAGTTGTGCCTATTTTGAAATCTAGTTTCAAATTATTTGTCTGCTTTTTTTCTGTTTGCCATTATGACAGTTTTTTTTATGTAATTCTGATGTGTGACTGATTCTTTTTTAGCAAAATTTAAAAAAACAACAACATTTTTGGACAAATTGTACTTCAGTTCCCTTCCTTCTTCCCGGGGGTGGATGTGATATTTTGTAAACCATTTTTTTTGTGTGATTGTTAGAGTGCATGACATGTCGATGGATCATGCGACTTTTTGCTCTAGAAAGGTGCTAAAAAGACAAAATAGTAAAATACAAAAATAAAGAAGATTTTTTTATTTTGTGCAAAATTCATGAATTAGCATGCATCATATTCAAAAATATTACTTTATTATTAAAGATAAAAAAGAAAAATGACTTAAGGGGGACTGGTCATAAGTGATTAGTTTTTGCTCTTATTTTTTTCTTGCTGTCCCCATTTTTTCTTTTTTTTTTTTTAAACCCGCTGAATGATTCCAAAGATTTTTTGGGGGACTTTACAAGGGGGTGTGGCTCACAGGATTATATTTGCGCGTGTTTTAAGACTGCTCTGCATAATTACCCTGTGAGCCTACCCACCTTAGTAAAAACCACAAAAATAGCACTAAATAAAAAGGCCCATAATCTGGATCTGAATTACCAATTTGAAAATAAAAAATGGGATACTCAGGGGAGCCAAGGGAATAAAGTAAGCAAAATCTGGTTACTTTTTACCTGGTGACAGATTCTCTTTAAAAAAAAAACAAACAAAACACTGAATATGAATGAAGAATTGAGCTTTTATTTTCCAGGTATAATAGTGTGTACAATCCTAAGTGATAAGAACTTATTCCAACCAGTCTTTAGATGGATTCACATGTCATGTTTATGTGTGTTTCTAACAGCACTTTGTAGGGAGTTTTTCTAAGCAAAACAGTGGCCTTGTTCTAAAAATACGAGGTATATATGTGATTTGTCATGTTTTAAGATATTCGTTTAAAAGAAAAGAAAAAAGTAAAAAAAAAAATCTTAAATTTGCTACAATTTGCTGTAGTGGTCTACTCTAATGCACATATCAGTTGCTATATGGTGGCACACAGAGTGCCTATTGCTTTATCTTATGGAGCTGTAGTCATTCTGTTTCCGCCATATGGCACTTCTGAGAAGTATTGTATTCTCAATGGATTTACTCCTTGGGTAATGTAACCCTGCAATGTGGCATGCTATAAAACATGCCACCATTTCTTTCTCATGGTGTCTTTGAAGGAAAAAAACCTCTCCTTCATATAAAGATGATGACATGCAGAGTTGCAATATGGACAAATACAGGCTATGGGCTAGCTCTGGACCAGACACAGCCAGAAAAGGGAAACTGTGTAAGGACAATATATGGGCCATTTGCAGTCCAATAGCTCATCATAATGCACAATTCTACCTGCTTTGGAGGTGGAAATTGATCCCCTTACCTCTTGGGCCTTTGTACGGCTGCATAGATTGCACCAATGGTATGTTCGTCCCTGGGCTCGCTGTACTAGAGCCATGGAACATCTGTAATACAGATACAGAAGTATCCAAAAAGACTTATTGAAAGTTTTTTTTACAAAATGTGGTCAACTTGTGCTTTTAGGAGCCGTTTGTGAAAAATATGTTTGATGTGTTGTAGACTAATATGTTTTCTCATATATATATGTGACTCTAATGATGTATATATTTTTTTCCTTTGTCTTTAGAAAAAAGATGAAGCATTACCTATTGAATTTCTGCTTAATCTACTCTTTCATGAGGGCAACGCATTCAAAAGATGGAAAGGACTGTCACTGTGACCACATGGATTTTTGTGACTGCTCCTCACTCCAGTTGACTTCTATCCCTTCTACATTGCCAAGACAAATGAAGGGCTTGGACTTGTCTAACAATTTAATTCAAACTATATCAGATGATGAGCTGAAGCCATATGAAAACCTCAGAGTACTTTGTCTATATGGAAATGAAATTCATAGTATAAGCAATAACTCTTTTCAGTCACTACGAAACCTTGAGGAATTGGATCTGTCCTATAACAAGTTACCTATCTTGTCGCCAGATTGGTTTGGAGGTCTTCACAAGTTAAGACATTTGAACTTGCTGGGCAATCACTACACTTTACTTGGTGAAAAGCCTTTGTTCTCCACTCTGCCCTCATTAAGGAATCTGAAAATTGGAAACCTAGAATTTTCTGCCCTCTATAAACAAGACTTTGATGGTGTATTGAGCTTGGACGAACTCTACTTAAATATGTCACACCTCAAATTATACACAGAGGGTACCATACAATCTATAGAACACACAGGGCATGTTACTGTTGCTTCAAATTTAACTTTCCTTCCAGAAATAATAAGTGATGTTACACATTCGGCTACCTGGTTAGAAATTAGGAATACGGTTTTCAATAATATTCAGGATTCAGATGCTTTTGCTTTGCTCAATGATACCACAGTGAGGACTTTAATGATTAAAAAGTGTGCATTGAATGATGATAGTTTACCAAAGCTAATAGAAATTATACATACCTACAAAAATGTTACCACTTTTGCTTTGGAAGACAGTACGCTTTCAGGAACAGGACGAACTGTTCCAATTCTCAAAGATGAGAACTCATCCATATCAACTATTATTATAAGGAACCTGCAAATACCAGATTTTTATCTTTTTACAGACTTCAGTTCTGTCTATAAGGTAGTACATACAATTGAAAGTGTCACCTGCACAGACAGCAAAGTTTTTCTCATGCCTTGTGAATTTTCCCGATCCTTTAAGATGATGAAATTTCTTGATCTAAGTGGGAACGTGCTCACTGACATGTTTTTCGAAAGTTCAACCTGTTATTTGGAAGGTTTTGGGGCCTGGCCTTCTGTACAAACTTTAAACGTGAGCAGAAATCTCTTATCTTCATTAACCAGAGTGTCAAAAGCACTTTCAAAAATTCCATCATTGACTTACATTGATTTAAGTCAAAATATGTTTGGTGACACCACTATTTCTTCCTGCATCTGGCCTAAGAATCTGTTATATTTAAATATTTCAGATTGCAAGTTAAAACTGATCGACAATTGCATTCCGGTCACTTTGGAGATTTTGGATGTAAGCGCCAATCATCTGGAAACATTTACATCCAATTTAACAAATTTGAAGGAACTCTATATATCAGATAATAGATTGGCCATGTTGCCTGTAAATGCTTATTTACCAAGCCTAATCTTACTGGTTATCAGGGCAAATAGTCTCCATGACTTTTTCCAATCAGATTTGGGACACTTCCCAAATTTGACAAGATTGGATGCAGGGTACAACATTTATTTTTGTTCATGTCAGTTTGTGGATTTGGCAAAACAACATAACCAAATATTTCTTGGCTGGCCGGATAACTATATATGTGATTCTCCTCCTTCAGTACGAGGTCACCGGATTAAAGACGCACATCTCCCTATATTAATGTGCCACAGAACATTAGTTGTGACGGTCTCCTGCATTGTATCAATATTAGTTATAGCTATTATTGTATGGCTTTGTCACTGTCTTCATTGTATTTGGTATGCAAAGATGACCTGGGCCTGGTTAAAAGCTAAAAGGAAGCCTTTAAGAGTATCGGAGAGAGTGATGTCATTTGATGCATTCATATCCTACAGTGAAAGGGACTCTGAGTGGGTTGAGAATATGATGATACCACAACTAGAAAATGGAGCTCATCCACTAAGAGTATGTATTCATAAAAGAGATTTTGTTCCAGGCAAATGGATAATTGACAATATCATTGATGCCATGGAGAGGAGCCATAAAACCCTGTTCATCTTATCAGAGCATTTTGTCCAAAGTGAGTGGTGCAAATATGAGCTGGAGTTCTCCCACTTTCGTCTTTTTGATGAAAACAATGACACTGCCATTTTGGTTGTCCTGGAACCCATTGAAAAGGCAACTATTCCAAAAAGATTCTGCAAACTGAGAAAACTCATGAACACAAAAACCTACCTTGAGTGGCCATCAGAAGAAGAAGAACAACATATTTTTTGGGATAAACTCAAAGCAGCAGTGCAACAAGAGGAAAACCCAGAGATAGCGCCAACTATTTAATGTTAGGGACACATATACATCCAATGCATACCAAAAATGTAATCTGTACATGTTATTTACCAAGAAGGAAGTCTTTGTCCTCAATCAAGGGGCAGAGACAGAAATGTGCTTTTGTATGAAGCTGTTTGTATAAAGTTAGTTTTTAGGGAATATATTGTAGATGTTCCAAATGAAGAATGTACCAAATATGTTGTTATACTTCCAAGAAGAAGACAACACTATCTAAGCGGAAACTTTACATAGTGAAAGTTAATGGGGAATTTTACAAAAGAACAACCTGAAGTTTTTGAATACTACATGCACATAGTTACATAGGCTGCAAAAATTACAGATTTCCCATGAGTACAGCTAGGAGAAGGGAAAGGTTGTAGATAAATTTAACAAAACCCATGATGAATGAGTCATTGTGGCCTCATGGGAAGAATTCCTGCTTGACTCTAAGTGGACGAGTTTCTGCATTTTGCTGCAGTTTTGCAGTGCTGTAAATGTATGTATAGGTTTTACTGATAAAGCATGAAAAAATATAGTTCACCAGTAAAAACATCATGGACAAGAATTGAATTGCAAAACTATGATAACAAACAAGAGACCATAACCATTTTGTTTCACTACTTACTTTGTCCTGGTGAAAGATGGCTATATAATGTGTCTAATTTTTCTACCTTCAAAGATTGCATCCCAAAGATCAGAAACTGATGGCATATCCTAGTGATATCCTTTGAATATCCTTGTTCTCTACACATACCGTAGACAACCTGTTTCATAGATCTTGAAATCGTGCTATGTTATTTGTATATTTAGCATTTAATTTTCAGGAAGTTCAGGTTCGGAATACAAATAGCTTTTTACCGGCATGACAAGTTCTTTAATAGTTTGCCCAAGTTTCTGCACTCAGACTTTAGTAACATATTAACTCATAGTGTCTTTGTTCTCTATTCCTGCATTACAGGCGCTTCACTAAATGACATATTGATCTCTTATCAAAGACATTTTTTCTAGTCAACAATTAAACAAGAGATTAAATGTGAGATAAAAAGGCTGTGTGTAATCAGAGTGTTAAAATATCCATCTTCACTAACATGAAACTGAGCAAGTAAAGTATTTTTACCCTGGAGTTGGGGTGCTTTATATCTCTTGTGGATGCCATTACCAAGAAATATGGTGCTTCTTTACTAATTCACAAGCCACATAATTACCATAGTTCTCTTCAATGGGTCTGCATTTGAAACATTTACCTGGCTGGATGGCAATTAATAAAGACATTGAAGGTAATTTATATCTTCTACGTAAAATGAGCAGAGCTGCAAAGCGGTAATAGTATTAGAAAAATGTTGGTTGTGACCATGTTTGTTTGACTTGCTGTCACCTAAACATTCATTCTTAGGCCGGGGTGACACTTGCGAATGCAATGCGAGAGACTCGCATCAATACCCGACACTGCTGCTGGTGGTTCAGACCGGAGCGTTCAGCTGCATAGAAATACATGCAGCCGCACACTCCGGTCCCAAGTGCTGGCGGGAGTGCCGGGTATTGAGGCGAGAGACTCCTGCGAGTTTCTCGCATTGCACTTGCAAGTGTGACCCAGGCCTAAGCCTTATGTACATGTAGTGTGATTGGCCTACTGGAGTATTCGCCAATATGTATAAGTTCAGACATAATAATGAGCTTTTAAAAGGGAACCTGCATAATCTGCAGGCACCGTATTATAGATCAGGGGGAGCTGAGCAGATTGCTATATAACTTTGTAAAAAAAGATTCGGTATAACTTGTGTTTTAATCATTTAAAGCTCTGCTTTTTCTGGGATTTTCAGTTCTATCAGTGACGGATAGCTTTCATTGTATAAATGTGCATACAGAGGTAGCTGCTCATATAGATGGTGAGTGGGTGAATCAAATAGTAAGTCCCATCATATGTACTAGACCCATGAGCGAAAAGCTCCTGTGTGGATACCAACTAGCGACGTGGTAGAGCTTATACAATTTGCAAAAGGGGGAGATTGATATAGAAGGGTTAATATTTTCATCTATATTCTATATTTTTTAGTATTAACTAGTCTCATATTATCTTTAATTCTTTTCTGAAGGTTTCGTATTTGGTCTAAATTTTTCCTATCTCATTTGCAAAGGTTCTGAGAAACTGCACCCCAAGCTCTGTGATTGGTCAGTCAATCTGACCGACCAAACACAGCAGCAATCGGGCAGGAGAGGCTGAAATTTCAGCTTCTCCTGCCCGATTTCAGTGCAGGAGCTCAGCGCTGCAGTGGCTGAGCTTCGTGCACTGACCGTCGAGCACGATTGCAGCGTTCGGGGGGAGGCAGAAGGTAGGGGGCTCCCTCTGCCTCAGGTCGGCGTCACCGTGATGTAATCGTGGGGCCCGACCTGTGCCATGATGACCCGGAGGTGTCATGACAACCTCTGGGTCAATCATCTACAGAAAGCTGCTGAGACCATGCTCACAGCATGGTGTCAGCAACTTTCAGCATAGGCATAACGCATTACAATGCTGGAGCATTGTAATGTATTATACCTAAAGTGAAAATGAAAGTCCCATAAAGGGACAAGGTCAAAAAAAATATATTTTTTTTAAAAATGTAAAAAAAATATTAAAAAATAATAAAAAATCCCCTAAAAATACACATTTTTATGTAAAAAAATAAAAAAATACACGTTTCGTATCACTGCGTCCGTAAAAATCCCATCTATAAAAGCGTCACCCTAGATAACCCCTTTAGCGAATGCCGTAAAAAAAAACACAAAAAATTTGGAAAATAAAAATTTGGGGGCAAAAAGATCATTTTTGTGGAAAAAAATATTATTTTATTTTCACGGCTCTATGTTATAAACTTATGTGAAGCACTTGGGGGATCAAAGTGCTCACCACACATCTAGATAAGTTCCTTGGGGGGTCTAGTTTCCAAAATGAGGTCACTTATCTTATGGGGGGTTTCCACTGTTTAGGTACTTCAGGGCATCTCCAAACAAGACATGGCGTCTGATCTCAATTCTAGACGATAAAGTCAAATGGCGCTGCTTCCCTTCCGAGCTCTGCCATGCACCCAAATAGTGGTTTACCCCCACATATGGGGTATCAGCATACTCAGGACAAATTGCACAATAACTTTTGGGGTCCTGTTACCCTTGGGAAAATAAAAATTGGGGGTGAAAAGATCATTTTTAATTTTATGGTTCTACGTTATAACCTTCTGTTAAGCCCTTGGGGGTTCAAAGTACTCACCACACATTTAGATAAGTTCCTTGAGGGGTCTAGTTTCCAAAATGGGGTCACTTATGGGGGGTTTCCACTGTTTAGGTACATCAGGGCATCTCCAAACAAGACATGGCGTCTGCTCTCGATTCCAGCCAATTTGACATTCAAAATCTCAAATGATGCTCCTTCCCTTCTGACCACTGTCATGCCCCTAAAGATTGGTCTTCCTCCACACATGGGGTATCGGTGTACTCAGGAGAAATTGCACAACAAATATTGTGATTCATTTTCTCCTGAAACCCTTGACAAAATAAAAAAAATTGTGTCCAAAGGAAAATTTTGGGGAAAAAAAGTTAAATGTTCATTTTTTCCTTCCACAATGCTTCAATTCTTGTGAAGTACCTACAGAGTAAATAAACTTCTTGAATGTGGTTTTGAGCACCTTGAGCGGTGCAGTTTTTAGAATGGTGTCACTTTTGGGTATTTTCTGTCATATTGACCCCTCAAAGTGACTTCAAATGTGAGGTGGTCCCTAAAAAAAATGGTTTTGTAAATTTTGTTGTAAAAGTAAGAAATCGCTAGTCAATTTTTAACCCTTATAACTATTTTTTGTGACATATCTCTGATTTAAGGGCATAAAAATTAAAAGTTTGAAAATTGCAAAATTTAAAATTTTTCCCCCATATTTCTGTTTTTTCATAAATAAACGCAAGTTATATCGAAGAAATTTTACCACTAACATGAAGTACAATATGTCATGAAAAAACAGTGTCAGAATCAGCGGGATCCGTTGAAGCGTTCCAGAGTTATTACCTCATAAAGGGACAGTGGTCAGAATTGTAAAAATTAAGGCCTGGTCATTAACCTACAAAATGGCTTGGTCGTTAAGGGGTTAAGAGAGTTGCAACAAAGTTGCACAGCCACCCCCTACTGGAGACATATGCTTTAACTGTTTCCCTGTTATGTTTAAAGGGAATCTGTCACCCCTTTTTTGAGATATCATATAATGATCTCATTCAATTGTGTGTCACATAAGGATTCTCTTAGTACTTTTGATTCCCCCTGACCCCGCACCTTTCATGCATAAATACCTTGTTTATATCGGCTCAGATGTATGTAAACTGCCGCAGTCCGGTCCGCTGGGTGGGGCTTATTCACCTGCTCCCCCCTCCATGTCTTGCTCTACGCATTTCTTCTTGTGTAGAGCAAGACAGGGAGGGGGGGGGCAGTTGAATAAGCCCCGCCCAGCGGACCGGACAGCGGCAGTTTACATACATCTGAACCGATATAAAAAAGGTATTTATACATGAAAGGTGCGGGGTCAGGGGGAAGCAAAAGTACTGAGCGAATCCTTATGTGACACACAATTGAATGATATCATTATATGATATCTCAAAAAATGGGTGACAGATTCCCTTTAAGCTTATATTTCAGTGGCACCGTCAGGGCTTCTGTCTGGAGCCCTGAAACCTGCGATTCAGGTTGATCTACGGATGGCACCATTGACTATAATGAAGCAGATAGAGTGCTCTGTCTGACCTAATTTTCAACAGCGTCTGCCTTTTTGAGGAGCGCACAGAAATGCAGTTGATTACTACGGCCTGCAGTGGGTGCCGCATTCTGATTTGGAGTATACGTCTGTAAGATCTGTGTTCTGCATCAAAATCTAAGCACAATACAGATGGTTTCCCAAAATATGAGATTAGATGCCTTAGTTTGCCAGTGATGGGTAACATCTGTTATACCAGTTATGAATTGTTCATGTACGGGTATGTTCACACCATGTGTTCCTGTCTAGTAGTCTGTGAAAATCCGCATTCGGGTGTCTTCCGAGTGTAATCCGATTTTTTTCACAGACCCATAGATTTGCATTGCTGATTTTGATTCGACTCTCGTAACAAAATCCAACATGTCTCTGCGATTTTCTAGGTCTGAGAAAAATCCTGGACATGTGAATGGCTCCATAGACTCTCACAGGTACAAGTGCTATCTGTAAAATACACTTGTACACAAAAACCGGACGTCTGAATGAGGTCTATGATTGTACTCTTACTGAGAGGCTATAACTGTTAGGCAACATTCACACATCTACGACTATTTTTACTACTATGTAAAATGAACCATTTTTCTGTGATGTGTCATCCTAGTGACATCCGTGTTGCATTTGCTTTTTATCGTAATTTTAAAAACTAAAGCATTCAGACTCTCTGAACTTTTATTTATCTACTGACTCTTAACACTGTATTAGTGAAAAATGGACATCTGTATAAAAATTGTTATGCCCAAATAAGGCAAAATTATTCTAAGAGTGACACCTTTATTGGCTAATCAGAAAAAATATATTTGCAGCTTTCAGAGCACAGATCCTCCTTCATCAAGCAAGTTTACAAATGAATGATTGAGCTAAGAGCACAACCTTTAAGAGATGTTACAACAGGAGATTTGTGCATGGTTTTAAAATGAAGGTTTTGTTACAAATATAGAGGTGATGGGAGTGTTGACTTAAAAATTTGGTGATCTGAAGTCAGTCTAGTGTGGGTGTGAAGTGCGCTAATACCGCACCACAATACTATTTTTTATTGTATAATGAAAAACGTAAACAAATAGATGGATGACTGAAGTACAAAGTATGTCTTCCATATGTCATCAGTTTTATATGGATCTCCCTACACTTTAAAGGGAACCTGTCACCTTGTTTTGCCGCAATAAGATGCGGCCACTGCCTTTTGGGGCTTATCTACAGCATTCTGTAATGCTGTAGATAAGCCCCCAGTCCGACTTGAAAGAGAAGAAAAACAAGTTTTATTATACTCACCCGGGGGCGGTCCGGTCCGATAGGTGTTGCAGGTCCTGGGTCCGGCGCCTCCCATCTTCATGCGATGTTGTCATCCTGCTTGCTTTGTTCCGCGCTCCTGCGCAGGCGTACTGATTTGCCCTGTTGAGGGCAGAGCAAAGTACTGCAGTGCACACGCGCCAGGAAAGGTCAGAGAGGCCCAGCGCCTGCGCACTGCAGTAGAAAAGAAGCTTTTCCCATGCTCCATCAGCCATCATTGCATTATATATCTAACAACACAGTATGGTATGTAATAAAGACAGGGCTCTATATAATCTGATATGTAAGGTATGGTCCTGTACATAACAAGAGAGGGCACTGTGTAATAAGGGATGGCAATATACAGTGGGGAAAAAAAGTATTTAGTCAGTCAGCAATAGTGCAAGTTCCACCACTTAAAAAGATGAGAGGCGTCTGTAATTTACATCATAGGTAGACCTCAATTATGGGAGACAAACTGAGAAAAAAAAATCCAGAAAATCACATTGTCTGTTTTTTTTTCATTTTATTTGCATATTATGGTGGAAAATAAGTATTTGGTCAGAAACAAAATTTCATCTCAATAGTTAGATAGATATAGATAGAAAGATAGATGTAGAAATAGATAGATATAGAGATAGATAGTAGATAATGGATAGAAAGTAGATAATGGATAGATATAGATAGAAAGATTCATAGAGATAGATAGAGATAGATAGATATAAAGATAGATATAGAAAGAAATATAGATAGATAGATAGATCGATAGGTAGATAGATATAGAGATAGATAGAAAATAGTGCGACACACCACTGGCTGGGGGGCCCTGGAGCAGCGGGGGCCCTAGGCAACTGCTGGCCCTGTATGCCAGCAGGTGCCAGGGCCCACCAGATGCCAGGGCCCACAGGAGAATCCTCCGGTTCTCCGGTGGGCCAGTCCGACGCTGGTCAGATACAAGGGTTATGGAGATATCTATTTACTTTTAAGCACTGAGATGTTTTATTTGTTCATTTGTGAGATTGGATTTCTTTATTATGATTTAATAGACACTAAGATATGCTATGAACCACTTGTTGAAGGGTTTGATCATAGGTGACTTTATGAATATATATGGAGATGTACTAAACATTCTTTATAAGTTGTCTAATGGATTATATAGATCTAGTGCGTTGTTATGTCTAATTGATTTATAATTTGATATTTCTATTGTATTATGATTGTGGCAGTAGTTTTGCTAAAAGTCTTTGTTTTTTGACATGAGGCATCATTTTAGTCATGTAAATTTCTGTATTTAATAAAATCTATTTTTTGGATACATACGCTCCTTTGACTTCCGTTCTGTGTGAGGGTATGGTGGTTTATTTGTAATATGGAGTGGGACCTCGGCTTTGAAGGTTTATTGATGGACTAATATGCATGTATAAAAAATAGTTTGTAAAACACAAAAATATTTTTGTGTCACCAGATTCTAGTAGACATAACCTATTTATTTTTCTGGTGTTGGAGCTGTATGTATTCCACCTTTTGTGAGACATTGTGACTTGGTGATATTTTTTTGTATTGAGAATGACTCCAATCAGAAGAGATATCAACTATAAGGTACCTGGGAGTGAATGTTTATTTGTGATACTAATTGCATATAATCAGTTCTGTGGTTAATGTATGACTACAAACGCTTCATACATGAGTCCACTTCCTATATAAGGCTGCCATAATCTATGCAGAGTTGGACTGGCCCACCAGAGAACCAGAGATTCCTCCGGTGGGCCCTGGCTTCTTCTTCTGGAGAGTTCACAGTGCAAACCGTGAGTGGGGGAGAAAGGTGGGCCCTCAGAATCAAATCCTCTGGTGGGCCCAATGTTATTCAGTCTGACACTGAATCTATGTATTGTATGCTTGAAAAAGACCTATTATGGTTGAAAGGTTGTGGGTTGCCCTCCCAGGTCTGTGGGGTACTCAGTACCGGGCCGGTATCAGTGGGATGTGTCACAGTGGCGGTGACCCGGACCGTGGCCCTGGGCGCCCAAGTAATAGGAAGATGAATGGTGGAATGTAGTTAAATGAATAGTTCGTGACGCCACCTGTGGTGTTCGGCAAGGGAGGTGTTAAGCCGACGCTGCAGACAGATCCTCTGGGACAGATGGTGTGGTGCAGCAAGGATGGTATAGCCCTCCACAGGCAGGGCTGTTGTCCCAGGGCAGTGTAGATGTGGAGACACTTAGATGGTGTAGTGTCTGGCGCAGGGGATGTAGCAGTGCCAGGCGGACAGACGCAGGAAGGAATGGAGGACACCCGGGCATGTAGTTCCAAAGCTTTACTCACAATCTGTAGTGCCCGCTTCTGTGCCGTGTCCTCCGGGTCAGGGACTCAGTCAACCTCCAGGCAAGATGGAATGCTCACTTCCACACTCCGCCAACTTATGTGCCTTTCCTGAACGTCTCCTCTATAGCGCCTTTAGTGTGAAGATCTCCTAGTACTGTGTTATACTGGAGTTCCTCCTGACAGATGTTCCCAAGAACTCTACTTGCACGGCAGACAGCTGTAGCCTGCTTCGGGGACTCTCTACTCCTAAGTCCCGGCTCTCTATCCGTGTTGCTGTTGTGCCCTCAAGTCTTAGATGGGAGTAGTGCATTTACAGCCCACTACTCCACCGGTGTCTGCTGCAGAGCCATTAGTGTCCATACAACCTCGGGGACCGGGCCCCGGCCTTGCACTTAGAACTTCTAGGCAGGGTTCTTCCTCTAATCCACGTCCTCTGTGTTCCCTTTTACTTCTACGTTCCGTACTTGTTTTTTGCCTTCTACGGAAGCTCAGGCTTCAGTTCAATGTCCTTCTCCTTCTTTCCTTTCCCGTGCCAGCTGGTTCAGATCACTGAGGCAGCTGCAGCACTGCTTCCTCCATCCCTCTTCCAGGGATCCTGAGTGGCTTCCTCTCTCCTACTCCACCGCTGGACTCAACTGAACCTCAATCCAGGAACTGTCCCGCTCTTTTATATGTTCTCAACTCCACCCACCTCCCAGCATGTCTAGTGTTCCAAGCAGGGAACCACCAAAGGTGCTCTGCTTCTCTCTAAGCAAGGAGCCGCAATGTGGTTTTGCTGAACTACTCTATTGCGTGGGGTGCGAGTGTTGGAGCGTGGTCAGGAGCCTCCAACATACCTGGATGGTGGGGCACCACACCTTAGGAGAAGGTGCAGTACCTCTGTGGCGACTGAGCCTCAGGGGCGCCACAGTTGCATCTGACAAAATAAAGAATTCAATGATTTTTTCACTCGGATTGGATGCTGTCCTTCACTTCTTTTTGGTACATATGTTGTTTGATGTTAACAATAACTCCAGGTATTTCCTTACCATTGTGAAGGACATACTGACGTGACATTGCAATTAATTGCTGTACTCAGGTGCTGATGATGGTTTTGATGCAGTATTCATGTACTGATTGATGTTGGGGTGATATTCATGCATTGTTAATCATTCTGGTGATGCAGTCATGTTCTGATGGTTGTTCTGGTCCAATACGTACTGGTTTTGGTGACGTACTCATGCACTGATTCATATTCTGGTGATGCTTGTATTAATGATGATTATGGTAATGTGTTCATGCACTCTTAGTGGTTTAGGTGCTGTATATCTGTACTGATATTGGTTCTGGTGATATTTTTCATGTACTTTGGTGTTTGAATTTAATATTATATTTAATATTTAATATTATTTCCCACGCAGCAATGGCATAAAGTGAGACTAGGGACTTTTTTTTTTTAAGTGGCGGAGGAATACAGTGCGGAAGGATACCTACCTTCCGTCATTGGATTCCTGCAGCCCGTAGAGAACGGCAGCATCAGCTGATGCTGCAGTTCTCTACCCAAGATCGTCGTGGGACACACTCGTGGACTGCTTCAGATCGTGGGTGAGTATTTTTGTGGTTTGTTATGCTAATATTTATTCCGTAAAAGACAATGGCTTCGGGGAACAATGTGACAAGTATTGGTAAGTATGTTACTCTGTTATATGTACTGTATGTCTATGTATGTATTGTATGAATGTATTGTATGTAGTATGTATGTAGTATATATGTGGTATGTATGTAGCATGTAGTATGTATGTAGTATGTATGTAGCATGCATGTAGCATGCAGTATGTATGTAGCATGCATGTAGTATATATGTAGTATGTATGTAGCATGTAGCATGTAGTATGTATGTAGTATGTATGTGGTATGTATGTAGCATGTAGTATGTATGTAGCATGCATGTAGTATGTATGTAGTATGTATGTAGTATATATGTAGTATGTATGTAGCATGTAGTATGTATATAGCATGCATGTAGTATATATGTAGTATGTATGTAGCATGTAGTATGTATGTAACATGCATGTAGTATGTATGTAGTATGTATGTAGTATGTATGTAGCATGTAGTATGTATGTAGCATGCATGTAGTATATATGTGTTATGTATGTAGCATGCATGTAGTATGTATGTAGCATGCATGTAGTATGTATGTAGCATGCATGTAGTATGTATGTAGTATGTATGTGGTATGTATGTAGCATGCATGTAGTATGTATGTAGTATATATGTGGTATGTATGTAGTATGTATGTAGTATGTATGTAGCATGCAGTATGTATGTAGCATGTATGTAGTATGTATGTAGTATGTATGTAGTATGTATGTAGTATGTATGTAGCATGTAGTATGTATGTAGCATGCATGTAGTATATATGTAGTATGTATGTAGCATGTAGTATGTATGTAGCATGTAGTATGTATGTAGCATGTAGTATGTATGTAGCATGCATGTAGTATGTATGTAGTATGTATGTAGTATATATGTAGTATGTATGTAGCATGTAGTATGTATGTAGCATGCATGTAGTATATATGTAGTATGTATGTAGCATGTAGTATGTATGTAGTATGTATGTAGTATATATGTAGTATGTATGTAGCATGTAGTATGTATGTAGCATGCATGTAGTATATATGTGTTATGTATGTAGCATGCATGTAGTATGTATGTAGTATCTATGTAGTATATATGTGGTATGTATGTAGTATGTATGTAGTATGTATGTAGCATGCATGTAGTATGTATGTAGTATATATGTGGTATGTATGTAGTATGTATGTAGTATGTATGTAGCATGCAGTATGTATGTAGCATGCATGTAGTATATATGTAGTATGTATGTAGCATGTAGTATGTATGTAGCATGCATGTAGTATATATGTAGTATGTATGTAGCATGTAGTATGTATGTAGCATGCATGTAGTATGTATGTAGTATGTATGTAGTATTTTTTTTTTTTTTTTTTAACATTTAACACATTAGCTGGATGATGGGACTACTACTGTCCCATCATTGGCTAATGTGTCAATCACTGTCATGGTAGCAGGCATCGCCAGATGGGACTTATAGTCCCATCGGACGATGCTTGCACAGACCCCCGGACATCAGCACAGCCCCCCGGCAGGCCGGTACAGACCCCCACAGGGTGCACAGACCACCGGCAGGCCGGCACAGCCCCCCGGCAGGCCGGTACAGACCCCCACAGGGTGCACAGACCACCGGCAGGCCGGCACAGCCCCCCGGCAGGCCGGTACAGACCCCGGGCAGTCCACACAGCCCCCCGGCAGGCCGGCAGAGACCCCCGGAAGGCCCAAAATGACGGCGCATCATGATGCGCACACACCGCGCATCATGATGACGTCATTTCGGCTGTCAATCAACTTTGAACTTCCGATTCCGATGCCGACTTCCGATATTGAAAAAATATCGGAAGTCGGTATCGGAATTCCGATACAGCAAGTATCGGCCGATACCCGATACTTGCGGTATCGGAATGCTCAACACTAGTCATGATCCAAGGTGGATCTTACAAGTAAATGGACAAAGTGAACTCTTTTTCCTTTGGCTGGGTGCCAAAGTGGGTTGATTGCCCCCAGTGGCCATTAGAATTATTACACGTGGTGTCGTTTGTTCTAAGTTGCCCCGGTGGTGGTGAGCGGTAGTGCACTTTAGTTTCTTTGGTTTAATGTGCACTTAATTATAAATCAGGTGTGAGGCTCTATAAAAGAGAGTCAGGTGTGTTCAATCACTGTTGGTGATATTGTGAGTTAGTCATTCTCAAGGAAGCCTGGGTGAAAGAAGGAGCTGAATGAGAGTCCTGGGCAGCCCAGCCAGTGGGGTTGAGTCAGCTATGGAGTCTACATGGAGGGCTGGCATGGCTTGGTGCAGTTGCAGTTTATGGTGTCAGCAGGAGGTGCTTGCATGGCTTGGTGGAGTGGCGACGATGGTGAGAGTTGCACTCAGCATGCTGGACTTGGTTGCTGAAAACTGGACTCAAGCATGCTGGACTTTTTGGCAGAAGCTGGACTCATCTTTGGGACTCTGTTTACTGTGCAGCTGCAACTGGTGATGCACTCTGCTCCAAGGCTGCACTATGTTGATTGATCCGGTTATGTTGAAGGGTCCGGGTGGAGGAGAAGATGCACACAGGTGGGGGGCTCTGTTGCTAGGAGCGTATGCAACATAGCAAAGCTAAGTGGTGTTCCCCCTGTATTGTCATTTTCCCTTGTGTGTGTTTAGTGCAGTGGTGGGATTAGTTTCCACACCGACCAATTCCCTAGTGAGGGTTTAGGGTCAGGGCGAGTCAGGGTTTTAAGGTTCCTGTGCGTCGCACGGTGCGGAACCGGCATAGAGAACGTTAGGAGTGCAGGGACTCTGGCTCAGTGGAGTGCAGGAGGTCTCCACGTCCCTATTCCCTATCGCAGGGCCCACCATTGTTAATGTTACCCAGGTTCCCCTTTATTATTTAAATTCGCCTTACTGGAGATGGGTATCCAGACTATTGTATAATAATAATAATAATAATAATAATAATAATAATAATAATAATAATAAATTTTATTTCTATAGCGCCGACATATTCCGCAGGACTTTACATTTCAGAGGGGATTTGTACAGACAATAGACATTACAGCATAACAATAATCACATACAGTAGATTATAACAAAATACCAAGAGGAATGAGGGCCCTGCTCGCAAGCTTACAGTCTATGAGGGAAAAAGGGAGACACGAAAGGTGGGTGGTAACAGTTGCCCTGATTGTATGGACCAGCCATAATGTTAAGTGTGTAACAGTACAGACACAGAGGGCTGATGGATGCATAAAGCATGTGGGAACATGATGCGGGGAACCTGGTTATGGTAAAACTTTTGGCTGTGCCACACAGGGATAGATTAGGTTAATGTGTTGAGGCGATAGGCCTGTCTGAATAAATGCGTTTTCAGGGCACGCTTAAAATTGTGGGGATTGGGGACTAATCGTATTGACCTGGGAAGTGCATTCCAAAGAATTGGCGCAGCACGTGTAAAGTCTTGGAGACGGGAGTGGGAGGTTCTGACTATTGAGGATGCTAACCTGAGGTCATCAGCAGAACGGAGGGTGCGGGTAGGGTGGTATACTGAAACAAGGGAGGAGATGTATAAATACGTGTAATACCTAAATTCGCCAGTTGGAGGCGGCGTATCCAGCTGCACGTGTTATTATTTAAATTTGCCCCACTGGAGGCGGTGTATCCAGGGTCACGTGTGTCATATGGGTTCGCCTTGCGGTACTTGCTGCGTCCAGACACGTGACCGTGACAGTATACTCCCTCATTCTGCCTCACAGACCCTGTCATTTAAATCTGTATTATTTTGTTTTCCTATCTGCACAGTTGCCTGTTTAACGGTTTTCTCTCCCTACCTTTATGCCTAAGTCTATATTTTAAATTATAAAATTATTTATCCCATATAGTAAATGCAATAAAGGTATAAAAATGGTAGGGCTGTCATTTTTATTCTCTTCATCTATTAAAAAAGCAGAATAGAAATGAAAAAGTTTTCCCTCAAAATGGTACAAATAAAAACTACCGCTATTCCAAAAAGAAAAAAAAGTTTTACACAGCTCATTCAGAAACTTTGTGGCATCACAAGCCAACGTTTTTTTCTGTTAAAGTAGTGCATTGCAAAAAAAAAAAACAATATAAATTTGGCATTGCAATAATCATACTGACTTGGAGTCAAACTATCAGGTCTTTTTTTACCGCACAGTGAAAGCTGTATAAATAAACCAGTGGCGACATTGCATGTTTCACTTTTTCAATTCACATAAAACCTTTCAGTATACTCTATGAAAAAGTGAATGGCATCATGCACATAAGTCAGTAAAATAAATAAATTAAGACCTATAAATTGTCCTGCAAAAATAAAAATCTTTGATTTCGTGACTGTCGCCAAAAAAAAAAGTTATAGCTGCTTGAAGACAATAAGGGGAAAAATAAAAGCATGAAAATGAATTACAGGATTACCAACTTATTTTCAGGTACTGCTGCTGCTGCTCATTAACTTAGTACAGTCTAATAGCTCCCTCTTGTGGTTACTTTACAGAATGCAAGCTCTAAATATGTAGGAAAGGAGCAATGCTTATTATTTTACTTTGGAAAAGGGTCTTATGGCTACAGCAATTTAGACTGAAACATGAGTTTTCTCTTGTAATTTTTTTTTTAATAATCTTCTATTTCTAAAAATCCTTGAACACCTAGGATTAGGAATTGGAGAATCGAATTATAGAATGTTAGAGTTGATCATCATGTCCAACCACCTGCTTAATGCAGGATTCACTAAGCCATCTCAGTTAATGTCTGTCCAGCCTCAGTTTTTTGGAGACTTCCATTGAAGGATAACTCATCACCTCTCATGGCAGCCTGTTCCACTCATTGATCACCCTCACTTTCAAATTTTTTTTCCAATATCTGATCTGTGTCTTCTCCCTTTCAGTTTCATTCCATTGCTTCTTGTGTTTCCATGTGCAAATGAGAATAATGATTATCCCTCTACACTGTGATATCACTTAAGATATTTGTAGACACCTTTTCAGTTCCTTCGTAGCCTTCTTTTTTGCAAGCTAAAAATTCCCAGATCCTTTAACCATTCCTTGAAAGACTGCATACCGCATACTCTGCAGTCAGCTCACCATGCTGGTACTGGTCTCTGAAATTGCTCCAGTTTTTCAATGTGGCTTTTTTAAAATGTGGTGCCAAGAGCGGGACACAGTATTTCAGATGAGGCCTGACCAAGGAGGAATAGATGTGCATAGTTACTTCACGTAATCTGGACTCTATGCTTCTCTTAATACTTTCACTGCAGTGTTTGCCTTTTACACTGCTGCATCACACTGTTGACTCATGTGCATTCTGTGATATATTAGCATACCCAAGTCTCTTTCACACGTACTGTTGCTTAGTTCTATTCCTCCTATTCTGTAGATGTAATTTTTGTTTTTCTTGCCCAGATGTAGAATCTTGCAGTTCTCCATTAAATACCATTCTATTAGTCACTGCACCTTGTTTAAGCTTATCTAGATCCTTCTGAATCATTTATCTGTCTCTAGTATTGGCTGTCCCTCCTAGCTTAGCGTCATCTGCAAATTTGAATAGTTTACCTTCAGTTCCCATATCTAGATCATTTATAAAAATGTTGAAGAGCTTTGTGGTTTCCCACTTGAAACACTCTTCCAATTGAATGTGCAACCATTCATCACCACTCTTTCAGTACAATCACTAAGCCAGTTATGAAAACACCTAACTGTAGCCTTGTCAATCTCATACTTTGTCATTTTTACAATAAGGGTACCGTTACACGTAGCGATGCACCAGTGATCCCGACAACGATATGGATCACTGGTGCATCGCTAAGTGGTCGCTAGTGAGCTGCCACACAGGCAGATCTCACCAGCGACATAGCAGTGGTCGGGGGTCGCTACTTACCTGTCAGACGAGGCGATCCTGACGTCCTCCCGCCCGCGTCCACGCGTCGCTCGTTGGCGCCACAGGAAGCCCAGCAGGAATCAACACCCATTGGACTGGACCACCCCGCAGATGAGTATAATAAAACTTATTTTTCAGTTCTTCCAGGTTGGGTTGGGGGCTTATATACAGCATTATAAAATGTTTGCTTTGGTGGCAGCTGCCTGACACTGGGCACTCCAATTTAGCTTCTTATTGACTAAGATGCCTAAGTCTTAGTCATGAATCTCCATACCGTATAATGGCCCTACATAGTGTTTCATACTGTATACAGTAATGTGCCCACATAGTGCTTCATACAGTATAATGGCCTCACATTAAAAAAAAAATATGGTATATACTCGTGTATAAGCTGACCCGAGTATAAGCCGAGGCACCTAATTTTGCCACGAAAAAATGGGAAAACTTATTGACTCGAGTATATGTGGGGTATGCATTGTCCTTTAATTCCTATTCTGGTATGCATGGTTCCTCATCCCCATCCTTGTCTGCATGGCTCCTTATCCCAATCCTTGTCTTTATGGCTCCTCATCCCTATCCTTGTATGCATGGCTTTTTATCCCCATCCTTGTCTGCATGGCTCCTTATCCCCATCATAATATAAATGGCTCCTTATCCCCATCCTTGTCTGCATGGATCCTTATCCCCATCCTTGTGTGCATGTCTCCTTATCCCCGTCCTTGTATCCATGGTTCCTCATCCCTGTCTTTATATGCATGGTTCCTCATCTCTATACTTGTATGTATGGCCCCCATGAGAAAAGCATTAAAAATAAAATCCTACTTACCTTTCCTGCGCGTCTTCACAGAATCTTGTTCCTGTGCCAGCAGCAGCTGTGGCCGAGCGATCATGTGTCCCCGCTCATTGAGGTAATGAATATTCACCTCTCTCCATATCTATGGGAGTGGAGAGAGGTGAATATTCATTACCTTAATGAGTGGACACCCGTGATAGCCCAGCAGCTGCTGGAAGCCAGCTGCTGCGTTTGACACTGTGCGCTATAAGAGAAATGAATATTCACTGCCACTGCACTGAAAATTAATTTCTCTTTAGCAGCGGGCACAGGCGAGTGGGCTGAGAAGAGTGATGGCAGAACTAATCTTGAGGCAATGGCGCGCGTGCCCACTGGGAGCGCTCTGCGTGCCCCTTCTGGCACGCGTGCCGTAGGTTCGCTCCCATTAGTCTATAATTTTAAGGGTAGGTTAATTTTAACATTGAGGGGTAGAATATCAAAAATAAAATCCAGAAAATCACATTGTATAAATTATATAAATGTATTTGCATTTTGCAGTGAGAAATAAGTATTTGATCCCTCTGGCAAACAAGGCCTAATACTTGGTGGCAAAACCATAGTTGTCAAGCACAGCAGTCAGACTTTTTTGCAGTTGATGATAAGGTTCGCACACATACAATTAAACAAGCAGTGATCTATCTACAGCACCTCATAGCATAGCAGGGTTAACTTTACCCACAATAGGAGCACACATCAGAATCCAGGGAGTCCTTCCTGGAAAATATCCAAACATCAAATAGAAAATGGAGACTGTGCCTCACAAGTTGGTGAAAATTACATCTCCTTTATTCTGCCTTCACAAAAGGCAGAATAAAGGAGATTTAAGGCGCTGTGTCCATTTTCTATTTGAGGTTTGCGCACATGTCAGGTGAAATTTTAGTCCACTCCTCTTTGTAGATCATCTCTAAATCATTACGATTTTGAGGCTGTTGCTTGGCAGCTCAGAGTATCAACTCTTTCCATAAGTTTTCTATTGGATTAAGGTCTGGAGACTGGCTAGGCCACTCCATGACCTTAATGTGCTTCTTTTTGAGCCACTCCTTTGTTGCCTTGTCTGTATGTTTTGGGTCATTGTCTTGCTGGAAGACCCAGCCATGACCAATTTTTAATGTGCTGGCAGAGGGAAGGAGGTTGTCACTCAGGATTTTACGGTACATGGCTCCATCCATTCTTCCATTGATGCAGTGAAGTAGGCCAGTGCCCTTAACAGAGAAACACCCCCAAAACAAAATGTTTCTCCCTCCATGCTTGACAGTGGGTATGGTGTTTTTTCGGTTATAGGCAGCAATTGTCATCCAAACATGGCGAGTTGAGTTAATGCCAAAGATCTCAATTTTTTTTGCCTCATCTGATCACAGTACCTTCTCCCAATTACTCACAGAATTATCCAGGTGTTCGTTGGCAAACTTCAGACGGGCCTGCATATGTGCCTTCTTGAGCAGAGAAACCTTTACAGCATATTGTGTTACCAATGGTTCTCTTGGTGACTGTAGCCCCAACTGCCTTGAGATCATTAAGTTCCCCCCGTGTAGTTTCAGGCTGATCTCTCATCTTCCTCATGATTAAGGATACCCCATGAAGTGATATTTTGCATGGTGCCCAAGATAGATGTTGATTGACAGACATTTTATATTTCTTCCATTTTCTTACTATTGTACCAATAGTTGTCTCCTTCTCGCCTAGCGTCTTACTTATGGTTTTATAGCCCATTCCTGCTTTGTGCAGGTGTATGATCTTGTCCCTGACATCCTTAGAAAGTGCTTTGGTCTTGTCCATGTTGTAGAGGTTAGAATATGACTGATTAATTGAGTCTGTGGGAAAGAGTTTTTTTTTTTATAAAGGTGACTATGTAAGACAGTTGTCTTTAATTCAGGTACTGAATTGATTAGGAGTGTCTAACTGGTCTATAGGAGCCAGAACTCTTAATGGTTGGTAGGGGATCAAATACTTTTTTCTCACTGCAAAATGCAAATAACTTTATATCATTTATACAATGTGATTCTCTGGATTTTATTTTTTATATTCTATCTTTCAATGTTAAAATTAACCTACCCTTCAAATTATAGACTGTTTGTGTCTTTGTCAGTAGGCAAACTTACAAAATCAGCAAGGGATCAAATACTTATTTCCCCCACTGCACTATTCCTCATGGATTTCTATGGCTTATGAACCCAAACGTCCTTCCTCCTGGACCTTTTGTCCTTAAGTAACGTGGCGGGGGCGGTAGCCATGTGCGAGGTACTCGTCTTCCATGCCCTGGCATGCTACATGAAAATGGGGGTCATGGCTGGGTGTGTGGACTTGTGTTACTTTGTCTATTAGCCTCTGCAGACTGTTTGGTGCTGTATTCAGCTGGCCAGGACCCCAGGACCAGGTGTAATGGAGTTAAGTGAGGGAGACCACAGTCCAAAAATAAACTTCTTTTTACCGAACATTAACATAGCAAAATCATGGACATTTCTTTAGCAATAAACAGAATTGTACACTTTTCCTTCACATACTATGTTATACTGCATTTCTCGGTTGTAAAATCTCAATTTACAGATATGTGTTTTGTGGTGTTGCCCTTCCTCATTCCAAAGCACGAGATGTGATTTGGCAGCATGAGAACACCCTGGCATATCATATGTCACTCTCCATAAGAAGAAATGTTACCCCTTAGACAGCCAAATCAGATCTCATGCTTTGCACTGAGGAAAGACAACACACTGAAATATACGTCAGCAAATGGAGATTCTGGATTTTCTGTTATCCTTAGGCTACTTTCACACTTGCGTTTTTTGCGCTGCGCACCGTGCGCAGTGCAAACGCACATAAAAAACGGATCATGCGTTTGTGTGCGTTTTTTTGCGCATAGTTTTTTAAAAAAAACGCATGCTTTTTTTGTGCTGACGTGCGCATGGTAATGTGCACGTCAGCGCACCCATAGACTATAATGGGTGTTTGGGTGAAAAAAACGCATTGCATGCGCATGTGTTTTTTGGGGACAAGTCGGACGCACAAAAAATGCAACAGGATGCATTTTGTGTGCCCGAGCGCACACTAAAAAAAAAACGCATGCGTGTACAAACGCATGTGTATGCGCACCCATGTAAAGTATAGGAAAAAAAATGCATGTTTTTTTTGCGGAAAAAACGCAAGTGTGAAACCAGCCTAAGTCATGTGATAAGGCTCATTAAAAGGTCGATATTGACTTTTAGGATTGCTACTTCCAATAGTTGGCGCTAGAGTTCCTGTCCTCTTCCTCTCTGAAGAGACAATTTGGAGACAGATGTGCATGAGAAAAAAAGGTAAAGTGGATGCAGACCTGCATCGGTGCTGCATTCTCTGTCTCCCAAAAGTTTTACCTTCGCTGATTATAATATGATGGCAATATGTTGTACTCTATACTTTAATTGTGGCCATATCCCCTATAAGTATAGTTCTGTTTTTGAGATTAGATATACAGTATGGAGGAAATGATAAAAAGAGCTTGACCAAGATATAAGAAGGAATGTGTGAGATTATCATGGGAAGTGCACAGTCATCAATACAACAAAATCATGGGGCTCCTATAGCATCATGATGTAAAAATGTAGTGAAACAGTAATAACATTGCTACATCTGGCCGCAATTACAATAGTATAACAAACCCTATAAACAATTTGAGATTCCAAAGATTAGCTGCAAAAATATAATTCTGGAAGGAGAAAAAAAGACTTATACAAATATATTGAAAACCGTGACAAAACAAAAGGTTGTTTGAAAGAAAAACATTTTCTAAAGTACTGCCTTATCTATTGAGGAAGTCCAATAAATCTGGGAATTGTTTAATACGCTGCAGTAGTCCTGGTCATGAATCTGGAGATACTTAGTTGGATACAAATCTATGATATCTGTCGAGCTACATTTTGTGGTAACAAATAACAAGCCGGCGGTAAATAATGGTGAAGCATTGAAGACTGGAATGTCTTCCATTCAGTCTGCTGAAATAAAATCAATAACATAGTCCCCATATGTAGAAACTTAAGAGGACTTGTCAAGAGGTCAAAACTGCCCAGTTTTTGCTCTTATTTTAATCCTGTTGCATCCCATAGTATTCTGTTTTGTTTTTTGCTGTTTTAGAGACATGTATAGTTGAAATTGTATGTTAATCAGTTGCAAGTGCAGTCAGTGGTCTCCTGCTTCTCTGTCTATCCCATGCCCCAGTTTCTGACTGACAGGTCACTGAAACATTAGTGACCTATCAGTCAAAGGCAGTGAGCAGGGAATAGGGAGAAGAGCAGGCGAGCTGCATGTGAAGTGTCCAAGGACTGCATTTGCAACTCATTAGCATACAATTTCAAGTATAGACTTTTCTAAAACAGCATAACAGATTTCTACAAGAAAGGTAAGGATTTAATCAGCTTCTTTACATACTTGTCATTAGTTTGGGGTATAAAATACTGATGACAGGTTCTCTTCAAGTTATGCCTGGTGCCTGTATGGAGAGGAGGAAAAGAGGAAAATCTCCTGAGACAGTGAAAAATTGCAAGTGCAGGGCAAAAAACCATTAAAAGTGCACGATGCATGTCACAGCCAGAAATAGTTAATTCTCATGTACACATACATACAACAGTTATTATGATATGACAAATACACTTTAAAGAAGACCATTCATAAATTTTGACTTTCTAAATTGTATATTTCTGCACATAGTAGTTTTTATCCCCTTTTATTTTTTCATTTCAATGTGGAGATATTGTACATGGCATCAAAATTATTTGGTGCCCAATCTGTTAATTTTCTTATCGCTCAAGTGAGTGTTTGATTTCATTTCAGCTCTGTGGTTGTGGAGACACAGCATTATATCTTAACTAGCTATGAACCCGTTCTACGCCCGGGTGGTGAGCATTTTTATTGATATATGGTCTCCTATCCTGCTATGTGCTGCCACCCTTCTATCCTGGTAAGCATGGCACCCCTCATTCCTATCCTGGTATGCATGGTACCCTCCCCCCAATCCTGGTATGCATGGCACCCCATTCTTCATCCTGGTATGTATGGTCCCCTCACCCCCAAGCCTGGTATGCATGGTACTCCCTCATCCCTATCCTGGTATGCATGGTCCCCCCAACCCCTATCCTGGTATGCATGGTACCCCTCATCCCCCAATCCTGGTATGCATGGTCCTCTCACCCCCCAATCCTGGTATGCATGGCCCCCTCACCCCCCTATCCTGGTATGCATGGTCCTCTCACCTCCCCTATCGTGGTTTGCATGGTCCCCTCACTCCTATTAAAAGTACACAAAAAAATTTATACTCACCCTTCTTTCCTATGCTCCAGCGCTGTTCTGCTGGAGGCTGGGGCAGGAGTGCGGCCGGAATCACGCATGGCCATAGCGCTGTCCGGCGCCATATTGCTGAAGACACACTGCAAGTGTGTCTTCAGTTAAATGGCGCCGGATTGCGCTATGCGCTTGCGCGATTCCGGCCCGGCGCCATATTGCTGAAGACACACTGCCGCGGCAATGCTCCTCCCGGTCAGGTAAGTATGTATGTATGGCGTCGGAGATGGCAGTATGCATTGTGTACGGCACCGCCATCTCTGGCGCCATACACACTCCTCACCGCTGGCTGCCTCATTCTATCTGGAGCCAGACTGCGCAGGCGCGTTGCGCTTGCACAGTCTATAAAGGCTTCAGACAGAGTGACGCTTACAGCGTTATATTATAGATTAACCAAACGTCTATTTTTCGCAAGCCAGGAAGAATAGACTGTTATCTATATGTTGACTTTTGAATTTATGTGTTTCTTTCTGGTTGGTCAAGAAAACATACTTTTGCTTTTGTAAGGCTGAAATACTGACTTGTAAGCTGAGATTTGATGTAACATATTGTGCTGTTATCCTTGATGACTAGTGATGTTTGCTGATATGTTAATCACGCATTGTCCAGGCCAGCTAGTTTGTTGACTTGGAAAACAGAGGAGGAAACTTATGCAAATAGATTACATAATCAAACAATGCAACTTGGTCTTATCACTATTCTTCTCCTTTACCTTTAAATACTGAATGAAGGACAATTATAAAAAGAGGTTATATGCCTCTGTATGAGGAGACAGAAATTTAGCCAACACATCCAAATATTCAAAGGACCAGAGACAGGACAGCAGCAAGGCTCCATTACGAGGGACACAGATTTATCATTCTACAGGTTGCCAGATTAGGGGACCACGGCCCTGGCTGGAAGAATACAGATCTGCTCTATTAACTATCTCTGAACCATGGATATGTTTGGAGAAACCATGTTGGGACCATCTAATCACCTGGAAACTATGAATATGTTTGGAGAAACCAGGTTTTGACCATCCGATCACCTAGCACCATGGATACATTTGGGGAAACCAGGTCGGGACCATCCGGTCACCTGGCACCATGGAGATGTTTGGAGAAGCCAGGTTGCAATCATCCGGTCAACTGGCCTTGTACCTCAATGGACTGTCATCTTCCTAAGCTTGTCATTACCTCCACTCTGTGTGCGTGCCACAGGTAAAGTAGTAGACCCTGGAAGCTCTGAATTCACAGATTCTCTTATCCCGGGAGTCAGCGGAAGGGTGAGACTCTGTAATGTGCACCATCTTTGGGTATTTTGCCGGGACTGTTCTCCATGTTATCTGCCTGTCTTGTGGTTCAATACAGAATTGCTACACTGTTTTATCCTCACCCTGTGTTGTCTGAGTAGCGTTACACCCACAGTGAAAGGAGAGTATGCGGTGGGACGATTCCTGTTCCATGCAGTTTTGGCTAGTGGACCCACTATGATGCATTAAAAGATTAAAAGACAGCCTCATAGGGACAAAAAGTAGACGCACATAATTCTGACAGAAATGAAACGCCATGAATTGGTCAAAAGGACTGTGCCAAATGGATACTTACCCTTCCTGATGCCTATGCTACTCCTGCAATTCTCTTCATTCTTCCTGCTGCTTTGAAACTATGATGCTGCTGTCCTATGTCTTCCCTAGCACTATTCTTTCCTCTTGACAAAGCATGAGATCAATCGCTTGTCATGGTGCGCCCATCCATTTAGAGATTGGGTAATTGTCATGGGTGTGTCAGATGCTAAAGATAGTCACTTTGCATCTGTCTACAGAAGGTCTTTACGTTTGGCATTGCAAATGCCTTCTTAATCTTTCTGACTTTGGATCCTGTGGCAAACTCCCTCCGGCTCTAAATTGACAAAACTGGACCTGGGAGTTTATAGACTCCCAGTCCTCAGAAAGTTGCCGGGAATATTCACATTTTCACTTGTGAATGCTTGGAGCTATAGCAGTCTATTTACTTCCCCTCTGGTGCTGTTGGAGGTCATTTGGTGTTACCTTTCTGAGTCTTCTCTATCTAAGTTGCTTTCCCCTTGCTCATCTCCCTTCTTGTCCTTAGTGTGCAGTGGAGACTGAACAGTGCTCTTTCCTCCCCTTCCCTATTCAGGACCTAGCTCTAGGGATATACCGGGCTTAGGTTCCTGCTCGGCGATTGTTGTGAAACATAAATAGGGACGGTAGGGGAGGCAGTGTGCTATTAGATCTGCCTAGGGTCTGACTCTCCCTCTTTCCCTAGCATTTGGGCTTCCTTCCCCTCTACCCCTCATGTTTCACTTAGTTTTCCCACACTGTGCATAATATTATCACCGGCTGTGCATATTTAGGAAAAATAAAATGACATTTGGTTTTATTTGTGTGTTTTTTTCCCTTTGGCATGTTTTTTTTCCCTTTTCTCCCTTTTTTATGGATGCAGTTGAGGGCTGGCAGAGCAGCTACGCCGCCTGTCTCTGGAGTTGAATGACCTCTGCTACGTGGTTCAATAGCGGCTGCAGGTCACTGATATTGGGTTCTCTGCAGGTAGCCCGGTCAAGCTGGAACCCAAGGTTGCCCTCCTTGACAGGTTTTCCGGAGGTAGAGACAAGTTTTTTGTGTTCAAGGAAGCTTGCAAACTGTAGCTTAAACTTCGTCCTCACTCCTCCGGAAATGAGAAGCAATGAGTTAGTATTGTAATTTCTCTGCTGCAAGGAGATCCTCAATCTTGGGCTTACTCTTTGCCGCAAGATTCAGTTTGTCTCCAGTCTGAGGAGGGATTTTTTTGGGCTCTAGCCCTCATGTATGATGACCCCAAACGTGTCTAATTGGCTGGGTCCAGGTTCCGTCACCTTCAGCAGGGTAATCGGTCAGTAGAGACATATAGCTCCAAATTCTGCAGATGGGCAACTGTTACAAAGTGGAATGACTCGGCCTTCAGAAGCCAATTTCTTCAGGGCCTTACTGAAAGGTTGAAGGATGCTTTGGCAGTGTATGAAACCCCTGAGTCCTTGGAGGCTGCTATGTCGATGCCTATGCGTGCTGATAGACGCCTTCAGGATAGGTGGATAAGATCACCTTCTCCGGAGCCTCTTTTTCGAGGTATTGCCCCTTTACCAGGTGAGCGGTCTGGTGGTGATCCAGTTCTGGGGAAGTTGAAGGAACCCATGCAGTTAAGGGGTGCCTCTGCATCATACATTTCCCTAGAGATTAGCAAAATGAAGAGAGTGTGCTTTTTTGTGGAAAAAAGGAATATTTTATTGGGTCCTTTCCTTTTGATGCCAAAGCAAAATGAGACTCTTTTAACCCTTGATAGTCTGGAGTTGAATAAACAAGGGGTGCATTTATTGTCAGCCTGCAGTTCCTGGTTTGTCATGACAGCAGAGATGGTGCTGTAGAGCAAAACCAAGAAGATGTGTTTGTTGACAGTGGAGCTGGAATCAGCATGATTGATGGTGAGTTTACTAGCACTCATGGGCTGGCTTGCTGTACTTTAATTAAATCCATTCCCATCTTCACCATCGACTGAGCGCTACTTGCACTGAAAGCTCTGACTCAGATTGCACATAATGTAAGACTGAGGTTTGGGTCAATTCATTGTGAGATAATTCCTTGCTATGTCCTGAACGGTCTTCCCACCCCAATTGTATTGGGTCTTCCCTGCTTGGTAAAACTTAATCCGTTGGTGGATTGGCAAGCCAGGGAGATTACTGCCATGAGAACTGTTTAGCTATTTCTCTTTCTACAGTCTATACAGTAACCATACCTGCATTTTTGTCTGGTTTTCAGGACATTTTTTTGAAAGGGGCCTCCTCACCATACATATGACTGTCCTATTAACCTGACCTCAGAGCTAAACTTCCAAAGTCCAGAATGTATAATCTTTCTGGCCCTGAGAGACAAGCTGTGAGGAATTTCATTACGGAAAGTCTGGAGAAGAGACATATCCGACCCTCATCAAAATATGGTGGTCTGTGTCCTTGTTTAGATTTCCTGGAATTAAATCAGATAACCATTTGAGATCCAAACCCTGTTCCTCTGATTCTGGATCTGTTCAGCCAGGTCGTGAGAGCCAAGGTGTTCTCCAAGTTGGATTTAAAGGGGAGTGGGCACAACCTGAATAAAGTCAGAGAAAGAGGTGAATGGAAAATGGTGTTTGATACTCCTGAGGGTCATTTCGAGAGTCTGGTCATGCCTTTTGGTATGATCAATGCACCTGCGGTTTTCTAACATTTCGTAAATGGTGGACAGGTTTGCGGTGGTTTATCTGGACGATATTCTGGTGTACTCACCGGATTTTGAGACACATCGAAGGGCATATTAAACAGGTGGTGGAAATATTAAGGGATAACAAACTACAGTATATGACAAACTAGAAAAATGTGTTTTCGTCATCCAGGAGGTAGTTTTTGGGGTACCTGTTGTCGTCTTCAGGACCTTGATTGGGACCGTCCCGAGAACCTGAAGTCTACAACGTTTTCTGGGCTTTACTAATTTTTACCAGATATTCATCCAAAATTATTCTGTAGTTGTGAAACCTCTTACTGACATGACAGAGAAGGGGTCTGATTTTTCCAAATGGTCGGATGCCGCCCTCCATTCTTTTTCCTCCCTAAAGAGCTGATTTGCCATGGCCCCTATACTCTGTCAGCCCAATGTTTCCTAACCAACCCTTTGTTGTGGAGGTTGATGTGTCGGAGTTTGGGGTTGTCTCTGGGTCCGTCCGCAGGTAAATGGCGTCTATGCGCTTTCATTTCTTCGGCTGAGAGAAATTATGACATGGGCAATAATGATCCTTTTGCGATTAAATTGGCATTTGAAGAATGGCGACATTGGATGGAGAGGGCTGTCCATCCCATTTCTGTTATTACTGACCATAAGAACGTCTCATATCTTCAATCGGCTAAACGTCTCAACCCTAGGCAAACTGGATGGTCTGTGTTTTTCACTAGGTTCAATTTTATTATGTTCCATCCAGGGGTAAAAAATGTCAAGGCTGATGCTTTGTCCCAGAGCTTCCCTGGTTGGTGGTGACCATCAGAACCCTGCCCCGATTTTGCAGAAGGGGGTAGTCATTTTGGCATTGTACCCTGAGCTGGAGGGTGAGGTGTTGGAAGTCCAGGAGGAAGTCCCGGCCTTCTGCCTTTCAGGAAGGTTATTTTCACCAACTAATCTGCGCCGCAAAGTAATTAAGGAACATCACAGCTGTGTGTTTGCTGGCCAACCAAGTGATAATGCAACTGCGGACCTCATTTCTCATCATTTTTGGTTGCCGAGGTTGAGTCAGGATGTGGTTGAACAGGTATTTCCTTGTAGCATCTGCATAATATCTGCATAGCAGAAGAAAAAATCCAGCACTCTCTTATAAGGCAAAAATAATCACTTTTTATTTTTTCAAATGGGAATCCAAAAAGGTTTATTATACTGTAACGTTTCGGTCTCAAATAAGACCTTCTTCAGACAAAATAAACAGACAGAAACAAATAATACATAATCAGTCAGTATGAGCTGGTTTACACATCCATATATATATACACATGAAATCTAATGCATCACGTATTGATATAGAGACAGAAACAGATGGGTACTAAAACCCCAATCCAGTGGTATTTACATATCAAAGAATTTCAAAGGAAAATCTGTCCCAAGAAGAAAGGGATATCACAAAAAAAGGAACAATTCACAAGAACAAAACAAGTATAAGCCTATCAGGCATAGTACAGATTTCAGGAAATATGGTCAATCTGAGTTACAGCAATAATTAATTCACATATAGACTCTGTGAACCATATGACTCTATATTGATTAGAGGACAACTAGCGGAGGGATATGGAAAAAGCTAAATTGAATCTCAGCATATCTTCGAATCGTAGGAATGTATCAACAAAATGTATGACTGATGGAAAAAATGTGATACCTCCAACAAGAAAAAAAAGGAAAAGTACATTTCATTCATTATAATATAGAGCCTCTTCCCCTTATAAACCTCAAGATATGCCCCGGGTGTTCCCTTTAGTATTTAATCAGTAAAGCCGCCTGTAATGGCACTGACAAAAAGCAATGACACAGTTAATGTCAAATAAGCATGGGAAACCCAGGTGTGAAGAAGCTTACCATAGAAGTGCAGCAGAGGAATGTCTGTGATAACGGCGCCTGTCAGGAGAGCTGATGAACCTCTGTGGATAGTAAGGGCGCTGAGGGCAGAGTGCCAGTGATCCAGTTAAATAGTGGTGCTGTGTTGAAATTAGATAGCGCGCCCTAGCGCACCTGTGTCGGCGTCCCGGAAATGTGTGAAAATGGAAAGGAACCTGTGAATGGTGACCCAAACACCGTATATCGGACTTATGATGAGAAATACGATCCTTAACACTCTGCGTCGTCTCTCCCACATATACCTTACCACATGGGCATTTTATTGCATAGACAACATTCTTAGAGTCACTTGTGTAGAAACCTTTAATTGGGATATCTACACCAGTCTGAGGATGGGAAATTACAGGACCCTTCATAACATTCGTGCATTGTGCACATTGTAAACAGGGAAACGTACCCTTTTTCTGTGTCTGAAGAAAACTCTGTTTAGGGATTCTCTGAAGGGAACCAATATCGGCTCTAACCACCTTATCTTTTAAATTGTCTGGTCTCCTAAAACAGGGGAGGAAGGGTACCTGGAACTCAGGAATGTGTGGGAAGCTGTTTTGAAGTATGGACCAATTTTTGCGAATCTGCTGATGCAGTTTGTACATAAAAGGATGAAAGGTGTGGACAAAAGGGATCCTATACCTGGAATTTTGATCCCTCTGTGAACGCTGATGATTCCGGCACTTTCCCAATAATCGACGTGGATAGCCTCTCTGTATGAATTTTTCTTCCATATCATCTAGTCTCTGAGCACATCTTACAGGGTCACTAACAATCCTTCTGTGTGGTGGTGTGTTGAAATTAGATAGCGCGCCCTAGCGCACCTGTGTCGGCGTCCCGGAAATGTGTGAAAATGGAAAGGAACCGGTAAATGGTGACGCAAACACCGTATATCGGACTTATGATGAGAAATACGATCCTTAACACTCTGCGTTGTCTCTCCCACATATACCTTACCACATGGGCATTTTATTGCATAGACAACATTCTTAGAGTCACATGTGTAGAAACCTTTAATTGGGATATCTACACCAGTCTGAGGATGGGAAATTACAGGACCCTTCATAACATTCGTGCATTGTGCACATTGTAAACAGGGAAACGTACCCTTTTTCTGTGTCTGAAGAAAACTCTGTTTAGGGATTCTCTGAAGGGAACCAATATCTGCTCTAACCACCTTATCTTTTAAATTGTCTGGTCTCCTAAAGCAGGGGAGGAAGGGTACCTGGAACTCAGGAATGTGTGGGAAGCTGTTTTGAAGTATGGACCAATTTTTGCGAATCTGCTGATGCAGTTTGTACATAAAAGGATGAAAGGTGTGGACAAAAGGGATCCTATACCTGGAATTTTGATCCCTCTGTGAACGCTGATGATTCCGGAACTTTCCCAGTAATCGATGTGGATAGCCTCTCTGTATGAATTTTTCTTCCATATCATCTAGTCTCTGAGCACATCTTACAGGGTCACTAACAATCCTTCTAACTCTTTCAAATAAAAGTTTCAACTGGTGGACATACACGGGGAGGATTAAATGTGCTCCGTAGTTTAAGTCCCAAATCAGCAATATTAATGGCTGTCTTACTACTCTCTCTCACTTGATGGGTAGTGACTGTTTCGAAATTAAAATGGGCTTTGAGACGAAGGTTCCTATAGAACCTCTATAAGTCTTGGTCCAATTGGAAAGAATTGAACCTGTATGTAGGGCAAAAGGATAAACCCTTTTGAAGCAAACGTATTTGGGATGAACCCAGGGATGTGGACGAAATATTTACAACTAAGTTAGGTGGATTACCTGTGACCTCGAGTTCATGGTGTGCCGATTGGTATCTGTGACACTGGCCCATTTAATCCTCCTCGTGTATGTCCACCAGTTGAAACTTTTATTTCACTAATTGAGAAAGAGGTGTTTAAATATAACCGACAAATTTCTAGAGGTGAATTATTTCTTCGCACCAATTTGAATCAGCAGGAGCGTGAAGCTCTACAGAGTTTGATTAATGATCAGGATATCGTAATCAAACCAGCCGATAAGGGTGGTGCGACCGTGATTATGGATCGCTCATCCTATCGACATGAGATTCACCTTCAACTTTCAGATGGAAATGTCTATGAACCTCTATCTAGTAATCCTACATCTTCAATTAGAGAAACATTGGCAGTAATTTTAGAACGTTCATTACAGGATCATATCATTGATAAAAAAACCCAAGATTTTTTGGTCAAGACGGAGCCCATTATTGCCGTCTTTTATACACTGTCAAAAATTCATAAGCGACTTACCAATCCTCCGGGGAGGCCGATAGTGGCCTTGACTGATTCAATTTTGTCCCCTTTGGCCCAATTGCTAGAGAGGGTTCTTTCACCTCTTGTTAGACAGACACCTTCCATTTTGCTGGATACTGGAGATTTTCTCCAGACCATTAAGAAGTTGGGTCGACTACCAGAGGGTACATTTCTAGTCACGTTTGACATGAATAGTTTATACACGTCGATAAAACATGATAAAGGCATTTTTGCAACTAGACGGCTACTTGAACGTTCGGAGAATGAGTCCGGATGTTATCAAATTCTTGATTGACCTGTTGAATTTGGTTTTGACCAAGAACTTTTTTCTATTTGAAGATACCTTTTACCTTCAATTGAAAGGCACAGCTATGGGGTCACATATGGCCCCCCTTATGCTAACTGTTTTATGGCCTTTTTTGAGTCAGAATTTGTTTATCCAGGTAGTAATTTTCAGTCACACTGTTTACTCAAGCGCAGATACATTGATGATGTATTTTGCTTATGGCATGGAACAATGGATACTCCAGAGGACTTTTACCTCTTTCTAAATAACGTATGCCCAGATGTTGCGAGCTCATTTTCTCGTTCACCTTTGATGTTCGATGAACTCCCTCTGCTGGTGAAAGGAGGTGGTGAAACTGATTTGGATGGGAGAGACCTGTCACCTGAACAGGTGGATTGCGATTGGACATCCGGAATCTCTGAGTGGATATAAGGCAGCTGACGCCCTGTAGGGTTGCTGGTGATTTCTCTGCTCTGAGCTCTGGCCTCCAGTTCAGTTTCTGTCTTCTAAAGCTAAGTTTTGCTCTGCTATTGTTCCATGAGATTTTGTCTGATTTGCTTAGTTTTGTGTTCAGCCAGCCCCGGCTGGGGCTCTGCTGAATTTCCATTTTTGTCCCTGATCGGTTAAATCTCTTTTGCTCTGTCTTCAGAATATATCGGAGTGCTGATATAGGGATTTTGAAGTCTAGTGACTTCAGGGCCGTTTTTCCTATCTGACGTGTTGGGACATTTTTGGTAGGGTTTTTGCGGATTGCAGCCAGTATCTTTTCTGTCCTTTCCTATTAGTTGGGCCCCATCGTTTGCTCTGCCTGTCTTTCTGTCTGTGTTTGTGTTTCCATCTGTTTTCACTGACAATACATGTTGGGGGCTGTCTATTGCTTTGGGGTCTGCTCTGGGGCAGTTTAGATTTCCCCTATCTTTCTTTAGGCTTATTTAGTTCTCTGGCTGTGAAGAGGCGCCTAGGACCACCGTAGGAATGCTCCACGGCTACTGTTAGTTGTTGTGAATAGGATCAGGGGTCTGCAATCCGCTAGCTACCAACCTCTCCGGTTTTCTGGACTTAGCTTGCATTTTTGTTTTTCCTCCTCCGGTGACTCATTCATAACAGAATCACCAGCCATACCGCAGATTCTAGGGTATTCAATAGCAGGAAAGAGTTGTAGAAAAAAAAAAGTGTCAGAATTTTTTTTTTTTTTAATGTATATTTTTTCCTCTTTTTCTCTGGGGCCGTAGGAGGAATTTTCTCTTAATGGAGATTAAGCAATTGTCTGATCGTGTGGAGCAGCTCACTGCTGAAGTGCGGGGAATTTCCGCCTATCTTGCTCATTCACATGCTGCTGAAACAAAGATCCCTACTCCTGATGTGTTTTTTGGGGATCGGTCTAAATTTTTGAATTTTAAGAAAAATTGTAAATTATTTCTTGCCTTGAAGCCTAGCTCATCGGGGAGCTCTGCACAGCAGGTTAAAATTGTCATCTCTTTGCTGTGCGGCGATCCCCAGGATTGGGCGTTTTCTTTGACACCTTATGATCCTATTCTAACTAATGTGGATGCATTTTTTCAAGCCTTGGGGTTGTTGTATGATGAACCTAATGCTATTGATCAAGCTGAAAAAGCCCTGTTGGCATTGAGCCAGGGTCAGGATTCTGCACAGTTGTACTGTCAAAAATTCCGAAAGTGGGCTGTCCTTACTACCTGGAATGATGGTGCCTTGGCAGCTCACTTTCAGAAGGGTTTGTCATAAACCGTAAAAGAAACTATGGTGGGATTTCCTGTTCCCTCTGGTCTTGACGATTCTATGTCATTAGCCATTCAGGTTGATCGGCGTTTACGTGAATGTAAAATTACATGAGAAATGTTGCCACCTGTTGAACAAATGTCTTAACCTATGCAATGTGATAGAGTTATGTCTAGGGCGCAACGTCAGGAGTTCAGAAGGCGTAATAAGCTGTGTTTTTTCTGTGGAGATGCCTCTCATATTATTTCTGTCTGCCCTAAACGAGAGAAACGTTTTGCACACACATTTGCTGTGGGTGGTGTACAACCTAAGTTTCTTCTGGCAATTACTCTGATCTGCTCCCTGTCCACATTTTCCGCTAAGGCTTTTGTGGATTCAGGAGCGGCTCTGAACCTGATGGACTTGGATTTTGCTAAACGTTGTGGGTTTCCTATGACACCTCTGCGGACGCCTATCCCTTTGAGGGGTATTGATGCTACTCCTTTGGCGAAGAATAAACCTCAGTTTTGGACCCAGATTGTAATGCGGGTCACCCCAGCCCATCAAGAAAATTGCAGATTTTTGGTGTTGCATAATTTACATGATACTATTGTTCTGGGGTTCCCCTGGTTGCAAATCCATAATCCAGTTTTGGATTGGAAATCTGTGTCTATGGTGAGTTGGGGTTGTCGGTGTGCTCTTAGTGACACTCCTGTTTTCTCCACCTCTCCCCAGTCGCATGATGTTCCTGACTATTTGGCTGATTTTTATGATGTATTTAGTGAGAATAAGTCTGCATCTTTGCTTCCTAATAGGAGTTATGACTGTGCAATTGAGCTGAGCCCTGGGTGTAAATTTCCCAAGGGTCGACTTTTCAATTTATCTGTACCCGAGCATGAGGCTATGCGATCTTATATTAAGGAGTCATTGGAGAAGGGTCATATTAGACCATCCTCTTCACCCTTGGGTGCTGGGTTTTTTTTCGTGGCCGAGAAAGATGGTTCATTAAGGCCTTGTATTGACTATCGTTCCCTCAACAAAATTACTGTTAAATATCAGTATCCGATACCCCTGATTTCTGATCTATTCTCCAGAGTTAAAGGTGCTTGCTGGTTTACCAAGCTTGACCTCAGGGGGGCATATAATCTTATTCGCATCAAGCATGGGGATGAATGGAAGACGGCGTTTAATACTCCGGAGTGACATTTTGAGTACCTGCTGATGCCTTTTGGGCTCACTAATGCCCCTTCTGTCTTCCAGTGCTTCATGAATGATATTTTCCGGGACTTTGTGGATAAATTTTTGATCATCTATCTGGATGATATTTTAATCTTTTCCAGGGATTGGGACTCTCATGTGGAACATGTTCGGACAGTGTTCCGGATTTTGAGGGAGAATTCCCTGTATGTTAATCGATCGAAATGCCTTTTTGGTGTACAGAGGATTTCATTTTTGGGATTTATTTTGTCTCCGTCAACTATTGAAATGGATCCGGCCAAGGTACAGGCCATTTATGATTGGGTTCAGCCCACTTCTTTGAAGGCCCTCCAGAAGTTTTTGGGTTTTGCTAATTTTTATCGTAAATTTATAGCTAATTTTTCTGGTATTGCCAAACCATTGACTGATTTGACTAAGAAGGGTGCTGATGTACTGAATTGGTCTCCAGAGGCTGTTTCTTCCTTTCAGGAGCTGAAGCGGAGGTTCACTTCTGCTCCGGTTTTGCGGCAACCTGATGTCTCACTCCCATTTCAGGTAGAGGTGGATGCTTCTGAGATTGGTGCAGGAGCTGTTTTGTCCCAAAAAGATCTGGTAACATCTAAAATGAATCCCTGTGCTTCCTTTTCCCGAAAGTTCTCCCCATCTGAACGCAATTATGATGTGGGGAATCGGGAACTGTTAGCCATGAAATGGGCATTTGAGGAGTGGAGACATTGGTTGGAGGGAGCTAGACATCAAGTCGTGGTCCTCACTGACCACAAGAATTTGATTTACCTTGAGTCGGCCAAATGCTTGAATCCTAAACAGGCTAGGTGGGCCTTGTTTTTCACACGTTTTGATTTTGTGGTCTCTTTTCTTCCGGGCACTAAGAATGTCAAGGCAGACGCCTCCTCTAGGAGTTTCTTTGCTGATTCTCCTATTGTGACCAAGCTTGCTACCATCTTAGGTGAGGGGGTAGTTCTTTCTGCCATCTCGCACGATTTGAGACGTGCTCTGGAAGAGTTTCAGGAGGACAAACCTGAGCGTTGTCCCATTGGAAAATTGTATGTTCCTGACCAGTGGAGGAAGAGAGTAATGTCTGAAGTTCATTGCTCCGCATTGGCTGGTCATCCAGGTATTTTTGGTACTAGAGATTTGGTGAGTTAGTCTTTTTGGTGGCCCGCCTTATCTCGTGATGTCAGGAATTTTGTGCAGTCCTGTGGAACTTGCTCCCGGTCTAAACCTTGTTCTCGCTCTAGTGGGTTGTTGATGCCTTTGCCAGTGCCCAGGAGTCAATGGACCCATATTTCAATGGATTTTATTTCTGATCTGCCTGTCTCTCAGAGAATGACTGTTATCTGGGTGATTTGTGATAGATTCTTTAAGATGGTCCATCTTGTACCACTCCCTAAGTTGCCATCTTCCTCAGAGTTGGTGCCCTTGTTTTTGCAACAGGTGGTTCGCTTGCATGGGATTCCTGAGAACATTGTATCTGACAGAGGAGTTCAGTTTGTCTCAGGATTTTGGAGGACTTTTTGTTCCAAGCTGGGAATTCAGTTGTCCTTCTCCTCTGCGTTTCACCCTCAGACCAATGGGCAGACGGAGAGAACAAACCAGACTTTGGAGTCTTATTTGAGATGTTTTATCTCTGCTGATCAGGATGATTGGGTCTCATTTTTGCCCTTGGCCGAATTTGCTTTAAATAATAGAGCTAGTTCTGCCACTTTGATGTCACCTTTTTTTTGTAACTTTGGGTTTCATCCTCGATTCTCTTCAGGGCAGGTGGAGTCTTCTGCCTGCCCAGGTGTTGACACTGTGGTGGAGAGAATGCACCTGATTTGGGACCAAGTGGTGGATAAGTAGTCTCTCTCCCAGGAAAAGGCCCAGCGGTTTTCCAACCGGCATAGGACCATTGGTCCCCGGTTTAAGGTGGGTGATATGGTTTGGTTGTCATCAAAGAATATCTCTATGAAGGTGGATTCTCCAAAGTTTAAACCTAGATTTATTGGACCTTACAAGATTTTGGAGATTCTTAATCCGGTCTCTTTTCGATTGGCTCTTCCTGTTACATTTAAGATCCATAACATGTTTCATAAGTCTCTGTTAAAGAGGTTTGTTGAGCCAGTAGTTCCTGTGGTGGCACCTCCTGACCCTGTATTGGTTGACGGTAATGTGGAATATGAGGTTGAGAAGATACTGGATTCTCGTCTGGCTAGACGGAGACTCCAGTATTTGGTTAAGTGGAAGGGTTATGGCCAGGAGGATAATTCTTGGGTCTCTGCATCTGATATTCATGCCGAAAGATTGGTTCGTGCTTCTCATCGTGCCCATCCTGATCGGCCTGGTGGCGTGGATGAGGGTTCGGTGACCCCTCCTCAAGGGGGAGGTACTGTTGTGAGCTCACTTTCTCGTTCACCTTTGATGTCCGATGAACTCCCTCTGCTGGTGAAAGGAGGTGGTGAATCTGATTTGGATGGGAGAGACCTATCACCTGAACAGGTGGATTGCGATTGGACATCCGGAATCTCTGAGTGGATATAAGGCAGCCGACGCCCTGTAGGGTTGCTGGTGAATTTTTCGCTCTGAGCTCTGGCCTCCAGTTCAGTTCCTGTTTTCTAAAGCTAAGTTTTGCTCTGTTATTGTTCCATGAGATTTTGCCTGATTTGCTTAGTTTTGTGTTCAGCCAGCCACCGGCTGGGGCTCTGCTGAATTACCATTTTTGTCCCTGATCGGTTAAATCTTTTTCTCTGTCTTCAGAATATATCGGAGTGCTGATATAGGGATTTTGAAGTCTAGTGACTTCAGGGCCGTGTTTCCTATCAGACGTGTTGGGACATTTTTGGTAGGGTTTTTTGCGGATTGAAGCCAGCATCTTTTCTGTCCTTTCCTATCTAGTTAGTTGGGCCCCATCGTTTGCTCTGCCTGTCTTTCTGTCTGTGTTTGTGTTTTCATCTGTTTTCACTGACAATACATGTTGGGGGCTGTCTATTGCTTTGGGGTCTGCTATGGGGCAGTTTAGATTTCCCCTTTCTTTCTTTAGGCTTATTTAGTTCTCCGACTGTGAAGAGGCGTCTAGGACCACCGTAGGAACACTCCACGGCTACTGTTAGTTGTTGTGAATAGGATCAGGGGTCTGCAATCCGCTAGCTGCCAACCTCTCCGGTTTTCTGGACTTAACTTGCATTTTTGTTTTTTCCTCTTCCGGTGACTCATTCATAACACCCAGAGTTGACTTTCACCTTAAATAGCCATCCTACCAAGATTAGTTTCCTAGATACTAAAATTATTCTAGACCCCTCAGGTAATTTGTCGGCCGATCTTTTTACTAAAGCAACTGATCGGAATAACTTGTTACAATACCACAGTTGTCACCCGGCCGCTTTCAAAAAAGCCATCCCTATCTCACAGTTTGAAAGAGTTAGAAGGATTGTTAGTGACCCTGTAAGATGCGCTCAGAGACTAGATGATATGGAAGAAAAATTTATACAGAGAGGCTATCTACGTCGATTACTGGGAAAGTGCCGGAATCATCAGCGTTCACAGAGGGATTGAAATTCCAGGTATAGGATCCCTTTTGTCCACACCTTTCATCCTTTTATGTACAAACTGCATCAGCAGATTCGCAAAAATTGGTCCATACTTCAAAACAGCTTCCCACACATTCCTGAGTTCCAAGAACCCTTCCTTCCCTGTTTTAGGAGACCAGACAATTTAAAAGATAAGGTGGTTAGAGCCGATATTGGTTCCCTTCAGAGAATCCCTAAACAGAGTTTTCTTCAGACACCGAAAAAGGGTCCGTTTCCCTGTTTACAATGTGCACAATGCACGAATGTTATGAAGGGTCCTGTAATTTCCCATCCTCAGACTGGTGTAGATATCCCAATTAAGGGTTTCTACACATGTGACATGTATGGATATAGATGAATGAGTCTGTGTTAACTTGCTTCCTTTGTTTAAAATAAAACCCCCTTCTTTTTCTCTTAATTTAACTTTTCATTCTGTTGGGTAACATATTTTTTCATTTTTTTCACTTTTTTGTTTTACAGTTTTGAAGGATTTTTTCCTCTTTTTTTCAAATCTTATTTTTTTCTTTTTTTTATATTTTTTTAGAAAAATATTTTTTAAAAAATGTATATTTTTTCATTTATTTACTTTTCTATATTTTTTTTAATTTTTTTATTTTTCACTTGTTTAATAGCTTTCTTACTCCTCAGTACGATTTGCTATTCCTGCCCCCTCCTTTCCCCCCCTTTTTTTTCACAGATTGCACAATTTGAGATATTTTCTACTATTGGCTCCTTATATATATATATCCCCTGTCATGAGGAAGAATCCGGACACCATTACAACGTGCACTGCGTTCCACGATGCGGGTCACCGCTACTTCCGGCATCGGCCATCTTACCATGACGCACTTCCGGTTGGTGCGTTCCACCAAGCGCTCCACAGGGATGCGTCCTTGCAGTCAGACACACTTCCGGGACGCCGACACAGGTGCGCTAGGGCGCGCTATCTAATTTCAACACAGCACCGCTATTTAACTGGATCACTGGCACTCTGCCCTCAGTGCCCTAACTATTCACAGCGGTTCATCCGCTCTCCTGACAGGCGCCGTTATCACAGACATTCCTCTGCTGCACTTCTATGGTAAGCTTCTTCACACAGGCATATGTGGCTGGGCTTCCCATGCTTACTTGACATTAACTGTGTCATTGCTTTTTGTCAGTGCCATTACAGGCGACTTCACTGATTAAATACTAAAGGGAACACACGGGGCATATCTTGAGGTTTATAAGGGTGAGGCCGGGATCACACATGCGAGGAATACGGCCGAGTCTCGCATGGTAATACCCGGCACTGCTGTCAGCACACGGGAGCAGAGCGTGCGGCTCCATTTATTTCTATGCAGCCGCACGCTCCGCTCCGGAGTGCCGGCGCCAGAGCTTGGTTTTAACCTGCGAGACTCGGCCGTATCTCACTGTGTGTGATCCCGGCCTAAGAGGCTCTATATTATAATGAATGAAATGTACTTTTCCTTTTTTTTTTTCCTTTTTTTACTTGTTGGAGGTATCACATTTTTTCCATCAGTCATACATTTTTTTGATTTATCCCTACGATTCGAAGATATGCTGAGATTCAATTTAGCTTTTTTCCATACCCCTCCACTAGTTGTCCTCTAATCAATATAGAGTCATATGGTTCACAGTGTCTATATGTGAATTAATTATTGCTGTAACTCAGATTGACCATATTTCCTGAAATCTGTACTATGCCTGATAGGCTTATACTTGTTTTGTTCTTGTGAATTGTTCCTTTTTTGTGATATCCCTGTTTTCTTGGGACAGATTTTCCTTTGAAATTCTTTGTAAATACCACTGGATTGGGGTTTTAGTACCCATCTGTTTCTGTCTCTATATCAATACGTGATGCATTAGATTTCATGTGTATATATATATATGGATGTGTAAACCAGCTCATACTGACTGATTATGTATTATTTGTTTCTGTCTGTTTATTTTGTCTGAAGAAGGTCTTATTTGAGACCGAAATGTTACAGTATAATAAACCTTTTTGGATTCCCATTTGAAAAAATAAAAAGTGATTCTTTCTGCCTTATAAGAGAGTGCCAGATTTTTTTTTTCTTCTGCAATTTACTGGGATTGGTACCCCTTCTCCGTGCACCTCCCGATTATATTTCGGAGTGACGTGTTTTTTTTATTTACTAATATCTGCATAGCATCTGCATAGTATCTCATACCCCTCCGTCTGGTACTCTTCTTCTGTTACCTGTTCATAGCACGTCATGGACGCACTTGTCCATGGATTTTATTACTGGCCTACCGGTATCTGCAGGTAAGACTGTGGTTTTGGTGGTGGAAGATAGATTCAGTGAGATGGTTATACATGAGATTGTGATGCTTCAAGGGGTTCCCGCCAATGTGGTGTCACCGTGTCAGATTGGGGGACCCAATTTGTTTCCAAGTCCTGGAGGACGTTCTGTTTTTGACTGAGGGTACAGCTGTCCTTTTACTCTGTCTTCCATCCCCAGTCGACTGTACAGACCGAGCGCATTAATCAGAATTTGAATTTAAGACTTACCTCAAGTGTTTTGTCTCTGAGAATCAGGAGGATTGGGCATCCTACTTACCGCTGGCAGAATTTGCTATTAATAATCATCGTTAGGAGTCTACGGCAGGTCACCATGCTTTAGTGTGTACCATCCATAATTTGGTACTTTTAATGGGGTAGGGGCCTCGAGATATCCTGAGGAGGAACATTTTGCTGCATCGCTCTCATTGGTGTGGTGGAGGGTTCTGAGTAATTTGAACATCATTGGAGACAGATACAAACGTATGGCGGACATAAAACGCTTGCCGGGTCTGGACCTGAATGTGAATGACTTTGTGTGGCTGTCTACCAGGAATATCAAGTTGAAGGTTCCTGCCTGGCAGTTGAGTCCTTGATTTATTGACCCCAATAAAATAACCACTGTCATTACCCCAGTGTTAGGCGTCAGGTTCCTGCAACTGCACAGCAGGGATTCAGAGCCTCACATTCAGCGGTCTCCCATTCTCCATCGACCGCAGAGGAGCCTGCTCAGCAGTTCCTTCGTTCCCGATGCTCTGCTCAGACCAGCTCTGTAGGTCTGGTTGCTGCTGCCACCTCAGGGCTAGCAATAGCAACGCAGGCTGCTCAGCAGCCAGCCGCTCCAGAGGCTAAGTCCTTCCGTCACTCAACTAAGCATGCTCATGAGACGATCTCCCATTGGAGATCGGGAGTCACATGCACAGGTCCTTCTCCAGATCTGATTGGTCCATCTCAGGGATCTGGAAGCTTCCGGATGGTCCTGGCTATAAAAGGTTCGCATGGCCGCTCGGCCATGCGCTTGTATAGACTCTAGTCGTTACTGTGTGAATGATGACCGATGCATGGACTTGCAAATGACTCATTATGATTCTCCTCCCTCTGATATTACATGTGTGGATAAGGAACTAGAGATAGTCAGCGCCAGTCAGTGGCAAGCCACAGGCCACAGTGCATACGATCCACAGTACTAGCATCCGACAGTGAGCCTGCTTCCAGGCATTGTCGTACAAAGGCAGCGTCTGTCGCTGCGTGCAATCTGCAGAGACCTGTGAGTCCAACAGGCTCGGTATTTGTGTTCAACGCTACGGCGCCTCTGTGAAGTAACGGTGGACCCCGGGCGGCGAACACACCTATTATTATTTATTATTTAGTGCGTTCCGCCATCCCTAACATTATACTAGCGCCAGGGTCTGGCTAGTGATGGCGGACAAGCAGCAACTACTGCAGTACATTTGGCAGCTGGAGGGCAGGTTGGCGGCTCTCGAGAGTCCCACCTCAGCTGCGAATGCTACTGCGGCCGCTGTTCAGGCAGTTGCAGAGGCTGTCTCTCGTATGCCCAAATCCACGCCTGCGACGACATTATCCCGTCTCCCGTTGCCCTACAAGTTTTCGGGTGACAGCGCCACCTGTAGGGGTTTCGTGAGCCAGTGCTCTATCCAGCTTGAGTTACTGGCCACACCATTCCCTACAGAGTGGGCTAAGGTGGTGTTTATTGTCTCCCTCCTGTCGGGCAGGGCATTAGAATGGGCGACGCCACTGTGGGAGCATGATGACCCTGTGGTTCTGAGCGCTGCTCAGTTTCTAATGTCCCTAAAGCAGGTCTTTTTGGGACCACGGGTCACTCACGACACCTCTCTCCAGCTATTAGTTTTAACACAGGGGTCCCTCTCGGTCAGTCATTATGCCGTCCGTTTCTGGACACTGGCTTCCGAGCTGGAGTGGCCTGATAAGACACTCGTCCCTGTATTCTGGAGTGGTTTGGCGGAACATGTCAAAGATGCTCTAGCTACCAGGGAGGTTCCCGTAACTCTGGAGGAGCTGATTGCTATCTCCACCCGCATTGATCTCCGTTATACTGAGCACGTGCTGGAGCGAGCTCCATCCAGACAGAAGGCTAGGTTGGCTCCCACCTTCTCTGAACCTCTTGAACCCTTGGAGGTGTCTCGCACCGATCCCAAGTCGAGCCCGGTGCGAAGCTCCGCATGCTGTTATCAGTGTCGACAGTTTGGTCACCCGGCTAACAGATGTCTGCAGCGGTCGAAAAAATGATCACGTACCGCGGTAGTAGGTGGGGGTCTATCTGATATGAAACCTTTCTCCCCCAAAACGGTATTCCGAGGGACGTTAGATAGCGGTGCTTCCTCCTGAGAGGTAGAGGTCACGGTGGACTCCGGGGCAGAAGGAAACTTCATGTCTTCGGCCTTTGCCCAAAAGCACGCAATCCCACTGGTGCTACTGCCCCACCCCATGACCGTCAGGGTGGTCAACAGTTCGGCCTTACCATCCCAGATTACCCACCAGACAGCACCCCTTGGGCTCTCAATCCCACCATCTCACCACGAGACTTTGCCCCTGTTCATTATGCCAGAGGGCATCGTGGCTCTGTTGCCATTCCCCTCATATAGAGTGGTCTTCGGGGAGTATACTGGGTTGGAGCAAGGACTGTGAGGGAAGGTGCATGAGGGGCGGTGTTCAAGTAGCCTCCACAGAAGTGCCCGCGGATCTCTCCGCCCTTCCCAGACACTACCAGAAGTACGTTGTCGTCTTCTCCAAAAAAATCAGCGGAAACGCTTCCGCCGCACCGCCCTTACGACTGTCCGATAGACCTTTTGCGAGGCGCGGAACCTCCTAGAGGCCGCTTGTATCCTCTATCTCTCCCAGAGACGGAGGCCATGTCACAATATATCTGGGAGAACCTGGCAAGAGGGTTTATCAGAAAATCGGTGTCGCCAGCTGGTGCAGGGTTCTTCTTCATGCAGAAGAAGAGTGGAGAGCTGCGTCCCAGCATTGACTACAGAGGTCTCAATGCCATTACAGTAAAAAACAAATACCTTCTTCCTTTGATCTCTGAGTTGTTTGACAGGTTGCGAGGGGCCCGGATCTTTACTAAATTGGATCTACGGTGGGGGGGGGTACAACCTGATCCGCATACGCGAAGGAGACGAGTGGAAGACAGCCTTTAATACTAGGGATGGCCACTATGAGTACCTGGTCATGCCCTTCGGTCTCTGTAGTGCGCCTGCTGTCTTCCAAGACTTCGTAAACGACGTCTTTCACTATATGCTCTCCACCTCGGGGGTGGTCTATCTGGATGACATCCTCATCTTTTCTCCAGATTTGGCCACTCACCGGAGAGACGTCTGCAAGGTCTTCGACCATTTGCATAATCTCAGTACATATCTGGGCTGCAGAATTATGACAATAAGTAATTTACTTTCTGTCACTAGTTTGGACGGTTTTCTAGATATTCTGAACAGAACGTCCAAGGGGGGGTGTGTTATGGCATTGAAATGAGAACTAGTCGTAACCTCCTACTCTACTCCAAACATGCCCTCTATAGCAACAACCCCACCCTCCATAGCTACAGGCCCTCCCCGTCCACATGAAGCAGCCCTCATCACACAGTAACAAATCCTCCCCCTCTAGCAGCCTCACCGCAGAGAACAGAGAGCTGCACCTCCCCCAGACACACACTGAACAGTTATCTATGGAAAGTGAAAGTAGTGAGGATTGAAAATAATCCTGTATTCTGGGCCACTCCATGATTACAATACATAACTCATTATCAGTAATTCCTTCCCTCACTGTCCCAGGCTGCTGGCAGCAGTGAGAACAGACTGTGTGATGGCAAGTGATGGGGGTCTGTGGCTTCTAATCTGCACAGGGGATGGCAGTCACTGATGTAATCTGTTGTGTGACAAAGCCTCTGCAGATTTGGTGCAGTGTATGTGTGAGCACTGTGTCTCTAATGACACAAATACTGATGGGAGCAGCCTGTTGAATCAGCAGCTGTAACAGTGTGAAGTGTTGGGTGGTGTATGTATGTATGTATTGTGCTGCTTTCACAAATACAGGATCACTGCTATGTTCTTTCTAATTCTGGAATAATGATAAAGATGAGTGCTGGTGCAGTTTACTGCCAGCCAATGAGTGGGCAGTGGGTGGTGCTGGTCACTGGAGCTTGCTGGGAGTTTGGTGGAGCTTCCCACATACACTGCATCAAATCTGCTGCTGTGTGAAGACATCAGTGACACAGAGCTGTCTCATTCACACAGCAGAGGCTTTGTCACACAACAGATTACATCAGTGACTGCCATCCCCTGTGCAGATTAGAAGCTGCAGACTCCCATCACTGGCCATCACACAGTCTGTTCTCACTGCTGCCAACAGCCTGGGACAGTGAGGGAAGGAATTACTGATAATGAGTTATGTATTGTAATCATGGAGTGTCCCAGAATACAGGACGATTTTCACTCCTCACTACTTTCACTTTCCATAGATAACTGTTCAGTGTGTCTGGGGGAGGTGCAGCTCTCTGCAGTGAGGCTGGTGGAGGGGAAGAATTTGTTACTGTGTGATGAGGGCTGCTTCATGTGGCCGGGGAGGGCCTGTAGCTATGGAGGGTGGGGTTGTTGCTATAGAAGGCATGTTTGGAGTAGAGTAGGAGGTTACGACTAGTTCTCATTTCAATGCCATAACACCCCCCTTTGAACGTTCTGTTCAGAATATCTAGAAAACAGTGCAAACTAGTGACAGAAAGTAAATTACTTATTGTCATAATTCTGCAGCCCAGTTATGCACTGAGATTATGTGAAAAGCCCGGACAACCCCTTTAATTACTACCGTCAGTTCATTCCCCACTTCTCCACACTGGTAGCTCCTTTGGTGGCCCTCACCAAAAAAGGAGCTAATCCCAAGGTTTGGTCATAACAGGTCTCTGCGGCCTTCTCGTCTCTTAAAACCCATTTTGCTGGCGCTCCTATCCTCCACCGTCCCGATGTGGATAAACCCTTTATTCTAGAGGTGGATGCCTCGTCCATTGGTGCAGGAGCAGTTCTTTTCCAGAAGGATGCTCAAGGTCGGAAGCATCCCTGCTTCATCTTCTCAAAGACCTTCTCACCGGCGGAGAGGAACTACTCCATCGGGGACAGGGAATTGCTGGCAATGAAGTTGGCCTTTAACAAGTGGAGACATCTCCTGGAGGGAGCCCGGTTCCCCTTTCAGGTGTACACTGACCATAAAAACTTGGTCTATTTACAAACGGCCCAGTGCTTGAACTCTCGTCAATCTAGGTGGTCGCTCTTCTTCTCCTGCTTCCGCTTCACCTTGCACTATCTGTCCGGTGAGAAGAACGTCCGTGCTGATGCTCTCTCTCGCTCAGTGGTCTCGGCGGTGGAGGAGGCTGAGCCTCAGCTAATTGTCCCTACTGAGAGTCTGAGGACCGTGGCCCCGGTTGCTCTCGAGTCAGTGCCGCCGGGCAAGACCTTTGTCCCTCCTCACCTGCGGCCGGAGGTTCTCGCGTGGGCACACACATCCAGGGTGGATGGTCACTTTGGCAATAAGCGGACCACAGAACTTCTGCCAAGGTCTTATTGGTGGCTGCACATGGCTCGGGACATGAAAGAATACATTCAGGCATGCGTCTCTTGTGCTCGGAACAGGTCCTCTAGGCAGAGGCCGGATGGGTTACTGTAACCCCTGCCGGTGGCAGACAGACCCTGGGAGATGGTTGGCATGGATTTTGTGGTCGGCCTGTGTGGTGCCCCTGAGGCTTCAGTCGCCTAGTAAAAGACTATTGCTCCTACCAGCCAGTTTCCTACTCCACACTGATGAGGGGCAATACCCCGAAACAGCTGTCTGTGGATGGATACCATGTTTTGGCATACGTTGTTTCCTTCATTGGAGACTGCCCTTCCCGTGGTTGTTCCTTCCCGGGGAAAGACCTGGCTGGTCACTGCTTGCGTTGAGAAACATGTGATGGTGTCTCCGCGGCTTCTGTTTTGCATGTTTTGCATATTTCCCATAAGGGATGGGGGCAGTGCTCTAGAATCACTGCGTTGAGAAACACGTGATGGTGTCTCTGCAGTGTTGGATGTTGATCTCCATGAGTTCATTCATCCTCATTTTCACAGTCTTTTACTAGGCATTGCTCCTACCAGCCAGTTTCCTACTCCACACTGATGAGGGGCAATACCCCGAAACAGCTGTCTGTGGATGGATACCATGTTTTGGCATAGGTGGTTTCCTTCATTGGAGACTGCCCTTCCCGTGGTTGTTCCTTCCCGGGGAAAGACCTGGCTGGTCATTGCTTGCATTGAGAAACATGTGATGGTGTCTCCGCGGCTTCTGTTTTGCATGTTTTGCATATTTCCCATAAGGGATGGGGGCAGTGCTCTAGAATCACTGCGTTGAGAAACACGTGATGGTGTCTCCGCAGTGTTGGATGTTGATTTCCATGAGTTCATTCATCCTCATTTTCACAGTCTTTTACTAGGCATTGCTCCTACCAGCCAGCTTCCTACTCCACACTGATGAGGGGCAATACCCCGAAACAGCTGTCTGTGGATGGATACCATGTTTTGGCATAGGTGGTTTCCTTCATTGGAGACTGCCCTTCCCGTGGTTGTTCCTTCCTGGGGAAAGACCTGGCTGGTCATTGCTTGCGTTAAGAAACATGTGATGGTGTCTCCGCGGCTTCTGTTTTGCATGCTCAGCAGTTCTGTCGTTCCCGACGCTCTGCTCAAACCAGCTCTGTAGGTCTGGTTGCTGCTGCCACCTCTGGGCCAGCAATAGCAACGCAGGCTGCTCAGCAGCCAGCCGCTCCAGAGGCTAAGTCATTCTGTCACTCCACTGAGCATGCTCACGAGACTATCTCCCATTGGAGATCAGGAGTCACATGCACAGGTCCTTCTCCAGATCTGATTGGTCCATCTTAGGGATCTGGAAGCTTCCGGAAGATCCCGGCTATAAAAGATTCGCATGGCCGCTCGGCCATGCGCTAGTATGGACTCCAGTCGCTACTATGTGAATGATGACGGATGCATGGACTTGCAAATGACTCATTAAGATTCCCCTCCCTCTGATATTACATGTGTGGATAGAGAACTAGTGATAGAGTCAGCGCCAGTCAGTGGCAAGCTACAGGCCACAGTGCATACGATCCACAGTACTAGCGTCCGACAGTGAGCCTGCTTCCGGGCATTGTCGTACAACGGCAGCGTCTGTTGGTGCGTCCAATCCGCTGAGACCTGTGAGCCCAACAGGCTCGGTATTTGTGTTCAATGCTACAGAGCCTCTGTGAAGTAACAGAGTGCGCTCAATGCACACTGGGTGACGTTCAACCCGCGTGCGTTATACCGGCTTATTGGGCATCTGCCATTACGTAGCAGCAGCGTAACACCTCTGCACGATGGACCCCGGGTGGCGAACACACCTATTATTATTTATTATTTAGTGCGTTCCACCGTCCCTAACACCCAGTAGCATTTCGTCTAGAGCTACCCCAGACCCATAAAATCCACAATGTCTTTCACAGGTCTCTGCTCAAGAAATATGTGGAACCTCTTGAGCCCTCACCCTTACCGCTGCCCCCAATAATAGTTGATGGTAATCTAGATTTTCAGATTTCAGGGACTGTAGATTCCAGCCTCCAGCGTCATTCCCTACAATACTTGGTGCACTGGAAGGGTTATGGCCCAGGGGAAAGGATGTGGCTTTCAGCATCAAAAGTGAATGTGCCTAGGCTGGTTCATTCATTCTACACTTTTTATCCTGAGAAATCTGGTCCTGAGTGTCCAGAGGCCACTCATAGAAAGGGGTTGTACTGCCACAGGTGTGTCAGATGCTACAGACAGTCGCTCTGCATCTAGCTGCAGAAGGTGTCTGCATGTGGCATTGCAAATGCCTTCTTAATCCTTCAAACTTTTGGACCCAGTAGCAACCTCCCTCCGGCTCTAATTGACACACCTGGACCTGGGTGTTTAAAGACTCTGAGTCTTCAGGGAGTTGTCGGTGATATTCACATTTTCACTTGTGAAGGCTTGGAGCTATAGCAGTTGGATTACTTCCTCTATGGTGCTGTTGGAGGATGTTTGGTGTTACCTCTCTGAGTCAGCTCAAGCTAAGATGCTTCCCCCCTTGTTTGTCTCCCTTCTTGTCCTTAGTTTAGAGTGGGGACTGACCAGTGCTTATCCTCCTCCCTTCCCTATTCAGGGCCTAGCTCTCGGGACATACAGGGCTTAGGTTCCTACTCGGCGATTGTTGTGGAACCAATATAGGGATGGTAGAGGAGGCATGGTTCTATTAGATCTGCCTAGGGGTCTCCAACCCCCTTTCCCTAGTGTTTCGGCTTCCTTCCCCTCTTCCCATCGTGCGGCTTATAGTCTTCCCACACTGTGCGTGACAGTAATTATAGGTTCCATGTTGATTGATCTGCTAGTGACCTTTTGAGAATGGCACTAGAATGTTGAAAAGTTTATGCGTTATTATTTATGCGTTTTTATTTCCATTTATATGATGTATTTCTCCAATTACCTTCAGCTGTTTAGATGTTTCTAATAAAAAATGCATGTGGAAAATTGTGTTTTTGCACATGATAGATTACCTTTAAGAAGAGGAAACTTGCAAGCATATGTATGTGCCCCATATAGATTGTCAGGACAAACAAGTTGATTTATAACTCTTATATATCTGAGATGATTTCTAGAAAAATGAACAATGACCTATAATATAAAATAGCACTTTTTACAATTTGTTAAGCCTAAAAATTCTAAAATAGGAAGATTATTTGTATAAAATTTATAAAAGAAAGAAACTGGCATTGACCTAAAAAAAAGTCAGTAGCCCAAAGAAATTAAGGTATAGACAAAAATATAAACATACAAAAATGTTTAAATGTGTCTGAACTTGAGTGCTCATAATACGCTGAAAATGTTTGGTAGCACCGTCAACCTTTCTTTATGGTCAACATCCTTGCAAAATTATGCATTTGGACGTTCGGCTTCATTTTCCATCATGGCTGAAACAAGTTAGCCCGTTTTTAGCAAGACAGTAGTGGGCACTTCTATCTATCTATCTAAGTGGAAAAAAATCAGGCAGCACTCCAGTTTAAAGAAAAATTGTGGACTTCAATCCAGCGCCAAGTGGTGCAACGTTTCGACCAAACGTTGCACCACTTGGCGCTAGATTAAAGCCCACAATTTTTCCTTAAACTGGAGTGCTGCCTGATTTTTTTTCCATTTATATTTTTGCGTTGGACAACCGCATTATTCAGGAAGTATTGCAACCAAAATCTGCTCAAGTTTGTGCTGCTATCTGTTTTTTCTATCTATCTATCTATCTATCTATCTATCTATCTAGTCTATTCATCAATATTGTCATTTATATATATAAAATTGAATGTATCTATGTGTATCACCAACCAATCATGAAGCATCTTTCATTTCACCAGAGCTGTTTAAAAGAAGCTGAGCTGTGATTGGTTGCTATGAGCAACAGTTTTCCTTGCAAGCAATCACTAAGCATCTTTCATTTCACCAGAGTTGTTTAAAAGAAGCTGAGCTGTGATTGGTTGCTATAAGCAATAGTTTTCCCACTCGACAACACCTCAGCAGACACTGACATCGTGGGAGAAATCTAGCATCCCCATGAACATAAGCTCACAGCCATTGTCTGCCCCCCAGAAAGAAGTAGAGAGCACATGACAGACATGAATCCCATGCCCATATACCCATCACACATCCTCCATCCCATAGGCACATCTTCCCTCCAGTCCACTATTTTCCTTCTGCCTGCATTCAGGAAGCATCTAATTTCTCTTCTCCCCTTGTGACAGCATTGCTGGTATGTACTTATGTTTCCTGTATCCAATTCCTGATATTAGCCTGCTTAGTTAGTTCTCCCCTGGTTAGCTATTAGTGCAGATGATGTATTATGTATATATCAATCCCTGATGAACCCAGTACTGATTGTATGCAAATATATTTTTGTTTGTAGTTTCACTGCGCCAATATACAATCACTTTCAATAAAGCACAGATTCAACCTACAGTCTCCTTATTGGACCCCCAGTATAGCGGTTTAGCTGCCTGTATAGCTACATGAAGTCTGCTTCATGTAGTGAAGACAGAACACCGTCTTTTCTCCTGAGACACATGAGCCCGATGACCCTGGGAAGATTCCTCTCCACTGGACTGCTCCTGCTCTTCATCACTGTCAGGTACCTGTAAAGAAATTACATGATTTAACACATGTGGAGTATTGCCAGTCAATACATACTAATCAGTAAAGCGAAGGTAATTCCATAATCTTTGTCCAGTCCACCCTGAGAAGAAGTCTGGTCTTCAGTGGAGGACATGGTTAAAGAGCAGACAGCAGTGAATCACTACAGAAAAAAAGACAAAAGAAAAATTAAACTTGTAGACATCAAAAAACAATTTACAACAAAAAAAGGACAACAATACTTCCATTACAGGCCAACAACACAGTCCAACACCATAGTAGTCAGCACAGGCCAGAGACAGACAGCAGCAACAGCAGACGACCACAGCACCAGGAGATGACCACAGGAAAACCACTGCAACAGGAAATACACCCACTACGCCACAGAGAATCAGACAGTCTACAAGGAACAGAAAAAACATTCAGCAACACAGACATTTCCAAAGCTTCTATACTTACATAGGCAGTCTTGTCCTCACCACAACAGAAAGCAGCACCAGGACCAACCAGGAGCCAAACAGGAGCCACACTGGAACCAACAAGCACATCTAAAATTAAACATAAAAAAAATTAAGAGAAAGTAAAAAAAAAGCAGTGAGAGAGACAGACATTTTCTAAGCTTCTATACTTACATAGCAAGTGTTGTGGTATCATCCAGAGTGTTATGGCCTTGCTGAGTCCACACTTCCTTTTATAGAGCTCTCAATTATCAGGTAGATGAATCACTTCCTGGACCAGCTCATTAAAGAAACGCATGCGTATAGAACGCATGTGCATGCGCATGTCCTTGCGTACACATGCATTTCCATATGCAGTAATGCGTTTATTTGACACACACATCCGCATTTGCATGACTGCGAATATTTGCCGGATTTTTGTCGCATCCAACATGATGCGTTTGTTGGACCACGCCGCACAACGAAAAACAACGCAAGCATACACTGACGCATGCGAACTGATGCAAACGCATGTCCCAATGTACATCATGTTAAAGATAGGGAAACATGACGCATGCTGATTGCTGCGGATGAAATGCTGCGCAAACAGATGCGAATGTGAAACCAGCCTAAGGAAGGCAGATTTTCTTTTTCATATTAATAATGTAAAGTTTGAAACTTCGCCCACAAGCAGGCGGCCCTCGCAATTTATACAGGGACAGCAGGCAGCTCACACTATTTTTAAAGGACCAGCAGGCGTTTTGTGGACATATGAGATGAAGCTAGAGTTTTTTGGTAAAGCACATCATTCTACTGTTTACTGTAAATGGAATGAGTCCTACACATAAAAGAACACAAAAAAGGACAGAAACATAATGATTAAATACCCTGCAGTAAATAAATAAACAGCATAGCGCATGAAAATAATTTACAGTACTTATTTAACATATTTTTTATGCAAAATGCAAAATATTAAGAACCTTACCGTTTGTCAAGTGACATGCATGTGGATAAAGACTGAGAAGGACTGTTCCCAACCAGTGGACACACAGCCATGGGAGACCACTTCAATATAATGCCCAGCTCAAGGAAAGGCAGGCCACAACTTTTATATGTACATGATGCAAACAGACTGAAAAAACTCAAAGGTATGAACTGGGATATTAACTGGTGTGCATGCAGCGTGTAAGTGCACATTCACACTGGCCAATGAACGGAAAAATACAAAGACACAAATGTAATGATAGAATACCCTGCAGTAAATAAATAAACAGCATAGTGCATGAAAATAATGTACTGTACGTAGATAACATATGTGTGTGTATATATAGATAAAAAATGCCAAAGCCATCCCAGCACTCCATGGTGACCGTCATTTGGGCAGTCCTAACGCTTATATTAAAAACCTTACTGTTTGTCAAGTGACATGCATGTGGATAAGGACTGAGGAGCACTGGGCCCAACTAGTGGACACATAGTCATGAGAGACCACATTAATATAATGCCCAGCTCAAGGAAAGGCAGGTCTCACCTTTTATATGCATATGATGCTAACAGACTGAAAAAACCCCCAAAGGTATGAACTGTGATATAAACTGGTGGGCATGCAGGGTGTAAGCGCATGTTCACATTGGCCAAAGAACAGAAAAACAAAGACAGAAACACAATGATTGAAGACCCGGGGCGGGACGGTGGCTCAGTGGTTAGCACTGCAGCCTTGCAGCGCTGGAGTCCTGGGCTCAAATCCCACAAAGGACAATATCTGGAAGGAGTTTGTATGTTCTCCCCGGTTTGCGTGGGTTTCCTCCGGATACTTCGGTTTCCTCCCACATTCCACACACTGGTAAGGAATTTAGATTGTGAGCCCCATCGGGGACAGTGCCAATAATGTCTGTAACGCGCTGTGGAATTAATGGCCCTATATAAATGAGTAAACTAAATAAATACCCTGCAGTAAATAAACAGCATAGTGCATGAAAATAATATACAGTACTTAGTTAACATATATATTTTTATCAAAAAAATGCAAAAGCCATCCCAGCACTCCACAGTGACTGTAATTGGGACAGTTCTAAAGCCCCCGTTACACATAGCGATATCGCTAGCAATATCGCTGTAACGTCACCGATTTTGTGACGTAGCAGCGATATCGCTATGTGTGATGCTTACTGTACCTCCAACCGACTACCCCGCTGGTTATCTCTGGTCGCGCTAGAACGTCCTGGACCATTTTTTGTCGGGGCGCTTCCTGTGGCGCCGACGAGCGACGCGTGGACGCGGGCGGGAGGACGTCAGGATCGCCGCGTCTGACAGGTAAGTAACGACCCCCGACCCCTGCTATGTCGCTGGTGAGATCTGCCTGTGTGGCAGCTCACTAGCGACCACTTAGCGATGCACCAGCGATCCATATCATTGTCGGGATCGCTGGTGTATCGCTATGTGTAACAGTACCCTAACTCTAGTATTAACCTACCGTTTGTCAAGTGACATGCATGTGGATTAGGGCTAGTGGACACACAGCCATGGGAGACCACATCAATGTAATGCCCAGCTCAAGGAAAGGCAGGACACAACTTTTACATGCACATGATGCAAACAGACTGAAAAAACTCAAAGGTATGAATTGTGATATAAACTGGTGTGCAAGAAGCATTTAAGTGCACTTTCACACTGGACAATGAGCAAAAAATACAAAAGACAGAAACATAATGAATGAATACCCTGCAGTAAATAAATAAACAGCATAATGCATGGAAATAATTTACGGTACTTAGTTAACATTTTTTATTTCATCAAAAAATGGAAAAGCCATCCCACCACTTCACAGTGACCATAATTGGGACAGACTTAACTCTAAGGCTGGCGTCACACTAGAGAGAAATACGGACGAGTGAGAGGCGTTAAAAAAACGCATTGCACACGCACCAATGATTCTCTATGGGGCAGCTCCCATCAGCCGTATTTTTGTCGCGTATTTTTTACGGGCTGAGCCAATCGCAGCATGCTGCGATTGTCAGTGTACTATGACCGTAGTACGCCAATGCAAGTCTGTGGGTGCGCAAAAACATCGCATTACACATGGACCAGACATGTGACTTGCGATAAATACGCACCCGGTGTCCTTTAGAAAAGCCTGCAATTCAGTGCGCGATACAGTAAAATCATATTGACAGGTTTACTAAAGAATAGAAAGAATAGATATATACACATAGAATAATACACATAGACGGTGACCCGTCTTTATCAAGCCATTTTTTGAGATATATATATATATATATACATACATACACACACATGTCATTGAGACATCTATATATATATTTATATTTCATAGAGTTCTACAGAGTAGAATAGCTGCTAGTTCAATTGTCGGCTTCTGTAAAATCATTCCCCAACCCGACATTAAATGACACATGGTTTACATACAGTAAACCATTTAATTTCAAGGTTTTTTTTAAATATGTCTTTCACTAGTAATTAGATGAGGGTTTGTGTGTAAAATTTGGGAGGTGTAGTTGTTAATTTAAGGGGTTAATTCGTTGTAAAAAATTGCGTGGGCTCCCGCGGTGTCAACCAGAGAGGTAAAGCAGGTGAGTGAGGGCAGATTTTAATAGCCTTGAGAGGGACTATTGTTTTTGCCCCCCCCCCCGGCTACAAAAATCTGCCCCCAGACACCCCAGAAAAGGGACATCTATAAGGCCTCTTTCACACATCAGGTTTTCGCCGTCAGGCGCGATCCGGCGCTTTTGACAGAAACCGGATCCGGCGAAATGCAATGCCGGATCCGGTTTCCCCCCCATTGACTTGCATTTGCGCCGGATCGCGCCGGATGGCCATGCGTTTCATCCGGTTTTCGCCGGATCCGGCAATGTGTCGCGATCCGGCGTCTGGAAAAAACGGTGACTGTAACGTTTTTTGTCTCCGGCGAAAAAGCCGAACACGCCGGATCCGGCGCGTCCGGCTTTTTCACACAATGAAAGCCTATGAGCGCCGCAATGCGCCGGATCCGGTTTTTTGGTCTGAGCATGCTCAGTAGCTCTGCCCACAAGACATATATAAAAGCAAGACAGTGGGACCCACAGCCACACCCAACATGCCACCCAAGAAAGCAACCAAGCGAAGCAGGAGAAGGCAGGAGACCACTGCAGCACCATCCGCACCACCACCACCCCAAATGGAGCAGCAAATAGAACATGCTGAGGAGGGGAGGCCAGCAGCAGATGAGAGACGGTAATTATCAAATAACCCATTCCTCCAAACTAGGGCTATTGAATATCAAGATATTCATTGGCCCTTTGTTTCTCTTTATTCAACAGCCGCCCAATAGATGCAGCAGCAGCAGCAATGGCAGCAGCTGGAACACCACCCACAGGCATGGAGTGTGGCCACCAGGAAGACAGCACATCATCTTCTGGGAGCCCTCCCTCGCATCGTCAGCGTTTGACGGTAAGTTTTTATTTCCAAAATCCATCTTCTCTGTAATATATGTCTATTCATTGCCTTTTATTTCAAAACAGGAATCACAAGATGAAGAGGAGCTCCCAGAAGAAGAAGGAAGGGGTGGACAGACACCTGGAGTGGGCTCACAATTGGTAAGTTTTTTGCATCAAACGCAGAAACACAACATCACACTACACACAACACATAGAAAACAATGTTCTGCAGACCACACACAGCAAACAAATGCCTACATCCAAAGACATAACATTTTTTGTTTTCTTCTCTAGTCTTCCCAATCTGGTGCTTGGCCAAGAGGTCCTCGCAGTGCCTCCCAGGGTCGTCGGCGACAGCAACGCGGCGGTCACCAGCGTGTAAGTATAAATATTTTTGCTTTGTTTTTTTGCACTTTTTATTTCATTTCTTTTGTGGAGGCTAATTATGTTATTTTTGTCTTTTTCTTTAACAGCCTTCACAGCGTGCTCCCGACTCTGACGGTGAGGATGGAGGGATTGATGTGGACCGCCTCATCGATCTCGTCAGAGAAAGGGAGCCGCTCTGGAATATGGCTGACCGCCGCCACGCTGACCTGATCGTTACCCGACGACTCTGGGAGGAAATCTGTTCGCTCCTTGTGGGCCGCTGGGAGGACCTCGAATCTCGGGCCCAGATTAAAGAGCGTAAGTATATACAGTACCGGTTGCTTGATGTAAACCAGTGTTTCCCGAACTCCAGTCCTCGTGGTCCCCACGGATCATGTGTTCAGGATTTCTATTTACTATGGAAATCCTGAAAACATGACCCCTGGGGACCATGAGGACTGGAGTTTGGGAAACACTGATGTTGTATACTAACCACTCCTTTCTCGTTTCAGGGAACAGAATTGTGAATCGGTGGCGGTCTGTGAGAGATCGTTTCAAGAAGGAGTTCAATAAAGAGATGCGGGCCCCGAGTGGATCTGGAGGACGCAGGAGCAAGTACAAGTACGCAGAAGCCCTGTCGTTCCTCCGGGAAACAATGGTCACCAGAAGGTAAATATTACACACCACATGTGAAAAAAAATGTTATATGTAAAAAAATTTTTCAGCCATGGCCATACCATGTCAGTATTTTAATTGTTTTTTTTTCTCTTTATTCCACAGCACGGTGAGCAGCACTCGGGAGCCGGCACGATTGGACCCTTCTGAGGCGATCCCTGAGGAGACCGGCACCGAGGGACACTTCGACCGCCCCGGTACATCTGCACCTTCCCAGCCTTCCCACACATTCGACCCATCTGTCCCATCCACCAGCACAGGAGCATCGTGGCCGCCTACATTACATGAAGCTGCTGGTGAGGAGATCGCTTTCCCTTTACCCCACCCTTCTGCCCCTGCCACCTCTAGTACACCTGCGGGTACTGGGCGGCAGCGGCAGAGGAGTCAGGAAAAGACTTATGCGCCAGAGTTCTTGCATCTGAATGCATCTTTCCAGAACTGTCTAAAAGTCTTGTCAGAGCAAATCTCCGCAGGCTATCAGCAGATCAACTCCAGCATTCTGGAGGTGAAGACACTTCTGCAAACCATGCATTCAGAAGCAAGATCTTCGCCAAACCACACCTTTTTCAGGTCTGTTGTGGAGCGCATGGAAACGCTCTCTCCTGCCCAGCAGATGCATGTAATGCATTCATGCCACGCTGCTCTCCAGCAAGTTACCTCCCAACCTCCTCCTCCTCCCACCACAGTAGTTCCTCCACCTGCACCCCCTCCAGCCACTTTCCATCCTCCCCCTCCTATTACATCTACACCCCCTCCAGCCACTTTCCATCCTCCCCCTCCTATTACATACCATCCACCTCCAGCCACTTTCCATCCTCCCCCTCCTATTACATACCATCCACCTCCCCAGCACCATCCACCTCCCCAGCACCATCCACCTCCCCAGCACCATCCACCTCCCCAGCACCAGCAACCTCCCCAGCACCAGCAACCTCCACAGTACCTGCAAACTCCCCAGTACCAGCAAACTCCCCAGTACCAGACATCTCCCCACTTCCAGCAACCTGCCCCGTACCAGACATCTCCCCACTTCCAGCAACCTGCCCCGTACCAGACATCTCCCCACTTCCAGCAACCTGCCCCGTACCAGACATCTCCCCACTTCCAGCAACCTGCCCCGTACCAAACTCCTTCCCCATACAACTTGCCATCAACATCATCTGCTCCTACAGTCCCTGCCCAACCCTCCACTCCACCACCCACCACCTCTTCTGCTTCCCACATGTCCACCCATTCTGTAGTTTTTTCCACACCTTCACCTCTAACTGTTCCTTCCCCACCACGATCCCAGTCCTCTCTCCACACTCCCAGTGTCGAAGTGTCCCGCAGCCCCTACAGCAGTATTTCCACCACACACTACACAGATTTATAATGTGTGTATTTAAATAAAAATGACCAGTTTTATGGTTTCAGTTTTATAGTTTCAAAGTTTTATTAAACAAGTTTATTAAAATTTTAAAAAAGTTTACTAAAAAAAACATTTTTCAATAAAAGTTAAATTATTTTACACTGGTTGTCTGTCATTTCTTTCTGCGGCGAAAAAGGTTAAATACAGGGTATTTAAAAGGTGAAATGGTATTCAAAACTAGGTATATAACTGTGGGTAAATTTTAGCTTTTTGCCACAGTTGTGTTCCTGGTTGTGTTTGAAGCAAAGTATTTCACCTAAAAAGTTGTGTTTATTGTTGGTGATTTCCTAACAATGTACACAACTTTTGTTAAAAGGTGAAATACTTTGCATAAAACACAACCAGGTACACACCTGTGGCCTAAAGCTAAAAATAGAGACCATGACAAGATAGCCAACTTTGGTTGGCAAAGGTATATACTGTTGGTACAGAAGGTACACAAGTTTGGTTAGGGCACAAATCTTTCACACTCTGTCATCCTGCCAGTGTACTCTGCCTTGAGGTGACATAAAGTATAGTGCAAAATTGTCCCTCATTACTGAAACCGTCACAGAACTTCTAGTGGTAATGTCATGGTAATCTTGCAAGGTGGTTTCTTCAGAGGTGTCCTCAATGGAAATGGGTTCCTTGCAGATAACAAAATTGTGGAGTACCATGCACGCTTTGATCACCTCGTCCACAGTTTCTGTCATGAGGTTGATCGCAGTCAATAGGACCCGCCATTTGGCTGTCAGAATACCAAAGGTACATTCAACCATTCTTCTTGCTCTTGTGAGGCGGTAATTAAAAATGCGTTTTGGTCTTGTCAATCCTCTGCTAGAGTACGGTTTCAAAAGGTGTTCTGACAGCTGGAAGGCTTCATCCCCTACACAGACAAATGGCATAGGTGGACCAGATGTTTGCGGCAGCGGTCTAGGTGGTGGGAACTGGAAGGTGTTTCCATACAGTTTACGCCCCATGGCAGACAGTTTGAAAACTTGAGAGTCATTGGAGTGGCCATAGGCCCCAATATCAACCGCAATAAATTTGTATTCCGCGTCAGCGATGGCCATGAGGACAATTGAAAAATATTTCTTGTAATTGAAATATTCCGATCCCGATCCAGCTGGCTTTACAATGCGGATATGTTTCTGTTGTGGGCTCTGGTAAAAACTCTTCAGCTAAGGAGTCCCACAGTGCACGGCATGTGTACTTCACAATTCCAGATATGGTGGAAATCCCGAGTCTGTACTGGAAATGCAGTGACGAAAGGGATTCTCCAGTTGCAAGAAATCTGTGGGGAATTAAAAAACAATAAATTAGTTTTAAATCACAGCATTACATACCAAAACTGACCTATAACACTTGGAGATACAAATTACCACCAACAAGATTGCAGTGAAAGTGTGCTCTGATGCGATCATATCCAATAAATGTGGCTTACCTTAAAGTCACCATCAGACACTCTGCGGGTGAAACAGAGAAGCGGCAATAGGTGTCCGCTTTTCTTATGAGGTGTGCAATGCGCTCCACCAAGTAATCAAAATTCTCCATTTTCATCCTAACATATCCAAAAAATTTATCCGGGTTTCGTCGAAGGTCCATGCATAGTGTAGAATAGACCCCACGCGTCATTCTCTTGGCTGTGATGGGGTGGATCCACAAACGTCGTCTACGATGCCTGATGCGCTGCTGTCTCGCTCTCTCCTTCTCCAGAACAATCACCCTCAAACGATTTGCCTCCGCTGTAAAATCCGCCAAATTCTTCAAAATATTTCCAATGACAACATCCATCTTCGCCAGTAACTTGCTCTTCTCTCCAACCTGCACTTTCTCCTCTACAACCTGTCAAAGAAGGGCTGTAGGAACATGCTATATATAGTTTTCCAGTAGCCAATCCCGTTCGGAAGGCCACAAGGGTCAATTTTAAAAACCGGATCCGGCGTAATCCGTCGAAAAACGGATAGAAAAATGGATGAACCGGATGAGACGGATCCGGCTTTGTCTGTCCAGAAAAAGACGGATCCGCCAGAAAACCGGATCCGTCACATCCGGTTTTACGAAACATTTGCCGGATCCGGCGTTCCGGCACGACGCTGGATCGCGCCTGACGCCGAAAACGTGATGTGTGAAAGTAGCCTAAGAAGTGCCTTTTCTAGCACTTATCCTCTCTATTCCCTTTGCCCTGTAGCGGTGGCGAATGGGTTAATAGCATCGGGTTAATGTCACCATTCGATTGTAAGATGACATTAAGCAAATTAATAATGGAGAGGTGTCAATAAGACACTGATCCCCTATTAACCCTAGACTATGAAAGCGTTAAAAATCACACACAGACATTAATTAAAAAGTCTTTTAATGAAATAGACACCTAGTTTTTGACAAATTTTTATTAGTCTGCTATTCCAAAAATAAACCATGATCTGCAAAAAAAATTAACCTAAAAAAATCAACAATATCCTTACCTCTCCGCCGTTCAGTCATGTCCCACGCTCTAATCCTTCACAAGGGGTTAAATAGTTTACAATGAGGACTGGTGCTAATGCGACCAGCCCCACTGTAAACTACTTCAGAATGAATTAATTCAGCTCTGCGCAGCCTCCCTGGCTGCCTGGAGATGAACTAATTACCGTGGAAAAGTTTCTGACTTTTTTCCCACGCTCATTAGTTCACACTCACAAGAAGGCAACAGTGGGAAAATGCACTTACTGTCACAAGAGCTGGATGATGATCAGACACAATTGTCAACAAGTGGTGTTGTTACGTCAGCAAATCAGGAGGAGGACCAGGGTGCTGAATTGGAAGACGAGGTGGTGGACTATGAAGTCACTGACCCATCCTGCGAAGGTGACATGCAGAGCGAAGACAGCTTTGCACAGGGAGAGGGATCTGCAGCACCACAACGTGCATGAAGAGGCAGTGTGGTGGCCAAAGACACAAGACATGCAACTTATCCCTAGAGCACTAACACTGGTGAAGTTGCCAAGCCAAGGGTTAGGTGTTCCCGAGACTGTCGCTTTTTTAAAGACAGTCCAGTTAAAACAAAAAAGGCCATTTCTAACATCTGCCATGCCAGCATCAGTAGGGGCAGCACATCTGCCATGCCAGCATCAGGGATCAGAAATTTTGTTTGCAGGTGACACCACGGCCTCTTCCCCTGTCCTACGTGCACGCTGCATTATACCCTATGAGGGGGGCAACATTATACCCTATGAGGGGGCTACATTATATTCTATGAGATGGCTGCATTATACTCTATGGAGGGGGCTGCTTTATATTCTATGAGGGAAACTACCCCAACTCCTGCTACATAATTAAGACATGTACTACCTTATATTATACCCGGATAGTAGCGTGTTTTACCGCACAATTGGTGGTCTTGTATTTATTTCTATGTAGCTACATAGTGGGCCCCAAGAATGATTTTTTCTGGTGGGCCCAAGGTGCTCCAGTCCGACACTGTGCACGCAAGTCCCCTGTTCATGATGTATGCAAAGATGACTCCCACCCTGTACCTGTTATTGCACACTTGCATCCACCATCAGCAACCATACCCATGCCCAAGCACAGTGTTCAGTTCAGCATTCAGTGTTCAGTTGTCCTTACCCCAGTCATTGGAACGTAAGGGTAAATGGCTGCTCAAATATTAGGGAATCGCTACATGCAATTTCTTCATGTCCCTATTGAAACGGGCAGGTTGAGAGGCCAGAATCTATAAATGGAGCTGTGAAAAGCTCTTCGGAGTGTCCAAGTATGGGATAACTTGTCTCCGGGGACTCAGCATGGTGGGAGGAAGGAAGATCAGGGTTAGGATTATGTGGCCCAGAGTCATGGCTACTGAGACTGGACTGTGTGGAACACAGGGTGTTGCTGGAAAGGTGACTGGAAGCATTATCTGCTATCCATCCAACAACCTTTTCACACTGGTAAGGCTTCATGAGTGGTGTTCTGTGCCTCCTTACAAAGTGGGACAGGACGCTAGATCGACATGATGTGTGTGTTTGTATGCTCCCGTGGCAGGCACAGTTTCACCTTGCCCACAGCCTCGGCCTCTGTGTTCACATCAGCATCACGACCACGTCCCCATCCCTTACCACGCGCCTTGCCTATTTTAAATTACGTATGATAAATCCCTGTTGAGAAAACGTTACAGTATTACAATGGAAGGAAAATTTGCCCACTTCAGATAGACGTTTTGGACCATAGTATCAATATAGCGATGCTATTTCTAATCAAACTTTTTGGTTTTAGAGGCACAACTGTAGCACAATAAATGCTGTATAAAATTTAAATTTGCTCACTTCAGATGGACATAAAAGACTTCAGTATCAATATAACAATGCTATTTGTAACCAAACAATTTTTTTGTGTGTTTTGAAGCCCAAGTATAAAATTTCACTGCTGAAAAAAATTACAGTATTACAATGCCAGTAAAAAGTGCCCACTTCAGATAGACGCATAAGACTGCAGTAGCAATATAGCAATGCTATTTGTTGTGAATTCTCTTGATCTAACTTCTGAGTCGGGGCTCCCTCTGGTGGTTACTGCGGGTAGTGCAGCTGGCTGGGTTGAGAGAAGTCTGCCACCTGACGACGATGATTGGAAATCAGGGGTTACTGACTGGGAGGATATAAGTGAGCAGGCTTCCCTCAGTTGCTGCTGGTGATTAGTTTCTTCCTGTGCATTTTGAGGTCTGCTGTCTCCTGCCTGATCCTGTATTTTTCAGTTAAGTTGTTCATTTGCTAATCCTTTGCATCTGATCTGGTTTTGCCTCTTTCTGCTTTGCTGTGAGGGTTCAGCGTGCTCCCTGCTGGGGCAGTGCTGGACCCCATTCCATATGTTACAGCTTGTGTCAGTTTGTTCAGTCCCCTGTTATATTAGTCTCTTTTGCTTTGCTGCCAGTTCACACCAGAATGCTGATATAGTGGGGGAGAGGTCAGGAGAGACCATCAGACGTGTTGGATTTTTAGGGTTTTTGTGTGATTGCAGACAGTGTCTTTCCTTACCTATCTAGACAGTTTGGGCCCCATCATTTGCTAAGTCTATTTTCTGCCTGCATTTGTGCCTCATCTTGTCTCACCGACATTATATGTTTGGGGCTATCTATTTCTTTGGGGTTCTACTCTGGGGCAGTTTAGACTTCACCTTTCTTGCTTTCAAATTAGTTAGTTCTCTGGCTGTGCCGAGGCGTCTAGGGTATCGTAGGTACGCCCCACGGCTGCTGCTAGTTGTGTTGTTAGGATCAAGGGTCTGCAATTCACTAAGTTACCAACCTTTCTGGTTTCCTGGTGGCCTAGCCTATTCTTGCCATCCTCCTCAGAGACCTATTCATAACAGCTATTTGTAACCAATTTTTTTGGTATTTGAGGCCCATCTCTAGCATAATAAATGTTGTATAAAATTTCACTGCTGAAAAAAAATTGCAGTATTACAATGCCAGCAAATTTTGTCCTCTTTGGATGGAGATATAAGACTGCCACATCAATATAGCAATGCTATTTATAACGAAAGATTTTTTTAGCGTCTTGAGTCACTACTCTAACATGAGAAATGCTATATAGTGTGTTTTGAGGCCCAAGTATAGCACAATATATGCCACATAAAATGTCACTGCTGAAAAAAGTTGCAGTATTACAATGCCAGCAAAATGTGCCCACTTCATATGGATGTATAAGACTGCAGTATTAACATGCTCTTTGTAACCAAGCAATTTTTTTGGGTGTTTTAAGGCTCAACGCTAGCATGATAAATGCTGCATAAAATTTCATTGCTGAAAAAAATTGCAGTATTACAATGCCAGCAAAATTTACCCACTTCAGATGCACATATAAGACTGCAGTATCAATATAGCAATGCTTTGTAACCAAACAATTTTTTTGCGTGTTGAGAGGCCCAAGTATAGCACAATAAATGCCACATAAAATTTCACTGCTGAAAAAAATTGCCGTATTACAATGCCAGGCTAGCAATATGTTCCCATGTCAGTTGGACATATAAGTGTCATGAACTCATTTTCTGCTCCACCAGCTGAGAGTTCCCCTTCCGTTCTCCCTCTGGTGGTGACAGGAGGTAGTGCGGTTGGTTTAAGTGGTAGTAATCTGCCACCTGATGAGGAAGATAACGATTGGATCTCTGGAGTATCAGACTGGATATAAGACAGCCGACGCCCTATCCGGGTGCTGGTGATTCAGTCTGCTTCTCAGGTCCTGGACTTCAGCTCTGTTCCAGTCTTCTCAAGTTAAGTTTGTTTTTTGCTAATGTTCACACTTGCGCTTGTTGGTCAATTCAGTTTTTTTGTGTAATCAGCCTGCCCCTGCTGGGGCTATGCTGAAATTCCACTCCTATTAATCAATATTTGCCAATCTGCTTTTTGTCCCTTATTCGATTGGCCTCTTTTTTGCTCTGTCTCAGAATATTTCAGAGTGCGGATATAGGTTTAGAAGTCTAGTGACTTCAGGATTAATTTTGCTATCAGAAGTGTTGGACAATATTTTTGTAGATTTTTTTGGCAGATTGCAGACAGTGTCTTTCCTTTTCTGTCCTTTTTAGTTAGCCGGGCCCCATCGTTTGCTCAGCCTATTTTCCAGCCTTTGTTTGTATTTTCATCTTGTTTCACCGTCAATACATGTGGAGGGCTGTCTCTCCTTTGGGGTCTGCTCTGGGGCAGTTAGTTTTCCTCTTTCCCTGCTTTAGGCTTATGTAGTTCTCCTGTTGTGATGAGGCGTCTAGGACCAACATAGGAACGCTCCAAGACTGCTGCTAGTTGTGCGGGTAAGATCAGGGATCTGCAATCTGCATAGTTACCAACTTCTCTGGTTTTCTGAGACTTAGCTTGTCTTTTTTTCCTCCTCGGTTTGACATTCATAACATATAAGACAGCAATATAAATATAGCAATGCTATTTGTAACCAAATAATTTTTTTGGTGTTTTGAGGCCCAACTCTAGCACAATAAATGCCACATAAAATTTCACTTCTGAAAAAAATTGCAGTATTACAATACCAGCAAAATTTGCCCACTTCAGATGGACATATTAGACTGCAGTATTAATATAGCAATGCTATTTGTAACCAAAGTTTTTTTGGTGTTTTGAGGCCCAACTCTAGCACAATAAATGCCACATAAAATTTCACTGCTGAAAAAAATTGCAATATTACAATGCCAGCAAAATTTGCCCACTTCAGATGGACATATTAGACTGCAGTATCAATATAGTAATGCTATATGTAACCAAAGAATTTGTGTGCGTGTTTTGAGGCCCAAGTATAGCACGATAAATGTTGTATAAAATTTCACTGATGAAAAAATTGCCATATTACAATGCCAGCAAAGTGTTTCCCCTTCAGATGGACATATAAAACTGCAGTATAAATATAACCATGCTATTTATAACCAAATAATTTATTTTTGTGGTTCAAGGCCCAACTCTAGCATGATAAGTGCCATATAAAATGTCACTGCTGAAAAAAATTGCAGTATTACAATGTCAGCAAAATTTGCCCATTTCATAAGGATGTAAAAGACTGCAGTATTAACATGCTATTTGTAACCAAATAAATTTTTGGGGGGTGTTTTGAGGCCCAACTCTAGCATGATAAATACCACGTAAAATTTCACTGCTGAAAAAAAATTGCAGTATTACAATGCCAGCAAAATTTGCCCACTTCAGATGGACATCTAAGATTGCTGAAAAAAATTGCAGTATTATAATGCCAGCAAAATGTGCCCACTTCAGATGGATGCATAAGACTGCAATATAAATATAGCAATGCTATTTGTAACCAAATTTTTTTGTGTGTTTCATGGCCCAACTCTAGCATAATAAATGCCGTATAAAATGTCACTGCTAAAAAAAATTGCAATATTACAAGATTGCAGTATCAATATAGCAATGTTATTTGTAACCAAGTAATTTTTTTGGGGGTGTTTTGAGGCCCAACTCTAGCACGATTAATGCCACATAAAATTTCACTGCTGAAAAAAATTGCATTACTACAATGCCAGCAAAATTTGTCCACTTTAGATGGACATCTAAGACTGCAGTATCAATATAGCAATGCTATTTGTAACCAAACAATTTTTTTGTGTGTTTAGAGGCCCAAGTATAGCACAATAAATGCCATATAAAATTTCGGTGCTGAAAAAAATTGCGGTATTTCATTCCAGTAAAAAGTGCCCACTTCAGATGGATGCATAAGATTGCAGTATCAATATAGCACTGCTATTTGTAATCAATTTTTTTGGGGTGTTCTGAGGCATATCTCTAGCATGATATATACTGTATAAAATTTTACAGCTGAAAAAAATTGCAGTATTACTATTGCAAGAAAATTTGCACACCTCAGATGGATGTATAAGACAGCAGAATCAATATAGCAATGCTATTGAGATCCAACCAAGTCTGGCTGTATGCTTCTGGTGACTGACTTATTAAGAAACCCCTTCCCTCTGATATTACGCATGTGGATAGGGAATTAGTTCAGCAGTCAGCGCGAGTAAGTGGCAAGCCTTAGGCCACTGTGCACACCGCACCTCTGCGCTAGCGTCCAACATTGTGCCTGCTTTGTAGCTGTGTCGTCCTGCGGCAGTGTCCTACGCCGCGCTGCAGTTGCAGCCCTTCTTGGCTCTCACAGTAGCGACGCCGCACACATGGTAGGTCTAGACGGACGCAGCTCCTCTGTCTTAGGTCCTGCTCCTGTGACCTGATACCGTGTGTGCATTTTCTTGAGACCTGTGATACTAACAGACTCAGTGTTTTTGCATGTTTATGTTGCGGCGCCTCTGTGTGTGAACAGAGCCCGCTTTGCGCACTTCGGGTGAAGTCTAACCCGTGCACATTATACCGCCATATTGCTTGTCTGTCATTACCTAGCAGTGGTGTAACATCTACTGCATGGTGGACCCCGAGTGGCGAACGCGCTTTATTTTTTTTTTTATTTAGTGTGTTCCGTCGTTCCTAACATTATACTAGCGCCAGGGTCTGGCTAGTAATGGCAGATCAGCAGCAACTCCTTCAGTGCATTCACCAGCTAGAGGGCCAGTTGGCTACTCTTGAGAGTGTTATCTCTGCGGCGAAGTCTTCGGAGGCTGCTGTACAGGCGATCGCAGAGGCGGTTTCACGTATGTCCACGTCCTCCCCTGCGCCGACAGTTTCCCGCCTCCCATTGCCCGATAAATTTTCTGGCGATGGCGCCTCCTGTAGGGGTTTCGTCAGCCAGTGCTCTATCCAGCTGGAGTTACTGGCTGCGCGATTCCCTACGGAACGGGCCAAGGTGGGGTTTATTGTTTCCCTTCTGTCGGGCAAGGCGTTGGAGTGGCCTACGCCACTATGGGAGCGTGGTGACCCAGAGGTTCGGACTGCTGCTCAGTTGTTAACAGCTATTAAGCAGGTCTTCCTGGGACCATGGGTCATGCATGATACCTCTCTTCAGCTACTTGTTTTGTCTCAGGGATCCCTCTCGGTTAGTCAGTATGCCGTCCGTTTTCGGACACTGGCTTCCGAGCTGGAGTGGTCTGACAAAGCTCTCATCCCTGTGTTTTGGAGAGGTTTAGCTAAGCATGTTAAGGATGCTCTTTCTACCAGAGAGGTTCCTGCAAGTCTGGAGGAGCTGATTGCCATTGCCACCCGTATTGATCTCTGTTTTTCGGAGAGCGGGCTGGAGCGTGCTCAATCCAGATGGAAGGTTACTCCGGCTCCCAACCTCTTTTAACCTCTGGAATCACCCGAGCCAGAGTGTTCACTCCCAGAGCCCATGGAGGTGTCTCACGCCAGTCTCGAGGCGCATCCGACACTAAGTTCCACTTGTGGCTGCCACTGTCAGCACTCTGTTCACCAGGATAACGGGGCCCCGCAATGGCCAAACTGTGCCACCGGGCAAGACCTTTGTCCCCCCTCGCCTTCGGCCGAAGGTTCTCACGTGGGCACACGCATCCTGGGCAGGTGGTCACTGTGGCTACATGCAGACCACAAAACTCTTGGCAGGGTCTTATTGGTGGCCGCACACGGCTCAGGACATTAAAAAATATATTCAGGCATGCGCCTCATGTGCTCGGGTTAGCCTCCTTAAACAGAGAGTGGAGACGTCCGCCGACACACCGCAGCATTCCACTTCAACTTATGCTCCTGGAAGTTTTGCCGCTCCCGTTGTCTCCCTTCTTAAACCTGGCTATCTTGCCACCTCTGATACCTTCCACGTGTCCCGGTTTTCCGTGTTACCTACCGGGACATCAGACTTGCCTTCGGACGATTCTGAAGCCTATGCCTCTGATGGGCACAAGGTGGTGGATTGGAAGGCTCAGAGAGGAGGGGGCCCTAGGAAGGGGGGGTAATGTTAGGCGTCAGGTTTCTGCCTCTGCTCTGCAGGAATCCAGAGCCTCACATTCTGCGGTCTCTTGCTGTCTATCTACTGCAGAGATGATTACTTTGCAGCAGACCGCTCCAGAGACTAAGTTCCTCTGTGCTTATACTGGGCATGCTCATGAGACTATCTCCCATTGGAGATCGGGAGTCATGGGCCCAGGTCCTGCTCCAGATCTCATTGGTCCATCTCGGAGATCTCGAAGGTCCCGCACGGCTATAAAAAGCGCGCATGACCTTTCGGCCACGCGCTAGTATAGACTATACTTGCTATGTGTGAATGGTGACGGATGTATGATTCTGGTGACTGACTTATTAAGAAACCCCTTCCCTCTGATATTACGCATGTGAATAGGGCATTAGTTCAGAAGTCAGCGCCAGTCAGTGGCAAGCCTTAGGCACATTTTCCTGAGACCTGTAATACTAACAGGCTCAGTGTTTTTGTATGTTTATGTTGCGGCGCCTCTGTGTGTGAACAGAGCCCGCTTTGCGCACTTCGGGTGAAGTCTAACCCGTGCGCATTATACCGCCATATTGCTTGTCTGTCATTACCTACATCTACTGCACGGTGGACCCCGAGTGGCGAATGCACTTTATTATTTATTTTTATTTAGTGCGATCCGCCGTTCCTAACATTTTGTACTTAAAATAAATGTTAACGTGGTTGTATCCATGGCTAATATGCAGCTACAATTCTGTCCCTATTTCACTTTACTTGTTTCTGGGGTACAGTGTGATAAGCATGGCTTCATGGGTCTTATATAGACCTGATGATTCTATGCGGCCAGCCAATCACAGTAATGACACAGCCAAGATGGCTACAGCATTACAGTGACTGGCAGACAATCCCCACGTTTATTGGCTATCTAAAAAGTGCCAAACATGGAAGGTTCAATACAAAAATGGTGGGGGGAACAAGAGGCGCAATAATGCCCTATCATTAGTGACACTTGAAGTATGAGTGGTATAATACAGTTCCACTCACCTATTCCAGTTGTGTAACCCACAACTGGCTTGAGAGCATATCACAGAATCAGCTGCTGCAGGACCTCCACCAACCACTCACACGTGGAAAAACCTTCAGAAAGTTGTGGGAAGCAGGGTGTGTTGCAGTCCGCGCTGCCGAGATTCACAAATCACCTGGGATGCAAGATGTTGTAGCAGTGTACTCCTTTATTTCCTCCTACGCGTTTCGGCGCCCTTCCTGGCACCTTCCTCAGGGATATCCAACTTTCTGAAACATGGAAGGTTGGGATTCGAGCTCCAGCTCGAACATTAAAAAAATACTCGCCATAGCGAGCATTGCGGGCACACTAATTCAGAAGCAAGTAACGAGTAATAATGAGAATGCTTTCTCATCCCTAATAATAATATTATAAAATAATAATATTTCTTCTAATACTGTTTGATGACATGTCAGGAGAAATGACAGGTTCTCATTATTATAAAGAAGATTTAGAATATTGTGAGAGAAATTCCAAAAATAAAAACAAGAGGTGATAATACAGTTGACTATATGATGCTAACACATTATGGTCAGATATTGGATAATTTTGCTGTATTTATCAAACATTTAGTTTAGGTCGGTGCCATCTTATCTAATGCACCTAATAGGTAAATTAGTAATTTAGTAACTTGAAAAATTAGGATTTCCGTTTCAACTTACTATTGGGGATGAGTGGATCAGTGGAAGTTAGGGTTCTGGTTCCCAAGTCAAATTTTTTTTCAAAGATCGATTTGGGTACCAGAATTGTACCCGAACTTGAACCAGTACATCATTGAAAACAATGGGGACTCAGAGTTTTGAATCGTAAAACTTTCTCTCTGCAACAGATTTCAGGGAACTCCGACCATTGCAACGGACTTCGTGTGAAAGTCCGTGTTTAGCGTTTAGCACTGGACAGTAATCTCAAACTGCCGATGTGACTAGGGAAAAAGAAGAGCATGAGGGTGTTTTCACACACAGCTTTCTGACAATATTTCATACAGACAAGGCTGAAATGGGGTCATAGAGAATAAAAAAAATATGAAGGAAGGACTTTTACTCTTGTTGGATCAACTTCTGGATTTTCCTCAATAACTGCACTAAAAATCATAGTGGTGGTTTAAAAAATAATGTGTAAGACCACCATTTGCGAAAGATCCTACTTCAGGGGAAGGTCACTGACCAAGTGAGGTTTGTCCCTGCAACTAAAGTGGGGATGCTGCAAAGCTGGGGAATTATCAAACAGGACAGTTCTGCAAAGCTCAAGCTGGCTGCAGCCCTACAAGTGGAGGGTCAGGTGCTGAACTTGTCCATGGAAAAAGGTGCCATAAGAGAACATCAGCAGATCAACCCCCCCGTACGGGCACAACACAAACTTGGTATTAAAAACAGGGAAAGGAGGCAGCATGAAGACAGAACAGAATAAGCACCCTTTTTTTTTGCAATTCCATCGCTATGTTGCAAATTGATCTTTTTTTACAGGATGTCTATGCAGGTACATGGACTGATAGAATACTATGAAAATGTAGGAAACCTTATTCCAATTAACAAGCAGTTTTCAGGCCCACCGATGGAACCCCCAAACATCTCAGACAGAATAACCAAATAATTAAAGATGTTGGCTAGGCAGGCAAGAGAAGCATTTTGATTGGAACTTCCCTCAGACTCCCTTTTCACCCAATGTTCAGAGAGACAAGGCATTAAACTAGTTTCACTAATATTCAAAGGATGCACATCTGGAGAGGTGGATGATCCATGCCCCATTTAAAAAACAGTGACCTTGTGGGAGAGTATCCACTGTTTGCAGCATGTTTCAATTAAAATGTCCTTTTATTTCTTAGTTATTAGTTCACAAGTCATGTAACCATGGCTAGCCATTGTATGACTGAAGAAATACTGGAAAGACATTTCAACCTAAAGATCAATGAAGAATCTGACCATGGCAAACAGCTCACCTATTCCTTATTTGCTCTGGGGCAGGAAGCTACCTTAAAGGATATATTGGTGGTTTGAGAGAGCAATGGATCTCTGCATTCCTCTAACTATGGGTATATTTGTCTTGAAATACCTGTTGGATTCATGATATTTGAATGTTAAATAATATGAAGGTGACTTATTCCTATCCCCTGACATCCACTGAAATCGTGGCTCTATGAATGTGTGCACAAGCACTGCCAGTATACAGTAACCTAAGGAAGCTCTCACTGCAAGAAATAGATTAGACGAAAAGCCCTCATATATTTTAGACTATAACGTTGGCCGAATTAGATAATAGTGGATTTAGCTGACAGTTTAATGTGTATCGGGTCCAGGTGAGAGGATTGTTGGGGAAGTTAAGGATCAGACTTGTCCAATCTTTGACTGATGATCCTTTTGTTCTCCCTGAGATAAGCTACCACCTGAGTTGTCTGCCAGCGACTCTCTCATAGAGAACAGAGGAGCACTTGGCAAAACAAGCACTCCTGTGTATGGGAGAGATGGCTGAAATGCATGCTGACTAAATCATTGTTGGGTCTACAGCCATCTAAAGTGTATGAGGGGCTCAAAGTTAAAATAAATCAGATTATGGACACAGCTCATTGACATCACATGCCAGCCTAACCAAAGTATTTCAGTGTTCAGAGAGTAGAGATGCATCCTTAAAGAGGTGATCAGGGACTTTTTTTTATTTTAATATGTGTCAAAAAACTAACAGGCCTGTTGTACCTGGTGTCAGAACACAGAGGTCATTGACCTCACCTTTCGGCGATTCAGCTGCTCCCTGCTAACAGAGCAGCTCTTCTTCTTCCAGGCTCCTCTGTAGACGGGGCGTGACTGCCAATGTTATGCTGATTGATAAACCAGGGGAAGAGTCGTGATGAGAAAATTTGCATATTCCCAGTGCCTTCTGGGATAAGTGAAGAGTCTCCGCGAGCTCAACGATCACTGGATTTTAACCGCTGCAGCTGAAAAGAGGAAATCGGTAAACCAGGGGAAGAGTCTTGAGGATATCATTTGCATATTCCCAGTGCCTTCTGGGATAAGTGAAGAGTCTCCGCGAGCTCAACGATCACTGGATTTTGGCCGTTGCAGCTGAAAAGAGGAAATCGGTAAACCAGAGGAAGAGTCTTGAGGAAATAATTTGCATATTCCCAGTGCCTTCTGGGTTAAGTGAAGAGTAGTGTTGAGCTTTCCGATACCGCAAGTATCGGGTATCGGCCGATATTTGCCGTATCGGAATTCCGATACCGAGTACCGATACTTTTTTCGTATCGGATACCGGAATCGGAAGTCCAAAATGCAATGAGCCACTTTTGTGGCTCAGATTGGCTGCCGAAATGACGTCATCATGATGCGCTGTCTGTGCGCATCATGATGCGCCGTCAGTTCGGGCCTTCGGGGGGCTGTGCCGGGGGTCTGTGCCGGCCTGCCGGTGGTCTGTGCAGGCTCCGGGGGTCTGTGCCGGCCTGCCGGGGGGGCTGTGTCGGCCTGCCGGTGGTCTGTGCAGGCTCCGGGGGGCTGTGCCGGCCTGCCAGGGGTCTGTGCAGGCTCCGGTGGTCTGTGCCGGCCTGCCGGTGGTCTGTGCAGGCTCCGGGGGGCTGTGCCGGCCTGCCGGTGGTCTGTGCAGGCTCCGGGGGTCTGTGCAGGCATCATCCGATGGGACTACAAGTCACCATGAAATTCCCACGCAGCAATGGCATAAAGTGAGACTAGGGACTTTTTTTTTTTTAAAGTGGTGGAGGAATACAGTGCGGAAGGATACCTACCTTCCGTCATTGTATTCCTGGAGCTGGTAGAGAACGGTAGCATCAGCTGATGCTGCTGTTCTCCACGCAAGATGGATGTGGGACCCTCATGGACTTATGCGGATCGGGGTAAGTATATTGGTGTTTTTTTATTTTGATATTTATTCCTCAAGGGGACAATGGCTTCGGGGATCAAAGTGACAAGTGACGGTGAGTATGTACTCTATGTTATATGTACTGTATGTCTATATGTATGTATTGTATGTAGTATATATGTATGTTGCATGCATGTAATATATATGCAGTATATATGTAGTATGCATGTTGCATACATGTGGTATATATGTAGTATGTATGTAGCATGTATGTAGTATGTAGCATGTATGTAGTATGTATGTTGCATGTATGTAGCATGTAGTGTGTATGTATGTAGTATGTATGTTGCATGTATGTAGCATGTAGTGTGTATGTTGCATGTATGTAGCATGTAGTATATATGTAGTATGTATGTTACATGTAGTATATATAGTATATATGTAGTATGCATGTTGCATGCATGTAGTATACACTCACTGGCCACTTTATTAGATACACCTGTCCAACTGTGTGTTAAGACTTAATTTCTAATCAGCCAATCACATGGCGGCAACTCAGTGCATTTAGGCATGTAGACATGGTCAAGACAATCTCCTGCAGTTCAAACCGAGCATCAGTATGGGGAAGAAAGGTGATTTGAGTGCCTTTGAACGTGGCATGATTGTTGGTGCCAGAAGGGCTGGTCTGAGAATTTCAGAAACTGCTGATCTACTGGGATTTTCACGCACAACCATCTCTAGGGTTTACAGAGAATGGTCCGAAAAAGAAAAAAAATCCAGTGAGCGGCAGTTCTGTGGCCGGAAATGCCATGTTGATGCCAGAGGTCAGAGGAGAATGGGCAGACTGGTTCGAGCTGATAGAAAGGCAACAGTGACTCAAATTGCCACCCATTACAACCAAGGTAGGCAGAAGAGCATCTCTGAACGCACAGTGCGTCGAACTTTGAGGCAGATGGGCTACAGCAGCAGAAGACCACACTGGGTACCACTCCTCTCAGCTAAGAACAGGAAACTGAGGCTACAATTTGCACAAGCTCATCGAAATTGGACAGTAGAAGATTGGAAAAACGTTGCCTGGTCTGATGAGTCTCGATTTCTGCTGCGACATTCGGATGGTAGGGTCAGAATTTGGCGTAAACAACATGAAAGCATGGATCCATCCTGCCTTGTATCAACGGTTCAGGCTGGTGGTGGTGGTGTCATGGTGTGGGGAATTTTTTCTGGGCACTCTTTGGGCCCCTTGGTACCAATTGAGCATCGTTGCAACGCCACAGCCTACCTGAGTATTGTTGCTGACCATGTCCATCCCTTTATGACCACAATGTACCCAACATCTGATGGCTACTTTCAGCAGGATAATGCGCCATGTCATAAAGCTCGAATCATCTCAGATTGGTTTCTTGAACATGACAATGAGTTTACTGTACTCAAATGGCCTCCTCAGTCACCAGATCTCAATCCAATAGAGCATCTTTGGGATGTGGTGGAACGGGAGATTCGCATCAGGGATGTGCAGCTGACAAATCTGCGCCAACTGTGTGATGCCATCATGTCAATATGGTCCAAAATCTCTGAGGAATGCTTCCAGCACCTTGTTGAATCTCTGCCACGAAGAATTGAGGCAGTTCTGAAGGCAAAAGGGGTCCAACCCCTTACTAGCATGGTGTACCTAATAAAGTGGCCAGTGAGTGTATATGTTGTATGTATGTTGCATGCATGTAGTATATATGTATTATGTATGTAGTATGTATGTAGCATGTATGTAGTATGTATGTTGCATGTATGTAGCATGTAGTATACTGTATATGTAGTATGTATGTTACATGTAGTATATATAGTATATATGTAGTATGCATGTTGCATACATGTAGTATATATGTTGTATGTATGTTGCATGCATGTAGTATATATGTATTATGTATGTAGTATGTATGTAGCATGTATGTAGTATGTATGTTGCATGTATGTAGCATGTAGTATATATGTAGTAAGTATGTTACATGTAGTATATATGTAGTATGCATGTTGCATGCATGTAGTATATATGTATTATGTATGTAGTATGTAGCATGTATGTAGTATGTAGCATGTATGTAGCATGTAGTATATATGTAGTATGTATGTTACATGTAGTATATATACTATATATGTAGTATGCATGTTGCATGCATGTAGTATATATGTATTATGTATGTAGTATGTATGTATTATGTAGCATGTATGTAGCATGCATGTAGTATGTAGCATGTATGTAGTATGCATGTTGCATGTAGTATATATGTAGTATGTATGTTACATGTAGTATATATGTAGTATGCATGTTGTATGTATGTAGCATGTAAATTTTTTTTTTTTTTTTTTTTACATTCAACACATTAGCCGGATGATGGGACTACTACTGTCCCATCATTGGCTAATGTGTCAATCACTGTCATGGTAGCAGGCATCGCCCGATGTTGTAGTCCCATCGGACGATGCCTGCAGACCCCCGGAGCCTGCACAGCCCACCGGCAGGCCGGCACAGCCCCCTGGCAGGCCGGCACAGACCACCGGAGCCTGCACAGCTCCCCGGCAGGCCGGCACAGCCCCCCGGCAGGCCGGCACAGACCACCGGAGCCTGCACAGCTCCCCGGCAGGCCGGCACAGCTCCCCAGCAGGCCGGCACAGACCCCCGGAGCCTGCACAGACCACCGGCAGGCCGGCACAGCCCCCCGGCAGGCCTGCACAGACCACCGGAGCCTGCACAGACCACCGGCAGGCCGGCACAGCCCCCCCGGCAGGCCGGCACAGACCCCCGGAGCCTGCACAGACCACCGGCAGGCCGGCACAGCCCCCCGGCAGGCCTGCACAGACCACCGGAGCCTGCACAGACCACCGGCAGGCCTGCACAGACCACCGGAGCCTGCACAGACCCCCCGGCAGGCCGGTACAGCCCCCCGAAAGGCCCGTACAGACCCCAGAGAGGCTGTACAAGGCAAAAATAGGGTTTTTCTTATTCCGATACCGGAAGTCCCATAGACTTGAATGGGACTTCCGGTATCGGAATCGGCGATACCCGATATTTTTTTAGATCGGCCGATACCATCCGATACGATACTTTTAAGTATCGGACGGTATCGCTCAACACTAGTGAAGAGTCTCCGCGAGCTCAACGATCACTGGATTTTGGCCGTTGCAGCTGAAAAGAGGAAATCGGTAAACCAGGGAAAGAGTCCTGAGGAGATAATTTGCATATTGCCAGTGCCTTCTGGGAAAAGAGAAGAGTCTCTGCGAGCTCAACGATCACTGGATTTTGGCCGTTGCAGCTGAAAAGAGGAAATCGGTAAACCAGAGGAAGAGTCTTGAGATAATTTGCATATTCCCAGTGCCTTCTGGGTTAAGTGAAGAGTCTCCGCGAGCTCAACGATCACTGGATTTTGGCCGTTGCAGCTGAAAAGAGGAATTCGGTAAACCAGGGGAAGAGTCCTGAGGAGACTATCAGCGCGCAAACTTTGACTCATTTTTCATTGCTTTGAAATCTCTTTAATAATAACAATATGGAAGAGGCCAGGTGCCATTTGGTGAGCTGCATTTCTTGCTACATGTTCACAGATTTACCAGTGGAAAAGCCAAACTTCTCATGCCACAAATGCAAGCTTGTGTCCCTGTTGGAGGAAAAGTTGCAAAATCTCAAAGAGAGGTTAGCTACATTGAAAATCATTAAAGAAGGTGAAGAGTTCTTAGACAGAGCAGAATTATCTCTTCATGTTACAGAAAGAGAAGAAATTCAAAGGGCACCTGAAAAAACAGAGGAATGGAAAAATGTGACCCAGAGAAGCAAGAGGATCGGGAGGCAGTCAGCACCCATATTGCGCAGGAACCAGTACCAGGCTCTTACACAGGAGAACGATGAAGAATTACATCAGGATCAGACTTTGCCCACAAACAGCAAACTTGTACGCCCTCAGCGTTGTCCTGGATGGAGCAAGAAAAATGTTGTGAAGAAGAAACGGAGAGTGGTGGTCATGGGGGATTCCCTGTTGAGAGGAGCAGAGGCCGCTATCTGCAGACCGGATGTAACCTCAAGAGAAATGTGCTGTCTTCCAGGTGCAAAAATTAAAGATGTGTCTGACAGGATATCAGGACTCTTCAGACCTACAGATAACCATCCATTCCTGATAATACATGTGGGGACAAATGACACAGCAAGAAACGACCTGGAAACCATCTGCAGAGACTTTGAAAACTTAGGTAAGAAAGTGAAAAAACTGGGAGTGCAAGTGGTCTTCTCTTCCATCCTCCCAGTGGATGGCCATGGAACAAGGAGGAGTGCCGTCAGCAAGGATTTGGATTTCTGGATCACGGAGTGAATTACCTATACGATGGACTACTTGCTAGAGATGGGGTGCACCTTACGAAGACTGGAAAACATGTATTTGGAAGTCGCCTTGCTACACTTGTAAGGAGAGCTTTAAACTAGAACAATGCTATTAGAAGTGGAAAGTAAGAACAAAGACAAAGGAATCTAAATAATAAAAATATTGGAGAAAGAGAAACCAATAATAAACTAAAATGTTTCTTTACCAATGCACAAAGCATGGGCAACAAACAAGGAGAATTGGAACTACTAACGCAGGAAAAGAAATATGACGTCATTGGAATCACTGAAACTTGGTGGGACAATACACATGATTGGAATACAAGGCTAGAAGGATACAACTTATTTAAAAGAAACAGACTTGATAAACGAGGAGGAGGTGTCGCATTGTATGTTAGAAACACGTATATCTGCACAGAGATTGAAGCTTCAGAGACTGGGAGTTCTGTGGAAACTGTTTGGGTAAGAATACAAGGACAGAACAATGGAAAGGACACCATTGTAGGCATTTACTACAGGCCGCCTGTGCAAGCTGAAGATATGGATGAACTCTTTATGCATCAAATGGCCAAGTTCTCCAAAAAATATGACATAATTGTCATGGGAGATTTCAACTATCCAGACATTTGTTGTGAATCTCTCTCAGGCAAAACTAACAGGTCAAGGAAATTCTTATCCTCTCTTGCTGACAACTTTATCTTCCAAAAGGTAGGGGAGAAAACAAGGGGAACTGCTACCTTGGATCTAATCCTTATAAACAGGGAGGAAATGGTTGAGGAGGTAAAAGTGGCTGGGACCCTAGGAGGTAGCGACCATGCTATTTTAGAATTTTGGATAACTAGAAGAGGAAGACCTGTGAAGACTCAGACATCAAGGTTAGATTTCAGAAAGGCAGATTTTAAGGGATTCAGAAAGAGAATTGGAGGGATCCAATGGCTGGATATCCTTAAAGACAAAAATGTCCAGGAAGGATGGGAAATCTTGAACAATGAAATTCTCAAAGCATAATCGTTAACAATTCCGAAAAGAGGGAAGAATAGGAAGCATTTAAGGAAACCAGGATGGATGAACACAGAACTTAAGCACATGCTAAAAAGGAAGAAAGAAATGTTTATAAAATGGAAAGCGGGAGGCATATCTAAAGAAGAATATAATGCTGTCTGCAGAACCTGCAGGGCATGAATCAGATTATTAAAGCTGACAAAGAATTGAGGCTTGCAAGAGACATCAAAAGCAATAATAAAGGATTTTGGGGATATGTCAAAAGTAAAAGAAAAGTCAAAAATGCTATAGGATTTCTACAGGATGAAAATGATGAAATGGTAAGACAGGATGTTGAGAAGGCCGAACTTTTAAATTCCTATTTTGCATCTGTTTTCTCTCAGAAAGGAAATGTAACATCAACTATTCTTCACTCTCCTATTAAGGGAATAGAAGAATCCAGGATAACTATAAACAGAAATATAGTGAGGAAACACTTAGCTAACCTAAATTATTTCAAGTCTCCAGGTCCAGATGAATTACACCCCAGAGTACTGAAGGAGATAGCAGAAGAAATTTTTGAACCGCTCTCCATAATCTTTGAAAATTCATGGAGAACAGGAGAAGTCCCAGAAGACTGGAGTAGAGCAAATGTTGTTCCTATCTTCAAAAAGGGGAAGAAGGTGGACCCAGGCAACTATAGGCCGGTGAGTCTGACTTCTATACCAGGAAAGATCTTTGAACAAATTATTAAACAACATGTATGTCAGTACCTGGATAAGAATGAAGTGATTAAACAGAGTCAGTATGGGTTTGTAACTAATAAGTCATGTCAGACTAACTTAATTTCCTTCTATGACAGAATCACTGATTGGGTGGATCAGGGAAATGATGTAGATATAGTATATCTTGACTTCAGCAAAGCATTTGACAAAGTATCTCATACAATCCTTATTGAGAAAATGACTAAATATGGAATGGACAAGGCAACTGTTAGGTGGATTCATAACTGGCTTAGTGATCGGACCCAAAGAGTGGTTGTAAATGGCTGCACATCCAGTTGGAAGAATGTCTCAAGTTGGGTTACCACAGGGCTCTGTCATGGGCCCTGTATTGTTCAACATCTTTATCAACAATTTAGATGAAGGAATTGAGGGTAAACTGATTAAATTTGCTTATGACACAAAGCTAGGAGGGATAGCTAATACTAGAGAAGAGAGAGAAGATTCAAAAGGATATAAATAAACTGGAGCAGTGGGCAGCAACTAACAGAATGGTTTTTAACAGGGAAAAATGCAAAGTACTACATCTGGGCAATAAAAATGAAAAAAAGCATATACAGAATGGGAGCAATAAGGCTAAGCAACAGTACATGTGAAAAAGACTTGGGTATACTAATAGATCACAGACTGAATATGAGTCAACAGTGTGATGCAGCAGCAAAAAAGGCAAATGCAATTCTAGGATGTATTAACAGAAGCATACAGTCTAGATCACGTGAAGTCATTATTGCCCTCTACTCCTCTTTGGTCAGACCTCATCTGGAATACTGTGTCCAGTTTTGGGCGCCACATTTTAAAAACGACATCAACAAACTGGAGCAAGTTCAGAAAAGAGCGACCAGAATGGTGACCGGTCTGCAAACCCTGTCTTATGAGGAAAGGTTGCAGGATTTGGGAAGGTTTAGCCTGCAAAAGAGAAGCCTGAGAGGAGACTTAATAACTGTCTACAAATATCTCAAGGGCTGTCACATTGTAGAAGGATCATCTTTATTCTCATTTGCACAAGGAAAGACTAGAAGCAATGGGATGAAACTGAATAGGAGGAGACACAGATTAGATATCAGAAAAAACTTTTTGACAGTTAGAGTGATCAATGAGTGGAACAGGCTGCCACGAGAGGTGGTGAGTTCTCCTTCAATAAAAGTCTTCAAACAGAGGCTGGACAGATATCTGTCTGGGATGATTTAGCGAATCCTGCTTTGAGCAGGGGGTTGGACCAGATGGCCCAGGAGGTCCCTTCCAACTCTACGATTCTATGATTCTATGACAGTCGGCTCCCCCGTTAGGCATTGGGGAGCCGGCTGTCAATCAGTGTGTATCGCTATGACTCTCGTACCCTCAGCCTTTGCCTATATTAGTCCCAGGGGCCGCTTGTTGAGAAAATGCTACCTGTTTCAGTACTCACGGTAGTGTTCTACAATTTCTGCTGGACCGTACGTTTTACAGGCTTGCAAGCTTTCCTTTCTGCAGGGGTCCCCAGTCTCAGGGTACCAGGGTCATAGAGATACATGTTGACCCTTATGACTTACCCCTAAGAAAACGAAGGCAATTCCAACTTCTCCCCATCCTCCCTGCAGTACCTGTTACTAGGGAACAAAATGCAAACTGTAACTCTGGGAATGGAGCCTGTATATTTTGTGGGAGATGGAGAAGAAGAATGCATAACCTATTATCTCCTGTTCACCAGTTTTGCTGTGTATAAAATCAATATTGTTTATCAGGTCTGGTCTGGCTTATTGACCGAAAAGGTAAATGGAAGTGGGACTGCACTAAGTATATCAGAAATGACAACGGAGGTAGCTGATCTAGAAACAATGTCTCAAACACAGGTCCACAGCACTCAATTTACTGCAGCTAGTGGCATCCTCATATGAATACCGCCGGGGGGCCAGTTTACAAGTGGCGTAGTCAGCAGGATTCAAATATTTCAAATGCATAAATCGGGAACCTAATGCCTGTGGAACGGACAAGATTATGGACAATAGCACAAGCCCCAAGTTGGTGGACAGCTGTGAAAATTCCAAGATAGTGGACAGCAGTGCAGATCCAAAGATGGTGGCGTCCTGTTGTCTGAGGCAGAGAAGTCTAACCATCGTGGGAGTGTTCGGCATCTGAAGGTGCAAAGAAGATGTGCCTAGCCCACGAAAGTGATAACCTTAAAGACAAGGTGTGTCAGAATCAAGGTCCGACAAAGAAAAGGTGGCGCATTGTAGAAGGGGTCGCAATCCAACAAGGAAGGCAGCCCAGCGGGTCAGAGAAGCCACGGTTTGGAAGGCGGTCAATCGGCTAAGAAACGCTAAGTGAAGGAAGCTTATCCAGAGACGGAGTCACTGGGAGTGACAGAAGAAGTATCGTCGTGTCACAAGTGCATTCTCCAGAAGGAGGCAGTCAAGCCGGAAACGGGCTGTGGATGACTAGCCAAGCGCCATTTTGCCAACATATAAGAACCGGAGCGGGTGTAAGGTTTGGCCAGGTTGGTAGTCGTGGCTGAGGTAAACGGCTCAGGCACTCCCTGGTCTTCCCTCACATAGACATCTGTCAGCATACCTGTTGCTCCACTCTTCTCCCCAGGTGGCTGCGCATGTTTTCCAACTCTTTTGGCAAAAACGAAGACACAGTCCAATTCTGACTTTAAACAAGAAACTTTACTCTTTTGTATTCTCAGTCGGTTCTCTTCAGTTACAGCATTGACATCGGGTAACGCACAATTTGCCTTCTTCATTTTCCCTAATTTCTCAGTGTCACCTTCCAGAACATTCCCAGGTCGTACCGTCCCGGTCAGCATCACAGCATCCTCCCTGTCCAACTTCACCATCTTTGGGAGTTCCCCTGACTGTTTTGCCCCAGACAAATGGGCATCTGCCCATGTAGCAAGCTGCCTCATATTGAGCAATCTGTGCTGCTATACTACTGCCAACTGTCTCACTACCATCTACAGTGTAGTGCTCGGTACCGCAATGTTCTGCCCTGCTGTCATCTGTGGCCCTCAGGCCCTGAACGGCTGGGTTCGTGTCCTTAAACATTACGGGGTTACCTGCCCTGTCAGGGCTACTAAGCCCAACTGACTAAAATGCCAGATGCTCCCTGGCTTAACTACAGTTAGCCCCTCCTACATTAACTATTTACTTTCTGAGCATAGCTATATCCCCATCTAGTGGGTCTACTAGGGAACTACGCTTGCCCTACATAAATACGATAATAGCAAAGCATCCAGAAAATTATACGGTGGACATTAATCAACATTAAATATACATAACATAAATAAAAGGCACGTATATCATGACTTTAGACATCCCTTACACGGACATACCGAACAGTAGCCGAGCAGTGATCTAGCCGACCAGAGTTTATAGTGGGAGCATTGTCTTTTCCCATTTATTTTTTGCCGGATGGTTTGAAATTTTCATTTGTGCAATTTTTTTTACATATGTCATTTTGATCACTTTATCGCTTGTTATTAAATTTTTTATGTCAGCAAAATGGAAAAGTGACATTTTTGGAATGTTTTTAAAATTGTTTTAAGGTGTTTGCAGTACAGAATAAATAACATGCCACTTTTATAGCTTGGCTCATTTTGGATGCGACAATACTAATTACGTGTACCATGCTGGGCTATATACTATGATGGGCTATATACTATGCTGGGCTATATACCATGTGGTGCTGGGCTATATACCATGCGGGGCTATACCATGCTGGGCTATATACCATGCTGGGCTAAATACCATGCTGGTCTATATACCATGTGGTTCTGGGCTATATACCATGCGGGGCTATATACCATGCTGGGCTATATACTATGCTGGGCTATATACCATGCTGGGCTATACCATGCTGGGCTATATACTATGCTGGGCTATATACCATGCTGAGCTATATACCTTGCTGGGCTATATACCATGTGGTGCTGGGCTATATACCATGCTGGGCTATATACCATGCTGGGCTATATACCATGTGGTGCTGGGCTATATACCATGCTGGGCTATATACCATGCTGGGCTATATACCATGTGGTGCTGGGCTATATACCATCCTGGGCTAAAACATGCTGGATTATATACCATGTGGTTCTGTGCTATATATCATGTAGTGCTGTGCTATATGACGTGTGGTGCTGTGCTATATACCGTGTGGTGCTGTGCTATATACCATGTGGTGCTGTGCTGTGCTATATGACGTGTGGTGCTGTGCTATATACCGTGTGGTGCTGTGCTATATACCATGTGGTGCTGTGCTATATACCATGAGGGGCTGTGCTATATAACAAGTGGGGCTGTTCTATATACCATGTGGTGCTGTGCTATATATATACCATGTGGCCCTGGGCTATATGCTATGTGGCTGCGTTATATACCAAGGGGGGTACATTTTACATTATATTCTATGGGGGAGGCTGTGATACATAATATGGGGGTTATATTCTATTCTATGGGGAGGTGGGCTGTATTATATGCTATTTGGGGATACATTATATTCTATGGGGGCTGTATTATAGTTATTATATTCTATGGGAACGTGATTGCATTATACTCTGAGGGGGCTACATTATACTATATGATGAGGCTACATTGTATTCTATGGAGGCTGCATTATATTCTATGGAGGGCTAGATTATATTGTATGGGGGCCTTATTATTGTTAGGGCTGGTGGAACGCACCAAATAATAAAGATGGTAATAAGGTGTGTTCGCAACCCAGGGTCCACCGTGCAGGGGCGGTAAAATGCTGCCAGTAATGGCAGACGCTATATGGCGGTATAATAGAGGGGCACACGCGGGTTAACGTCACCCGGTGTGTACAGGGGCGGACTCTGTTGCTTCACAGAGCCTCACTACCGCTGAACATAAATGCCGGAGCCTGTTAAAGCTCACAGAGCTCGGCAAGGTAAACACTCAGTATCAGGTCACAGGACCCAAGGACACAGAGTCAGAGTCCCTCTAGACTACTAAGCATGCGGCGTCGCAACTGCGGACGCAACTAAGTGACGCTGGTGACCGTGGAGTGTCGACCAAGCCACCACTTGGCGTTGATGCCAGTCTCTGACTCTGCCTCCTACTTGCTCCTTAGCCTGGGCACTAACAGGCTAGGCTACACAACACATGCGTACCAAGGGTAAGGGTTTCCAATGAGTCATTCACAAGAGACATTCATATATGCTGTGAGGTAGCGCTGTCATTGAAGGTTGGGGGACACTCTCTTGGCTGCAAATAAATCACATCCGGTACGGGTTTTCCATAAAACCATATCAGTCCGTGAGGTTTATTATTCAGCATAAACCAAAGGAAGCACCACAAAGTTCATATCAGCATAGTGTCCATTATATAGGCTATTCAGCCTCATCACTATCTCACCTGTCAGGGTTCCTTATACGGCTTCACCATCGCATACGTTAGTTCCCTCCAGGGAGCTCTCAGGCACACATCGCCAATGCTCACACAGCCGCTCCACAGGCTATTAGCCAGGAGATCCTTCTCACAGGACCTTCCAAACTGGACCAATCAGGTCCCAGCATTCACTCATGTGACCTACCCTGGCCACCATATATGGTCCGTAGCCACGCCCACCGGGTCACATGGCTATGACCTCATCACAGGTCCTTCACATACTCACATAGCCTTTTACTATAGGTGTTATCAGACACACCCCTGGGTGGATTTGTAGGTAACCAGAACCCGCACATCTCTCTAGTTACCTGAAGTCTTCTCCCTTATACTTAGAAACAACACATCAGCCATGATATTGCTGATCACACATACACAAATCTCCATCTCAAAGCCACCCACTTTGAGATACATGACTATCCTTCAGGATTCTGCCACTCATCCGTTCTCTTGGGACATCCACACAGTGCCCCCTAGTGGACACAGTGGTCATTACACCACAGTGCATACAACTCTCACTCCACATGGTCTAAATCTTTCTCTATATTAGAGCATGGCCGAGCGGCCATGCAAACCTTTTATAACCGAGTCCTTCTGGGACCTTCCTGACCTTTCTGATGGTCCAATCCGAGCTGGAGAAGGTCCTGAGCATGTGACCTTCGATCTCCAATGAGAGATCATCCCACTGGCATGCTCAGTGGACCAAAAGGAGGAATTAGTCCCTGGAGTAGCTCGCTGCTGACCAGCATGAGTTGCTATAACTGGACCAGAGGTGGCATAGAAACCAGTCAGTAGCAACCAAACCTACAGAGCTGGTCTGAGCAGAGCGCCTGGATCGTCGAGTCTGCTGAGCAGCCTCCTTTGCGGCCGGAGAGGAATGGGAGACTGCTGAATGCAAGGCTCGGGATTCCTGCTGTGCAGTGACAGGAACCCGACGCCTTACATTACCCCCCTCCTAGGGCCCCCTCCCCATTGAGCCTCACTACGCTCAAATGCCGCAATGAGCGGAGCGCGGATGTTCTCCACTGGCTCCCAGGTCTGAGCTTCTGGACCATGACCCAGGGGCGTACATAGAAATCATGGGGCCCCCTAGCAAAAGTCTGAATGGGCCCCCCCCAAAAAAAAAAATAAATAAAAATCAACTGGTGCTCTTAACTCCAGGCATGCAAGTTATAGGTCAAACATCCAGCCACAGCAGCACAGAGGATGTCAGGAGAGTCAGCCACAGCAGCATACAGGATATTAGGAGAGCTATCCACAGGAGCACAGAGACTGTCAGGAGAACCAGCCACAGCAGCACAGATGATGTCAGGAGAGCTAGCCACAGCACCACAAAGGATGTCAGGAGAGCCAGCCACAGCAGCATTCAGGATATCAGGAGAGCTATCCACAGCAGCACAGATGACGTCAAGAGAGGCCCAGCCACAGAAGCACAGAGGATATCAGGAGAGCTAGCCACAGCAGAACAAAAGGTGTCAGGAGAGCCAGCCACAGAAGCACAGAGGATGTCTTGAGAACCCGCCACAGCAGAATGGAGGATGTCAGGAAAGCCAGCTACAAAGGCACAGAGGATGTCAAGAGAGCCAGCCACAGCAGCATACAGGATATCAGGAGAGCCAGCCACAGCAGAACGGAAGCTGTCAGGAAAGCCAGAGATAAAAGCACAGAGGATGTCAGGAGAGACAGCCACAGCAGCACAGAGGATCTCAGGAGAGACAACCACAGCAGCACAGAGGATGTCAGAAGAGCCAGCCGCAGAAGCACAAAGGATGTCAGGAGAACCAGCCACAGCAGCACAGAGGATGTCAGGAGAACCAGCCACAGCAGCACAGAGGATGTCAGGAGAGTCAGCCACAGTGGCATACAGGATATCAGGAGAGCCATCCACAGCAGCACAGAGGATGTCAGGAGAGCCTACCAAAGCATCACAGAGGATGTCAGGAGAGCCTGCCACAGCAGCACAAAGGATTTCAGGAGAGGCCCGGCCACAGAAGCACAGAGGATGTCTTGAGAGCCTGCCACAGCAGAACAGAGGATGTCAGGAGAGCTAGCCACAGCAAAACAAAGGATATTAGGAGAGCCGGACACAAAATCACAGAGGATGTCAGGAGAGCCAGCCACAGCAGGACAAGGGATGCCAGTAGAGGAAGCCACTGCAGCACAGAGTATGTCAGGAGAGGCCCAGCCACAAAATCACAGAGGAATCCACACACACACCTGCAGTGCATGCAGGGCCCCCTCCACAGTGCGTGCAACTGGGCCCCCCTCCCTAAGGTGCAAAGTGCCAGGCTGCCAGCACAGTGAGGTGACACATTTAACAAAAAAAATCCACCCCCAGCTGGGCTCACCGTCTTGTGTGTGTGTCCACCCTTTCCCTGAGTGAGAGAGGCTCATGAATGCTTTCTGCTTCCTGCAATGCAGGTGTGCTGCTCTCTGGCTGCCAGGAGGCATGGCATTCTTATGCAAATCCAGCCAGAGGCTTCAGCCAACTGCTGACCAGGAAACAAGGAAAGGGGAGCTTCAAGGGGGTATACGTCGGCCGTCGCTTACATTTAATTAAAGGAGAGAGTACTGTCAACACAGCTGCCAAACTGCAGCGGCCGTCGCGGGCCCCCTCGCCCATCCGGGCTCCCTCACCTGTTCGGGCCCCATAGCAGCTGCGTGGTCTGCTACTATTGACAGTACGTGTTATGAATGGGTCACCGAGGAGAAAAAAGCAAAACAAGCTAAGTCACAGAAAACCAGAGAGGTTGGTAACTATGCAGATTGCAGATCCCTGATCCTACCACACAACTAGCAGCAGCCGTGGAGCGTACCTACGATGTTCCTAGACGCTTCGTCACAGCTGGAGGACTAAATAAGCCTGAAGCATGAAAAGGGGAAAACTAACTGCCCCAGAGCAGACCCCAAAGGAATAGATAGCCCCCACACATGTATTGACGGTGAAACAAGATGAAGGCACAAACACAGGCAGGAAAATAGGCTGAGCAAACGATGGGGCCCAAACTAACTAGAGAGGAAAGGAAAGACACTCTCTGCAACTTGCAAAAAACCCTACAAAAATAATGTCCAACACTTCTGATAGCAAAATTAACCCTGAAGTCACTAGACTTCTCCCACTATATCAGCATTCTGAAGTATTCTGAGACAGAGCAAAAAGAGACCAAACTAGTAAGGGACAAAAAGCAAATTGGCAAAATACTGATAAATAAGAGTGGAAATTCAGCACAGCCCCCAGCCGGGGCTGGCTGACCACACCAAAAAACTGAATAGACCAACAAAATCAAGTGTGAACATTAGCAGAAAAACTTAGCTTTAGATGACTGGAACAGAGCTGAAAACCAAGAGCTGACAAGCCAGAAGGAATCACCAGCAACTGAATAGGGCGTTGGCTGTCTTAAATCCAATCTGAGACTCGTGATGTCCAATCGTCATCCTCATTCTCACGTGGCAGATCTCCACCGATCAAATCAGCCTCACTACCTCCTGTTACCACCAGAGGGAGTCTGGAAGGAGAACTCACAACTGGTGAACCAGAGAATGAACTCACAACAGGTACGCCACTGCCATGACCCTTCCAGTCCACCAAATAAAACTTTTTTCCATGTACCACCCTGCATCCCGTGATGGCATTAACCTCAAACTCGTCTGAGGACAGGTCTGATGTTCTGGCAGATGACTCGGAGAACCTAGACATGTGGACCGGCTTAAGAAGGGATGCGTGGAAGGGCCAATCTATAGACCACAGAACTGATCTGCTCGAGGACCTTAAAGGGACCAATGTAGCGCGGCGCAAACTTAGTGGACTTGACCCGCGGCCTGATATTACAGGCAGAGAGCCACACTAAGTCGCCAGGGGCAAAAGTCGGAGCGGGACGCCGGTGCGTGTCGACGGACGCCCTCATTCTCTCCTTAGAGGCCCGGATGGCATCCTGAGTGCGGTCCCAAATGTCCTGAGCGTCCACTGCCCAGTGTGCCACCCTGGAATCAGTGGACGACACTGGCATCGGGACATGAACGCGCGGATGCTGGCCGCAGTTAAGGAGGAACGGGGTCTGACCGGTGGAATCGGCTACAGCGTTGTTCAGGGCAAATTCTGCCCACGGTAGTAAGGATGCCCAGTCATCCTGCCTGGCCGAGACAAAATGTCGAAGGTATGTGACCAGGGTTTGGTTAGCTCTCAACCAACCCGTTCGTGTCGGGGTGATAGGCAGAAGACAAATTTAGCTCAATACTGAGCAGTCTGCAGAGCTCCCTCCAAAACCGGGATGCAAACTGGGGACCCCGGTCACTAACTATCTTGTCCGGCATACTGTGCAAGCGAAACACGTGTATTATGAACAACGCCGCCAGACCTCGGGCAAAAGGCAGCTGCGAGAGTGGCACCAGGTGCATCATTTTAGAAAAATGATCGGTGACCACCCAGATGACCGTGCTGCCACTGGACTTGAGCAGGCCGACCATGAAATCCATGCCTTCCATCTCCCAAGGTCTGTCCACCACCAGTAGGGTGTAAAGTAGTCCGGCCGGTCTCTGCCTAGAGGACCTGTTCTGGGCGCAGGAGACGCATGCCCGAATGTACTCTCCCATGTCCCGAGCCATATGCGGCCACCAATATGTACTAGCCAAGAGTTCCGTGGTCCGCTTTGTCCCAAAGTGACCAACCACCCTAGACGCGTGAGCCCATGAGAGGACATCTGGCCGCAGGCGGGGAGGGACAGAAGTCTTCCCCGGCGGCACTGACTCAAGAGCGACTGTAGCGACGGTCCTCAGACTCTCAGAGGGAACGATTAGCCGAGCCTCAGCCTCCTCTTCCTCCGCTGACACCACGGAGCGAGAGAGGGCATCAGCCCGGACAGATAGTGCAGGGTGAAGCGTAAACGGGAGAAGAAAAGTGACCACCTGGCTTGGTGAGAGTTCAGCCGCTGGGCTGTTTGCAAGTACACCAGTTTTTTATGGTCGGTGTACACCTGAAAGGGAAACCGGGCTCCCTCCAGGAGATGTCTCCACTCGGAGAAGGACAACTTCATTGCCAGCAGCTCCCTGTCCGCGATGGAGTAATTTTTCTCTGGCGGTGAAAAGGTCCTAGAGAAAAAAAAGCAGGAGTGCTTCCGACCTTGGGCATCCTTCTGGAAAAGGACCGCTCCTGCACCGACAGAAGAGTCATCTACCTCTAGGACAAAGGGTTTATCCACATCGGAACGATGGAGGATAGGAGCGCCAGCAAAATGGGTCTTAAGAGCAGAGAAGGCCTCGGTTCTGACCAAACCTTAGGAGTGGCTCCCTTTTTGGTGAGGGCGACCAAAGGAGCCACCAGGGTAGAGAAGTGGGGAATGAACTGGCGGTAGTAATTAACGAACACCAAAAAACGCTGCACCGCTTTAAGAGAGTGGGGTTCTTGCCAGTCCATTACCACCTGCAGTTTGGCAGGATCCATAGCCAACCCCTGGGCCGAGATGATATAGCCCAGGAAAGGCAAAGACTCCTGCTCAAACTGACACTTCTCCAACTTGGCGAAGAGAGAATTCGCCCGCAAGCGGTCGAAGACCTTGCAGATGTCTCTCCGGTGAGAGGTCAAATCTGGAGAGAAGATAGACCACCACTGAGGTGGAGAGCATATCCCGAAAGACATCATTCACGAAGTCCTGGAAGACGGCTGGTACATTACAGAGGCCTGAAGGGCATGGCCAGATACTCATAGTGGCCATCCCTGGTATTAAAGGCCGTCTTCCACTCGTCCCCCTCTCGAATGCGTATCAGGTTGTTAGCCCCCTGTAGATCTAGCTTAGTGAAGATCCAGGCCACAAGCAACCTGTCGAACAGCTGAGATATCAGGGGAAGAGGGTACTTGTTTTTGACGGTTATGGCGTTAAGACCCCAGTAATCAATACAAGGACGCAGCTCTCCACTCTTCTTCTGTACAAAGAAGAACCCCGCCCCTGCTGGTGACACCGACTTCCTAATAAACCCCCTTGCCTTGGGGCGGAAGAGTCTCTGCAGATTTTTTAGAGAACACGTCCGCGTACTGCTGGTAGTGCTTTGGGAGTGCGGAGAGATCCGCGGGAACCTCGGTGGCGGCTACCTGAACGCACTCCCTCATGCACCTACCCTCACAGGACTTGCTCCAGCCCAGTATTCTCCCTGAGGGCCACTCTATGTGGGGAGAGTGGCAACACAACCAGGGAACTCCTAGGAGAACCTGGTCGATGCCCTCGGGCATAATGAGAAGGGACAACGTCTCATGGTGGGACGGCGAGAGCGAGAACCTGAGGGGAGCTGTCTGATGTGTAATTTGAGATGGTAAGGTCGAACCGTTCACCACCCTAGAGGTCACAGGATGAGGAAGTAGCACCAAAGGAACTGCGTGCCGTTGGGCAAAGGCCAAGGACATAAAATTTTCCTCCGACCCGGAGTCCACGCAGACATCTACCTCCCAGGTGGAAGCACCGCTTTCTAACATCCCTCTAAAGGACAGTTTGGAGGAGAAAGTTCCAGTGTCTAGGTGACCAGGCTGTCGACAATGGAAACAGTGTGGAGGTTCGCACCGGGCCAGACTTAGAGCCGGTGCGAGACACCTCCATGGCCTCTGAAGGCATGACTCCCAGATCATGTGGTTCCAGAGGTTTAGAGAAGGCGGGGGCCAACCTAACCCTTGGTCTGGACTGGGAGCGTTCCAACTCGCGCTCCGTAAAATGGAGATCTATGTGGGTGGAGATGGTAATAAGCTCCTCCAGACTAACAGGAACCTCTCTGGTCGCTAAAGCATCCTTGACATGCTCCGCCAAACCTCTCCAGAACACAGGAATGAGCACCTTAACAGGCCATTCCAGCTCGGAAGCCAGTGTCCGGAAGCGGACGGCATAATGGCTGACCGAGAAGGAAGCCTGTGTTAATGCCAACAACTGAAGAGAGGTGTCATGTGTGACCCATGGCCCCAGAAAGACCTGTTTCAGGGATGTCAGGAACTGGGCGGCACTCAGTATAACAGGGTCACCACGCTCCCGCAGTGGAGTGGCCCATTCCAGAGCCCTGCCCGACAGAAGGGAGATGATGAACCCCACCTTAGCCCGTTCTGAGGGGAATCGCGTAGCCAGTAGCTCAAGCTGGATAGAGCACTGGCTCACGAAACCCCTACAGGAGGCACTGTCACGCAAGAACTTGTCGGGCAGCGGGAGACGGGACAAAGTCGGGACAGGTATGGATGTGGAGGCGCGGGAGACAGCTTCTGCAGCTGCCTGAACAGCGACTGCAGTGACATCCGCAGCTGAGGCTGACCGCTCAAGAGCTGACAACCTGCCCTCCAGCTGCTGGACATATCTCTGCAGACGCTGCTCGTCTGTCATTGCTAGCCAGACCATGGAGCTAATATAATGTTAGGGCTGGCGGAACGCACCAAATAATAAAGATGGTAATAAGGTGCGTTCGCAGCCCGGGGTCCACCGTGCAGGGGTGGTAAACTGCTGCTAGTAATGGCGGATGCTATATGGCGGTATAATAGAGGGGCACACGTGGGTTAACATCACCCAGTGTGTACAGGGGCGGACTCTGTTGCTTCACAGAGCCGCAATACCGCTGAACATAAATGCCGGAGCCTGTTAAAGCTCACAGAGCTCGGCAAGGTAAACGCTCAGTATCAAGTCACAGGACTCAGCCCCAAGGACACAGAGTCAGAGTCCCTCTACCTACTAAGCGTGCGGCATCACAACTGCGGACGCCACTAAGTGCCCCGGCGACCGTGGAGTGTCGACCAAGAGAACCGTGGCGTACAGACCAAGCCACCACGTCTGCTGAGCAGCCTCCTTTGCGGCCAGTGAGGAATGGGAGACTGTCGAATGCAAGGCTCGGGATTCCTGCTGTGCAGCGACAGGAACCCGACGCCTAACAATTATGTTTTATGGGGGCTGCATTATACTATATGAGGAGGGCTACATTGTATTCTATGGAGGGGCTACATTAAACTATATAAGGGGCTGCATTATACTCTGTGGGGTGGCTGCATTATACTCTGTGGGGTGGCTGCATTATGCTATATGTGGGCTGCATTACACTGTATCGAGGACTATGGGGAATACATTATATGAAGAACTATGGGGTGCATTATACTATGGGAAGTGAATTATACTACATGGATGACTATGGCGGTGCATTATACTATATGGAGCACTATGAGGAGTGTATTATACTATATGAAGGACTGAGCAGTGTATTTTAATGGAGGGCTATGAGGAGTGTATTATACTATATGGAGGACTATGGGGCACATTATATTATATAGAAGACTATAGAGAGTGTATTATACAATATGGAGGACTATAGGGAGTGTATTATACAATATGTGGGACTATGGGGCACATTATATTATATGGAGGACTATGGGGTGTAAACTGTAGATGTGCTGCTGATAACATGATACTGTATGGGGACAGATTGATCCATTAGTGATTGTTCTGTTCCCATCATTCTTTCTCAGATGGTGGAACGAGGCCGGGAAGCAAGTGTTGAACGACTTCAATATTGTCGATTACGCTCATTTAGCGGCCTGAACTCAGCGCATGTAAATACAATCGAAATGCTTCTGTGTGATGTGCAATATGTTAGCATTTGGGGCCCCATTTTAAACTTTGCCTAGGGCCTCACTTTGCCTAAAACTGGCCCTGTATAAGGCCTCTTAATGAATGCTGTTTTAATCCGTACTGGCTGTTAAATTCCCACTCTGGCTTTGTATTCCATTTAACTTTTTGCACACATAGATATACATAGATATATTTATTTAATATGCTTTGCTTATATAACACCATCATATTCGACAGCGCTCTACAGACATCATCACTGTCCCCATTGGAGTTCACAAACTAAATTCCCTATCATATGTCTTTGGAGTGTGGGAGGAAGCCAGAGTACCTAGAAGAAACCCACACAGACACAGGGAGAACGTACAAACTACTTGCAGATGTTGTCCTTGATGGGATTGAACCCAGGATTCTGATGATGTGAAACAATAGTACAGTTATTGAAATATAAATATTTTTTTAAAGTGCGATATCTGCCTGGGTAGTTAAAAGCAGAATCCATGAACAAGATTTTTATTATTATTATTTATATCTTACATTAACTCACACAGCAGTGCAATACAACATTTTTCTGCAGTTCTACAAAGGATGTTGCGTTACATTATAAGTCAATTCACGTTTTGTGTGGTTTTCTCATGTCTTACATTAAAAGTGAAAATATTTGACAAGTTGATGTTTTTTTTTCAGCAGCTGAATGAAAAGAGAGAAAAGACCACCAATCACATGTTGATTTGAAACTTTTCAATGTTGGGCCACCAGTGTCGCCAGTCTGGGAGGGTTGCATATTTGCTGATGCTAAATAAGGGTCTTGCATGGTGTCTGAGCAAAGAATCTAAACAGAGTGACTTCAGCCCCTAATAATGACAACTCTTTTCTTTCTTTTTGTCATTACTTCATTTCCATCAATCACTCATTTTACAGCTTTCTTTGTGAAACTCTTTCGTTCTGTATTCCTTTCACTGCAAGACATTACGCTATTGCAATGACAAAGAGCATGTGAAGGTAATGAGGCCGGTCTGCAGGCCATATAAAATGTCAGCCTTTTCACAAGGGATTCTCAGCTTCCCAAGCACTTTGTGGCTAATTGGGCTTGGTAAATAGCATCCCCTATGTCCGCAGTCTTCTAAAACATTTCATCACTTCTCTGCCGCATAAATGACACAGCTAAAAAATTTGGGACGATTTGTAAAAGCCAGAATATGTTTAGATATACCATCTTTCTTGGGACTGTTGATAACTTAAAGGGGTGATCATATACATAAAATGCCCTTTACAAGTATACATTTTTAAACCCTAACTCCTTTTGTAATTTTTTTTTTAAATTCCCTACGTTAATCCCTATACAGCTGATCCCTCAAAGTCTTTTTTTTTTCTGTTTACTTCGTCTGACGAGACGGTTATCATGGGATGGCGCTGCAGTCACTTCCATGCAGCTCCGATCACCCCCCTAGAACAGTATGTAATCATGGGATGGCACTGCAGTCTCTTTCCTGCATCTCCTATCATCCCGTAGGACCGCAATCATGGAATGGCGCTGCAGTCACTTTCCTGCATCTCCTATTATCCCCCTAGGACATTACGCAATCATGGGATGGCACTGCGGTCACTTTCCTGCATCTCCTATCATCCCCCTAGGACAGGATGCAATCATGGAATGGCGCTGCAGTCACTTTCCTGCATCTCCTATTATCCCCTTAGGACAGGATGCAATCATGGCATGGCGCTGCGGTCACTTTCCTGCATCTCCTATCATCCCCCTAGGACAGGATGCAATCATGGTATGGCGCTGCAGTCACTTTCCTGCATCTCCTATTATCCCCCTAGGACAGGATGCAATCATGGGATGGCACTGTGGTCACTTTCCTGCATCTCCTATCATCCCCCTAGGACAGGACGCAATCATGGAATGGCGCTGCAGTCACTTTCCTGCATCTCCTATTATCCCCTTAGGACAGGATGCAATCATGGGATGGCGCTGCGGTCACTTTCCTGCATCACCTATCATCCCCCTAGGACAGGACGCAATCATGGAATGGCGCTGCAGTCACTTTCCTGCATCTCCTATTATCCCCTTAGGACAGGATGCAATCATGGGATGGCGCTGCGGTCACTTTCCTGCATCTCCTATCATCCCCCTAGGACAGGACGCAATCACGGAATGGCGCTGCAGTCACTTTCCTGCATCTCCTATTATCCCCTTAGGACAGGATGCAATCATGGGATGGCTCTGCGGTCACTTATCACAGCTTCTTTCACCTGGAATCAATGGAGGTAGAGAGAAGCTGCAGCTTTTATCTCCACTGCTTCACATCTTCTGTCACCACCATAGTGCAGTTTCTGTGTCCACTGTCACACTGCTTTTGTCCTCTCTCACGAAAATAGATATGAATTTAGTTTGGTCACTAGAACAGGGAATGAACTGCTTGTCTACAGTGCACAGCAATGACCGAAACCAACTAAAGTCCAGCCAGAAAGTACCAAAATGTTCCTTAATTTGTACTCCATGTGGCGTGGTGGTGGTGCTCAAACAATCATTCTATGGGAGACTATCTCCAGAACATGCCATCTGATGGGGTGAACATAATTTTTCTACTGTTGACTTTCATGTAGAGTATTTCCAACATTAAAACTTCTGTTTGGAGCATACAGAGGTGCAACATACAACATACCCCATTTACTTCTACTGGTGCCCTGTTAGACCTCTGTACAATATAGAACATCCAAGTATACATAACAAAGTAACATGCATGACCCCATACTAAAAATGTTCTCATATATGTTTTCACAAATCACAAGGAGCTATTTGGGCTATGTAAATAATTAAAATGAATCTGTCACCAGATTCTTTAAATCCAATCTGGAAGCAGCATAATGTAGGGTCAGGGACCATGAGTCCAGTGATGTGTCACTTACTGAACTGCTTTCTATCATTTTGATAAAATCTCTGTTTTATCTGCTGTAAATCTATGGATTCTCTGAATGCTGAGCTCTGTATAACCCCGTTCATATCACTGATTGGCAGTTTTCTGCCCATGTACACAGAAATCTGCCAATCAGTGGTGGGGGTGGGGTTATACAGAGCTCATGAATATACTTGACTGCCTGGCAGCAGGTTTACTAGTCCTTTAGTGATCATCTGCTGCTGATAAAATAGTTATTTTATCAAAATGATAACAAACAGCCCAGTAAGTGACACAACCCTGGGTTTCTGCCCCTACATCATGCTGCTCTCAGATAGCATAGTAAAAACCAGATGATAGATTAAGTTTAAGAGAATTGTTCATGATGCATTGTAGACAGTGTTGTTTTGAAATGGATATTTAGAGATCTATTTTTGTTCCTTTTGTTTACTTTATTTGTACCTTTTTTTCCAGCATTTTCATTGTGTTTCATATTTTTGTTGTCCAGCTTCAAATTTGAATAAACAGTTCTGCTCAGTATATAGTTTAGTTGCCGTCTAAGGTCTTTTCTTCCATTGTTTTTATCTGTATCTTCTGAAAAGGGCACTTAATGGAATCAATAATTTACTCTCGATTAGGTCAAGCATTTAACATCAGCTTTGATGGACATCATGTGTTAAGTCGGAAACATATTGACTTAGTTGTTCTTATTTTGTTGTACTCTGTGAAATCAACACTAGATACATGATTAGAAATAAGAACACAATTGGATATAATAAATCACAGAAATAAATATAAGAAGAAAAAACAGGGTCCATTACACAGCATGTGTGTTACACTTGACATGAGATGGAAAATCTATAGCCATTGTCAAAATGTTAAAACTGCAAACAGCAAAATATGTATTTAACCCCTTCTATACATGCGCCGTATATGAACGACGCTGCAGGAGCTGCGTTCCTGTAAACCGCCGTATATATACTTCTCAATCGAGCAGGCTCATGCTGAGAGACACTGCGATCGAGTGGGAGTGTCAGCTATATGAGCTCTGATATCCTGCAGCAATGCTCAGGATCAGAGCTAGCACTGATCGTGGGCGTTTAACCCCTCTGATGCTGCTGTCAATAGTGACAGCGACATCGATGAGCATCGCAGAAGGACTGAGCTCCCTGTCTGTTCCCATTGGCACAACGTGATGCGATCGCGTTGTGCTGATGGTCTCCATTGTGACACCGGGCCTCACGATGGCCACGGTGTCTTTCAGGGAAGGTGACCTGTGAATGCCTGCTCAGAGCAGGACCTGACAAGACTCCTCCCTGCCTGTCAGTCGCTGCTCTGATGCCTTGTAGTGCAAAAGCATTGCAGAGTATAAGATCAGCGATCTGTCACTAAACAGTTGATGTCCCATCCTCGGACAATGTAGCAAGGAAAAAAAGTTATTACAATTTGTAAAAATATTTTGAAGAAAAGAACAAAAACAGAAAGCATATTAACCCCTTAGCGACCGCCGATACGCCTTTTAACTGCGGTAGTTAAGGATACTTAAACCACAGCGCCGTGAATTCAAAGTGTATAGCGCCCCCCAGAGTTGGATTTTCTCCGGGGTCTCAGCAGTCGGGGGTAGCCGAGACCCCTGAGAACATGATTCGGGTTGGTTTTTACCGACCCCGGTTTTGCGATCGCCGTTATTGATGTGATCGCACATCAGAGAAGAGAAAAATGGGGTCCCCAATCCCCCTGGTACCTCCTGGTGCTCCTCGGCAATGATAGATTTTACCTATTGGCTCATTTTGGTCATTGTGATAGACCCTATCACAGTGATCAAAATAAAAAAAAAGTAAATAACCCCCCCTTTATCACCCCCTTACTTAGGTTTCACACTTGCGTTGGGCAGAGCTGCGGAGGGCTGTGTACTTTCTCCATTAAGCCCCGCCCACTGCTGCACCTCTTACATTCGGCTCCGCCTACATCGGAATGCATCCTGCGTACCTATCTTTAACATTGGGTATGCAGGCCATGCGAATGTATGTGAATGCCAACGCATGCGTCATTTTGACAATGTGCCGACTGCAACAAAATGCAACATGTTGCATCTGACGCTGTTCGGCGCAGCGTCAAAACGACGCATGCAGAGGCATCCGCATACATTCGCATGGCCTGAGTACCCAATGTTAAAGATAGGTATGCAGGACGCATGCGGACGTAGACGGAGCTGAATGGAAGAGGTGCAGCAGTAGGCGTGGCTTAACGGAGGAAGTACGCAGCCCTCCGCAGCTCTGCCCAACCCAAGTGTGAAATCAGCCTTAGTTAGGGAAAAATAATGAAATAAGGAAAATATATTTATTTTAATTTTCCCTTTAGGGTCAGAGTTAGGCTAAAGTGAGTTAGGGTTGGAATTAGGGTTAGGATTGGAATTAGCGTTAGGGTTGAAACTAGAGTTAGGGTTGGAATTAGGGTTAGGGTTGGAATTAGAGTTGGAGTTAGGGTTGAGATTAGGGTTAGGGTTTGGATTAGGGATAGGGGTGTGTTGGGGTTAGGTTTGTGGTTAGGGTTATGGTTGGGATTAGGGCTAGGGTTGTGGTTAGGGTTATGGTTGGTGTTGGGATTAGGGTTAGGGGTGTGTTGGGGTTAGGGTTGTGGTTAGGATTGGGATTAGGGTTAGGGTTGTGTTGGGGTTAGGCTTGTGGTTAGAGTTATGCTTAGGGTTGGGATTAGGGTTAGGGGTGTGTTGGGGTTAGGGTTGGAGTTAGAATTGAGGGGTTTCCACTGTTTAGGCACATCAGGGTGTTTCCAAACGCGACATGGAGCCACCATTGATTCCAGCCAATTTTGCGTTCAAAAAGTCAAACGGTGCTCCCTCCCTTCCGAGCCCCGATGTGTGCCCAAACAGTGGTTTACCCCAACATATGGGGCATCAGCGTACTCAGGACAAATTGCACACCAACTTTGGGGGTCTAATTTCTCCTGTTACCCTTGGGAAAATAAAAAATTGGGGGCTAAAAAAATCATTTTTGTGGGAAAAAAGATTTTTTATTTTCACTGCTCGTCATTATAAACTTCTGTGAAGTACTTAGGGGTTCAAAGTGCTCACCACACATCTAGATAAGCTCCTTGGGGGGCTAGTTTCCAAAATGGGGTCACATTTGGGGCTTCTACTGTTTAGGCACATCAAGGGCTCTGCAATCACAACATCACGCCCGCAGACCATTCCATCAAAGTCTATATTCCAAAACATCACTACTTTCCTTTTGAGCCCCAACATGTGCCCAAACAGTGGTTAGCCCCCACATATGAGGTACCAGGGTACTCAGGACAAATTGGATGACAACTTTTGGGGTCTAATTTCTCCTGTTAACCTAGTGAAATTAAAAAATTGCAGGCTAAAAAATCATTTTTGTGAAAAAAAAATGATTTTTTTATTTTCATGGCTCTGTGTTATAAACTTTAGTGAAACACTTAGGGGTTCAAAGTTCTCACAACACATCTAGATACCGTATATACTCGAATATAAGCCGAGATTTTCAGCCCATTTTTTTGGGCTGAAAAATCCCCTCTCGGCTTATATTTGAGTCATATACACCAGGGGGTCGGAGGGGGAGGGGGGGTGGGGTGTCAGGTCATACTAATATGCACATATTCATGAGGTGTAATGAGCGGTACCATGTGACCGCTGAAGGCAGGAAGGGAGATCGTGGATAAGCTGGGGGCTGCAGAGACCGTGCCAGGACCGGTAAGTAGAGCGATACTCACCTGTCCGGGTCCATTGCTGCTTGCTGCTGTCTGGCATGTCATCTGTCAGTGATGTTCAGACAGCAGAGGGCGCGGTGACATGTTAGTGCGTGCCGCGCCCCCTGCAGTCTGAACGTCACTGACAGATGACATGCCAGACAGCAGCAAGCAGCGGCACCTGGCCCCAGTGACGGAGATGTGAGTATGTCATTTTTTATTTTTAAATGCAGCAGCGGCAGCACATGGGGGCATAATGTATGGAGCATCTTATGGGGGCAGCACATGGGGGCATAATGTATGGAGCATCTTATGGGGGCAGCATATGGGGGCATAATGTATGGAGCATCTTATGGTGGCAGCATATAGGGGTATAATCTATGGAGCATCTTATGGGGCAGCATATAGGGGCATAATCTATGGAGCATCTTATAGGGGCAGCATATAGGGGCATAATCTATGGAGCTTCTTATAGGGGCAGCATATTGGGGCATAATCTATGGAGCATCTTATAGGGGCAGCACTTGGGGGTATAATCTATGGAGCACCTTATAGGGGCAGCATATGGGGGAATAATTTATGGAGCATCTTATAGGGGCAGCATATGGGGGAATAATCTATGGAGCATCTTATGGGGGAATAATCTATGGAGCATCTTATAGGGGCAGCATATAGGGGCATAATCTATGGAGCATCTTATGGGGGCAGCATATGGGGGCATAATCTATGGAGCATCTTATGGGGCTATAACCTTTATGGAGCAGCATATGGGGCATAATCTATGGAGCATCTTATGGGGCCATTATTAACCTTTGTGCAGCATTATATGGGGTGTATTTTGTATGGAGCATCTTATGGGGCCATCATGAACTGTATGGAGCATTATATGGGGCTCCTGATTCAATATGGATATTCAAAAACATTTAACCTACTGATGTCTCAATTAATTTTACTTTTATTGGTATCTATTTTTATTTTTTAAATTTACAGTAGCTGCTGCATTTTCCACCCTAGGCTTATATTCAAGTCAATAAGTTTTCCCAGATTTTTGTGGCAAAACTTGGGGGGGTCGGCTTATACTCGGGTCGGCTTATACTCGAGTATATACGGTATGTTCCTTGGGGGGTCTAGTTTCCAAAATGGGGTCACTTGTGTTTGGTTTCTACTGTTTAGGCACATCAGGCTCTGCAATTGCAACATGACACCCACAGACCATTAGATCAAAGTCTACATTCCAAAATGGCGCTCCTTCCCTTCCAAGCTCTGCCACGCACCCAAACAGTGGTTCCCGCCCACATATGGGGTATCAGCGCACTCAGGACAAATTGCACAACAACTTTTGTGGTCCAATTTCTCATGTTACTCTTGTGAAAGTAAAAATTTGGGGTGAAAACATCATTTTTGTAGAAAAATTATGATTTGTTATTTTCACTGCTCTATGTTATAAATTTCTATGAAGAACTTGGGGGTTTCAAGTGTTCATCACATATCTAGATAAGCTCCTTGGGGGGTCTAGTTTCCAAAATGGGGTCAATTGTGGGGGGTTTCTACTGTTTAGGCACATCAGGGCCTCTGCAAATGTAACATGAAGCCCGCAGACCATTCCATCAAAGCCTGCATTCCAAAACGGCGATCCTTCACTTCTGAGCTCTGCCATGCACCCAAACAATTGTTCCCACCACATATGGGGTATCATCGTACTCAGGACAAACTTCACAACAACTTTTCTCCTGTTACCCATGTGAAAATAAAAAATAGCGGGCTAAAAAAATCATTTTTGAGGAAAAAAATGATTTTTTATTTTCATAGCTCTGCGTTATAAACTTTTGTTTTTGTTGGGGGTTCAAAGTGCTCACCACATATCTAGATAAGCTCCTCGGGGCGTCTAGTTTCCAAAATGGGGTCACTTGTGAGGGGTTTCTACTGTTTAGGCACACCGGTGGTCTCCATTCGCGACATGGCATCCGATCTCAATTCCAGCCAATTCCGCATTGAAAAAAGTCAAACATCGCTCTTTCCCTTCCGAGCTCTGCCGTGCTCCCAAACAGTGGTTTACCCCCACATATGGGGTATCGACATACTCAGGACAAATTGCACAATTTTGAGGGTCTAATTTTTCCTGTTACCCTTGTGAAAATAAAAATTTGGGGGCGAAAAGATCATTTTTGTGGAAAAAATATTATTTTTTATTTTCACGGCTCTGCGTTATAAACTTCTGTGAAACACTTGGAGGTTTAAAGTGCTCACCACATATCTAGATAAGTTCCTTAAGGTGTCTAGTTTCCAAAATGGTGTAACTTGTGGAGGGTTTCCTCTGTTTAGGCGCATCAGGGGTTCTCCAAACGCGACTTGGCATCCGCTCTCAATTCTAGCCAATTCTGCATTGAAAAAGTCAAACGTCGCTCCTTTCGTTCCAAGCCCTGCCGTGCACCCAAACAGTGGTTTAAACCCACATATGGACTTTCGGTGCATTAAGGAGAAATAGCACAACAAATTTTGTGGTTCATTTTCTCTTTTTACACTTGTGAAAATAAAAAAAAAGGTTCAGAAATAAAATGTTATTTTTTTTCCTTCCACATTGCTTCAGTTCCTGTGAAGCATGTAAAGGGTTAATAAACTTCTTGAATGTGGTTTTGAGCACCTTGAGGGGTGCAGTTTTTAGAATGGTGTCACTTTTGGGTATTTTCTGCCATGTAGACCCCTCAAAGTGAGTTCAAATGTGAGGTGGTCCCTAAAAAAATGGTTTTGTAAATTGTGTTGTAAAAATGAGAAATTGCTGACAAAATTTTTTTTTTCCAAAATTGTCCTGATGTAAAGTAGACATGTGTGAAATGTTATTTATTAAGTATTTTGTGTGACATATCTCTCTGATTTAAGGGCATAAAATTAAAAGTTTGAAAATTGCAAAATTTAAACATTTTCACCAAATTTCCATTTTTTTCTTAAATAAACTCAAGTTTTATTGAAGAAATTTTACCACTAACATGAAGTACAATATGTCACGAAAAAACATTCTCAGAATCAGCGGGATCCGTTAAAGCATTCCAGAGTTATAACATCATAAAGTGACAGTGGTCAGAACTGTAAAAATTTAAAAATTGGCCTTTTCATTAAGCTGCAAATTGGCTCTAGCACTAAGGGGTTAATCCAATAAGTATGTTTATTTATGTAAAATTTTTTTTTAAAAAAGTACACTTATTTGGAATAGCCGCGTTCGGAATGACCCGGCCTATAAAACTGTCCCACTAGTTAACCTATTTAGTGAACACAGAAAAAAGAAAGGCAAAAAACTATGCTTTGTATCATGCCACTGAGCAAAAAATGCAATAAAAAAGACGAATGTAAATAAAAATGGTACTGCTAAAAAGTTATCCTGTCCCAAAAAAAACAAGCAGCTATACAGCTTCAACAGCAGAAAATAAAAAAGTTATAGCTCTCATAATAAAGAGATGCAAAAATAATTATTTTCTCTCTAAAAGTTTTTATTGTGTAAAAGCACCAAAACATAAAACAATTATATAAATGCGGTATCACTGTAATCATACTAATCCGAAGAATAAAGCTATCTTATCAATTTTACCACACGAGGTATGGTATAAAAAAATACAAATCTGCCATAAAAACAAAATAAACCAATTCTTCACATGCTGTTGATTTGTTCATTCTGCCTCCCAAAGATTGCAGTAAGGCTAGGCTCAAATTTATACTGCGTGCTATGCTACCAGGGTTTACGTGTAAATCTCTGAAATACATGATTCAGATGGAACCCTTGGTGGAAGATTTCCTGTAATGATAGAGATGGAGTTTCTGTGAACGCTGTAGGAGCTGTGATCTGATGGTGTCCATCTTTTTAGACGTGCATAAAAGCGTGGTGAACCACAAGTTTTGTGCACTTCTGAAAACGACAAAGCTGAACAGAGGCCATATGGAGTCCAGGGTAACTTTGCTGCCTCATTATAGTGAATGGATTCATCGGGGGCTTCATCTGTCACATAACTCAGAGGTTTAGATGGAAACCCCAAAGTAAGTGCTCAGCATAGAGCACCGGATAAATGTGATCCTAAATGTTATGCAAAATGTTCCCAATAAAAGCATCAATTCAATTCACACAAAAAAGCAAGTCCCCACTCAGGTTCGTCATCTGTTAGCTGAAATATAGAGGGCTTCCACATTACTGGTTGTACAAAGGCTCTAGAAAATCTAAATGGCTCCACGCCCCCAAAAGTAATTCAGCAAATTCTGCACACTCATATCCAAATGCCCCCTTCCCTTCTGAGCCCCAGTGTATATAAACAAAATTTTACATCCACATTTTTGCCATTTCTGTAGCGATGAGAGTCTGCCTAATTTATGGGTGCATGTCTCCAGAGGCATGAACTGGTCACTGGTCGCTATAACATACTGGTCACTACAATAGCAGTTAGCAGTTTTCACTCAGCAAAATCCACTGCTGCTTATTTTTAGAAAACACCCATGGAGTTAAAATCATCAATATATCTGTAGATAAATTTATAAAGGGGTATAATTTCCTAAATGGTCATTTGAGGGGGCATCCTACTTTCCTAGGCCTTGTGGCTATATATATGGAGTCTTCAAAATATTCTAGGAAAATCTATGCTCCAAGAGGCAAATAGCGCTTTGTCCCTCTTGAGTCTCGCCATGTGGCTAAACAGTACTGCACAGTCACATATGGGGTATTTGTACATTCAACAGAAATTGTAGGACAAATGTTTGTGCCATTTTATCCATTCCCCAGTATGAAAATGTAAAATCTGGTGCTAACACAAAATCTTTGTGATAAAAATGTAATCATTTTTTCTTCATTGCCCAATGGTATAACACTCTGTGACCCACCTGTGATCACTGCACTGCCAGATTAATTCATTGAGAGGTGCAGTTTGTAAAATGTGGCCACTTTAGGGGGGTTCTGCTGGTATGGCACCTCAGGGGCTCTTCCAATGTGACATGGCACCCTCCAGTGAAATCTGAACTCCAATATGGATCCTTTCCCTTCTGAGCTTAACAATGTGCCTCAAAAGCAGTTTTCGACAACTTTTGCATTATCAGTGTACTCAGGAGTCATTGCACAACAAATTTTGGGGTCCAAGTTCTCCTGTTACCCATGTGAAAATGGAAAATTTGAGGCTTAAAAACTTTTTTGTAGTAAAAATGTGATTTTATTTTCATGGCTCAACGTTATAAACTTTCATGAAGCGCCTTAGCATTCAAGGTACACACCACACATCTAGATAAGTTCCCTGAGGGGTCTAGTTTCCAAAGTGTTTCCACTGATTAGGCACACCAGTGACTCTCCAAATGCGATATGGCATCCGCTAATTATTCCATCAAATTTTGCATGCAAAAAGTCAAATGCCACTCCTTCCCTTCCAAGTCCTGCCATGCGCCCAAACAAGTTTTCCTCCACATTTTGGATATCGGAGTACTCAGGAGAAATTGTACAACAAACTGTATTGTGCAATTTCTCCTCTTATCCTTATGTAAATGCAAAATTGGGGGCTAAAAAATATTTTTTTGGGAAAAGTGTGATTTTTTTACTTTTCACTGCTCAACGTTATAAACTTCTGTGAAGCACAAGGGAGTTTAATGTGGTTTTCAAAATGGTATCACTTGTGGAGGGTTTTAGGCCTATCAGGGGCTCTCGAAATGTGACATGATTTCCACTAATTATTCCAGCAAATTTTCATTCAAAAAGTCAAATAGCGCTACTTCCTTTCCAAGCCCTGCCATGCTCCCAAACAGTATTGGATTTAAGTGTCATAAAGTGTAATTTTTTGCTTTTCCAATAAACGCATTGATGGTATTGTGGATCACTGAAATCAATCTTAAACTCTTGTGATAATTAGTTGCTAGGTATGCCAAATTAAAGGAAAATTGCTTAAGAAGGATGTTCCACATTATTAAGTGGACCACTGGTTTCAAGCAATATGAGAAAGAAATAAGATGCTGCTAAAATGCGTCTTAGGCTGGAGTCACACACAACATATAAAAATACAGTCCGTTTTTCATGGACCAGAACCGCACAATTGTTTCATTAACAGTGATCCGTATATCATCCGATTGTCATGCGAGGATGTGATTTTCTCACAACTAAGCATCCGTGTGACATCTGTATGGCATCCGTATGACGAGATTTTCTCGCCGGCTTACAAAATGGACATATAATGGAGCCCAATGACAGGTTAAAACACAAACGAAAGAATAGATGTATACACAAAGAATATATATATATATACATGTCATTGAGATACATATCTAATATATAAAGCTCAAGTGTGTGTATGTATGTATGTCCGGGATTGGCATCCGCGCCGTCGCAGCTACAGCCACAAAATTTGGCACAGTCACACGTCTGGACCTCGAGAGTGTCCTAGGCTATGTTGTGAGGCGAAATTGTAACCCCGCACGTTCCAATTCACCAAACAATTTTGCCCCTATCTACATAATGGGGAAAAAGTGCGTGTGTATCAATCTCCGCCCCTCATTATGATGTCACAATGGTTGCCATGGCGACACTGATGTCATCATAGGTTGCAAGCCCCACCACTCATTATGATGTCATAATGGTTGACTATGGGATGGAGTATGTGTGATGGGTATATGGGCACGGGACTATGGGATGGAGGATATGTATGATGGGTTTATGGGCATGGGACTATGGGATGGCGAATATGTATGATGGGTATATGGGCATGGGGCTATGGGATGGAGGATGTGTGATGGGTATATGGGCATGGGACTATGGGATGGAGGATGTGTGGGTATACGGGCACTCGACTATGGGATGGAGGATATGTATGATGGGTATATGGGCACAGGACTATGGGATGGAGGATAATTATAATTTCCTATAACTAACCACAGTTAGTTACTATGCCCGGGCAGCGCCGGGCTCTTCACATAGTATATATATATTTATAGTTCATAGAATTCTACATAGCATAATAGCTGCTAAATCAATTGTCGGCTTCTGTAAAATCAATACAAAACCCGACATGAATTGACACATGGTTTACATACAGTAAACCATTTCATTTCATTTAGTTTGTTATTTGTCTTTGACTAATAGTTAGATTAGGGTATGTGTGTAAAATTTTGGACATGTAGGTGTTAAATTAACGGGTAAATTTGTTGAAAAAAATTGTGTGGGCTTTCACGGTAATTTCTCTGCAAGAGAGGGAGAGCCAGTGAGTGAGGGCAGATATTAAGAGCCTAGAGCGGGACCATTGTTTTTGCCCCCCGGCTAAAAAAAAATCTGCTCCTAGCCACCCCAGAAAAGGCGCATCTATAAGATGCGCCTTTTCTGGCACATATACCCTAATCTAATTATTAGTCAAAGACATATAACAAACTAAATGTCCAGTTTTGGGCACCACATTTCAAAAGAGACATCAACAAACTGGAGCAAGTTCAGAAAAGAGCAACCAGAATGGTGACCGGTCTGCAAACCCTGTCTTATGAGGAAAGGATGCAGGATTTGGGATTGTTTAGTTTGCAAAAGCGAAGACTGAGAGGAGACTTAATAGCTGTCTACAAATATCTAAAGGGCTGTCACATTGTAGAAGGATCAACTTTATTTTCATTTGCGCAAGGAAAGACTAGAAGCAATGGGATGAAACTGAATGGGAGGAGACACAGATTAGATATTAGAAAAAACTTTTTGACAGTTAGAGTGATCAATGAGTGGAACAAGCTGCCACGAGAAGTGGTGAGTTCTCAGTCAATGGAAGTCTTCAAACAGAGGCTGGACAGACATCTGACTGGGATGATTTAGCGAATCCTGCTTTGAGCAGGGGGTTGGACCAGATGGCCCAGGAGGTCCCTTCCAACTCTACGATTCTATGATTCTATGAAATGGTTTACTGTATGTAAACCATATGTCATTTCATGACAGATTTTTTAGTAATTTTAAAGAAGCCGGCAATTGATTTAGCGGCTATTATGCTATATACTGTAGAACTCTATGAAATGTAAATCTATACAGCTCACTGTCTAACTGTCCCTCTACATTATCCCCTGCATTTGTGAGCTGTAATTCTCCATTTCTAGTCACCTCCATTTTAGATGCAATGCATCTCTCATTTGCTGTGATCTGGCACCATCTAATGGTGAAAGGGTACAATCACTCATAATTATTGTTTTGTAAGGATCTGAGGAGTGAATTCGGTGTCCTATTGGCCTTCTCCTAGTCACATGGTCAATAGGAGGAGCTGTTTTCCAGGCAAGTCTAGAATGTTCTTTAGTCTGAGGGATGTCTTCAAGGAGAGCAGAACACATGTGGAGGCTGTTTTCACTACAAGAACTCCTGCAGGCCTAAGAGCCTGAGTTCCCTGTCTAAACTGTACAGACATCATTCTAAAGTCTTTCTGACTGGATTCACCAGTTTTTACATTCACCTATAAGTACTTGTGCATGTCCCGTGACACAATGTGGAGTTAACCCCGAGTACAGGTCTGTAACCTCTAATTGCTGCATTTACCTCCTTCGGTAAACTACCAAAAGACACTGTCCAGTGCTCTTAAAGCTCCAGACCCCAATCACATCTCAGCATCTAAGAGTGAACTGTAATTTCTGTGGACTACCCATGAGAGACTGTTCCTTATTTGCTCCAATTATAATTCCCATTCCTGCTGAAGTAAAAGCAACTGTTATCCCCTAGACCGGTGTGTGTCATGACTCCTTCGGCTGTGGACACCGTGTGGGGGTGGGTAGCAGGGAATTTTCGGCCTGGTCATTACACAAAGCCTTGGGACTGTGGGCGCTAACCAGGTCCCTAGATCTAGGGGCGCCCAAGTCTAAGTCTGCTCCCCGGATTACTCCTGCAGATGGAGATGCCGGATTCACGTGCCTTGCTATGGTGCTATATCAACTCTAATCTGTTCCCTCCCCCATACAGGGAGGTGGGAAACTGAAGTGTACAGGATAACACTAACCAGACAAACAAGGGAAGATGGACAAGGAAAAATAATATTCATACAAAATACACTCACCAAACAACAGTGGAACATATTGGAGTTAAAGGAAGGAGAAACCAAATAGGAGAGGATGAGGATGTGCACACAAACAAAATTCCAAACAACAATCCCGTGAACCCATCTCCAAAAGACAACTCCAACCACAAACTACACCTTGAACTCCAAACCAGGTAGTTAGAACTAACACTAGCAATTCCCAAGTACCAGAGGCGAGTATATATTGTAGAGGGGAATGGCAAACACAGCTGAAACAATCCATGTAGGAAAGCTCCAGGAGCTTAAACTGAAGAGATTAACTCTTGCACTGCCAGTAAGGAAAAAGCCTACACTGTTTAATAAGATGGTGACGTACTTCTAACCACTGCAGGAGTTTGTGAAAACGCACACAGCGATATTCGGACCCCACTCTGTCGTGGTATTGCTGTGACAGAAGGAATGTTGGATTCAGGTTTTATTTTTAACTTTATGCATTCTTTTTTTTTTACTTTATTTTTAGTCACTTTAGAAGTGGTGCAAACAGGTCGGGCAGCCTAGTATTGTCTTACTAATACCAGGCTGCCTAACATGCACTCGTCATTGAAAGAAGATATTTAAAGATGTACCAATACCAAAGTATGTGTATTTTTTTGCATTCATTATTTATTTATTTTGGAGATGGAAGAGGAATATTCTCTTTTTTTTATTTAGTTAAGTTAATTATTTCAGGGTTAATGTCCTCTGCACACAGACTGATGACTGGCTAATGTGATCTGTGCATTGACATTAAATGTGCAGAGTGCATGACAATGTCATCTCTTCTGATGCACTTTGCAGACACAGCAGTAATCCCTCATTCAGACATCCATGCATCACAGACGTCTGAATAAAGCTTTACACCAGCATAGCAGAGCTGAGCCAGTGTTCAGAGCACATCAGAATGATGATTTCATTAATGTGCACTGAACACTGTAGCGGTGATAGTGGCAATGAGCACAGGTCAGGCAGCCTGACATGGCACTACTAATGCTTGGCTACTGAACTTTTCTCACGCTTTGAAGTTACCACCGCAGCCCTGTTTTCACCACTCAGAGAAGGACTGCAGAGATAAACCATTGCCAGACAGACCTATTCTCATTGCAGCTGCTCTGGTACCTGGATCTCCTGTCGCCGCCATTGCCCCATCTTTCTGTCACCTCTGCTGCCCAGACCTCATGTCACCGCATTCCACTGAAAACTGTAAGTACTGGTAAGCGTTGACAGTGGGAAGGTGTATAGCGCTGGGCTACAATAACATTGCACCTGGCTCTACCTCCAGCAGTGAACTGGACAGTCCAGAGGGTACGCTCAGTTCACTGCTGAGGCAGGCACAAGAATAGTCTGGGGTCAGACTTGTGAGAAACTCGCACAAGTCTCACACGTCAATACCCGGCACTGCCGCCGGTACTCGGTACTGGAGTGTTTTCAGCTGCATAGAAATACAGTGCCGGGTATTGACGTGCGAGACTCGTGCGAGTTTCTTGCAAGTCTGACCCCGCCCATAGAGTCAGACGCTGAACACAATCTCCTATGGCTTGGGGCTGCAGTATTTGCACATGCGTTGTGCTCTGACACCTACACAACAGCATATAAAAATGGCAGCACCCAGCTGCTGAGTAAAAAAGTAAATAAAAAAAAGAATGTTAAGGCTATGTGCACACGCTGCGGATTCACCAGCGGACTTTTCCGTGCGGATACACAGGTAAAACCGCAGGTAAATTGACCTTAAGCATAAATGACAGACCACAGGGCTGAGACAGAGTAACATCATATGATATTTGTTAGTAAATTCAGAACGTAAGAAACACTAAGATCAGCCCATAGCAAATCAGTGCAGGACACACTGCAAATAGACATAAGCAAAGAGGAGAAGAACCAGTGCATAGACATCTAATGTAGTGAAAAAGTCACACAACTTTTATTGAAAAACACAGGTTAAAATTGGCACAATGGCAGGCAAAGGGTGACACAAAAAGAAACAGAGCTAAAAGGTACACAGTATCTATAAGACCCTCATATCCAGAATTATGTATTATAGCACCTGGTAAAATGGGTGGAAATAGTTAAATCTGTTTACCTGATAACAAATTGTAATGATCTAATGGCCACAGCACATAATAAATAGCAGGCCAGTTTATAATACAATACAGGGTATAATCCCCAACAGGACTGCTATACTAAAGGTGATCAAAATTGCTGAGACCAAAAAATCCATAAGCACATACCAGGAGGGGAGGACACTGGACCCCAAGCTCTTAAAAACCCCGACGTACGTTTCAGATTGATCTTCCTTCTTCAGGGGGTGTGTCAGTGGGCCGCTGAGAGCGCTATATATAGGGGACAGTGAGACAAAGTGCCAATCAGGCGGGGAGACGCAGCCAAACCCCCTACGCCTCCATAGCTGCCTAGGCTGGCGCTGGCAGTGCACGGGGCCCCGTGACGTCAGATGCCAGACCACAGGCAGACGGAGGCGGAGCAGGAGGCGCGTCAACCCACGCATGCGCAGATAAACAAAAGACAGCCGTGGCCATCTTGAAAAATGGCAACTTGTAGGGAAAAACGCCAGATGTATACAAAACAATATGTTGCGCTCGGAATAGATAGAATACCCAATGTGGGGGAACACAGAGGGACATGTATTAATATATAATATCTAAGGATAAGTAATGAAGGAACGTGAAATAATAATAAAACTCGCACAATAAGGATTAAAGGCAAGCATACTTAATTAAACACCATGCAAGAGTGTAAGTCCTCAATTGGCTAGGCGTATCTAAAAGAGCAATGAAGAAATAGTAACATAGATAAAAATAATAATAGTATAGACGAGAGTATTAATGCTTATTCATTGCATACACAGTGTCTCATGTTAGAAGATGTGGATTAGATGAATACTGGCAACTCCAATACAGATGATGCTTGACCAGAGTAAGAAAGATATGCAAAAATCACAATTATATAAATAAGTACATCCATATATATAAATCCTTCACCCAAGTTGGGCACATATGCAAATATCCCTAATATAGATGACGCTAGGCCTTAATAAAAAATATGTTACAAAGTCCCGATTACATACATAGATAGACATATATATATATAAACAATTCTTCATTGGAGCTTTCCCCCAGAGGAACAAAAGACCTCCGGCACCACAATTCTCTCGATGGATTAAGAATCAAGACCACCAATCTTCATCTTTCTTGAAAAAAAGTCCATCAGGTCCAATCAGAAAAACCGAACAGTAGCAACTCAGCCATGGAAAAAGTGCCAGACATAACTGAAATAAAAGCAAAAATTAAAACCAATGACACAAATTGAGACACCCTAACAGCAGCAACAGAGAGGAAATATGGAAGAAATTCATTTATAGAAAGGGAGCAAACGACAGACACTCATTTAGACCGTGTGGATGGACCGTATTCAATTTCCAGATCCACCTCGCTTCCAATTGACCCAGTCTCTTAGATAAACCACGGATGTCTATTCTCAGAGCTTCAATACCACGTACCTTAAGTAAGGTTGAGTCACACTTGTGGCGATCTTTGAAGTGTCTGGGAATAGTCCTCAGAGTTGAGTCATCCATGTGGCCCTGTGCCGCCTGAATCCCCAGCACATGCTCTCTTACCCGGACCTTAAGTTGGCGTGTAGTTAGGCCCACGTAGATAAGATCACAAGGACATGTTGCGTAATACACAACGTACCTTGTTGTGCATGTAATATGCTGTCTGATGGCGAAAACTTGATCGCCATCTGAATTGCTGAAATTATTGCAGTGAAGAATGTTGGGGCAAGCAACACAGTGGCCACATGGAACACAACCAACCCTGGGGTTGAACCCATCCAAGAATGTGGGTTTTTGACCGCCAGAATAGTGACTTGAGACCAAATGGTCTCCCAAATTTTTTGCACGTCAAAACGCCATAGACGGTCTCTCCGTGATGAATTTATTGATGACTGGATCAATACGGAGGATGGGCCATGACTTTTGTAAGGCAGATTGAACAGTGTTGGATCTAGAATTAAAGGTAGTAACAAACCTCACTAGCTGCTTCCCCCTAGAACCCACAGGTGACCTAGGTTTGTACAGTAAATCCTGTCTGGAGGTATGTTTTGCCCGATTAAATGCTCTTTTAACAAATTTACGACTGTATCCACGATCCAAAAAGCGTTGACGAAGCTCTTCCGCACGATGAAAAAAAGTTTCATCCGTAGAGCATATACGACGTAATCGTAGAAACTGTCCAATAGGGACTGCTTTGATGACATGCTCCGGATGCGACGACGTAGCGTGAAGCAAGGAATTAGTAGCGGTAGTTTTTCTGAAGATGTCCGTCTGCAGGAACCCAGCAGGGTCCCTCCTTACGTAACGTCCAAAAAATCCAAAACATTTGGATTATATACAAACGTAAGGTGAATGTTACGGTCGTTGTTGTTCAGACTGGATACAAGCTGCTCAAGGTCGACAGGCGTGCCCTGCCAGATGAAAAAGACGTCATCAATGTACCATGTCCAAAAGGGGACATGGCACATTGACATGCCCTCATCTGACAAAAAGAGGTCCCTCTCCCACAGCCCCAGAAAGAGACAAGCATAGGTGGCCGCAAAGGCTGCCCCCATGGCGGTACCCTGGAGCTGCAGGTAGAAGGACCCCTTAAACACAAAAAAATTGTGTGTGAGGGTGAACTCTAATAGTTCCAGCAGAAGGTCCCTCAAACCTAATGACAGGCCAGATGTATTGAGAAAAAATCTCACGGCTCTCAGACCGTCAGTATGTCTAATATTAGTGTAGAGGGACTCGATATCTGCTGAAACTAGAAGAGTATCACCCTCAAGGCAAAGCCCGTCGACCCTGCGCAGCAAATCTCCAGTGTCACGGAGGAAGGAAGGAAGGCTGGTCACAAGAGGCTGAAGATGATAATCTATCCATCTATTAATATTCTCCAGAAAGTTGCCCCGTCCAGATACAATAGGTCTTCCGGGTGGCACAGAGGTGCTCTTATGTATCTTTGGGAGTAAGTTTAGTGTGGGGATCGTTGGTTCTGGGAGTAATAATGCCGAAAATAATGATTTGGTGATAATGCCATCCTGTAGAGATCTTTTCAAAATAGTCTCCAGCTGAGAGGAATATGCTGAGAGGGGGTTATAAGTCAGCCTCCTGTAACAGGTCTTGTCATTTAATTGACGAAATGCCTCCCTCTCATACATCTCAACTGGCCACAGGACGACATTACCACCCTTGTCAGCCGGTTTAATTAGCACACCCGGCAGTTTTTGTAAAACTCCCAATTTACATCTTTCCTCCCTTGTAAGATTATCCCCAACAATGAAGCTGGGGATTTTATACAATTCCTCCGTAGCCACCCGGACGAACATATCGATGTTCGCACACTAAGACAAAGATGGAAATTTGGTAGATCGTGGGTAAATTGAAGGAGGAATCTTACCTCCATCAGGGCAACTTTCTGAAGAGAGTTCCTCAAGTATTTTCAAAGCCTCCTGTTCCTCCTCTGTGGGAAACAATGAACGAACATCATTAGTATCAAAATGCTTTCTAAACAACAACGACCGAGCAAATAGATGTACAGCCTTGATGGTATCAAAAAGATCAAAATGGGACCGCAGACTAAATGAGAGGCCCCTGCCAAGAAGACCCAGATCGGCATCAGACAGGTTAAAACCGCTAAGATTAATCACCTTGTTATCACGCTTCGTAGTTGCAGAAGTCACGTTTCTTCTATATGGATGGAACATATGATCACGTAATCTTGAAATCTCGTCAATCGCAGTAGTGGATACAGAAGATAAATCTGAGCGTCCACTCAAAGATGACACAGAAAGAGAAGAGGATGCCTTGCGTAAATTCAATTGTTGGACTACGTTCTTCCTTCACATATATACCCTTTTTGACTGGTAGTCCTTAATATCTCGATTAAATTTTATTACTTGGTTGTCTTGCATTTTTTTAACCAAGGAGTCCATAGATTTATCTAGATCCTCTTCAAATTTCTGCAATTTGTCTGTAGAGCAACCACTATGAAGCTCATTAAGTGCTGTATCAATCGATGAGTCTAAACTAGCAATGGTGGAAGTATTGTGTTCAATTAGACACTGCATAAGAAAAAAAGAACAATTGTTGCATGACTCCTCCCATTTTGCTATAAAGGTTTCATCCTCAATGGGAAAGGAGGGGATAACCTTTACTCTAAGACCCCTTGGAATCATTTTGTTATTTTTATATTTCTCAAGGAGTATGCGATTCCACCATAGCTTAGAGCGTTTGGTTAATAATGTTTTAACAGTAGCACATTTATCTTCCAATCCAATGTCTCCAGACTGTTGCAATCCAGCCATGTTAGCGCCAAACACCTGGTCCATTTGTGAGAGCCAAGATTTTTCTTTGGCCCGGAAATCAGTCAAAATTCCTGTGCATAACACAGTAACAATTAATGATAAGCATAAATGACAGACCACAGGGCTGAGACAGAGTAACATCATATGATATTTGTTAGTAAGTTCAGAACGTAAGAAGCACTAAGATCAGCCCATAACAAATCAGTGCAGGACACACTGCAAATAGACATAAGCAAAGAGGAGAAGAACCAGCGCATAGACGTCCAATGTAGTGAAAAAGTCACGCAGCTTTTATTGAAAAACACAGGTTAAAATTGGCACAATGGCAGGCAAAGGGTGACACAAAAAGAAACAGAGCTAAAAGTTACACAGTATCTATAAGACCATCATATCCAGAATTATGTATTATAGCACCTGGTAAAATGGGTGGAAATAGTTAAATCTGTTTACCTGATAGCTAATTGTAATGATCTAATGGCCATAGCACATAATAAATAGCAGGCCAGTTTATAATACAATACAGGGTATAATCCCCAACAGGACTGCTATACTCAAGGTGATCAAAATTGCTGAGACCAAAAAATACATAAACACATACCAGGAGGGGAGGACACTGGACCCCAAGCTCTGAAAAACCCCGATGTACATTTCAGATTGATCTTCCTTCTTCAGGGGGTGTGTCAGTGGGCCGCTGAGAGCGCTATATATAGGGGTCAGTGAGACAAAGTGCCAATCAGGCGGGGAGACGCAGCCAAACCCCCCAGGCCTCCATAGCTGCCTAGGCTGGCGCTGGCAGTGCACGGGGCCCCGTGACGTCAGACGCCAGACCACAGGCAGACGGAGGCGGAGCGGGAGGCACGTCAACCCGCGCATGCGCAGATTAACAAAAGACAGCCGCGGCCATCTTGAAAAAGGGCAACTTGTAGGGAAAAACGCCAGATGTATACAAAACAATATGTAGCGCACGGAATAGATAGAATACCCAATGTTGGGGAACACAGAGGGACATGTATTAATATATAATATCTAAGGATAAGTAATGAAGGAAGGAGAAATAATAATAAAACTCGCACAATAAAGATTAATGGCAAGCATACATAATTAAACACCATGCAAGAGTGTAAGTCCTCAATAGGCAAGGCGTATCTAAAAGAACTGTGAAGAAATAGTAACATAGATAAAAATAATAATAGTATAGACGAGAGTATTAATGCTTATTCATTGCATACACAGCGTCTCATTTTAGAAGATGTGGATTAGATGAATACTGGCAACTCCAATACAGATGACGCTTGACCAGAGTAAGAAATCGGGATCAGGGATCCCTGATGAAGGAAACCGTGTTTTTTCCGAAACTAGTCGGAGAGGAATTGGTCCACTGTGCTCCCTGTAATCTATCATGTGACCGGTGACATCACAAAGGTCCTGTTGGCTCATCTCACGCCACAGCTTCACATCGTGCACACTGCACGCCGGCGCGCCGCTGGAAGAGGGGAGCGTGGATTGTCTGTCACCGGCCGGGACAGCACTCCTGAAGAGCCGTGGTATTAACCCACGTTTATCTGGCAAACATTCAATCTGACTTCACATCAAGACACACAGCGCTCTTTACTGGTCCTCTGGAGTCCAGATATTTGCTCAGATTACACGTTAAGGTAATAACTACCTAACTTGGAGCAATCCAATTTATTTGTGTGTATTTTTTACGTTACTACAAGCTACAGGGGTTCATTATTAAGTGCAAATTTTAATTATTTATTTAGAATTATGGAGTTTGGTTCAATGAGTCACAACTTGAGCTGACCGATAAAGGATAAACCCTATACTATAGATAACAACGAATATACAGTACATGAACTTCAATGAGTTTATCATTTTTAATGTGTTTGTATTTGGGATATATCAAAGTCACAATTGTGTTCTACCTGTAGTCCTCTTTAAAACTATAATTAACACTGCATGCCAAATGGCAGATACTGTTCTGGTTACATCTGTGGTTTAATGTATTTCTCTGAGCTAACAGCTGGAATAAAACATTTCTAGGGTGGTTGTGATGGCCTCAAAGCAGGCTGTTTGCACAAGAAAAGGCTTTGAATGCAATGATGGTGGCCTTCAAACAGTTAAAAGGGAAAACAGATGGTCACACTAGACTATGAGAAATTTATGGATAAGGTAAGGACATATTCTGTGCCTGACCCAGTCCAAAAATACAGAAGCTTTGTGCATTTAGGTGTGGCCAGTTGTAGCTGGACATCTAGGCTTGGAAATTATACTTTTAGGGCTTGAGATTTTTTTCAATGCCTGGATTTTATGACAATACATCTCACATTGTAGAGTGCAGATGTGTGTCCTTATTTCATCACCCTTCAAGGATAACAAACAAGACTGAATGCAAGCAGGACACGGCTAAGATGTGATTTTGCATCCTTTTCTCACTTAAGGCCACGTTCACACGGTCAGTATTTGGTCAGTTTTTTAGGCTCAATATTTGTAAGCCAAAACCAGGAGTGAGACAATCAGAGGAAAAGTATAATAGAAACAGGTCACCACTTCTGCATTTTTCGCCCACTCCTTGTTTTGTCTTACAAATACCGAGGTAAAATACTCACCAAAATGTGTGCACTTGGCCTTTCTAATTTCTATTGTGGATTTGGCTGCAAATCTCACCCTTTGGGAGAATGTGAAGTAAATCTAAAAGAAATCCATACAGGCACAATCACACGTTCAGTTTTTGGTCAGTATTTTACCTCTGTATTTGTAAGCCAAAACCAGGAATGGGTGAGAAATACAGAAGTGGTGACGTGTTTCTATTAGGGTACGTGCACACGCTGCGGAATCCGCTGCGGATTAATCCGTACGGATTTTGCAAAAACCGCAGATAATCCGCAGGTCCAAAGACCTGCGGATTATCTGCGGTTTTGCCTGCGGTTTGGTCCTGCGGATTCACTATCTCCACAATGGTGGAGATAGGAACCCGCAGCGGTTTCCGCAGAAAGAATTGACATGCAATTCTTTCTGCGGATTCAAAACCGCAGCAAATCCGCGCGGTTTTTTCCGCAGCGTTGGCACAGCGTTTTTGTTTTTCCCATTCAAATGAATGGTACTGTACACCGCAGCTAAAACTGCTGCGTGTCCGCAGCGGCCAAAACCGCTGCGGAAACGCAGCGGAATCCGCAGCGTGTGCACACAGCCTCATACTTTTCCTCTGATTGTTCCACTCCTGGTTTTGGCTTATAAATAATGATATAAAATACTGACCAAATACTCAACTTTGCATGTGGCCTTAAAGTTCATCAAGGAGAGGAGGAAGATGTACAGCAGCTCTATGGTCCAGACAACATAACATCTTAGGCCACGTACACACATTGAGTATTTGGTGAATTATTTACCTCAGTATTTGTAAGATAAAACCAGGAATGGAACAGCCAGAGAGGAAAAGTAAGTAGAAACACATCACCACTTCTGCATTTCTTGGCTTACAAATACTGTGGTAAAAAAAAACTCACCAATTACTGAACGCGTGTGTACGTGGCCTTGGATGCCTGTCAACTGGACAATGCTATCTCAGTCAATATTTCCATGCATTGGAGCATTGTCTTGGCCGAGTACTCCTGTGATCTCTATGAGAAACCGCTGGCTGACAGGTTGGTCAGCGGTTTATCTCGCATAGAACATTTTCAGACCGAAATGGGATATTGCGAACAATATCTTTCCCAACCATCAAGCATAAACTTTAGACTGTTAAAAGATAGAACTGTAGATAAAACTTGTCACTATCTGCAGGTTCAGACAACTTTAGTCTAATGCGTAAGGGGAAATATAGGCAGCGCTGTATTTGTAATTTATTTATTCTACTCATTTATATAGCGCCATTAATTTCACAGCACTTTACAGACATTATTGGCCCTGTCCCCGTTGGGGTTCACAATCTAAATTCCCTATCAGTATGTCTTTGGAATGTGGGAGGAAACCGGAGTACCCGGAGGAAACCCACACAAACACGGGGAGAACATACAAACTCCTTGCAGATGTTTGTCCTTGGTGGGATTTGAACCCAGGACCCCAGCAATGCAGTGCTAACCACTGAGCCATCGTGCCGCCCAATCCAAGTATCCTGAAATCTTCACCTGTGGAAAAGTAGGGGTTCCATCATTTGCTCTTTTTGAGTCACTTCTCTTTTTTGCCTAGTATTAGTTAATGTTTTTTGTGTCATATTCAAATATTCAGGTGATTTATGAATTTTGCACAAAAAGAAAAATACTCCTTATTTTAGTCTTTCATGCTCTTTGCACCTTTTTACAGCAAAAGGTCAAATGTTCGGGTAAAATATCACAAAACTTGTGCAAAAATTTCAGGTGTACATAAAATATCTCTAGTGGGAAAGGGCGGGGGGACTGAGTACATTTGCGCAAACATTTTGTGACTTTTTAAAAAGTTGGATCTAATGAATCGGCCACAAACATATGAAAAGCAAAAACAGCAACCAAACTGGAAAATAATAAAAAAAAAGGCAAGAATATTTGAAAAAAAATGTAAAAAAGGCATAAATTAAAAGAAGAAATTGATGCAAATCAAAAACAGGGTAAAAATGCCAAAAACTAGACAAAAAAGGAGCAAATACAACACTAATTCGGACTTATAATTTACCTTGATAAGTCTAAGAAGAGGTACAAAGGGACTTTTCACAGATTTTATAGTAATCTTTGAGAATACAGTCATGGCAAGCTCCATCATGTGTCGCACTAAGGTATAGTTAGGGGGATACACTCTGATTGTGCGGTATATTTTTGTAGATTTGTTGTAGACCTTATGCATTGAAAAGGATGACATTTGCAAGGAAAGTTGGTGGTGGTTCTATGTAGGCATGCTGCAACTGGAAAATGCAATGCATGCCCTGGAATCCTGGCAGATTTTTTTTGTAATTGGTTTATAGAGGATTCTGACCCCAAAAACTCCACAAAATATCTGCTGTTTCTGAACATAGCTTTATGTAGTAGCAAATGATGGAAAAAACACATATAGCTATATGCATATGCATGCATCATGTGCATGAAACCTTGTACCGACTGTAGTTTTCTGTTTTGTACAAGGTGTTACATGAATACATTCCGTACCTATCAAAACATCTTGCTTTTTACACTCGGTGGGATAAATATTTTTACTCAAGTATTTTTTGAAAAGTTCTACAATACATATAGCTAGCTGCTTAAAAGAGTTGTCTTGCACTGCTCACTTCTGCATCAGAGGACAAAATAGTAATAAGGCTATGACTAGTGATAAGCGAACGTGCTATGAAAAGGTGGGATGCTCGTGTGCTGTCTGACTTTGGCGTCCTCGAAAAATGTTTGAATCCCCGCGGCTGCATGTCTCGCGGCTGTTCAACATCCGTAACAAATGCATGTATGGACTGTTTGCTAGACAACCCCTGCATGTGTTGCGGCTGTCGAACACATGCGAGACATGCAGGCGCAGGGACTCAAACACATTATTCGAGCATGCCGAAGACACTCGGTTAGCACCTGAGCATGCTCATATGCCACCTTATCCCAGCACGTTCACTCATCACTAGTTACGACCCCTGCATACCAGCCGAGACGCGTGCAGGATCTGTAGGTATTTTGCATATGTTCACTTCTTTAGTATAGGAAACATATGCAGGAGTCTTGGAACGTATGTGGGGGAGAAATACTATCAGCAACGCTAGCCTCTGATGTAAAAGTGGACAGCACCGGAACACTCCTTTAATGGAAAACTTGTCAACTGCACAGTAGCTCAGTGTTAAGACATTATGGATATGTGCACACGATCAGTAATTGCTGTGGGTTTGACTCTGCAGAGTTATGCAGCGTCAAACCCGCAGCGGACAGATGTTACAGCATAGTGGATGGGATTTCAAGAAATCCCATGTCCACTATGCATCCATGGATGCTCACGGATCACCCACAGAGACCTACATGAGGCACATCTTCCCAGACCAAGATGCTAGTCTCTGCAAGATAAATTTCACCCATAGAATATATTGGACTCGGTGAATCTGCATGGTTCAGTGAACACATGCGGATTCACCTGTGTTCAATAGACAGCAGCGCATTGGACATACGCTGCGTCCAAAGCGCTGCCACTTCTAGATTGTGTGCACCCGTCCTGAATATATATTCAGCACATTTTAGTCCAATGCATGGGTCATCAACCTGTGGCATGGGAGCCATATGTGGCTTGTAGGCATTAGTTGCATGGCTTGTGGCTGTCTGCCAGCTTGGTGTGTTAACGCCAGGTTTTGCAAATGACAATGAAGAGAAGGTCTTCAAATGGTGATTGCTGTGAGTTGGTCTGTGCACAGAAGAGCAGATCTGGATGGAGTATACTGATGTGGAGGGGATGATAAATATCGTAAATTGGAGATAGGGATGCTTGAAGGTGGGTGTAGAAGTGATATGAATTTGCTTGATGCAAAAATACCAAAAGGAGGTAAAGTGGGAAACCATGGATATATAATTAATTTAATATACTTCCTATAAGTGGGGATGCGGGGACAGAAGGTACAGTGGGCTTTTATATGGAGAAGCTTTGGCTGTCATTATATCCGGACTGCGGGGCTCTTGGTGTCACTATGGTATAGGGTCCCACTGAATGTGGCTCGCAATCATCTGTCAGTGCTGAATGTGGCTCTCAAGGTAAGAAAGGTTGGGTACAAGTGGTCTAATAGAAGAGATTTATTACAAAAATTACCACATTTTCCAAATCTGACCTCGTTTTGGAAAGCAAGTATCCAAAATTTTGACAAGTCACCTGCTAAGCGATACAAAATTTAATTAATGATTCTAGATAACATTTGATACTTAGTATGAAAGACTTAAACAGTTTTTGGTAGAAAAACAAAGGAAATGAACAGTTAATATTTTAAAGCATATTTGTTAAAGCCAAAGGAAGTGATGCAAATGCACAATTCTACAACTACTGCAATCTCTAACTGCAACGAAGTCTAACAATCCTGCCTCATGTAAAAAAAAAAAAAACAAGAAAAAAAAATACATAGTAATCGTCAACAAGTTTGCATCCAGTAAATACTTTTCTACACATTAATTCATGGCCATCATAAAAAATATTTTGATTTTTTTGTTGCAGTTTTCATATTATTTACAAGTTTTTATTCAATAATAATATTAATTATAATAAAAATAATACTCGTCATCATAAAAAAGCCATCGCCCCCAGCCCTTTTGTTATAATTCAAAAAGGATGGGTCCCCGAATGAGGGTGAAAGGTGCAAAAAGACTAACCCCAGTGCCGAAAGAGTTATTTAACGGAGGAACTAGCACTGCAGCTTGCGAATGCTGCGAGAGATCCTTTTAAACTCTCGTTGGCCTTTCTGCCACCGTTTGACTGAGGTGATGACCAGTTCCCCTTCGAGCTTTTGTCCCATCACTAAATAGGGAGCATTAATGTCATTCATCTCGTCGCAGGTACACTGCAGGCCATCTTTGAGCCACAGTACGGTCTTCTTCAAATCTCTTTCTGTTACCCCATTCAGTTTGTAAATGGTTTTGCTCTTTGTCTCCGGGATGATCTTAGTGTCCCCATTGATGTAGGCGATCTCCTTCACTTTTATCTTCAGAGCTAATAGAGGGGGAGGCAAGCAGAGAGATTGGTGAGAAAGAGATTGGTAGAGACACGTCCATTAGTAGCCACAGCAGACAACCCTAGGGTGGGATGTGTTGCTAATGAAACTGTCAGGCCCTGACACAGTTACAGCAGGTGGCTCCATTTTTAAACCACAAAGGGCATCAAAGTCATTTTATGTCAAACTCTTATGTCTTAACCCCTATAGTGTCTCTCGGGGATTAGTTCTACAGTTACAGCCCCCAATGTGCAGCTTTGTGGAGCTGGCCTGCTCATGGAAACAATCATTAAGCTCTGCACACTCATCCAGCAAATATTTTATGATATTCAGACATGTAACAATGAATGAGGCTGCTTTATACAAGTCTTACCCAGGGACATCATTAAAGGAGCATTAAACTGAAAGTCCATGAGCCTTATAAAACCCACTAATATAATCCACACACATGGATGCTAATGCTCAGAAGGGGGTCACGGGGGCAGACCACTATAGGCAGCTTACACGAAACAGCACATTCATTTCACAGCAGACGGTAACTCTCGGTGCGCTCCTCGGCTACATACAAATGTGAAGAGAAGAAAGTTCTATACTGAGTATATGAGTCAGACAAGTAATATTCCCCAGATTTGCAGCATTATTCTTTGATGACTAACCCATCATTCCTGCCATTATACCTTCATGGGGCTACGTGCTTGTTCAGACCGCACCATCAGGAAAAGGACAAGTTACAGGTCACTGACTGCTAGGCATTGGGGTGATTGAACACCAGATTCCTTTCTTTTTCAAAACATATGACGAAAATGTGGCAGAGAATTACTGTCTATCTACTGTACAGTATATCTGCAATAGCAATCAATTACTACAAGCTTGGAGTGATGATCATTTTTTTCATATCTGTGAAGTGGTATGGAGTTGGTACCGAAAGGCCGTACCTTACATCTAGTGATACTGTTCTCTTTCCTTCTCAGTCTATGTATCTTGCTTCTATCACTCTATTTACAATACCTATTTATCCATCTGTCTACAATATCTATCTTCTCAGTCTATGTATCTTGCATCTATCACTCTGTCTGTCTACAATACCTATCTATATTGTATCTATATTGTATGTGTCAGTCTATCTACAATATCTATCTATCCATCTGTCTACAATATATATTTCTCATCTATCTACAATAACTATCCATCTGCAATATCTATCTATATTGTGTTTATCAATCTATCTACAATCTCTATTTACCCATCTGTCTACAATACCTATCATCTATCTATTCATCTATATTGTAAGTATCCTTCTATCTACAGTATCTATATATCCATCTGTCTACAATATCTATTTATCTATCTACATTATCTTTTCATCTGCAATATCTATCTATCTATATTGTATCAATCAATCTACAATATCAAATGTATACATCTGTCTACAATATCTATCTACTGTAGTAAACATTTAATTTCAGATGCTGCAGAATCTCGTGTTTGAATAAAAGATATTACTAAAGTGACTGATTTATTTCCTACAGGTTATGCAAATGCTGCAATGTGAAATTTTACTTTCAATGTAACCCAATATTTGTTGAACATATGCAGTGGATTGTTCATGAGGTCAAATTTAGGTATAGGGGAATGTGTAAATATGAGAAACTTCACAGTAAAAAACATACAGCTCTGGGAAAAATTATGAGACCACCACTTCAAAACCCTGTCATGGGCAGCCCATTCTCCAGACCTGAACCCCATTGAAAACCTCTGGAATGTAATCAAGAGGATGATGGATAGTCACAAGCCATCAAACAAAGAACTGCTTAAATTTTTGCACCAGAAGCAGTGTGAAAGACTGGTGGAAAGCATGCCAAGACGCATGAAAGCTGTGATTAAAAATCATGGTTATTCCTCAAAATATTGATTTCTGAACTCTTCCCGAGTTAAAACATTAGTATTGTTGTTTCTAAATGATTACAAACTTGTTTTCTTTGCATTGTTTGAGATCTGAAAGCACTGTTTTTTTTAAATTTTGATCATTTTTCTTTGTCAGAAAAAAACCCCAAAATGTATTGGTTGGAAATTCGGAGACATGTTGTCAGAAGTTTATAGAATAAAAGAACAATTTACATTTTACTCAAAAACATACCTATAAAGAGAAAAATCAGACAAACTGAACATTTGAAAGTGGTCTCTTCGTTTTTCCCAGAACTGTGTGTTTGCCTGTGGCATGTGGTACTTGGTGCCGTTTGGATGGTTCTAGAGGGAATTTCATGAATAGCAACTCAATATTCTGCACAGCCCTCATCACCGGCAGCATGTAAATGCCTAATAGTGTACGTATGACTCATTACCAGCCTTATGTGAACAGTGTTAGAGTACACATGACTCCCCATCACTATTGTGTATTCGCCTTACAAGGTATACATGACAAGTTTGTGTTTGGCCAGTTTGCAGACACATTTGTGCACCTGTATTAGAATTGCAAGTTCAGACCTGATCACGGGTCATTGGAACTGCATGAAGCTCAAGTATATTAAATATTCTGGTTTCTTCCTATGTTGAAAAGGGGCTTTGAGCCTCCTTGGGCACCAGGGACTTGTCGGTATATGTGGATCATCAGTAACAGTGTGCATATAACAACTTATACATAATAACTTTCATTTCTATAGCGCCAGATTCAGCTGCACTTAACGAGTGTCTCATCACCAGCATTATGTTTCCACCTTATAAAAATTCATGCAGAAAAATGATGTATATGTATAGAACTGACACATCACTAATAACAAAAATCCATAAAACTGCAGATTAAATGGCTAATAAACCAGATCATATATATGAATTAGAACAAAGTGCATACACATTGCATAGGGTCAGCATTATGTAATTATGCACATCCTACACTTGACTCGTTTCCATTTACTGCAAATAATATATATTATCTATGCCGGTTTTACATAGCAGGAAATGCCTTTTATTACTGTACCTTTCTATACAGTGAAATCCTGTCTGAAAGTTTTCTGCCATTCCTGCATAATAATGACTATGGAAATGTCATTGTTGGAGTACTTCTAATGAGCCAGTCAGCCATTATCCTTTATAAGGGCATTTATATAATAAAATTCCAGCTTGTTTCCATTTGTCAGGATTAATATCCCATACACCCAAGGCCATGCTGTTTCTTACAAGAGCAGTGATTGTCCATAAGTTATGGCTACACTAGAAGTCAACCGTAGACTTATTTTATCATTCGCATCCAACTAATCAACATCTAACATCATCAATCAAGAGCACTGCAGCAAGGTTCTGCTTGTCATTCCTTCCATCCGATTCTGCAGCCGCCTGATTTATGTTACCAATACCTTTTGTTTCCTGTCTTAAAGGACCCAGTGAAAGGTTGGAAAGTGTTGTTTATAAAATCGTCCAGTCTCACGTCAGCTCACATCTACATCCTAATTGCTGGTTACACCGCCTGTATCCAAACATGCTGCACCGGCTGTCAATCACACTACAATAACAAATTATACTGCCAGCTACAACATAGGGATCTCATTCTGCACAGACAAGCCTCATTTGTTTTACCACCAATTAATTCCACCTATATGCTCGGCAGCATATGCCAGGTATAAATATGCTTCGCTCCTCTAATTCTTATTGTTCTTTCTAGCACTTGGTGTTACATTTATGATTCCTTTGTACTGATTCTTGTCTTGGAAATGTTGTTAGTTTGTATAAACAGAGGTTTGTACTTTATCATCATATAACCCCTAATTAAAGGAGTATTGGATAGAGCCAACTGGCTCCGGACTCCATGGCTGATTTATGGATGCAACACATACAGTAATGTCAGCAGACAACGTACATCCATGTAGCAACATGTAATGGCATGTATAAATGAAGAATCGAGGGCCCTCTGTTATGGCAGAAATCAGCATCCAGTCCAAAATGAAGCATATAATAATGTCAGGTATGGAAAGACATCGATAGATATAGATAGGATACATAAGAAAGACAAATTCAATGTAATAGGGCATCAGAAATAGATAAATATGGCAAATATGAGATTAACAATGGTGCAATCAATTGGATAGACATAGATAAATAAGAGATAGATGATGGATGGATGGATAGATAAATAGATAAGAGAGATAGATAATTAAGATATAGATAGATAAGAGATAGATAAATAAGAGATAGATATAAAATCATAAATTATATGACAAGACATATAGTATGTGATATTTGCCAGATAAGTAAACAGATGCATAGAGAAAACACAATTTTCCATATTTACACATATAGAGAACAGAAAGACCACCCTTTTTTATGGCCTCCTCAAAGTGCAGAAGCCTATACCAACATTCTTCCTACTTTCTATTCTCTTGTAATTACATCACAGTGAATCTTCTTACCAAAATCATTTTTGCAGAGATTCTCCACAATGTCATTGTCATCCTCGCTGGCAGTTTTACAGGCGTCACAAACTTTTGGTGCTGTGAACAGACAAGTGTTTTGTTAGTGTTAGAAGGTTTAGTTACCAGTAGGTGGCGCTCAGCACCTGGATGCTTTACCCATCTCCAACATCTTCATGTAACATAAGTGACCTGCTCTAGACTTGGAGCTTCCACATGTAAAATCCTTCTTTATGAATTGCACTAAAAGCCATTTGCATAAACCCTTGAAGCTATGTTGCTAGTGTATGAGAACATCCTATGTTCTGTGTATGGGGCTCCCTTGCCAGTTGCACTCAGCATTTGGCACATACCAGCACATTACTCTGGACATTGGCTTTCAGAGCAGCAGGCACCTCTGTTTCGCCCAGACTGTCTTCTATACTTATTGGAGACAGATGAAGTAAATTATCATCGGATCCATTAGCATCATTGAACATTCACATGGTACTCCATGCCAATAAACTAGAGTGCCTCGTATTCTTTACATTACCTCTTGTCTGTACAGGAGATTAGGCTACGTTCGCATGCCCAGGAATCATCCGTTAGAATGGATCCAGCAGCAATCCGTCTTAAAAAAGGCGGAAACAGCTGAAATCATTTTTTTTTTAACATTGAAGTCTATGGAAAACAGATCCGTTTTTCATTTACTGGACCAGTTTCAAATGGAAGAAAACTGATGGCTCTTTAATGGATCCGTTTTCTGTACACTTCAATGTTAAAAAAATGGATCCAGCTAAAATCTGATTTTTTAAGACGGGCAAAGGTTGAGTCAACATTACTTTTTTTGGCAACGGATTGCTGCTGGATCCCATCTAACAGATGATTACTGGACATGTGAAAGTAGCCTATGGCTGTGTGTCCACATAAACGTTTTTTTCACATTTTTTAAGCATTTTTTCCATGCAAAGATGCTTAAAAAACACATACATTAAGCATCCCATTCTTATAATGCATTCTGCAATTTTTGTGCACATGATGCTTTTTTTCTGTATAAAAAACACATCGCAGTAAAAAATGCAGCATGTTCATTAATTTTGCAGTAAAAAATGCATTTCCAACTATATTCTATGACACTGGGGATGCTCCGGAAAAAAACGCATAAAAAACGCGCAAAAACACGCAAAAAATGCACGGAAAAAAACTAGTTTTTCCTGGGAAGGTGTCCGGTTTTTAGTCAGGAATTTTCTGCATACGTGAGTACATAGCCTTAGGCCAGGTTCACATAGCATTATGGCAGTCCATTTAACACATGTGTTAAACGGACTGCGCTAATGCTACTCTTCTTTGATCGTATTTGTGTGATCGCGTTAGCGCAGCTGCTCCTTCTGCGCTAGCCGTGACGGACCCTCGAACGCTGCCGACCGCGTCCGAGGGTCCGTCACAGGCACAGCAGAACAGGACATCACTAGTGCATGACGATTTTGACATGGATTAGTGATGCGCTAGGTTATGGCCGTCTATGGGGGCGTTAACAGATGCGTTACATTGCGTTAATGCCGCTTTGTAACGGATGCATTAAACGGACTGCCATAACGCAATGTGAGCCTGCCCTAACACTGTTTAATCTAGTAAACGTTTGAACTGTCTTTCATCAACTTTGCCACATTCCTCAAAAAACTGTCCAGGACACTTATGACTTAGTACACCATAAACTCTGGTCTACATCAATGTCCAGAAATGCCTCCAAGATGAACGCTTTAAATTTGTCTGGTGTCTAGCCCGTTTATTTGGAAAATTGCACTAACGAGAAAGTGATCACTTTATGCCTCAGTGTATATGTATAGCTTACGGAATTTCATTGATTCAACTGTATACTTATTTTTGTGCCGCCCACTATATATATATATATATACACACACATACTATATGTGTATTTATTAACTATGTGTATACAGTGTACATAGATACTTTAAAATGCCCCTCAACCACCCATACCTCCTGTAGAAAAAAATCTAAGGATGTTTATTTGTATACTTTCTATATATAACACTCACACACGCTAAAATGCCATATGTGTGTATATAACATTGTGCTATAGAAATAAAATTATATATATATATATATATATATATATATAGTCAGCTTTCTTAGTAAAACAGACAAGAGTACCTCTAAGCTAACATGGGCTGGATGATAGAATGCTCCATGTGGTTCTGTGGTGAGGGCACCTTACCTTCTCTGGTGGCTGGCACATAATCAATGCTGGCTGGTGGGATGCATAAGTCATTGTCCTGGGGGAAACGACTGCACTCCAGCATATCTGGCCATGGGAAGCCAAATGCAGACATGACAGGGGCACAGCTGTCCTTCACCTGCTCACATAGTGATCGGCAGGGCTTGATGGTCTCATCCAGATCATCAATGCACACTGGGGCAAAGAGGGAGCAGAGGAATTTCTTGGTGTCACGGTGGCATTGCTTCTGTATCAGTGGGATCCAGGAGGATGCTTGCTGCAAGACTTCCTTCATCGTCTCATGACCCAGAAGGTTGGGCAGCCTCATGTTGGGGTACTCAATGTCATGGCAAAGAACCAGAGTTGCAGGGATGGGTTTGCAATTGCTCCTCTTATAGGAAAATTCAGGTTGCCCAAATGGAAACAAGCTTTTCACTGAGACCATACAGTCAGTAGCCAGCAGGATGAGGAAGATGAAGTAGAAGGGCTTCTGGCAGCACATGGTGAGCAGTCAGGAGAAACCAAGGCTCCTGGTGAATGGTGAGCAGATTGTGCTCCTCTGGAGAGACAGTGTCAGCCTTCCTCAGGCTACATGCAGATCTCAGCTTCTGGCCGCCTCCACCTTACACCACACTCATCAGATGTTCTGCAAACAACAGTTTTCTTGATTTTTTTTATGCTAGTCCAGGCAGTGGGAGGAGGCTGCTGACAATCATCAGAGAAGGATTGGTCACTGCTTACTTGCTCAGTTGCTCCTTTGAGAATTCTCTTTTGGCAGGACAGCTTTAAAAGAAATGTTAGAGTGCATGTAAAATGTGAACAAAGCCTTACAAAGGGCTCACAAGTGCATTGTCTAATAGAGAAGCAGGCTAGGATTCTATGCTGCTGCAGCAAAGCCTCACACTTCATAAATACATTTACTGATACCTGTAAACTGGATTTGACTCCTAAAGGGGCTGCGGTGGTGTTTGCTGTGAGGCACAGCTGAGTAATTTATGTAGATGCCCTCTTATCATGCCCATTACTCCCATTGTGGGCAGCCATTGACACCTGGGGATGTAAGTGCCTGGTACAAGCTATGTGTCTGGGATTAGTGAAGAAGACTTGTCACATTCAGAAGATTTTTCTCCTTTGTGATGGGAGTAGGGACAGAGAATTTTACTAATTCAATCATAGTGAAGAGTTCAAAGCAATTGATGTCACTTCCAAAATTGCATTAAATGATGTTAAGTAGGTTACAGGATGGGAACTTGCTATTTCCCTACATAGTGTCTTCTGGTAATTAGAGAAGTCACTGTAGGTAATTAGTTTATGGCTTAATGACTGCAGACGAGCTAATAGATATTTGTTAATGGCTCCTCTGTTTTATTTGTGTGTTTTAGAATCTTATTACTTTTCCTGAAGTTATTCTATGCCAGCACTGAACACCTAGACAGTAGGAGATTTTCAGGGGCTGTCCACTATTACATAAAGTACTTTTTTTTGGTCTATCTGAAACATAGGTAAATGACATTGATACAGTTCCATTTAAGAGCACCAACTCAGAAGTAATTGGTGTCTTAGTGTACCTTTGTATGCCTTTGGTTTGAGAACAGTTTTCTACTCAATTCTGACATTAAATTCTGACATTAAAGATGTGTCTGACAGGATATCAGGACTCTTCAGACCTACAGATGACTACCCATTCCTGCTACTACATGTGGGGACAAATGACACCGCAAGAAACGACCTGGAAACCATCTGCAGAGACTTTGAAGACTTAGGCAAGAAAGTGAAAGAACTGGGAGCGCAGGTGGTCTTCTCTTCCATCCTCCCAGTGGATGGCCATGGAACAAGGAGGTGGAATAAGATTCTGCAGGTGAACAACTGGCTACGTCGATGGTGCCGTCAGCAACGATTTGGATTTCTGGATCACGGAGTGAACTACTTATACGATGGACTACTTGCTAGAGATGGGGTGCACCTTACGAAGACTGGAAAGCAGGTATTTGGAAGTCGCCTTGCTACACTTGTAAGGAGAGCTTTAAACTAGAACAACATGGGAAGGGAAGCAAAAGACCAGAAAAAGCCATACACCTGACAAATGCTACTGAGAACTCTGCTATTAGAAGTGGAAAGGAAGAACAAAGACGAAAGAATCTAATTAAAAAAAATATTGGAGAAAGAGAAACCAATCACAAACTAAAATGTTTCTATACTAATGCACAAAGCATGGGCAACAAACAAGGAGAATTGGAACTACTAACACAGGAAAAGAAATATGATGTCATTGGAATCACTGAAACTTGGTGGGACAATACACATGATTGGAATACAAGACTAGAAGGATACAACTTATTTGCAAGAAACAGACTTGATAAACGAGGAGGGGGTGTCGCATTGTATGTTAGAAATGCGTATATCTGCACAGAGATTGAAGCTTCGGAGACTGGGAGTTCTGTGGAAACTGTTTGGGTAAGAATACAAGGACAGAACAATGGAAAGGACACCATTGTAGGCATTTACTACAGGCCGCCTGTGCAAGCTGAAGATATGGATGAACTCTTTATGCATCAAATGGCCAAGTTCTCCAAAAAATATGACATAGTTGTCATGGGAGATTTCAACTATCCAGACATTTGTTGGGAATCTCTCTCAGGCAAAACTAACAGGTCAAGGAAATTCTTATCCTCTCTTGCTGACAACTTTATCTTCCAAAAGGTAAAGGAGAAAACAAGGGGAACTGCTACCTTGGATCTAATCCTTATAAACAGGGAGGAAATGGTTGAGGAGGTAAAAGTGGCTGGGACCCTAGGAGGTAGCGACCATGCTATTTTAGAATTTTGGATAACTAGAGGCGGAAGACCTGTGAAGACTCAGACGTCAAGGTTAGATTTCAGAAAGGCAGATTTTAAGGGATTCAGAAAGAGAATTGGAGGGATCCAATGGCTGGATATCCTTAAAGACAAAAATGTCCAGGAAGGATGGGAAATCTTGAAAAATGAAATTCTCAAAGCACAGTTGTTAACAATTCCAAAAAGAGGGAAGAATAGGAAGCATTTAAGGAAACCAGGATGGATGAACACAGAACTTAAGCACATGCTAAAAAGGAAGCAAAAAATGTTTATAAAATGGAAAGAAGGAGGCATATCTAAAAAAGAATATAATGCTGTCTGCAGAACCTGCAAGGCACAAATCAGATTATCTAAAGCTGAAAATGAATTGAGGCTTGCAAGAGATGTCAAAAGCAATAATAAAGGATTTTGGGGATATGTCAAAAGTAAAAGAAAAGTCAAAGATGCTATAGGATTTTTACAGGATGAAAATGATGAAATGGTAAGACAGGATGTTGAGAAGGCTGAACTTTTAAATTCCTATTTTGCATCTGTTTTCTCTCAGAAAGGAAATGTAACATCAACTGTTATTCACTGTCCTATTAAGGGAATAGAAGAATCCAGGATATCTATAAACAGAAAGATAGTGAGGAAACACTTAGCTAACCTAAATGTATTCAAGTCTCCAGGTCCAGATGAATTACACCCCAGAGTACTGAAGGAGATAGCAGAAGAAATTTTTGAACCCCTCTCCATAATCTTTGAAAATTCTTGGAGAACAGGAGAAGTGCCAGAAGACTGGAGAAGAGCAAATGTTGTTCCTATCTTCAAAAAGGGGAAGAAGGTGGACCCAGGCAACTATAGGCCGGTGAGTCTGACTTCTATACCAGGAAAGATCTTTGAACAAATTATTAAACAACATATATGTCAATACCTGGATAAGAATGAAGTGATTAAACAGAGTCAGCATGGGTTTGTAACTAATAAGTCATGTCAGACTAATTTAATTTCCTTCTATGATGGTATTACTGATTGGGTGGATCAAGGAAATGCTGTAGATATAGTATATCTTGACTTCAGCAAAGCATTTGACAAAGTATCTCATACAATCCTTATTGAAAAAATGACTAAGTATGGAATGGACAAGGCAACTGTTAGGTGGATTCATAACTGGCTTAGTGATCGGACCCAAAGAGTGGTCGTAAATGGCTGCACATCCAGTTGGAAGAATGTCTCAAGTGGGGTACCACAGGGCTCTGTCCTGGGCCCTGTATTGTTCAACATCTTTATCAACAATTTAGATGAAGGAATTGAGGGTAAACTGATTAAATTTGCTGATGACACAAAGCTAAGAGGGATAGCTAATACTAGAGAAGAGAGAGAGAGGATTCAAAAAGATTTAAATAAACTGGAGAAGTGGGCAGCAACTAACAGAATGGTTTTTAACAGGGAGAAATGCAAAGTACTACATCTGGGCAATAAAAATGAAAAAAGAATATATAGAATGGGAGGAATAGGGCTAAGTAACAGCACATGTGAAAAAGACTTGGGTATACTAATAGATCACAGACTGAATATGAGTCAACAGTGTGATGCAGCAGCAAAAAAGGCAAATGCAATTCTAGGATGTATTAACAGAAGCATACAGTCTAGATCACGTGAAGTAATTATTTCCCTCTACTCCTCTTTGGTCAGACCTCATCTGGAATATTGTGTCCAATTTTGGGCACCACATTTTAAAAAAGACATCAACAAACTGGAGCAAGTTCAGAAAAGAGCGACCAGAATGGTGACCGGTCTGCAAACCCTGTCTTATGAGGAAAGGTTGCAGGATTTGGGAATGTTTAGTTTGCAAAAGAGAAGACTGAGAGGAGACTTAATAGCTGTCTACAAATATCTAAAGGGCTGTCACATTGTAGAAGGATCAACTTTATTCTCATTTGCACAAGGAAAGACTAGAAGCAATGGGATGAAGCTGAATGGGAGGAGACACAGATTAGATATTAGAAAAAACTTTTTGACAGTTAGAGTGATCAATGAGTGGAACAGGCTGCCACGAGAAGTGGTGAGTTCTCCTTCAATGGAAGTCTTCAAACAGAGGCTGGACAGACATCTAACTGGGATGATTTAGCGAATCCTGCTTTGAGCAGGGGGTTGGACCAGATGGCCCAGGAGGTCCCTTCCAACTCTACGATTCTATGATTCTATGATTCTATGATTCTATGATTTTCATATTCCATCAGATGTAAAGCCCCCCCCACATATTCCCCCCTATTATTGTCCTGAACACTAATGTGGTGGCTACATGGACTCTATGGGTCATGCCCACTCTGTACACATGCGTGGCTCGACCATGATGACAAATTTTTAAGTACATTCGTATCCATTGTAGGAGACATAGAAGGAAAATTCAGAGCTAGCAACTCCATAAAATGCTGGAGTTATAATTTAAATCTTATTTTTTGCTATGCTTGCATTCAGACAATAGCTCAGAGAACTGCACTATACAGTTTACATCTATGGACTCCAGACAACAGGCTGTCGTAAAACAGCATGTGTCCGCTGATTAGTCTGGAGGGCAACTTCAGGACATCTCAAAGTTACTGCAGCTCAGTTGCTGTTGCAGGACTACTCCCATAGCAATAATCATACTGTATTATTAGAGTATTGAACCAAATATTAATAGCTTTAAGTAATCATTAGGAAACTGCTTAAGGGCTCACGCAGGCGTCCAATTCAAATCAGTCCAATCTCAGACCACGATGCACGGACTGGCTGCGGTTCTCCCAACCCAATTGTGACAATTTTGTATATTTCTTTGAGGCTGTCACGCTTGGGTCGGGAGAGGTGAGGCTAGTCTGTAAATTATCGGTCTGTGTCATATGACATTTTTTTCACGTACGAGTGCCAGCCATGTTTTTCACGGATAGCACTCCGACATATGACACTCTGTGGGGCTTTACCACATGTCTGTGATTTTTTGTAGACTGAGTGGTCAGTGCAAAATCAAAGAGACATGTCCGATATTGATCCGAGTTTTGCATAAAACTTGTCATTTAAGTATATGGGGCTGTGAAAAAAATTGGACAGCACATGGATGCCTCCATTTTTTATGGACTGATAGATAGGAGAGGGCGGAGAAACTTTTTTTTCTCATCAGCGCAAAAAACTCTGACCAAACTCTAACCAAAAGGGCTCATACTCACTTGCGAGAGACTCACACAATTCTTGTGCGAGAATCGTGCGAGTCTCTCGCAAGTGAGTATGAGCACAAAGACTGATGATGACATTGTGAAGACATTCTGATGGACCTCTGATGAAAAAATCACTGATGAAACTCAGACCGATTATCTTGTATGAGTAAATCACTGATGTGTGAATGATGTCTAATAGAGAACTATATTAGAGCTTGTGCACATGTTGTAAATTTGATGCTTTTTTTTGTGCGTTTTTGCCATGCAGATTTACAAGCAAAACCTGAAGCAATCCTGATGCCAGAAAAGTGAATGAAAAACCTGAAGTGTCATACACACACTGCTTATTTGTGACTTGCAGATTTGTACAGAAAATAATCTGCTGCATGTCAATTCTCTGTGCATTGATTTCACTCAAATCAGGCAAAAACGAGGGGCAAAACACATCAAAAACGCTGCAGAAGCTCATGTTTTTGCAGCTGTGTTTTTCCTGCCAAGAGATGCAGAAATGGTACAAAAATGTCTGCATCCATTTACTCAACATGTGCACATAGCCTTACTGTGCACTCTGCATGCAGTATTCCATAGGAAATTCTTATGACTGTCCACTATAGACAGTCAGTTTATTTAACAACGTTCCCTTTGACAACTAAACGCTGCCATACAATACACTGAGGCAAATTGTCTGAAGTTGTCAGAGATGTGAACTCATGAGAATTCAACATACATTCAATCGCATTTAATGTATATACAGTGGAAATTTTCTGGAAAATCTGCTAATAATCAGTATAATGAAGCGTTGAAGATTAATGACTCCTGGAATATAACGATTACACAATTGAAAGAGGCATGTTCCAGCTGCTAGGATATATTGTGCAAGTTTAGTAGCATCTTTATCATTCTGCCATAGCGGAATATTTCATAAAATATTTTCTGGTTTCAAGATGACACGTTTGCCCAGTACCTTGTTTATGATTGTTGATACCTCTTCCCAAAAAGGCCGAAGGATCTGGCAGGACCACCAGATATGGATATAGCTGCCATCCATCTCTCCACATCTCCAACAATTTGTCGCTGTAGCATGGTGCTATCTATGAATCCGATTGGGCGTAATATATCATCTAGTGATAATTTTGAACGAATTTTCCTGAATTTGTACACAGTGCGAGGGACCGTGGGAGTTTCTATAGATATGTTTAATTTGTGTTTCAGAAAAGGAGGTACCCATGTCCTTTTCCCATTGAGTTAGATATGCACGTTTTAGAGGTACATCAGTCTTAAGTAGAGAGTGATAGATTGTTGAGAGAATTTTGATGGGTGCTTTTGTTTTAGCGCATAAGACTTCATATGGGGTTAAGGATCTGTCAAGGTCAATTGAGTGGTTTCGTTGACATAAGAGATAGGAAAGCTTTCCATGCTGTAAGAATGTAAGGGTCCCATTACATTTAGCGATGCACCAGCGATCCCGACAACGTTACGACCTGGTCAGGATCATTGGTGCATCGCTAAATGGTCGCTAGTAAGCTGCCAAACAGGCAGATCTCACCAGCGACGCAGCAACGATCCAGCGATGCTCGGCGGTCGCTCCTCCCTGTCACACGGCAGCGATGATGATGTCTTCCGCCTGCGTCCATGCGTCGCTTGTCGGCGCCAGCGGGATGTCAACAAGGAGAAAATGACCCAGGACGTTCCAGCGTGATCAGCGGATCAGCGATATCCAGCGGGAGGGGGCCGGTCGGAGGTACGTGTCACATGTAGCGAGATCGCTAGCAATATCACTGTTGCGTCACAAAATCGGTGATGCTTTAGCGATATCGCTAGCGATCTCGCTATGTGTAAAAGGCCCTTTAGGCCTGATAGCCCAGGTAACTTATGTATTTCTTGTAGAGGGAGAAGAGTTCCATCCTGAAAGAGTTGCTCAATCGGGATCTGTGCAGCTTGGTGAGATGGGCTTTCTAATAGGTCAGTGATTCTAATTAATGGCGAGATGGTGAGCTTTCTAATTCTAATTAATGATGAGATACAGTACACTAAAATTGAACAAATTTTTCACATAGAAGAATTAGCAGCAAGAGTAAATCATTGCTCCATTAATTTTAACAACACTTGGAAGTGGTGGACCAAGATTAGGTCTCATTCATCCTTCTCTGTAATTACATCATAACTCCTTTCTAACCACATATCTCAAGGTGCTACTCCTACCCCTACACCCTCCCTTCTTTAACTTTTCCCCCTCTCTCTTCTATTTCCTCCCCTCCCTCCTTTTTCCCTGATTCGCTTTAGTTATTTTTCTCATTCTCGCCAACAAATGTTGAAAGTTTCTATAAGGCTGGGGTCACACTGCGTAATGGCAGTCCGTTAGACGGACTGCGTTACACCGCAGCATAACGCGGGGTAACACAGTCCATTAACGCTGCCATTAACCCCTATTATTGGGCGCATCGCCAATGCATGCCATAATCGGCATGTGCTAGCAATGTGCCGTCATTCAGTGACGGACCCTCGGACGCGGGCTGTAGCGTCTAGGGTCAATCACCGTTAGCGCAGATGAAGCATATGCTATGCTAAGCAACGCTATGTGTTGAACGGACTTCTGTAACGCAGTATGAACCCAGCCTAACTCTTTTGTTTGCAGTGATTGAGTTTTGTATACAATAATTGCCCTTGTAAACTTTGTCGGAAGCATGTATTATTGTTTCTATTTCTGATACAGTTCCTTTCTCAAACACTGTTTGTTATATTTAAATCTTTATCAATAAAAAGAACATTGAAAGAAAGAAAGAATGAGGCATGTTTCCTTATAACAAGTAGACAGAGTGAATTTACATATGGCTGTCCACAAATTAAGGATAAATGCTCTATGGTAATTCAGTACTGAGTATATAAGAGAAACAGAGTACACGTAGTGCATAGTAAGGGTATGCTCACATCTGTGTATATAAAGCACCTGAGATTCTCAGCCATAAAAGTTGGAGAGTGTCAGGTGAGTGTCTTGTGTTTTTTCCTCACCTACCATACATATGACAGGCGTGTGCAATCCGTATGTAATGCATTTTTAACATCATCTTTTACATACTATAATTCTGTATGTCATTTCAAGCTTGTTTTCTAACTAATAAAACAATCTTATATGCAGATATAGCGAGATGATAGATAGAAATATGTCGGTGAGAAATATAATCAGTAGTGATGAGCGAGTATACTCGTTGCTCGGGTTTTCCCGAGCATGCTCGGGTGTCCTCCGAGTATTTTGGCGTGCTCAGAGATTTAGTTTTCGTCGCCTGAGCTGCATAATTTATGGCTGCTGGACAGCCTGAATACACTTGGGAATTCCCTAACAAACAGGCATTCCTCACATGTATTCAGCCTGTCCAGCAACCACAAATCATGCTGCTGCGTAGACAGAAACTAAATCTCCGAGCACGCCAAAATGCTCCGGAAAACCTGGGAAAAAAAAATCATCATTCTGCCTCCCAAAAATCTGAATAAAAAGTGATCAAAAAATGTCACGTGCCCGAAAATGGTACCAATAAATTCGTCAACCCGTCCCGCGAAAAATAAGAACTCACATGACTCTGTGAGTCAAAATATGGAAAAATTGTAGCTCTCAAAATGTGGTGACGCAAAAACTACAGTCCACCTACTTTTGGACCACCGTGTGTGTGTGTATATATATATATATATATATATATATATATTGTGCTCATAAATAAATATTTTTATGAAAAAATAAACAAAAAAGTACTCATATTTGGAATCGCTGCATCTGAAACCACCCGACCTATAAAACTTTCCCACTAGTTAATCCCTTCAATGAACACCATAAAAGAATATATAAAACACAAGGCAAAAATCTATGCTTTTTCATCATACCACCGAACAAAAAGTGGAATAAAATGTGATCAAAAAGACGAATGAAAATAAAAATGGTACAGATGAAAACATCATCTTGTACCACAAAAAAATAAGCCACCATACAGATCCATCAGCAGAAAAATATAAAAGTTAGAGCTCTCAGAATAAAGCAATGCAAAAATAAATCTTTTTTTCTATAAAAGTTTTTATTGTGTAAAAGTGCCAGAACATAAAAAAATGCTATAAATGTGGTATCACTGTAACTGTACTAACTCGAAGAATAAAGCTGCCTTAAGAATTTTATCACATGCAGAACAGCATAAAAAAACAACCTAAAAAACAATTCGTGAAATGCTGGTTTTTGTTCATTCTGCCTCCCAAAATTCATAATAGAAAGCGATAAAAAAAGTCATGTGTCCAAAAATTGTATCAATAAAAACGTCAACTTGTCCTGCAAAAAACAAGCCCTCATATAGCTCTGTTGGCAGAAATATGGAAAAATTATAACTCTCAAAATATGGAGATGCAAAAAAAGTGTCCTTTAGTGTGTGACAGCAGCCAAACATAAAAAAATATAAATCTGGTATCGTTGTAATCGCACCGATCCGAAGAATAAAGTTGTCTAATCAATTATACCGCACAAGTATAAAAAATAAATAAAACCAATTCTTCACCTGCTGTTGATATGTTCATTCTGCCTCAAAAAAATGAAAGTAAGGCTTAGCACACATTTATCCTGCACTCATTTAAATCTCTGAAATATTTGACTCAGACAGAACCCCCGTCGGAAGATTCCCTATAATGAGGCAGATGGAGGCGGTGTCCGTCTTTTTAGGTGTGCATAAAAGTGCCGTCAGCCATAGTTTTGTGCACCTCTGAAAAGAAGGACACCACTGAACAGAGGACAGAGAGAGCCCACAGTAACTCTGCCTCATTCTAGTGAATGGATCCCTTAGGGGTTACATCTGAATCACCTAATTCAGAGATTTATATGGAAATCCTGATATAAGTGTTCAGCGAAGATTGCCGGATAAACATGATCCCAAACATTATGTAAAATATTCCCAAGAAAAGCTTCAACTCAATCCACAAAAAAAGCAAATCCCCACTCAGGTTCGTTGTCTAGTAACGGAAATATAGGGGGTTTCCATGTTATTGGTAGTACAAAGGCTCAGGAAAAGAACTATGGCTCCTCACCCCCTAAAAGAAATCCAGCGAATTCTGCACTCTGAAATACAAATCCACCCCCCTTCTGAGCCTCACAGTGTGTCTAAGCCACATTTAGCATCCACATGTTTAGCATTTTTGTAGTGATGAGAGCCCGCTTAATTTACAGGTGTGTGTGTCCAGAAGCATGAGCTGGGCATAACATACTGAGAGCACTAAAACATACTAAGCACTACAATGTACTGGGCACTGCAAAAGCAGATTTGCAATTTTCACTCAGCCACATCCACTGTTGCTTATTTCTGGAAAACACCCATAGGGCAGAGACAGACTGCCGTATTTCTCGTGCGAGAATCGCATTGTAAACCTAGTACTGGCTGTCAGCTCTCCTGACCTGAGCTTGACAACTGCATGTAATCCATCATGTTGTCTTGCTCAGGTCAGTAGAGGTGGCGCTCCAGTCTGTACAGTGCAATGCAATTCTCGCACGAGTTATATGGCCGTCTGACTTAGCCCATAGAGTCAAAATCATCACTGCATTTGTAGATAAATTCCCAAAGGGGTATAATATCCAAAATGAGGTCACCTGAGGGTGAGTACTCTGATCTTCTAGCACTTAGGGGCTCTGTATATGGAGTTTGCAAACTATTCTATGAAAATCTGGGCTCCAGGAGGTCAATAGCACTCCAGGAGGCAAATAACGTTCCGTCCGTCCCAAATCTCACCGTGTGGCTAAGCAGTACTGTGAAGCAACATATGGGGTAATTCCAAATTCATCAGAAATTGTGAGACAAATTTTGGTGCCATGTACATAGATGCAAAATAGGAATTTAAAAGTTTGGCCTACGCAACAACATTTTTGACCACTTCACCATTTTCATCCTGTAAAAACCCTATAGCATCTTTGACTTTTCTTTTCCTTTTGACATACCCCCAAAATCCTTTCCTGCTGCTCGTGGTCTCCCTTGCAAGTCTTACTTCATTACTGGCTTTAGCTCGTGTAACTGTTGCGCTGCTTTCCATGCAAACAGCATTACATTCTTCTTTAGATATGTCCCCCTCTTTCTATTTGATACACATTTCTTTTTAACAAGTGATTAAGTTATGTTTTCATCCACCCTGGTCTATTTAACCCCTTAATGACAGCCAATATGTCTGTTTACTGACCTGATATAAGAGACTAGCATCCCTATACAGGTGACAATCCATCAGCTGTCGGCTGTCCACTATAGCTGACAACTTGCTGCATCAGCCACGATCAGTGTTGGCACCGTCCATATCTGTTTAACCCCTTAGATGCTGCTGTCAATAGTGACTACATCATATAAATGGTTAACAGAGTGTGAGGGCTTCCTCTTTAACCCCATTGACATCCTGAGATTATGATTCTGTGGTCCTGATGTTCACAGTCAAATTGCGGCCTTAAAGTCTGCCGGCTATAGTGGCCTCTTCAGAAGTCAGCAACATTTAATTGGTAAAAATGTATTTTTTCATCCCTGTCATGCCACTTTGTATTCATTCCTTAACATCACTTTAAGTGTTAATATAATACCTGAGAACAGTTTTTAATATGTCGAGGGGTGCTGTTTTTAAAATGGTATCACTTTTGGAGGTTTTTCAATATCTAGGACCCCAAAAGTCAGTTCAAACCTGAATCGGTCCTGCAAAAAATAAGTTTTGTAAATTTCCTTGAAAAAATAAAAAATTACTGCTACATTTTTAAACCTCCTAAAAGGCTAACAAAATAAAATAACATTTTACAAATGGTGCTGATGTAAAGCCAACATGTGAGAACTGTTACTTATGAAAGTTTTTGTGTGGTTTGACTATCTGGGATAGGCCAGGGTCACACTAGCGGATGGCATCGGATGTGAGAGCATCGGATGCGATATGCTAATGACTCTCGGCTCCTGCTCTGCTGCGAGCAGGAGCTGAGTGTCATGCTGCTGTTTTCCGAGCCTCTCACACTAATTTCTCCATCTCCTCCATTGCCGGGGTCAGCGTATATCGCACAGCACTTGGATGATATCTGAGTGATGTGCGCTTTGTCACTTGCACTCATAGACTTATATGGGTGCAAGTCACCCGAGATTCGGTGCCAGTCGCAGCATGCTGTGATTTCTCTCGCACGTAGAATATGGCCGAGAAAAAAAAAACAGTGATGGGAACTGCTCCATAGATTAATAGTGGTCTGAGTGCTATGCAATGTTTTATCGCATAGCACTCATCCGTATTCAACTCTAGTGTGCCCTGACTTTCAAGGGATAATCTTTCAAAGTTTTAAAATTGCTAATTTTTTTTACATTTTTGTCAAATTTCAGATTTTTTTTTTAGAAATAAGCAAAAAGCATACAAATAAATTTACCATTAACATAAAGTACAACATGTCACAAAAAACAATCTCAAAATCATTGGTATCTGTTGAAGCATTCCAGATTTATTACCACATAAAGGGACACTGGTCAGATTTCAAAAATTTTGCCCCGTCACTAAGTGGTTAACCCCTTCATGATAGGAGGTATTTTCGGTTTTGCGTTTTCGTTTTTTTCTCCTCTTCTAAGAGCCATAACTTTTTTATTTTTCCTTCAAAGTGGCAGTGTGAGGGCTTGTTTTTTGCTGGACAATTTGTACTTTTCAATGACACCATTGGTTTTACCTTGTTGTGTACTAGAAAACAGGAAAACAGTTCCAAGTGTGGGGAAATTGCAAAAAAATGCAATCCCACACTTGTTTTTGGCTTGGCTCTTTCAATAGGTTCACTAAATGCTAAAACTGACCAGCCATTATGATTCTTCAGGTCATTATGAGTTCATAGACACCAAACATTTCTAGGTTCTTTTTTATCTAAGTGGTGAATAAAATTCCAAACTTTGTTAAAAAAAAAAAAAATTGTACCGTTTGATTTTTGATTGTTTTATTTTGAATGGGGCGAAAGGGGGGTGATATAAACTTTATTTATTTTTTAAAACATTTTTTTTTTACTTTTGGCATGCTTCAAGAAGCTGCCGCAACCCGATAGGTTCTGCTACATACAGGCGATGATCTTATCGCCTTTATGTAGTAGAATTACTCACTTGCTATGAGCACTGACCATTGGGTGGCGCTCACAGCAAGCCAGCAGTGACAATTGTAGAGGTCTCCAGGAGACACGTAACGGGGGTCATCGGTGGGGGGATTTCCGGCCTCATGGCCGAAACCGCGAGTTAAATGCTGCTGTCAGCTGCATTTAATGGGTTAATAGCCGTGGGTGGATCATGATTCCATACAAGGCTATTCTGGGAAAGATGTGGGCTCACCTCCCACATCAAAGGGAGGGAGTCCAACGTAGGTGTACTATTACGCCTGAAGTCAGAAAGGGGTTAAATGCTTCCAATTCTTCATTCTTTTCGGGATTGTTACCGATAGTGCAGAGAATTTCATTTAGCAAAATCTTCCATCCTTCTTGGACCTTTCTATCCTTTTGAACATCCAAGCACTGGACCTTCCCTTCAATTTTTCTGAGTGCATTTAAATCTTCCTTTTTGAAGTCCAACCTTAAAGTGAGTACTCACTGGTCTTCCTCCTCTTGTAATCCAAAATTCGAGGATAGTATGATTGCTGCCTCCTAAATTCCCAGCCAAATTTACTTCCTCAACCATTTCCTCCCTGTTGGTGAGAATTAGGTCCAAGATTGCAGATTCTCTTGTTCTCTCTTCTACCTTTTGAAAGATTAAGTTGTCAGCAAGAGAAGATAAGAATTTTCTGGACACAGTACTTTTGCCCGAGAGAGGTTCCCAACAAATATCTGGATAGTTAAAATCTCCCATGATCACTATGTTGTACTTTTTTGAGAACAGAGACATCTGATGTAAAAAGAGTTAAACACCTACAATAGTGTCCTTTCTGTTCTTCTCGTCTTGAATTCTTATCAAAACAGTTTGTACAGAGCTACCAGTCTCTGAAGCTTGGATCTCTGTAGATATATACATTTTCCTAACATAAAATGCATCACCTCCTCCCCTCTTGTTATCCTGTTTCTAATAAATAAATTGTTGCCTTCAAGGTTTGTATTACAAGCATGTGTATCATCCTACCAAGTTTCAGTGATGCTTATGACATCATATCTCTCTTCCTATGTTAACAGCTCTAATCCTCCTTGTTTGTTTCCCATGCTCTATGCATTTGTATAGAGATATTTTATTTTGTAGTCGACTTCTCTTGCTCCTCTATTTTCAATCAAAGTTTGTTGTTTTTGTTGCTTCATTTCACTTCTAATAGCAGGGTTCTCAAAAGAATTCATTACCTGCATATTTCTTCTTGGCCTTATATTTGCCATCCCATATCGCTTTAGTTTAAAACTCTCCTGATGAGTTTAGCAAGTCACCTCCCAAATATGTGTTTTCCTGTTTCGTAAGATGCAACCCATCTCTAGCAAGGAATCCATCATATAGGTAATTCACTCTATGGTAAAAAAAAACAAAATGTTGCTAACGGCATCATCAATGTAGCCAGTTGTTCACCTGTAGAATTCTGTTCAATCTCCTTGGTCCATGTCTATCCACTGGGAGAATGGATGAAAAGACTACCTGCACTACCAGTTCCTTCACTTTCCAGCCTAGGTCTTCAAAGACTCTGCCTCTAGTTTCCAGGTCCTTTCTTGCTGTGTCATTTGTTCCTACGTGTATTATTAGACTTGGGTAGTTGTGTTTAACACAGAAGAGTCTTGATATCCTATCGGACACATCTTTGATAAGGAAGAAAAAATGGAAAGAGAGGCGCAATGAGTGTACCTGTATTAAAATTGGCTTCCCTAACTGAATAAACAGGGTGCTCACCTTAGGGGGTTGTGCCACCCTTGCACAACCCCGGTGTAAACGTTAGTGGTGGGTGGGAAACGTATCCTCTCACCTCGGGAGGGCACTGCACGTGGCTGTCAGAAAACTCAGTTCTCCTGTTCGGTCCGTCTCTCTCCGGCTTCCGGACGTAATCCTGTAGCCGGCCCCAGCCGTAGGTACGATACCAAGGATCCTGGAGTTTTTAAGTATCGCCCAGCAACCGCAAGTCCTCTCAAAAACAACTGCCCTCCAAGCTGCTCCTGCCACTAGTCCTCAAAAGAGGAATTTTAGTAATAGACCGCTTTTTTTGCAGCACATAGGAGCGCTAAAGGAGAGGCAGAGACCAATAAAAATTTAAAAACTCAGCTTTGCGGGTATTGGAGGAAGATTAAAAGCTGAGTTTTTAACTTTTTATTGGTCTCTGCAGCATGTCTTTGATATGGGCACTGGGAAGACAGCACACTTCTCATGAAGTAATGTTCATTCGGCAGATTGTGGTTTCTGATCCTCTCATTATGGAATCCCCCATGACCATCACACTCTTTTTCTTCTTGACCACAAGACTCTTCAAGAGGCTTCTGATTTATTACTGGGGTGTTCTTTGTGGGTAAAGCACTTTTTTGATGTACATTTTCATAGATGTCCTGCGTAAGAACCTGATAGCGGTTCTTCAGCAGTAAGGGTGCTGACTGCCTCCTCATCCTCCTGCTTCTTTGGGTCACATACTTCCAATTTTCTTCTTCTGCAGGTACATTGAAACATGCTTCTCTTTGAACATTCTGAATAGATTTTTCTACTCTGTCATTATCTTCTGCAGGAATACTGAAAAGGTCTTTTCTTGAAACAATCTGAAGAGATTCTTCTGCTCTGTCTAGGTACTCGTATATTATGTTCGAGTCTCTGCACTGCATTACTTGCGGCTGTTAGACAGCCTCAACACTTGTGGTTATTGCCTATTAGTTGCGCAATCCCCACATGTGTTGAGGCTAACAGCTGCAAATTATGCAACTGCAGAGACTCGAACATAATACATTATACGAGTACGCCCAGATGTTCATATAACACCTGAGCTTGTTCAGATAAGATGTTATCCAAGCACGTTGCACCATCAATACTGTCCTTCTTTTTGAGCCCCCTAGTGTTAGCATCCACATGTTTGGTATTTCTGTAGCGATGGTATTCAATTACTCATCGACAGAGATTGCCTTGGGGTACATTTCAGTGTTATATAACACTTGAAAAAAGCTTTAAAAATGCTTCTGTATGCAATTACTCATCCATAGATCTGTGGTATATAACACTCAAAAAAGCATTACTTTTTTTAGGCATTATATTACTCATCTATAGAGTATTATGTGCTCTGGGGTACATTCCAGTTTTATATTACTCCAAAAAAGTGTTCCAAAAATTTTCTGTATTCAATTACTTATCCATATGTACTCTGGAATACATTTCTGTGATATATAACACTCCAAAAAAAATTCATTTTTCCAGTATTATATTACTCATCCACAGAGTATTACGTGCTCTGGGGTACATTTCTTTGGTATATATCACTCCAAAAAAGTGTTTGAAAATTTTCTGTATTCAATTACTTATCCATAAGGTATTATGTGCTCTGGCGCACAATTCTGTGATATATAACACTCCAAAAGAGCATTCAATTTTTTCAGTATTATATTAGTCATCCATAGAGTATTATGTGCTCTGGGGTACATTTCTTTAGTATATAACACTCCAAAAAAGAGTTAAACAATTTTTGTGGATTGAATTAGTAATCCACATGTAACCTGTGTAACATGCTTAGTGGGCAGCAAGGAGATAAAGAAGGGAGAATCCCGTGAAACTCCCGAGAGAATGACAGGAGGAATATCAGAGTCAGACCAAGTTGGCACGACAGCGGAGGTGGCAGTAGCCTGTGGTCTGGAACTGGACCCTTTCCAGAACCCCCAAGGCGCTTGTGGAATGCAGACGGGAGAACTAATAAGTGGACTGCAGAGCCTAGGCTGGTCAGAAGAGGTAAGGAGGTGAGCCAGGACCAGGGCTGGAGAAATGCCTGTGGGCCCGCTAGCCGCAAGGTACCGACAGATGGCATCCTGAGGTGAGATCATTACGTACGACTGGCAGTGGAGATGGGGGTCCAGAGAAGAGTTTGGGACCCATCATAACATCTCGTTCAACCAGCAGGCAGTACAGAGGGAACACTTGAGCTGAAGGCTGCAAGAGCTGCTGACTGGAACCAAAATCATATTCCTCAAAATGGAGGGTCAACATCGTTGTTAGGCTGGTTTCACACTTGCGTTTTTTTGCGCTGCGTTTTAGCGCATAAATGTGCATGCGTTTTTTCCCTATACTTAACATGGGTGCGCATAGTCATGCATTTGTACACGTTTGTATGCGCATGCGTTTTTTTGTAGTGTGCGCCCGGGTGCACAAAATGCATCCTGTTGCATTTTTTGTGCGCCTGACCTGTCTCAAAAAAACGCATGCGCACGCAATGCACATGAAATTCACCCAAAAACACATTATAATCTATGGGTTTTTTTTGTAAAAACTGTCATGATACCAGTGCTGAGTGACCGGCACTTCTGGGGTTAATGTTCTGCTCTCAGGGCAGACTCTCACCTGCACACCTGGGACCTATTATGGTGGCCTCTCATTGGTTCTGGGGAGGCCTCAGGAAGCTCCCATTCCCCGTCAGTTATACTTTCGCCCTTGGCATTGTGTGGTGACCCCTGAGTGTGTTAGTGCTGTGTTCTGGTTGCATGATTCTCTGTGTATGACTCGGTCTGTTCTCTGGATATTGCTTTGGATTCTGCTTGGTACCTTCTACGACTGTTTGGTTTTGATCTCTGCTTGGCCCTGACTATCCATTCTGTCTCATCCCTGGTACTTTACTGATATCTTGTGTATGATCTTTGGCTTTGTCCGACCTCCCGTCTGTTTATCCCTCCTGTACCTCGCTTGCCTGTATTGTGCATGACCTCCGCTTTGCCCGACTCTGAGTTTTCTACCTTCTCTGAAAGCAGGACGCTAAGCCCCACCCACTTGCAGTCACATGACCGTAGGTCCTGTGCCGGCTTGCTAAACTTCTACATTCAGGTCCTGTGCATCTTTATTTTCTGGCTGTTCTTGTCCCCAGGGGTCCCTACGGTGCGGGTGAGTCCCTGCTTAGCGGAGGCTGTACGCCGGCGCTGTAAGGACACTGACAAAAACCATGCGCAAAAAACAAGAAAACGCATAAAAACCGCATGATGTATTTTTTTATGCGCGTTTGCACTGAGCACGCAGCGCAGCAAAAAATAACGCAAGTGAGAAAGTAGACTTATAGTGGAGAAAAAAGTATTTAGTCAGCCAGCAATTGTGCAAGTTCTCCCACTTAAATAGATGAGAGAGACCTGTGACTGGAGTGTGACTGTTTGAGGTTGTGGACAGGTGTCTTTTATACTGATAACAAGTTCAAACAGGTGCCATTACTACAGGTAATGAGTGGAGGACAGAGGAGCCTCTAAAAGAAGAAGTTACAGATCTATGAGAACCAGAAATCTAGCATGTTTTTAGGTGACCAAATACTTATTTTCCACCATAATTTGCAAAATTAATCTTGCCAAATCAGACATGTTGATTTTCTGGATTTGTTTTCTCATTTTGACTCTCATAGTCGTGATCTACCTATGATGTCAATTACAGGCCTCTCTCATCTTTTTAAGTGGGAGAACTTACACAATTTGTGGCTACTAAATACTTTTTTCCCCACTGTATGTGGTGGGTGTGATTTGAGACGGAAGGGAGCAGGATGAACCCTTCTTGGGAAATGAATGAGCCTGGGAGAGGCTCCTCGAGGTGGCTTGAGTCGGGGCGACCACCCCCGAGATATTGTACTGTCCTTGGTGTTCCCCACTTCTTACATGGAAGCAGGTGATGGTGCAGGTGACACAGGAGCTGTCACCCATTTCTACATGTTGCAGGCTCTGGCTCGGGTAAACGATTGCCAATCGGTAAAAGTTAACCTATTGGTTGGAGTTTAGTGTCACCAGTAGGGCCGTGTAATTATGCCCCTATACTTTACCCCTATAAATAATAAATACCTTGTAGTAACAGTACAGTAACTTACCACTGACTTGTCTGATTACAGACTTTTTCTTCTTCATCTTGTTAAACCATGTTGAGATCCTAACACTGGGAGTCCGATACTGCAGAATTTGCTGTACTAATCACCGAGCCCCTGAAAATAAAAAAGTCACATATATGTACACGTTACCTGAATAAGAAATTTCCCCACCTTGCTCCAATGAATACAGAATTGCATCTACCATTAATATATAATTTGCTATAATGCAACACACCATTGCAAATATACATTGATAATCCACCACTGTGCCCCTTGATAACTTTAATTAGCCACTTTCCCCTCCCCCAATAAATATACAAATTAATTATCCCATGTACTCTTTTCTCAAATTCATTACCAGTCACTCTCCTGGGTCTTCAATGCCCCATCACTGTGCACTTCCCGCTCCCCCTATTCATTATAGTTACATGCCCCTCCAACTCATCTTATTTAAAAGAAAATCTAAACGGATGCATTTTGGAAATAAGTTCTGTGGACCGATGAGATTACAATAGAACTCTTTGGCCACAATGATCAAAGATATTTGTGGAGAAAAAAAGGGCAAAGAATTTTAGGAAAAGAACATCTCGCAAACCATTAAGCATGGGGGTGGATCAATCATGCTTTGGGGTTGTGTTGCAGTCAATGGCATGGGGAACATTTCACGAGTAGATGGAAGAATGGATTCAATGAAATTTCAACAAATTCTTGATGCAAACATAACACCATCTGTAAAAAAAGCTGTATTTGAAAAGAAAACAGGATGGCTTCTACAAACTGATAATAATCCTAAACACATGTCAAAATCCACAATAGATAACCTCAAAAGGTGCAAGCTGAAGGTTTTAGAATAGCCCTCACAGTCCCCTGATCTGAACATCATTGAAAATCTGTGGTTAGACCTCAAAATAGCAGTGCATGCAAGACAACCCAGAAATCTCACAGAACTGGAAGAATTTTCCAAGAAAGAATAGATGAAAATCCCACAAACAAAAATTGAAAGGCTCTTGGCTGGCTACAAAAAGCATTTATAAGCTCTGATACTTAAAAAAAGGGGAGCTACTAGGTACTAACCATGCAGGGTGTCCAAACTTTTGCATTGGACCATTTTCCTTTTTGTAATTTTTAAAATCTAAAAGATGAATATATATCTATATATCTATATATAGATATATAGGTATATATACACTACCGTTGAAAAGTTTGGGGTCACCCAGACAATTTTGTGTTTACCATGAAAACTCATACTTTTATCAATCAAATGAGTTGCCAAATGAATTTAAAATCTCGTCCAGACATTGACAAGGTTCGATGAAAAGATTTTTGTGTGAAATAATAAATTTCTCCTTCAAAATTTGCTTTCATCAAAAAATGCTCCCTTTGCAGCAATTACAACATTGCAGACCTTTGGAATTCTAGCAGTTAATTTGCTGAGGTAATCTGGAGAAATTTCACCCCATGCTTCCAGAAGCCCCTCCCACAAGTTGGTTTGGCTTGATGGGCACTTTTTGCGTACCACGCGATCAAGCAGCTCCCACAACAGCTCAATGGGGTTGAGATCTGGTGACTGCTCTGGCCACTCCATTACAGATAGAATACCAGCTGCCTGCTTCTTCCCTAAATAGTTCTTGCATAATTTGGAGGTGTGCTTTGGGTCATTGTCCTGTTGTAGGATGAAATTGGCTCCAATCAAGCACTGTCCACAGGGTATGGCATGGCATTGCAAAATGGAGTGATAGCCTTCCTTATTCAAAATCCCTTTTACCTTGTACAAATCTCCCACTTTACCAGCACCAAAGCAACCAGACAGATGGTATCAGGCAGTCTTCCAGCATCTTTTCAGTTCTGCATCTCACAAATGTTCTTCTGCATTTCCAAACACCTCAAACTTGGATTCTTCTGTCCATAACACTTTTTTACCAATCTTCTGTCCAATGTCTGTGTTCTTTTGCCCATATGAATTTTTTCCTTTTATTAGCCAGTGTCAGATATGGCTTTTTCTTTGCCACTCTGTCCTGAAGGCCAGCATCCCGGAATTGCCTCTTCACTGTAGACATTGACACTGGCGTTTTGCGTATACTATTTAATGAAGCTGCCAGTTGAGGACCTGTGAGGCGTCGATTTCTCAAATTACAGACTCTAATGTATTTGTCTTGTTGCTCAGTTGTGCAGCCGGACCTCCCACTTCTCTTTCTACTCTGGTTAGAGCCTGTTTGTGCTCTCCTCTGAAGGGAGTAGTACACACCGTTGTAGGAAATCTTCAGTTTCTTGGCAGTTTCTCACATGGAATAGCCTTCAAGAAACAAGAATAGACTGTCGAGTTTCACATGAAAGCTCTTTTTTTCTGGCCATTTTGGGAGTTTAATGTAACCAACAAATGCAATGCTCCAGATTTTCAACTAGCTCAAAGGAATGTCAGGTTTATAGCTTCTCTAATCAGCCAGAATAGTCATTTACCACATTAACAATGTATAGAGTATATGTCTGAATCATTTAATGTTAGCTTCATTGGAAAAAAAACGTGCTTTTCTTTCAAAAATAAGGAAATTTCTAAGTGACCCTAAACTTGTCAACGGTAGTGTATATATACTGTATATATATATATATATATATATATATATATATATCATCTTTAACATTAGACCTTTTAGAGATAATTTCATTTTCAATCTGCTTAACTGTTCACAATACAAGTAACTTTGATCAGGGGTTCCCAAACTTTTACATGCCCTGAAAATTTCAGAGATTTATTTAATTTTTCCTACAACTATTTGAACTAAATTGGAATTGATGAGCTACGTTGGGATGTAATTTTTAATAAAATGGTCAAAAAAGGATGGTATAGGGTAGTGTTGTTTTTTTTGCAACACTTTATTATAGCATTTGTGATGGACGTATCTGACAGGTACCTTTAAATTATTAACGCTGGGACTTAATGTCAGTCAGCATTGTTTTGTTGCACCAGGAGAACTGGGAAAGAGTTGTTTATCCCCAGAAACAGACCATCCTGAGAGAATCAGTTTACTGGTGTTGGTTTTATATTGGCTGGTTATGAAATGTGCAGAAAATAAAGAAAATAGAAAATAAAAGAGAAAACAAATAAATAACTAAATAAATTAGGTTGTTTCACATATAAATATTTTATCCCATGTTTGCTTGGAAACGTAAACAGGGGCTGAAGAAGGCAAAAATTACCTGCTTTTATTCTAAAGACATAGAAATATATGGCCCCAGTATAGTGAAATATAGGCTGCTTGATTTTGAATAAATTAAGAGTTAGAAAAAAAAGACAACACGGTTTCCTCTCATGTTACATAACCTACCAAGGTATACTATCAGAAAGGTAAGGTCCATGGATATTGGTCCCTTCACATCCCAAAAAAATCAGCTATCAGTAAACTCCAGAAGTGGCCTTTCACATTGAATGATCCAGTTCTGAGGGTAGCCCGGCTTTACTCAATACCCCTGTGTTTGAGTAGTTAAATAACAGTGTGTGGGAAACAGCCTTTGGATGACAAACATCAACATTGGCTGATATCAAGTTCCAGTTATTGTAGCGGAAAGTTGTCTGCCAATAACATTACTAATGCTGTAATAAAATGTTAAAAAATAAAAATACTTTATTCAAAAACAAAAATGTTCCTAGCATTGTCACTCTGTGACTACTTTAGTACAGACACCGATCCCAAGCCGATCCAGTGTAATCCATCAAATCCGATGTAGACCAAATTGAAAACATGCAAAAAGGTAAAAGCACTACAAAAGCATGTTTTCAATAATTTTATGTTTTGATAGAATGGACTTTTCTTGGACTTGGTGATGCTAAATATGTTTATTTTTATGCATTTTTTTAATTTCTTTATTTTTATTGTAAGAAAAGGGGGATCATTTTAACGTTTTGATTTTTTCAGTTATTGTATATTTTGTAAATATTTTCATTTGTCTTCATTTCTTAGTCCCCTTAGAGGACTTAAACATGTGATTGTCTAAATTCTTATACTACATTCTTCAATCCTTCTGTATTGCATTATATTAAGATATTGCCGTTCTGCTCTGGATTTAAATCTATGACTGACGGGAGGACCAAGATGTCAAATACAAGGCAATGGGAGCTGTGTGCAGTGTTGGACTCGGGTGCTAAGGGCCCACCAGTAACCATCATTTTGGGGGCCCACTTTACATCTGCATACAATTATTACACTACCCTCGTTCACAAATGTACCTATATCTCTATATAATAATACACTGGCTAGTTTGAATAATCAATGATGAGATGCTGATTTTTTCTGTACAGAGTGAATCAACTAAATTATGGCAAGTACTGCCCATATAGTGGTGTTGAGGGCCCAGATCCACACAGGGGCCCACCGGAGGAGTCCCCTGTTCCCCTTGTGGGAGAGTGGGAGAGAGGGTCCCCGTCGAGTGTCCGGGTCGGAACCAAGGGGACCGTCACCTGGGTTACGGGGGAAACTGTTTCCGGGGGACAGAGTTCGGGGGACAGACCGTTGTGACAGACAGATGGGCTGGGGAAGGGACCAGTATAAAGGAGGAGGGGAATTCCCGGGACGATGAGTCAGCAGAACGACACAGAAGGAGCAGGAGATCGTGGGAGCGACTGAGAGCCAGAGCGACTCACCAGAGCCAGAAAGGAGGCTAGAGACAGGAGGGATACTTCCCCTGGACATCAGTGGGACGGTGCCGAGACGACCGTCCGAGAACCGCTGCCCCACGTCGACCAGCGGCCGCCGCCTTCTTCCAGCCCGCGGCTGCGGCCTGCCCACGGTCATTCATGGCCGTTACCGCCCCGCTCCAGCCCGCGGCCACTGCCCCCTCCCCTCAACCCGCGGCTGCGGCCTACCCGCGGTCACCCGCGGCTGCTGCGGTCTCGCTCCAGCTCGCGGCTGCAGCCTGTTCCCTGCCATCTGCAGCCGCCCCGTTCTCACCAGTGGCCGTGGCAAGTGCGGTACTGCCGGCAGCCACCACTGTCCCGCTCCGGTCCGCAGCAGGGGCTGGGCCGCTGCTGACCACGGACTCCCCGTCACGGCCGTTAGCTGCGCAGGTGGCCTGTCATTCACCACCATACATTGCTGCCACTTGCCCTAGGCCTGCGGCCCAACCATCCAAGGACTATGCCGGAGACTTCTTGGACAATTTTACAGTGTCTTCACCAGCCACGAGGATGACTTCGGATGTACCACGGCCATCACGCTTGGGATCCCCACAGCAGGAGCGGCCCCCATCCGGGAGCGATATCGGCAAATACCACCGCAGCTATACCAGGAAGTGAAGACTCTATTAGCCCAAATGCTCCGGAAGGGGGTCATACGAGAAAGCCAAAGCCCTTGGGCGGCCCCTATTGTCCTGGTTCGGAAAAAAGATGGCACTTTGCGTTTTTGCGTGGATTATCGGAAGTTGAACACCTGCACTATCAAGGATTCGTATCCACTGCCCCGCATAGAAGAGTCTCTGTCCGCCCTGGGGAACGCAACGTACTTTTCAACCCTTGACCTGGCCAGTGGGTACTGGCAAGTGCCGATGTCGGAGGAAGACAGGGCCAAGACGGCATTCATCCTTCCCATGGGACTGTTCGAGTTCAATTGGATGCCGTTTGGGCTGGCCAACGCCCCAGGAACTTTTCAGCGGTTGATGGAGTGGTGTCTAGGAGACCTCAACTTTGAAGCCACGTTGATATATCTGGACGATATTATCATCTTTTCCACCACGTTCGAGGACCACCTGAAGCAGTTGGGGCAGGTGCTCGGCCAGCTGCAGAAGTACGGGTTAAAGGTAAAGCCCAAGAAATGCCACCTGTTCCGCACCCAGATTGAATACCTGGGGCATATCATCTCGGCAGAGGGCGTCCGACCATCCCTGGAAAAGGTCGCTGCCATCCAGGGGTGGCCTACCCCCGAGATGGTGAAGGATGTGCGGGCCTTCTTGGGGTTGGCCGGCTACTACCGTCGGTTCGTGAAGAATTTTGCACGCTGAGCTAGAGCTCTGCAAGACCTGCTGAAGGGGGCTCCCGCTGGGGCGAATGGACGGAAGATCCAGTGGCAGCAACCGCAAGAGGATGCGTTTCTAGATCTCAAAGCTGCTCTCTCGGACTCCCCGGTATTGGCATATGCGGATTTCTCGCAACCGTTCATCCTGCATACCGACGGGAGCCTCCAGGGATTAGGAGCTGTGTTGTCACAGGTGCAGTACGGCCGGGAGAAAGTGATCGCCTACGGTAGCCGGTCGCTGCACGACTCAGAACGCAACCCAGACAATTACAGCTCCTTTAAGCTCAAGCTCCTCGCGGTAGTGTGGGCAGTGACGGAGCGATTCGCAGAGTACCTGGCGGGCTCCGAAGTAGTAGTGCGGACCGATAACAACCCGTTAGCCCATTTGGAGAAAGCCAAACTGGGGGCCTAGAGCAGCGGTGGTTGGCTCGGATTGCCAAATTCAATGATAAGATCATCTACAAACGGGGAGCTGAAAACGTGCACGCCGACGCGCTCTCCAGAATCCGACACATCACCCCAGGAAGAAGTCGAGACGACGAATTAGAAGCAGATGAGACGGCGTTCGCCCTCACCACCGCCGCGCTTACAGTCAACACGCAAGAAGCGCCTCAGGGATGCGCCGGAGGGATTCTGGAACAACCCCGCGACAAATGGATTCAGCAGCAACAGGAAGATACAGAAGTTGGACTCCTACGCCGATGGGTGGCCACCGGTAAATTGCCCATGGGCTCGCAGAGACAGACTTTGACCCAAGATATGTTGCTGATGACGCGCCAGTGGGAAAAACTAGTCATCAAAAAGGGACTTTTATATCGAAAAGCCATGTCACGAACCACGTCAGCTACGATATGGCAGGTGATCGTGCCTGGAGCCCATCTCAACCAACTGACCAGGGAAGCCCATGAGAAGGGGGCCCATTTTGGTGCTCAAAAGACTTTACAATGGTTACAGCAGATAGCGTACCTCCCACGCTTGCACGCTGCTGTAGAAGAAGTTTGTCGAACCTGCCGCCCGTGCGAGCTCGCTAAACCCCCCCGCGCAATGAGCCCCGATGCAAACTATTGGAACATCAGCCCCTCTGGAGCTTCTCACGGTGGACTATCTGACCATAGGTCCTGCCTATCAAGGGTAAGAACATTGTCTCGTTATGGTGGACCATTTCACCAAGTTCGCCGTGGTCACCCTCACTCGAGACCAGACAGCAGAGTCGGCCGCCTATGCGATTTGTAAAAACTTTATCCAAGTGTACGGCCGCCCGCAACGAATACATTCGGACCAAGGAGCATGCTTCCTAGGAAGAGTAATGGAAGAGCTACATCATCTCTACGGTATCCATAAGTCTCGGACTACACCAAACCACCCGCAGGGAAACGGAGCCTGCGATCGATTCAATCGGACAATAATCTAAATGCTGCGTACCCTGGAGAGCGACCGAAAGGCCCACTGGCCTGAATATGTCCCTGAGCTGGTGTGGGTATATAATAACCGTGTGCACCGGGTGACTGGCTACACCCCGTACTCATTGCTGTTTGGACGGGAAGGCAAAGGAATCACGGAAGTGGAGTTAAACCCGGAGGAACCTCTACACTGGACCGGAGTATCCTCGTGGGTCCGAAACCACCGGCACCGGCTGCAGACCCTCCACCGAATCGTCCATACAAAGCTCCAGGATCTAGAACACCTGGGGGAGCGCTGCTCCCACCAATTGACTTCCAGGCTGGGGATCGGGTACTTGTACTAGATCAATGCCCCCTAAACAAGTTAGAACCACGGTGGGAGGAGAACCCGTACTGAGTGTTGCGCCGGATAAGCCCCAACGGGCCTGTGTATGAAATTCAATCGGAAAGAGATGGTGCACCTCTCACTCGTACTGTGCACTTCTCACTCATACTGTGCAACTAAATATGTTGCGTCCCTGTGCATCCAGTGATCCCATGTGACCCAAGTCGATCACTCAGGTCCCCGACCCCCCGTCAACGCTTTGGGACCTGGATGATGAAGAGGACTTCCCAGCCACATCCGCGGGCTCTCCAAGTAATGACATTGCAGCGGACCCAGTTAGCCTGCCAGAATCGACCAACCCACCACCATCCACCACCCCAGAAAGCTCCACCCCGGTCAAACTTAGATGCTCTGAGCGGTCAACGGCTGGCAAACCCCCTGAACGTTACGAACAGGACCAGTTCGCATGGCGACAAGAACTGTCGTCTCCAACTCGAGTCTACTAAAGCCCTCGCCCGAGGACTGGCGAGCATACAGGGTGGGGGAGTGTGGGAGAGAGGGTCCCTGTCGAGTGTCCAGGTCGGAACCAAGGGGACCGTCACCTAGGTTCCGGGGGGATACTGTTTCCAGGGGACAGAGTTCAGGGACGGACCGTTGTGACAGACAGATGGGCTGGGGGAGGGACCAGTATAAGGAGGAGGGGAATTCCCGGGACGATGAGTCAGCAGAACGACACAGAAGGAGCAGGAGATTGTGGGAGCGACTGAGAGCCAGAGCGACTCACCAGAGCCAGAAAGAAGGCCAGAGACAGGAGGGATACTTCCCCTGGACATCAGTGGGACAGTGCCGAGACGACCGTCTGAGAACCGCTGCCCCACGTCACCCACGGCCGCTGCGGTCTCACTCCAGCTCGCGGCTGCGGCCTGTTCCCCGCCACCTGCGGCCGCCCTGTTCTCACCAGTGGCCGCAGCAAGTACAGTACCACCGGCGGCCACCACTGTCTCGCTCTGGTCCGCAGCAGGGGCCGGGCCGCTGCTGACCGCGGACTCCCCGTCGCAGCCGTTAGCTGCGCAGGTGGCCTGTCATTTGCCACCATACATCGCTGCCACTTGCCCCAGGCCAGGGGCTGCGGCCCAACCGTCCAAAGACTATGCCGGAGCCTGTGGGGCTCCAGTGTCATCAGCGGGCCAGAGTGCGCGAAGTCTTCGTCATCGCCTCAGCAACTGGGCCCAGCAACTACTACGCTGAAAGACCACCAACCCGAACGGCGAAGGACGTCTGGACGGCTAAGTTGACTTTATAATTAAGGACCCGTAGTCGGCCATACCGCGGCCCTATAGTGACCGGCTGTTGCCGGAAGTAGTCGTGTTCTACCCGTTTTTGTGCTTGTATAGAACCCCCTGCGAGGGCAACCCGTGTTACCCCTTTTGGTGATCAGGCCGGGATTGAGGAAAGTTCCCTCTGGTCTTATAAACGTTAATATACAGTAGAAAGCACCTAACTGTCTCGTGACTCGTCACTGCATCCTGCGTACCTGCAATTAACACACCCTATGGGCCAGTTCGAGCCTGGCCGTGCGCACTTATCATTTTGGTGCTGCTGTCACAGATTGACTATAGCATTTAAGTGGTTAAACTGCTGTGATTGGAGCTCACTCGTGCTGCTTCTGTAGTTACAAGTAGATACCGGCATGGTACGAAGTATAATTGGCTGCTGAGCACCTTCCTGAATTCCTTAATGACTTTTGATGAAAATATACATCATAAGTTGTTAAAATTTTAAATATGGACAGTGCACATTTGTGTTTAACCTGCTTTTTTGTTTTTACCACTGACTTGCACTGCCGAATTTAATCAGCAACACAGACATGTCTCAGTTTGGATACTTCTCAGTTAGGATACGTTTTACCCTGCTGTACTGTTCGGGTCTATTTGACCCAAAGAATAGTTTGTGAAGCTGCAGATTACTTATTTTTGGGATCTGCAAATCATGGTTAGGTGAGTTTGTTTATGGATAGGTGTTGTTTTTTTCGTATGAAATTATGATTGTTACATATGTACCAATAGCGTTTTATACAGATCTCCCATCACATTTTCAGTTACATAAATGATTTATAATTTCATTGTACAATATTTATTGCATCTACTATTGTTTGTCGATTTCTCCAGTTCCTGCACGTTCGTGCGCTCGATACATTTGCAAGTTACTGCCGATGGATGGGCTTTGAGTACAGGTCTGTTTCGCTATAGTATATAAGCTCTTATTGTTGCTAAAGTGGTTAGTGTTTGCTGCGATTTTATTATTATTGTTGTTTATTTATATATTATTATTTTATTCCACAATGCTGATTTTACCCCATGAAAGTCGTAACTGTCTGTTATTTCGAAAATTGGATAAAAATGTGGAGAAGACTTCCATTTAGTTAAACTAAATTATAAAAACTTGCCAATGCCTCAGATTCTGAAGAAGATATTCCACTGAAGAAAGTGTTCAAAGATGAGGACCACATACAGTGGGGAAAAAAGTATTTAGTCAGCCACCAATTGTGCAATCATTTGTGTAATTATGTAACAATTGTGACATCATAGGTAGAGCACAACTATGAGAGTCAAAATGAGAAAACAAATCCAGAAAATCACCTTGTCTGATTTGACAACATTTATTTAGCAAATTATGGTGGAAAATAAGTATTTGGTCACTTAAAAACATGCAATATGTCTGGCTCTCACAGACCTGTAACTTCTTTAAGAGGCTCCTCTGTCCTCCACTCATTACCTGTAGTAATCGCACGTGTTTGAACTTGTTATCAGTATAAAAGACACCTGTTCACAACCGCAGTCACACTCCAAACTCCACTATGGTGAAGACCAAAGAGCTGTTGAAGGACACCAGAAAAAAATTGTAGCCCTGCACCAGGCAGGGAAGACTGCATCTGCAATAGGCAAGCAGCCTGGTGTGATGAAATCAACTGTAGGAGCAATAATAAGAAAATGGAAGACATACTGGACCACTGATAATCTCCCTCGACCTGGGGCTCCACACAAGATCTCACCCCGTGGGGTCAAAATGATCACAAGAAGTGAGCAAAAATCCCAGAAGCACACGAGGGACATAGTGAATGGCTTGCATAAAGCTGGGCCCACCGTAACAAAGGCTACCATCAGTAGCACACTATGCCACCAGGGACTCAGATCCTGCAGTGCCAGACGTGTCCCCCTGCTTAAGCCAGTACATGTCCGGGCCCGTCTTAAGTTTGCTAGAGAGCATTTGGATTATCCAGAAGAGTAGTGGGATAATGTCATATTGTGACGGACTCAGCTCCTGCTGAGCCCATTTTTTGAGTGGACCCTCTGGGTCGTGGCACCCACCCACCGAGGGCGAGCTGACCTTGTGAGAATCCACCCCCTATACAGGGAGTGTCAGGGGCAAGACCAAGGGGGTGAGCCACCACGACTGCTGGGACCAGATGGCTGGCTCAGGGGACACTAGACGAGTGTCTGACGACAAGGACGAGCAGGAAGCAAGACGAGACTAGACGTAGGTGCAAGGTATCTTCATTAGAATAACTCAGGATCACATACAGTGTAAACAAGCAAAACGTGCAAGGTGCGCGCATGGGCACGCCAAGGTCCATAACATGGTACGTGCCAGGTGGCATGCCTTGGTACAGGTAATGGCATGATGGCATCGGACTCCGGACTGCTGGCAAACCGACAGGGTCCAGGGATCAGGCTGCGGACGTCAGCTCCGGACATCAGGCCGTAGTCATCTCGTTCCGGACCTCTGGCAACGGTCGGCAGGTTCCGGGCATCCGGCAGGCAAACCAGGGTTCAGGCAAGGAGGCACGACAGATATCCAAGCAGGGTGCGTGTTTAGGGAACACGCCAAGGTCCAAGGCTAGGTGCGTGTGTAGGGGACACGCCAGGGTTCAAGGCTAGGTGCAAGGCAAGGTGCATGTGTAGGGGACACGCCAGGTTCAAAGCGAGGTGCGTGTGTAGGGGACACGCCAGGGTTCACAAACGAGACAGGGTGCGTGTGTAGAGCCACGCCAAAGCATAGGATAAGACAAGGTGCGTGTAGAGACACGCCAAGACACAAGGTACAAGACACAGTGCGTGTAGAGACACGCCAAGGCACAAGGTAAGACAGAGTGCGTGTAGAGACACGCCAAGGTACAAGGTACAAGACAGAGTGCGTGTAGAGACACGCCAAGGCACAAGACAGGGTGTGTGTAGAGACACGCCAGGGTCCAAGGTACAAGACAGAGTGCGTGTAGAGACACGCCAGGTTCAAGGCAGGGTGCGTGCTAGGAGCGACGCCAGGGTTCAAGGCAGGGTGCGTGCTAGGAGCCACGCCAGGGCACAAGGAAGGGCTGCGTGCTAGGAGCCACGCAGGGGGCACGCCACACTGGCCAGTGCACACGGCTGTACACAAACACGTGGCACTTACCACGGCACAGGAGACGGCCAAGGGGAACCCACGCCGGGGTTCAATGCAAGGACAAGGCAGGGAACAAGGCAAGGAACACAAGCAGAAACAGAGCCAGGTCAGAGCGAGGACAGAGTCTAGCAGCGGAACGTAGGCAGAAGCCCAGAGCCGGGCCAAGGGAAGACCTTGGGACTAGACATAGGAAAGAGCACTAAGGAGAGGCGAAATGGTGCGTGTGCCAGGGAGCACTACAGAGCACCATAGGAGAGAGCGAGGCAGAGCAAGCAAAGACTGAGACCATAGGGAGGAACACAAAGCAAGGAATAGCAAGGCAGAGAGCACAGGGAGGACTACAAGTCAAAGCATAGCTAAAGCAAGACATGGCAAAACAGGCGAGGCAGAGAACAGAGGAAGGACTACAAGTCAAAGAATAGCTAAGGCGAGACATAGCAAAACAGACCAAGACAGAGAACAGCAGAAGGACTACAAGGCAAACCAAGGCAAAGACAAACATGGCACGAGAGACAACTCAAGACATGGCACAAGACAAGAGGCGGAATACGAGCACGGAGCGTGTGCAGAGACGCACTACAGAGCAAAGTGAAAGGGCACAGAATAGAGGAAGCAACCCCACAGACCCAGAGCCTTGCAGGGAAGCAACACAATAATCAGGCCCTGAGCATAGGAAGGGGCAGCCTGATATAGGGCATAGCACCTCCTCCTCCAGGTCAGGACCAGGGGAGCACTTCCAGGATTCTAGACATGAGAGATGATTGCAGAACCAGACAGTGCAGGATCCTAAGAAACGTCACATGATCAAGGACTCCAGACATGACGAGAAGATCACAGAAGGCAGAGCAGAAACGCAGGCATCCTGCAGCTCAGACATGAGGTGAGTGTGCACACTGCTCTAGGGAACATGCAGGACAGCAGACAAAACATGCGCATGCACATCGCTCCAGGAGTTCTTGAGACAAACAGACATGGCAGACATGGCGGACGTGACACATATGGTTTGATGAAACAAAAGTAGAACTGGAAACAAAACTCATCATGCTTGGAGGAGACAGAATGCTGAGTTGCATCCAAAGAACACCATACCTACTGTGAAGTATGGGGGTGGCAACATCATGCTTTGGGGCTGTTTCTGTGCAAAGGGACCAGGACGACTGGAAGAATGAATGGGGCGATGTATCGTGGGATTTTGAGTGCAAACCTCCTTCTATCAGCAAGGGCATTGAAGATGAAACGTGGATGAGTCTTTCAGCATGATATTGATCCCAAGCACACCACTAGGGCAATGAAGGAGTGGCTTCGTAAGAAGCATATGAAGGTCCAGGAGTGGCCTAGCCAGTCTCCAGATCTCAACCCCATAGAAAACCTAGGAGGGATTTGAAAGTCTGTGTTGCCCTGCGACAAGCCCAAAACAGCAGACCCTGTACCACTTGTGGCTTTACTAAGTGTGAGTGTGCACATGTGATATGGATTATGAATGTTTGTACTCAAGTACAGTATAATGTTTGTATAATTATCAGTGTAAATATGAGGGCAATCTTTCAGTAGAGGATGGTATGGGTGTTATGGGAATAGGGCCCCCTGTCACCCATAACCCACATCACCCTTCACTCACACTGACAGCCAGGGGCATAACTACCACTGTCGTAGCAGTCGCCACTGTGACCGGGCCCGGGGGAGTCAGGGGCTCGGCAGGCATATCTCCCAACCATCCCGATTCTCATGGGACAGTCCCGTTTTTGACCCCCCCACCTGCGTCCCACCCGGGAGTCTATTTTTCCCACACTGCACTGAGCTGCCACGCCCCCCCATGCACCCCATCCTCGCCCTCCCACAGAGACCCACTGCACTGACAGCAGCCTCTCACAGCCTGCAATGATGTTGCTAGGCTGTTTTCTCTAATGTCCGCACAGGACCTATGATAAGGTCACAGGAGGGTAGGAGTCAGGGATCACATGATCAGGGGCCTCGGTGTCTGCAGGACTCTGCTGTGCTGGTTGTCATGGTGCTGGATGAGGTAAAGTTTATGTGTGGGGTCAGGTGGGGTTTATAGTGTGGATGTAGCAGAGCTGTATGTGTACAATTTTGGACAGAGTGGAGCCATGTGTGTACAATTTTGGATGGAGCGGAGCCGTGTGTGTATGAGGTGTACGGAGCAGAGCCATGTGTGTGTGAAGTGTATGGAGCGGAGCCACGTGTGTACGAGGTGTACAGAGCTGAGCCATGTGTGCATGAGGTGTATAGAGCGGAGCTGTGTGTGTACGATGTGTACGGAGTGGAGCCACGTGTGTACGAGGTGTACGGAGCGGAGCCACATGAGTATGTGGTGTACGGAGCTGAGCCGTGTGTGTACTTAGTGTACGGAGTGGAGCCATGTGTGTATGAAATGTATGGAGCCGTGTGTGTGTACGCGGTGTACGAAACGGAGCCCTGTGTGTACGAAGTGCACGGAGCTGAGCCATGTGTACCAGGTTTACGGATTGAAGCCATGTGTGTACTGAGTTGAGTCGTGTGTTTGAGAGGTGTATGGAGCGGAGCCGTGTGTGTATGAGGCATACAAAGCGGAACCGTGTGTGTATGAGGTGTGCGGAGCCCAGCGTGTGCAAGGTGTATGGTGGGGAGCATTCATACCTCCCAGCCATCCCGGATCCAGGTCCGCTGTCCCTGCCAAGAGCTTACTTTTCTTGCGGACACAGGAGTACACGGCGGAGCCCCGAGGAGCACTTGACGTTCCACCAGAAGTGACGTGCTGGAAGCTGACCGGATGTTAAGTAATTTCGGGAGGAGATTGTGATGGAACCATGGAGGCTCTTCAGGGAATGCTTCAGATCCATCACCGTGTCCTCCTCTGACAGCACGGACAGCGGGATCGCCTTGGAATATGGGATTTTGGCCATGTGAGTGGATCATGATGTGCCCTGCATTGGGAGGCTCAGGCACTACAATGGGGAGTCGGGCTGCTATAGTATCTTTATAGAATTTTTCTTTCTTTCTCTCTCTGTTTCTTTCCCTCTATGTTCTTTCTTTTGCCCTCTGTTCTTTCTTTCTTTCTCTCTGTTCTTTCTTTCCCCTCTTTCTCTCTCTCTGTTCTTTATTTCTTTCTTTCCCCTCTTTCTTTCTCTCTCTGTTCTTTTTTTCATTCCCCTCCTTCTTTCTCTCTCTCTGTTCTTTCTTTCTTTCCCCTTTCTTTCTTTCTTTCTTTCCTTCTTTCCCCTCTTTCTTTCTCTCTATTCTTTCTTTCTCTTTCCCCTCTTTCTTTCTCTCTCCCTCTGTTCTTCCTTTCTTTCTTTTTCATTCCTTTTTTCTCTCTCTCTGTTCTTTCTTTCCCCTCTGTTGTTTCTTTCCCCTCTGTTCTTTCTTTCTCTCTTATTTTCTTTCTCTCTCTGTTCTTTAATTCCCCTTTCTCTCTCTCTCTCTTGGTTCTTTCTTTACCTTCTTTCTTTCTCTCTGTTCCTTCCCCTTTATTTCTCTCTCTTTTCTTTCTTTCTCACTGTTCTTTCTCTCGCTGTTATTTCTTTCTTGCCCCTCTTTCTTTCTCTCTGTTCTTTCTTTCCCCTTTCCTTATCTCTGCTCTTCCTTTTTCTCTCTCTGTTCTTTCTGTCTCTCTTTGTTCTTTCTTTCTCTCTCTCTGTTCTTTCTTTCTCTCTCTCTGTTCTTTCTTTCCCCTTTTTCTTTCTCTCTCTGTTCTTTCTTTGTTTGTTTGTTTCTTTCTCTCTGTTCATTCTTTCTTTCCCTGCTTTCTTTCTCTCTATCTATTCTTTCTTTTGCTCTCTGTTCTTTCTTTCTTTTTTCTTTCTCTCTGTTTGTTCTCTCTCTGTTCTTTCTTTCTCCGTTATTTCTTTCTTTCCCCTCTTTCTTTCTTTCTCTCTGTTCTTTCTTTCCCCTCTTTCTCTCTCTCTGTTCCTTCTTTCTTTCTCTCTCTGATCATTGTTTATCTCTCTCTGTTCTTTCTTTCTTTCCCTTCTTTCTTTCTCTCTACTCTTTCCTTTCTCTCTGTTCTTTCCCCTCTTTCTTTTTCTCTCTCTGGTCTTTGTTTCTTTCTTTCTCTGTTCATTCTTTCTTTCCCCTCTTTCTTTCTCTCTATCTGTTCTTTCTTTCGCTCTCTGTTCTTCCTTTCTTTCTTTCTCTGATCGTTCTTTTTCTCTCTGTTCTTTCTTTCCCCTCTTTCTTTCTTTCTTTCTTTCTTTCTTTCTCTCTGTTCCTTCCTTTCTCTCTCTGTTCTTTCCTCTCTTTCTCTCTCTCTCTCTGTTCATTCTTTCTTTCTTTGCCCTCTTTCTTTCTCTCTGTTCTTACTTTGCCCTCTTTCTCTATCTCTGTTTTTACTTTGTCTCTCTCTGTTCTTTCTTTCTTTCTCTGTTCGTTCTTTCTCTCTTTCTGTTTTTTCCTTTCTCTCTCTTTTCTTTCCCCTCTCTCTGTTCTTTCTTTTCCCCTCTTTCTCTCTTTCTGTTTTTCCTTTCTCTGTGTTCTTTCTTTCTCTCTCTGTTCTTTCTTTCTCTCTCTGTTCTTTCTCACTCTCTCTGTTCTTTCTTTCTTTCTCTCTCTCCTTTCTTTCTTTTTTTCTTTCTCTCTCTGTTTTCTTTTTTCTCTCTCTGTTCTTTCTTTCTCTTCTTCAGAACCAGTCAATGTGCCCTCAGTACCAGCCACTGTGCCCATAATGCCAGCCACTGTGTCACTGTGTCCACAATGCCAGCCTCTGTGCCCTCAGTACCAGTCATAGTTATAATCAGTGCTAAATGGCTGTGGTTGGGGCATGGACATGGGTGTGACTAGTTGTGAAATAGGTGTGGTCGGGGGGCATGGCCTAAAATTTGCCGCAACCTTTGTCTCTCTTTCCCTTCTTCAGAAGTTGGGAGGTATGGGCTTAAACTACTGGATGACTGGACAGACATCCAAATGAGACTATCACCAGCAGGAAATACCAGCAGGAGGAAAGTATATAAAGCCGCACTGAAAGATGATACGGCAGAGAAATGTGTAAATTAAAACACTTGTTAACCTAAAAAGACTGAAGCAAGGATAATAGAAATTAAACATCCAGAGAAAAGGTGTATCTGCTGTGGCTTGGTGGACAGGAAATCTGACCACAAAGCACAGGTTCCAACCCAGAACCATGACTTTACAGCTTAGTTGCTGAGTGCAAGTGAGAGGGGGAACTCCACAGACTGGCTGAAGCCTGCAGACCCCCATCCACTACCTATCTTTACAGCAAAATAGAAGTATGTTTGTGAGTGGAAAGGAAGGAGGTGTTAAGGTGGCACAGAGAGTTTTATTAAGGTAGTACAGCAGAACTCAATGTAGATGTCAATACTACCTTAAATGAAGCTCCAGACTTTAGCTGAAGTGTCTCTGCTCCAAACATACTGAAACAAATGGGAGGGCCCATCGGAGGATCCTCTGGTGCTCTGCTGGAGCAGGCCAACAGTGAGTGGGGGACAGCTTTCTCGGCTCTGCTTCATGCTACATCTAAGAACTCTGATGGTGTCACAACTGCTTCACTAAAATAAACTAAGTGGTACATCGCTGGAATCAGAGTCTCTGTTTCTACATTATGCTGCTCTCAGAGGAGATGGCAAAAACCTGGTGACAGATTCTCTTTAAACATGCCTCCACAGCACTGGCAAGGAAAGAGAGGAATGGTGTAGGCATACCACAAGATTCCACATACTGAGGAGGCAGCAGGAGATTAATACAGGGTATAAAGTAGCATGACCATATACATCAAATGAATAGTACCTTTTTCTGCAAAGAAGTGAGTGCAGCACCAGCCTCATGCAACATCCTGTTTGAGGCTCCATGTCAACCAAAACACCACAGAAAATGCAGTAAAAGACACATTGAGGCATTGAGGGATTAGCTAGATATGGAGAAGTGTAGGATATTTTATGTTAAATCCAATTGCAAATATATATGAGCCTACCTAGAACAATACAAAGGAAGGCTTTAACATTTCTTGTGATGTAGCTATTTATTTTATCTTCACTGCTATAGATGTATAAATACTTCAAAGATGGGGGCTGGCAGTACAGGACCTTTTATGTGAGGCCACAAATGTGAGCAGCTGAATATGTGCATAACATGCAACTTAAGTGGGACTTAAAGCTAGACTTTTCCTATTCACATCTATTGTTGTGTGAATTAAGTAGTAAACTCAAGCAACTGAATTTGAGCATCAGGTGCACAACTTGTATGGATCATGCAACTGAAGTAGCTTAACACCTTCATCATAATAGGGCATGCATAGTCTCACTACTTAGCTACATCTTTGAAGCTGTTTACTTTATAAAGTAGAAAGTAATTTTAATCTTTACAAGGATAGCAGTAGATCTGCTTTAATAGGCTATAATGAAGTGAGAGTAATAATTGGACCTTGCTTGTATTCTACTTGTCTATTGGTGTCGCTATAACATTACATTTTTTTTAAAATGTCACTTAATCATTTCCTAATATATGAGAAAAAAACTCATCACAATAACTTTGCATTCCTATTTGCTATTCAGAAATCACAGTTATTAGGCTGATATAGCAAGTTATTAGGACAACTATAAATATCAGGCTTGTACATTTACACATCTTTGCTAAATTCAGAGAATTCCTATGCAGCTGTTAGGCATTCAAGTGTATAAGTTGGAAGTGTATGGCATGATATGTAAGTATTTAAAGGGAGCAATTATTCATGTGCATTTAAAATAAATGTCTCTAATGTGAGCTGAACCCTATAGGAGATGACCAACGTACCTGTAATATATCAGCTAAGAAATGAAAAGTTTCAGTACTAGATAAATATATATACTGTATATAATATATATATATATATATATATATATATATATATATATACAGTGGGGAAAAAAAGTATTTAGTCAGTCAGCAATAGTGCAAGTTCCACCACTTAAAAAGATGAGAGGCGTCTGTAATTTACATCATAGGTAGACCTCAACTATGGGAGACAAACTGAGAAAAAAAAATCCAGAAAATCACATTGTCTGTTTTGTTTTCATTTTATTTGCATATTATGGTGGAAAATAAGTATTTGGTCAGAAACAAAATTTCATCTCAATACTTTGTGATATATCCTTTGTTGGCAATGACAGAGGTCAAACGTTTTCTGTAAGTCTTCACAAGGTTGCCACACACTGTTGTTGGTATGTTGGCCCATTCCTCCATGCAGATCTCTTCTAGAGCAGTGATGTTTTTGGCTTTTCGCTTGGCAACACGGACTTTCAACTCCCTCCAAAGGTTTTCTATAGAGTTGAGATCTGGAGACTGGCTAGGCCACTCCAGGACCTTGAAATGCTTCTTACGAAGCCACTCCTTCGTTGCCCTGGCGGTGTGCTTTGGATCATTGTCATGTTGAAAGACCCAGCCACGTTTCATCTTCAATGCCCTTGCTGATGGAAGGAGGTTTGCACCCAAAATCTCATGATACATGGCCCCATTCATTCTTTCATGTACCCGGATCAGTCGTCCTGGCCCCTTTGCAGAGAAACAGCCCCAAAGCATGATGTTTCCACCACCATGCTTTACAGTAGGTATGGTGTTTGATGGATGCAACTCAGTATTCTTTTTCCTCCAAACACAACAAGTTGTGTTTCTACCAAACAGTTCCAGTTTGGTTTCATCAGACCATAGGACATTCTCCCAAAACTCCTCTGGATCATCCAAATGCTCTCTAGCAAACTTCAGACGGGCCCGGACATGTACAGGCTTAAGCAGTGGGACACGTCTGGCACTGCAGGATGTGAGTCCATGGTGGCGTAGTGTGTTACTTATGGTAGGCCTTGTTACATTGGTCCCAGCTCTCTGCAGTTCATTCACTAGGTCCCCCCGCGTGGTTCTGGGATTTTTGCTCACCGTTCTTGTGATCATTCTGACCCCACGGGGTGGGATTTTGCGTGGAGCACCAGATCGAGGGAGATTATCAGTGGTCTTGTATGTCTTCCATTTTCTAATTATTGCTCCCACAGTTGATTTCTTCACTCCAAGCTGGTTGGCTATTGCAGATTCAGTCTTCCCAGCCTGGTGCAGGGCTACAATTTTGTTTCTGGTGTCCTTTGACAGCTCTTTGGTCTTCACCATAGTGGAGTTTGGAGTCAGACTGTTTGAGGGTGTGCACAGGTGTCTTTTTATACTGATAACAAGTTTAAACAGGTGCCATTACTACAGGTAATAAGTGGAGGAAAGAGGAGACTCTTAAAGAAGAAGTTACAGGTCTGTGAGAGCCAGAAATCTTGATTGCTTGTTTCTGACCAAATACTTATTTTCCACCATAATATGCAAATAAAATGAAAACAAAACAGACAATGTGATTTTCTGGATTTTTTTTTCTCAGTTTGTCTCCCATAGTTGAGGTCTACCTATGATGTAAATTACAGACGCCTCTCATCTTTTTAAGTGGTGGAACTTGCACTATTGCTGACTGACTAAATACTTTTTTTCCCCACTGTATATATATGTTTTTAAACTCGCTGTTGAAAGAAAAAAGTTGAAAGGTTAACCACCTTCATGTATTCATCATGGTTTACTGAATAAATAAAGTCATTTCAGGCTTTGTTTGAGGTTGTCTCCTGGGTAAACAACCTCAAACAAAATACACCGAAAGTCAGAAAATAATGTGTACTAAAGGGCCGACCACAGTTGTATGCCTATTAAGGCCCCTTTACATTTAGCGATGCACCAGCGATCCGACCAGCGATCCGACCCGGTCAGGATCGCTGGTGCATCGCTAAATGATCGCTAGTGAGCTGTCACACAGGAAGATCTCACAGCGATGCAGCAGCGACGCAGCACACCATACTCACCTTTCACACACAGCGATCCTGACGTCCTCCCGCCCGCCTCCACTCGTCGCTCGTCGGCGCCAGCAGGAAGCCCAGCAGGAAGCGCCCGACGAGAAATGGAGCCGGACATTCTCGCGCGATCAGCGATGGACAGCGGGGGGAGCCGGTCGGAGGTAAGTATCACACATAGCGATATCGACAGCGATATCGCTATAACGTCACAAAATCGGTGACATTATAGCGATATTGCTAGCGATATCGCTATGTGTAAAACCCCCTTTAGTTAATTTTGGAGTTACCCTTTGATAAGATATGAAACAATAATGAATCTGTGAGAAAAAATAGGTTCTGCCGCCACTGCCAAATAACCACAAGAAAAATATAAAATAGTGATAAAAGCCAGATAACTATAATAATGAGATTTCTATGTTTGTAGAATAAGATGGCATTCTTTGGTAAGTTTCCAAAGCTTGCTATAAAAGGTCAACTTGTGTGTGTATATATTTATATATATATATTTGTATTTATATATCTACCTTGACACAGTTCTTTTGCAGACATTGGCTGCCTCGCTTGCTTCAATCTCTGCAGACTTGCTTTTGTCTCACTGTCTTCCAGACAACTTTTGTGAAGCCTGTACCATCTGTTGCAGGACTGCATGTCCTTTTATCTAAAGATAGGTCTTTTATGACCTTGGCCGTGTGGTTGGGGTCATTGCCCTTCTGCAGAATTAGGTTGGAACCAATTAGATGCCTCACTGATGGTTCAAAGGTGGATTAGAATCCATTTTATTGATTTAAATTGAAAGTTTGTATGAGATTACAAAAAGTTTGCTTTCTTTTTTCCCTAGAAACAGAACCAGTTTTATTCCAGATTTGGTGTCTGATATTCATTCCAGTTGACGATCTCTGAGATACTGTTTCTGGAAAAGAAAGCTAATTTTTGTCTATTCCTATACACACCCATGTATAAGCTTGGGACTCCACTGTGACGTATAATTGAGATCACACTGAAATTGCATTCAAGGAGAATATCGTAATATTATGTTACATATTATGATAAACTAGCTGAAGAGCCTGGCGCTATGCGGGCATAGTAACTAACTACGGTTAGTTATAACAAATTATAATGATTATATCTATATATATATAAAGCTGAGTGTATAGCCCCGCCCACTCCGCATAGCCACATTCACTATAATATCCCACATCATCCCGTCAGCCACAGCTACCGGACTACTACCCCTAATATCCCACATCATCCCGTCAGCCAGAGCCACCGGACTACTACCCCTAATATCCCACATCATCCCATCAGCCAGAGCCAACGGACTACCATCCCTAATATCCCACATCATCCCGTCAGCCAGAGCTACCGGACTACTACCCATAATATCCCACATCGTCTGTCAGAGCCAGTTAAAGTAGAATAGTGAAATTGTACAGAAACATGGTTCACTAAGATCCCAGGTTTTCTACTGATCAGGCTGATATTCTCACTTATCTGCCACCATAAATATCACAGTCATGCTTTTCACCAATGGACAGGCACAAACCTTATACATTAGTACAGTAGAGAAACCTTCACACACATTTTCATGCACCGTCAACTTGTAGTTTGTCCGGCTGAGTTGCTCATGGATGTACAGCATCTGTATGCAGTATAGTATCATATTTAATGGGTTGTTATGGGAAAAGCATTACGTGTTATATGGGTATATTCAGGTGAATTGTGGGGAAAGTAGCACTTTAAAAAAACTCACAGCATCAGAGCACAGTAACACATTAATTATGCATAAAAGTGTCTGTGAGAAAATATTAAATCCACATGACATTTAATATGTGCACTTTCCTACAATCATGTGTGTCACTTAATGATACTACACGGGAGGGGGGATTCATTTCTGTCATGTACTCACTGCTCCTTTCAGGGGGATAGACGATGGCTGGAGCTTATGTTCCTGGGGAGGCTACATATCTCCCACCATGTCAGTGTCTGCTGAGGTGTTGTCAAGTGGGAAAACTTGGGCATAGCAACCAATCACAACTCAACTACTTTTAACCAGCTCTGGTGAAATGAGAGATGCTTAGTGATTGGTTGCAAGGAAAACTGTTGGTCATAGCAACCAATCACAGCTTAGCTTCTTTTGAACAGCTCTGGTGAAATGAAAGATGCTTCTTAATTGGTTGGTGACACACACACACATTGATTTTTATATATAGAGATTTTACATGAAAATGTATTCAAATAAGTAGATTTTTTTTCTGGATGGTGTAACAATAAACATCATTGCCATATCATATGACATGGAATACTATCATACACAGTATAAGCCAATTGTAATGTAATTGCTTTAGTTGACCAAGAAGGGGTTGAATTATTTTTTTTCAGTTTTTCTTCTGGCTGCATTGTCATTTTTGCCCAAGTTTTGTAAAATGTTTCATAAACTTGGCAAATCTTTAGAAAAACTGAGCACATCTTCCAACCGATTTTCCACTTTTACGCCACCTCCCTACTGAAGCAATATATCAACATTTTAAAAAAAAATTGCATGTTAAAAATATGGCTAAAACTATGAAAATGCTGGAGACATGCCTATTTCGATAAGCCCAAAATGAAAATGATAGACTTGGCGCAAAATGCTTTAAAAATGACATAACTTTTGTAAGTATGTCTATGAAGTAAACATATAAAAAATGTGCTACAAATTTCAAGTTAAATTTCCTCCATACTGTCGAATGTTTTTCATGATAGCCAACCGTATAATGTGTATGGGGTATTTCAATTTTTACTCAGTTGCAGATGTTAGGAAATAAAAGAATTGGCCAATTGTTTTTATTACATGTCTGACTCTTTTCTCTCAAGCTGGTAGGTAATTACCATCAGGTGTATAGCAGTGGCAGTGAAATTTGTAAGCTCTCTCTTTCTGTGGGGTACTCTGCCTCATGCTCTGTGGGCAGTGTCGGACTGGAGTACCTTGGGCCCACCAGAGAAAAATCTTTCTTGGGGCCCACCATGCAGTTATGTAAAAATACCACACAGGATAGATCCTATATACTACACCACACACTAGAGCTGCTCAATCCTCTATATACAGTTGTGCTCAAAAGTTTACATACCCTGGCAGCATTTTTGCTTTCTTGGCCTTTTTTCAGAGAATATGAATGATAACACCATTGGATGAAGCCATTTATTGTCAAACTACTTTGCTGTCTCTTTTTAAATCATAATGACAACCCAAAACATCTAAATTGCCCTGATTAAAAGTTCACATACCCTGGTGATTTTGGCCTGATAACATGCACAGAAGTTTACACAAATGGGTTTGAATGGTTACTAAAGGTAACATCCTCACCTGTGACCTGTTTGCTTGTAATCAGTGTGTGTGCATGAAAGCTGAGTGAGGGTGTGCACACGCTGCGGATTCTGCTGCGGTTCCGCAGCGGATTTGGCCGTTGCGGGTCCGAAGCAGTTTTTGCTGCGGTGTACAGTACAATTATTCGCTATGGGAATAAAAAACCGCTGTGCAGATGGTGCAGATTTTTCCGCGCGGTTTTCCTGCGGTTTTGAAACCGCAGAAAGAATTGACATGTCAGTTCTTTCTGCGGATTCCGCTGCGGTTTGCCATCTCCTCCATTGTGGAGATGAAAAACTGCAGGGCAGAACCGCAAGCCAATCTGCAGGTAAAACCGCAGGTCTTTTGACCTGCAGATTTACCTGCGGATTTTACAAAATCCATGCTGCCAAATCCGCACCTCAATCCGCAGCGTGTGCACGTACCCTTAGTTTCTGGGATCCAGACTCTTGCATCTTTTATCCAGCCACTGACATTTCTGGATTGTGAGTCATGGGGAAAGAAAAAGAATTGTCAATAGATCTATGGTAAAATGTAGTTAAACTGTATAAAACAGGAAAGGGATACAAAAAGATATCCAAGGAATTGATAATGTCAGTCAGCAGCTTTCAAACTGTGATTAACAAATGGAAAATCAGGGGCTCTATAAAAACAAAACCACGGTCAGGTAGACCAACAAAAATTTAATCCACAACTGCCAGGAAAATTTTTCGGGATGCAAAGAAAAACCCACAAATAACATCAGCTGAAATACTGAACTCTCTGAAAACTAGCAGTGTGGCTGTTTCAACATGCACAATAAAGAGGCACTTAAAGAAAAATGGGCTGCATGGTCGAGTCACCAGAAGAAAGCCATTATTGCGCAAATGTCCCAAAGTATCTCACCTACAATGCGCAAAACAGCACAGAGACAAGCCTCAAAACTTCTGGGACAATGTAATTTGGAGTGATGAAACCAAAATTGATCTTTCTGCCACAGCCATAAACGTTACATTTGGAGAGAGGTCAACAAGGCCTATGATGTAAAGCACGGAGGTGGATTGCTGATGTTTTGGGGATGTGTGAGCTGCAAAGGCACAGGAAACTTGGTCAAAGTTGAAGGAAAGATGAATGCAGCATGTTATCAGCAAATACTGGAGGCAAATTTGCAAACAACAGCCTGGAAGCTGCACATGGGACGTACTTGGACGTTCCAACATGACAACGATCCAAAACATAAGACCAAGTCGACCTGTCATTGGCTACAGCAGAACAAATTAAAGGTTCTGGAGTGGCCATCTCAATCTCCTGACCTCAGTATCATTGAGCCACTCTGGGGAGATCTTAAGCGTGCAGTTCATGTTAGATAACCCAGAAATGTACAGAAACTGGGGTTTTTTGCCAAGAAGAGTGGGCAGCTTTACCATCTGAGAAAATAAAGAACCTCATCCACCATTACCACAAAAGACTTAAACCTGTCATTGATGTTAGAGGGGGCAATACATGGTATTAATAAATGGGGTATGTGAACTTTTGATCTGGGTCATTTGGATGTTTTGGGTTGTCATTATGATTTAAAAAGATAAAACACAATAGTTTGACAATAAATAGCGTCAGTCAACCACTAACCACGAGTGGAGAAAAAGTTTTAGTGTTATCATTAATATTCTCTGAAAAAAGGGCAAGAAAGCAAAAATTCTGCCAGGGTATGTAAACTTTTGAGCACAACTGTACTACACAAGCTGACAGATCATCTATATACTACACCACACAGGAGAGCTGACAAATCCTCTTTATATTACACCACACAGGACAGCTGACAGATCCTCCATATACTACACCACTCAGGAAAGCTGACAAATCCCCTGTATACTACAGACAGGAGAGCTGACAAATCACCTATATACTACACCGCACAGGAGTGTTGACAGATCCTCTATATACTACACCATACAGGAGAGCTGACAGATCCACTATATACTACATCACACAGGAGGGCTTGCAGATCCTCTATATACCACACTACCCCACAGGAGAGCTGACAGATCCTCTATATAATACACCACACAGGAGAGCTGACAAGTCCTCTATATACTACACCTCACAGTAGAGCTGACAGATCCTCTATATACTACACCATACAGGAGAGCCGACAGATCATATATACACTACACCAGACAGGAGAGCTGACTGATCCGCTGTGTACTATACCACACAGGAGAGCTGACAGATCCTCTATATACTACACCACACAGGAGAGCTGACAGATCATCTGTGTGCTACACCACACAGGAGAGCTGACAGATCCTCTATATACTACACCACTCAGGAGAGCCAACAGATCCTCTATATACTACACCACACAGGAGAGCCGACAGATCCTCTATATGCTACACCACACAGGAGAGCTGACAGATCCTCTATATACTACACAGGAGAGCTGACAGATCGTATATACACACTACACCACACAGGAGAGCTGACAGATCATATATATACACTACACCACGCAGGAGAGCTGACAGATCCTCTATACACTACACCACACAGGAGAGCTGACAGATCCTCTATATACTACACCACACAGGAGAGCTGACAGATCCTCTATATACTACACAGGAGAGCTGACAGATCTTATATATACACACTACACCACACAGGAGAGCTGACAGATCGTATATATACACTACACCACACAGGAGAGCTGACAGATCCTCTATACACTACACCGCACAGGAGAGCTAACAGATCCTCTATATACTACACCACACAGGAGAGCTGACAGATCCTCTATATATTACACCACACAGGAGAGCTGACAGATCCTCTATATACTTTGATTTTCAAATATCTCTATTTTCAATGGGATAAAAGGGAGTGATTTGAACTTTTTGTAGTTTTTTAAATTATATATTTTTTACTTTTCACTGTTAAACGTAGTTAGCCCCCTTAGGGGGCATGAAGATGTGATCATCCGATTGCATGTGTTATTATATACAATGATGCCACAGCATCGCTGCTTACTGCAAAAATCACGTTCTCCTTTGAAAACCTGGCCACAAGAAGCTGAGCCCCAGCTATCATGACAACCCATCGGTGGCCCACGATCACATCATGGGCATACCAATGGGTAAGAGAATGATGCACACGCATGCTGGCACATGTTATTTGCCACTGTCAGAGATTGAGTGGCATTTAACATGTACCATACATGTAAGGCGGATGTCATAAAGGTGTTAAATACCTGATGATCACCTTCCCCACTCTGTCACCCAATATCCCGTAGGCCCCCCTCCCCCCACTGTCACCCAATATTATGTGGACCCCTTCTCCACTGTTTCACCTCTATCTCTATTTTCCTGTGGGTCCCCTCCCCCACTGTGTCACCCAAAATCCCATGGCCCCCTCCCCCACTGTTTCACCTCTATTTTCCTGTGGGCCTGCTCAGAGGGGGGAAGGGGACACACAGTAAAATAGAGGTGGTTGACAAAATTAGGGAGAGGGTCCACAGGAAATTAGAATTTTACTGTGGGCCCTCTCCCCTGTCACCTTTAGGTTACATGGGGACCCCCTCCCCTAACTGGCTCAGTGGCTGTGTGGGAGGAACGGCCCCCGTCGATTGTCCGGGCCGGAATCAAGGGAGCCGTCATCTGGGTTTTGGGGGAAACTGTCCCCGGGGGACAGAGTTCGAGGACGGACCGTTGTGACAGACAGATGGGCTGGGGGAGGGACCAATATAAAGGAGGCAGGGAATCCCCGGGACGATGAGTCAGCAGACCGGGACAGAGGCAGCAGGAGACTGTGGGAGCGACTGCAAGATAGAGCGACCTACCAGGGCCAGGGAAGATGCCAACTGAGGAATCCAGAGGGACGATGCCAGGGCGATCATCCAAGATTTGCTGCCCCGCTCCAGTCCGCGGCTGCTGCCTACCCGCGGTCGCCCGTGGCCGCTGCCATCTCGCACCAGCCTGCGGCTGCGGAAAGTTCCCCGCCACCCGCAGCCGCCCTGCTCTCACCAGTGGCCGTGGCAAGTACAGTGCCGCTGGCGGCCACCACTGTCCCGCTCCGGTCCGCAGCAGGGGCCGAGCCTCTGCTGGCTGCGGACTCCCCGTCGCAGCCATTAGCTGTGCAGGTGGTCTGTGATTCGCCACCCTACATCGCTGCTACTTGCCCCAGTCCGGGGACTGTGGCCCATCCGTCCAAGGACTCCGCCGGGGCCTATGGGGCTCCAGTGTCATGAGCTGGGCCCAGCGACTACTACGCCGAAAGACCACCATCCTGAACGGCGAGGGACGTCTGGACGGCTAAGTTGACTATATATTTACGGACCCGTAGTCGGCCATACCGCGGCCCTATAGTGACCGGCTATTGCCGGAAGTGGTCGTGTTCTACCCATTTGTGTTTGCTTGTTTTTAGAGCCCCTGCGAGGGCAACCCGTGTTACCCCTTTTGGTGATCAAGCCGTGACTGAGGAAAGTTCCCTCTAGTCTTATAAACGTTATTATAGAAAGCACCAAATTGTCTCGCGACTCGTCACTGCATCCTGCGTACCTGCAATTACCACAGCTGGAGAACTAGTCAGGCTGCAGGTATCATTTATTTCTTTACTTGCAGTCACACTGCAGCCATCAGACTCCCTCTGCTCCTCTGTACAATCTATGGCTGTGCTGCTTTGGCAGGACCTTGACGAATCACAGCACAGTTTCCTGCCTGAGCTGTGCCGGGAGGTCGCACAAAGAAAACTAACACTGATTGGCTGAATTGCAGCCAATCAGCGTTTCCACTGCTGTCCAGGGCTTTGTGGAATAGCAGCGGAGAGATGCATCTCAGGAAACGGGTGACTGCGAGTCAGCTGTTGTGTGTCTCATAACAGACTCAGCCTCACAGTCAGTAGTGCCTGTGACTATGTTGGCTGAAATGAGGGTCGCACGCACACACAGCTCTCTTAGCAGAGTAAGAGAAGCCAGGAGCAGCGGTAGGTGATGTGAAGGCGCTGACCCTGCACCTCCCATCACATCACTTGTAATAAGGTGCGCACCGCTTGGTGCACACTATTAGCATGCAGGGCAGGCACAAATGAAGGAGGCAGGAGCTGGGGCTGGGCCCACTGGAGGATTCTTGGTGTCTCAGTCCGACCCTGTCTGTGGGTGAAATTTGTAAGCAGCTTCTGTGGGGGGTACTCTGCCCCATGCTCTGTTGGTGAAAGTTGTAAGCCGCTCCTTTAGGAGTTCTCTGCTCCATGCTCTGTGGGTGAGATTTTGAAATGGACTGCCATAGCAAGCCTTGTGATGGATTGTCAGCTCGATCAAAGATCATGCTAACAGCTTGTGATCTGCGACAGTTGTAATGTACGCTACTGGAGATGAAACTTTGGAGCTGTGGGGGAAATGTGAAAACATGTTCTGTGGGTGAAATTCATAATCCGCTTCTGTGGGAATACTGTGCCCCATGCCCTGTAAGTGATATTTGTAAGCTGCTTCTGTAGAGGTACTGTGCCCTATGCTCTGTGGATGAAAGTTGTAAGCCGCTTTCTGCTGCCGGCATAGACATCGGGGGCTTATCTACAGCATTCTGTAATGCTGTAGATAAGCCTCCAATGTAACCTGAAAGAGAAGAAAAACACGTTATATTATGCTCACCGAGGTGGGCGGTCCGGTCCGATGGGTGTTTCGCGGTCCGGTCCGGCTCCTCCCTTCTTCATGCGATGACGCCCTCTTCTCCCGTCCTGAAATGGCTCCTGCACAGGCGCATTGCTCTGTAGAGTTCTGCAGTGTGCAGGCACCAGACCTCTCCCGACGCCTGCGCACTGCAGGACTCCGCTCTGCCCTCAACAGGGCAGAGCAGTGCGCTTGCGCCAGAGCCATTACAGTATGGGAGAAAAGGACATCATCACATGAAGAAGGGAGGCGCCCACCTCAGTGAGTATAATATAACGTGTTTTTCTTCTCTTTCAGGTTACATCGGAGGCTTATCTACAGCATTACAGAATGCTGTAGATAAGACCCCGATGTCTATGCCGGCAGCTGAAAGGCCAAAAAAAGGGTGACAGATTCCCTTTAACTCTCTCAGCACTGCATGTTCTAGAGCATGCTTTCCTGGGCTTACATCACCAAAGCTACCAACCTCGATGATACATATCTCCTCTCAGCGACCTTTCTGGCGGCCATCTTACAAGATATATATACAGTGGGGGAAAAGAAGTATTTGATATACTGCCAATTTTTCAGGTTTTCCCACTTAGAAAGAATGGAGAGGTCTGTAATTTTTATGGTAGGTACACTTTAACTGTCAGAGACAGAATCTAAAAATAAAAACCAGAAAATTACACTGTTAGACTTTGAAATAGTTAAATTGCATTTTACTGCGTGAATCTAAAAATTAGAAACATAAAATCACATTGTATGATTTTTAAATAGTTAAATAGCATTTCATTGCATGAAATAGTATTTGATCACCTACCAATCAGTAAGAATTCTGGCTCTTACAGACTTGTTAGGTTTTCTTTAAGAAGCTTTCTGACGTGTATTAATTGCTACCTGTATAAAAAACACCTGTCAACAAACTCAATCAATCACACTCCAACCTCTCCACCATGGCCAAGACCAAAGAGCTGTTTAAGGACACCAGGGACAAAATGGTACGCCTGCACATGGCTGGGATGGGCTACAGAACAATGGTGGAGAGGTTGGAGTGTGATTGATTTGGTGTATGGACTGGTGTCATTTATACAGTTAACGAGTGCAAACAGGTGCAATTACTACAGGTAATGAGTGCAGAGTAGGAGGGATTCTTAAAAACTAACAATTCTATGAAAGCCAGAATTCTTGCTGGTTGGTAGGTGATCAAATACTTATGTTAAGCAATAAAATGCTATTTAATTACTTAAAAACATACAAAGTGATTTTCCGATTTTTATTTTTAGATTCTGTCTCACAGTTGAAGTGTACCTACGATAAAAATGACAGACCGCTCCAGTCTTTCTAGGTGGGAAAATGTGCAAAATCGGCCGAATATCAAATACTTATGTTCCTCAATGTAGATATGGTTTGGAAAATATTGTACTTCCATTGTCATGTGAGGCCTCTTTACATGGAGCCATGCCAGCTACAGTACCATAAAAGCCCCGTCACACTAAACGATGTCCCAGCGATCCCACCAACGATCTGACATGATGGGATTGCTGGGACATGGTTAGACTGATCGCTGGTGAGCTGTCACATAGACATTCCCAGCGATCGGGACCAGCGACGCTGGATGCTAGTTTCTAATGTAAACGTCCGCATTACTCCTGGATACCCGCTGTTTACCTTGGAAACCGACGCTGTAAACGCTCCTTTACCTTGTAAACGCTCCTGGATACCCAACGTTTACATTAGCAACCAGCGTCCAGTGTCGGTGATCGCTGGTCTCTCGCAGCGATGCGCGCTGGGCAGCGGGAGACCAGCGATCGAAAAATGGCCCAGGCCGCTAGAGTAGGCTCAGCGATAACCGGCAGGGGGGCCGGTCGCTGATCCCCGTCACACACAGTGATCTCACTGGCGAGATCGCTGATGTGTCACAATATCAGCGACTTGCTAGCAAGATTGCTTAAGGCCCCTTTACATTTAGCGATGCACCAGCAATTCGACCAGCGATCCGACCCGGTCAGGATCGCTGGTGCATCGCTAAATGATCGCTAGTGAGCTGTCACACAGGCAGACCTCACAGCGATGCAGCAGCGATTCAGCGCACGATACTCACCTTTCACACACAGCGATCCTCACGTCCTCCCGTCCGCGTCCACGCGTCGCTCGTCGGCGCCAGCAGGAAGCCCAGCAGGAAGCTGACGACAAGAAATGGAGCCGGACATTCTCGCGCGATCAGCAATGGACAGCGGGGGAGCCGGTCGGAGGTAAGTATCACACATAGCGATATCGCTATAATGTCACAAAATCGGTGACGTTATAGCGATATCGCTATGTGTATAACCCCTTTTAGTGTCACAGGGCCTTAAGGGCCAGCAAATTCCCCTAGCACTGATTATAACTTCTTTGATAATTAGGATGTACACAATCAAAATTTGCCCTTTCAACAACTGTCATTTTCTTGTTATTCACTCTGTGTGCACACTCCATGCCTGATCTCCATCAGATAACCTGCTTCATTTCCTGTTCACAGTAGGGCGTGCAGGCAGACATACTTTCCCCCAGCCTTCTGTATAACTATAACTCCATTAACGACAGTGAGACCATAAAAGTGGACTTGGTTTGTTAGATCCTTAATATCCTCAACATTGTGGTACTTATGGTACCTAGTACCTAAGGTAGTTTCATGGTAATGCCTTTAAGGTTTTCCTACTGTATAATCCTGTCAGGCTCTTAGGCTGATTGAAAAATACCACTGCATGGGCACTTAATATGAGGAATGCTAAGTCACTGGGCAAAAAATTTGGCACATTTCACTATTTGCTTTCCGTAGCACATCAAATACATATAATATTTTACATGACTAAATTTGGAATGTTAGATTACAGTTAGTTAACATTTAATTAACATTTCCATTTTGAAGAAACTGAGAGAAGCAGGTTATCTTGATGAACCAAGCCTACTAGGATAGAGTGGGAGAAGACATCCAACTGTTTATGCCGCCTGCAGCATTTCCTGTTTTTTTTTCTGCAGTTACAAGAAAGAATTAGTTCTACTTTGTTACATTTCTGACTTATTGATTGTACAATATATTTTGTATTATTTCAAATACTCTCATTCCTGGAGGCAAACTGGTATTTGGAAATACAAGATCCTACTAACAGAACATGGTCTACCCAACACCTACCAGAACCACTTTGTTATATCAATGCAATAACTCATGCGTTAATATCAATCTGTAGTGCCCACATCTCTGCCTGCAGTCCCTCTCTCTCTGCAGAGATATCAGTGTGCTCACCACCAAGGCTCCAGTCCTGCTCCTTCCGGGTCTGCTGCTGCCCGGGGTGCATGCACTCCTAGCTGATCTTCAGGCACTGTGCCTAGAACGCTCGCACACTTCCTCTTTCTTAAAGGGGCTGTTCACGTCCATCTAAAGTGATTCCAGCCAAACCTGGAGGTCACTTACTATTTACCAGCTGCACCCGCCAGTGCTCACCTGAGCAGCAGCAGAGCCAGCTGCACCTGCCAGTGCTCACCTCAGTGGGAGCAGAGCCAGCTGCATCTGCAAGTACTCACCTCAATGGCAGCAGAGCCAGCTGCACCCACCAGTGCTCACTTCAAAGGCAGCCGAGCCAGCTGTACCCGTCAGTGTTTATCTGTCCATTAGACTGTCCTGTGTGAACCAGTGGTTCCTGTCATCTTCTCGGCCTGTCTGCATCTGTTGAACATTTCCCAGGACCATTCCAGCTATCCACTCCTAGGGGTCAGCCGCCATCTATCCAAGGTCAGTCCTGGAGTAGCACCTGGATCACCTCCCTTGTCTCTCCACGGACTGCGGTGTCGTTAGCTGCTGCGTGTCCGTGGTCGGATTGGATGAGGCTCCTAGTCATACAAATTTAGACTCACAGCACATCATGGAGCAATAGGGTCAACATTACCCAAAGGTGGAGCGCATGTCACATCCATGGAGTCCTTCTCAGAACACGTCCAAAAACCAGAAAACAAATAAGGACAGCGCCTCACAAGTTGGTGAACTTGCATCACATTTATTCCACCTCCAGTTGGCAACTGGAAGCGTGTGATGCAAATTCACCAACTTGTGAGGCGCTTTATTCTCTGGTATTTAAGTGAGGCTCCTAGTCATGCCCCTCCAGGTCTTACTTGTTCTTTGGCATAGTGGTTCTACCACCCAGCCTGTTACACAATCATGAGGTTATGTAAGATTTAATAGCTGAGTAACATTGGAGATCCTTTCAATTTCCTAGTTTACCAACCACACTATGTGAAGGCAGCCATCTAAGCGTATTCTTAACCCCATAGTGAGAGCCAATTTGTTATTTAACCCCTTTCTGACATCAGACGTACTATCCCGTCCATGGGCCCCGGGCCCCTATGCCCATGGACGGGATAGTACGTCTAGCGCGATCAGCTGCGCTCATGGGGGGAGCGCAGCTGATCGCTGCCGGGTGTCAGCTGATTATCACACCCGTTAACCCCTTGCACACCGCGATCAAACACGATCGTGGTGTACCGGGGGTTAAAGGGAAGCATCGGCACGGAGGGGGCTCCCTCCGTGCTTCCCTGAGCCCCCCACAGCAGCGCAATGTGCAGCGCTGCTGCGGGGCTCTCCTTCCCTGCAGGTCCCCGGATCCAAGATGGCGACGGGGACCTTCGGGGGCCTGCAGGCATGAGGAAGTCTGTTCCTATGCCTGTGACAGATTGCTGATCTGTCACAGTGATCTGTGATGTGACAGATCAGTGATCTGTCACATGACAGCTATGTCTCCCCTGGGACAATATAATAAAGTTAAAAAAAGTGTAAAAATAATTTTTAAAAAATCGCTAAATAAATAAAAAAAAATATTCCCTAATAAATTGATTTTTTGGAAATAAAAAAGACAAAACAATAAAAGTACACATATTTGGTATCGCCGCATCCGTAACGACCCGCCCTATAAAACTGTCCCATTAGTTAACCCCTTTAGCGAACCCCTTAAAAAATAAAAATAAAAAACAAAGCAAAAAATAATGATTTATTATCATACCGCCTAACAAAAAGTGCAATAATGCGCGATCAAAAAAACGCATATAAATATCCATGGTACCGCTGAAAACATCATCTTGTCCCACAAAAAACGAGCCACCATACAGCATCATCAGCGAAAAAATAAAAACTTTATAGCTCGCAGAATAAAGCGATGCAAAAATAATTATTTTTTATATTAAATTGTTTTCATTGCATAAAAGCGCCAAAGCATAAAAAAAGACATAAATGAGGTATCGCTGTAACCATACTGACCCAATGAATAAAACCGCCTTATCAATTTTACTGCACGCGGAACGGTGTAAGCGCACCCCCCAAAAGAAATTCTTGAAATGCTGTTTTTTGTTCATTCTGCGTCCCAAAAATCGATATAAAAAGCGATCAAAAAACGTGATGCACCCGAAAATGGTACCAATAAAAACGTCAACTCGTCCCGCAAAAAATAAGACCTCACATGACTCTATGGGTCAAAATACGGAAAAATTATAGGTCTCAAAATGTGGTGATGCAAAAACTATTTTTACAGTAAAAAGTGTCTTTTAGCGTATGACAGCTGCCAAACATAAAAACCTGCCATAAATAGTAAATCAAACCCCCCGCTATCACCCCCTTAGTTAGGGAAAAATAATAAAATTAAAAAAAATGTACTTATTTCCATTTTCCCTTTAGGGTTAGGGCTAGGGTTAGGGTTAGGGCTAGGGGTAGGGCTAGGGGTGTGTTGGGGTTAGGGTTGGAGTTAGAATTGGGGAGTTTCCACTGTTTGGGCACAACAGGTGCTCTCCAAATGCAACATGGCGTCTGATCTCAATTCCAGCCAATTCTGCGTTGAAAAAGTCAAATGGTGCTCCATCCCTTCCAACCTCTGTCATGCTCCCAAACAGTGGTTTACCCCCACATATGGGGTATCAGCCTACTCAGGACAAATTGCAAAACAACTTTTGGGGTCCAATTTCTCCTGTTACCCTTAGGAATATAAAAAATTGGGGGCAAAAATATCATTTTTGTGGAAAAAAATATGATTTTTTTATTTTCACGCCCGGACGTTATAAACTTCTGTGAAGCACTTGGGGGTTCAAAGTGCTCACCACACATCTAGATAAGTTCCATGGGGGGGGTCTAGTTTCCAAAATGGGGTCACTTGTGGGGAGTTTCAACAGTTTAGGCACATCAGAGGCTCTCCAAAGGTAACATGACACCAGCAGACCATTCCATCAAAGTCTGCATTCCAAAACATGACTACTTCCCTTCCGAGCCCCAACGTGTGCCCATACAGCAGTTTTCTCCCATATTTGGGGTATCAGGGTACTCAGGACAAATTGGACAACAACTCTTTGGGTCCAATTTCTCCTGTTACCCTTGGGAAAATAAAAAAATTGGGGTCTAAAAGATCATGTTTGTGGAAAAAATATGATTTTTTTATTTTCACGCCCGGGCGTTATAAACTTCTGTGAAGCACTGGGGGGTTCAAAGTGCTCACCACACATCTAGATAAGTTCCTTAGGTGGTCTAGTTTCCAAAATGGGGTCACTTGTGGGGGTTTCCACTGTTTAGGGACATCAGGGGCTCTTCAAAGGCAACATGACACCAGCAGACCATTCCATCAGTCTGCATTCCAAAACGTCACTACTTCCCTTCCGAGCCCCGACGTGTGCACATACAGCAGTTTTCTCCCATATTTGGGGTATCAGGGTACTCAGGACAAATTGGACAACAACTTTTGGGCTCCAATTTCTCCTGTTACCCTTGGGAAAATAAAAAAATTGGGGACTAAAAGATCATGTTTGTGGAAAAAATATGATTTTTTTATTTTCATGCCTGGGGGTTATAAGCTTCTATGAAGCACTGGGGGGTTCAAAGTGCTGGCCACACATCTAGATAAGTTCCTTGGGGGTCTAGTTTCCAAAATGGTGTCATTTGTGGGGAGTTTCCACTGTTTAGGCACATCAGGGGCTTTCCAAACGCGGCATGGCATCCAATCCCAATTCCAGCCAAAAAAGTCAAATGGCGCTGCTTCGCTTCCGAGCTCTGCCATGCGCCCAAATAGTGGTTTACCCCCACGTATGGGGTATCAGCGTACTCAGGACAAATTGCACAATAACTTTTAGGGTCCTGTTACCCTTGGAAAAATAAAAATTGAGTGTGAAAAGATCATTTTAGTGGAAAAAATGTGATTTTTTTAATTGTACGGCTGTACGTTATAAACTTCTGTGAAGCCCTTGGGGGTTCAAAGTTCTCACCACACATCTAGATAAGTTCCTTGGGGGGTCTAGTTTCCAAAATAGTGTCATTTGTGGGGGGTTTCCACTGTTTTGGTACATCAGGGGCTTTCCAAACGCGACATGGTGTCCGATCTCAATTCCAGCCAAAAAAGTCAAATGGCGCTGCTTCCCTTCCGAGCTCTGCCATGCGCCCAAATAGTCGTTTACAGCCACATATGAGGTATCAGCGTACTAAGGACAAATTGCACAATAACTTTTGGGGTCCTGTTACCCTAGGAAAAATAAAAATTGAGGGTGAAAAGATCATTTTTGGGGAAAAAATATGATTTTTTAATTGTACAATTGTACGGCTGTACGTTATAAACTTCTGTGAAGCCCTTGTGAGTTCAAAGTTCTCACCACATATCTAGATAAGTTCCTTGGGGGGTCTAGTTTCCAAAATGGGGTCAATTGTGGGGGGTTTCCACTGTTTAGGTACACCAGGGGCTCTCCAAACGTGACATGGCGTCTGATCTGAATTCCAGCCAATTTTGCATTGAAAAAGTCAAACGGCGCTCCTTCCCTTCTTAGCTCTGCCATACGCCGAAACAGTGGTTGCCCCCCACATATCAGGTATCAGCGTACTCAGGACAAATTGCACAATAACTTTTGCAGTCTAATTTCTCCTGTTACCCTTGGTAAAATAAAAAAAATTGGACCTGAAGTTATTTTTTTTTGTGAAAAAAAGTTAAATGTTCATTTTTTTGAACATTCAAAAAATTCCTGTGAAGCAACTGAAGGGTTAATAAACTTCTTGAATGTGGTTTTGAGCACCTTGAGGGGTGCAGTTTTTAGAATGGTGTCATTTTTGGGGATTTTCTATCATATAGACCCCTCAAAGTGACTTCAAATGTGATGTGGTCCGTAAAAATAATATGGTGTTGCAAAAATGAGAAATCGCTGGTTACCTTTTAACCCTTATAACTTCCTAACAAAAAAACCCCCTGATGTACCTAAACAGTGGAACCCCCCAATTCTAACTCTAACTGTAACCCCATCACACCCCTAACCCTAATCCCAACCCTAACCATAACCCTAACCACAACCCTAACTCCAACACACCCCTAACCCTAATTCCAACCCTAACATAACCCTAACCACAACTCTAACCCTAACACACCCGTAAGCCTAATCCCAACCCTAACCGTAATCCCAACCACAACCATAACCCTAACCTAACCTTAACCCTAGCCCAACCCTAACTTTAGCCCCTTCCTAACTTTAGCCCAATCCTAACCCTAGCCCATCCCTAACCCTAATGGAAAAATGGAAATAAATATTTTTTTTTATTTTATTATTTTTACCTAACTAAGGGGATGATAAAGGGCTGTTTGATTTACTATTTTTTATTTTGATCACTGTGATAGGGTCTGTCACAGTGATCAAAATGAAACAATACCAGGTACCAGGGGAATAGGGTAACTCCATTTCTCTTTCCACTGATGTACAATCACATCACAGGAGAGTGAAACTACATTTGAAATCTGACTTTTTTTTGCGGTTGCCATTATTCCGTTAATAACTGCGATCGCAACACTGGGGTAGGTAAAAATCATGTTACCCCTGTTAGCTCAGACCCTGGAGAAATTCTGAAGCTGGGGGCGGGGCGATATATACTTATTTCTCCGTGCTGTTAAAAAGCTGCGCTGAGGCATAAGTCGCCGTTAAAAGGCGTATCGGCGGTCATTAAGAGGTTAAAATATCAGGAAGCATTGATATATATCGCCATTGTCTTTTATGTCATATTCCTTAAGGCACTTAATAACAAGTTCTGGTTTTTTCTTTCATCATATTGAATTATGCTTTACACACGAGTCACCAATTTTGGAAGATTGTTTTATTCATCATTCGACGATGTACACAATTTTATTTGCACACCAACCACCAGACAGATATCTCCCTGAATTAATGTACTAGTTGCCACACTTGTTTTCTATGTTTTAACCTTTTTCATCTACTCCCTGGCATGCAATGCACAGTAGAACAATTAGGGTATGTGCACACGATCAGTGTTTGTTCAGGCGTTTCAGGTGTTTCTTGTTTTTATTTAAGTCTCTTTCTATCTGTTTAAGGTTCCTATTTTTGGACTACCAATGATTCACTGGATTAAGTCGAATCTTCAGGTTTTTTTTTTGCTTTTTCAATAAATTGATGAACTAGGTGTGGGAGAGTAATTTTTTTTAAATAAACTATTTTTTAGTGTGTGTGAGTGAGTGTGTGTTTTTTATTTTTTTTTATTACTGAGTTAGTAAAGGGGTTATAGGAAAAGACATTTGGAGTGCTGACTTCATAAAATAAACATGATTTTATTAATACAATTAAACATGACATAACATATCAACCAAAAATACTACAGAGGTATTTAAAGAGGGAATTCACAATAACAGTCCCAGGAATGAGAGGTTTAGGGTAAGGAATAGTCCCACATTCTATATAAAAAAGGCATCCTACCAGATCTGGTGCTGGATGCATCCACATACTCACATCACATCAGTCTACTGTGCCAATGGAAATAAAAAGCTTAAAATGCATGCTGTGTGGTGAAGCACTGGCTTTTTAACCTTGAGCATCAGTGGTCTAAGGTTGTTACTTTCCTATGCTGGTCTCCTGGCATGTGGTTTACTACCACCCGATTTATTGTATGACGCTCACATTCAGTTATCCTCTGCTGTGACATCTGGGCATTAGAGCGGTGAGTATTCTATACTCACAAGGTAATTTAAGTTTTCCACTTTCCAGAAAGTGATTAGATATTGTAAAAAACCAAAATGTACTCACCCTCCCCATTTCCAGAGTAAGGCAAAAGTAGGACTCATCACCGAAGAGAATAGACCTCCATTACAGCCTTATTGATCCATTTTAGCCTCCATGTGTAGACTATGTAGTCAACATCATGAAGAGACTTTTACAAGAGAATGCTACTTTTGCTACTTTCAGGATTATAGTGTGGGTTGGCACAATATACAGTATAGTAGCTGGGTTCTCTAGTCTTCATTCAAGACATTGAGTGGCATAATGTATGATATATAATATAATATCTATATTTTATATATATAATATATATAATATATACTGTATATATATTTAATATAATATCTATAATATATATTATATATATAATAATATAATAATAAATATATAATATATATATATATATATATAATAAATATATAATATTATATATAATATATATATGTAATATATATTATATATAATATATATAATATATTATATAATAATAATAATAGTTGGACTTAAATAGTCTTCATTCTAGTTACCCTTACAGCTTGGTGTTACATTGCTTTGGTGATGGAACCAGTGATACAGTCAGTTTCCCAGAGTCTCAGGAGCTGTGTCTCAGCATGTCAATGACAGGCCACAAGTTTCTTGTACTACTGTGAGCAACCTTTGTGCCCTAAGCCTGTTACCATGTCTTGCAGCACCTCCAGACTTCCCATCACGCACATCTGAGACGTCATTCATTGGCAATTACAAAGTGAGCTGCCAGCAGCAGATCTTGATAATTAACATGCCCAAGTGCATTCAGAGTGGCTGAACATTCCTCAGTGAACCATTTATATGTTCAATGATAACATGCCCAGGCAAGTCATTGCATGCATTTCTGGACACAGCTCTCATACTCAATACTGAATAAATCGAGATTTTTGAAAATTTTTTCATCCATTCTGTGATTTTCAGAATTCCACAACTTTTCTTGGTGTCACCAATCAATGTGGATGAGTTTATATTTGTGGTAACATTTTCAATCTTAATCGTAGCATCACATCTTTTTTTAATATCTATAAAATTAAATAGATTGGTTGTAATCTGTTATGTTATGATTAAATACAGACCCGAACCCTAGGTAGTACATTTGTGAGGAGACTGCAGGCACGTAGGATGCAGTAACGGACTCTACACAGACCAAGGGTGAAAAGGGTTTATTACACAGTAGAAACTCCACGCAGGGAGAAGACAGAGGGATAATATTCCCTAATACATCAAAAGGCTAATGGGGATAACTTAAAGAACAGGGACAAGTAAAACCGACAATACAATAAAATATAACTTATCACTCAGGCGACAGTCACGGTTGAACTTCTGTCTGACTGGTGCTGCCTAGATTGCGTCGCAGTGGGGGTCTGTCACAATCCTGAGGTAAATGATGTAGTATCTTTTGGCATTGGTGGTGTCCTCCCATGGTTCTGACGATGGCGGCGAGTCCTCAGGATCCTGATGCGGGTCTTGGGTCCAGCAGATGAGGTGATGAAGCGGGATATGTCCTTATCCTCAGCGGTGAATGTCCCAACACTACGGAGATTTGCAGCACTGAGCAAACACAGTTTACAATGGGCAGCCCGGTTCGCTGTGCCGAATCGATGCATGCCTAAGTCCCGATCACAGACTTTGTCTCTCACGGTCAGTACTGTCAGTGGGGACGGCCGTAGCAGCGTTGTCGGCTGTGTCAGCGGTCTCAGCGAGGGCAGTGATGTCGGCTCTGCCCAGACGCCTCTCAGCAGATTTTACCTCACGGGCGTCCTGTGCGCCCAAAGTTCCCAAACTGGCTGGTCACTCATGCGCTGCAGCTCTGTCCGCTTAGTCATGCCCCCTTTTCTCAAACACAGTACGATCTGGAGTCTCAAGCTTTCTACCCCGTAATATAGGTGACAGCCCGACGATCCCGGACCCTTCACGGAGGAGACATGCCTAGTTAGTTCTTTCCCCTTACACATTCATGGTAGCTTGGCATGTGTTAAACAACCTTCCTGTTCAACAGTACTGCCCACTGGATACTACCACTCATCCAATCAGACCCCAGCTCCGTCTGCACACGATCACTCCAATAAACTGCGGTTGTTTCATGCTTAATTGGGAATGAAACTAATGAGATATTTATGAGCCTTGGGTAGGTTTTCCCATGTACTTAACACACTAGATCCCACATAGTAAGTTAGATAAGTTTGCAGCCCCTTTAAAAGTATATTTCTAATATAATTGCTTTCCTGTGAAATACTGAAGGAAACAAGATCTCCACTTTCTGGATCTTATCTTTCCTTATAAACAGTGCATTATTATGTGAAAGTCTCAGACACTGTTTTGTTTTTACTTTTAAAATAAAAAACAGCTGCTGTGCTCAGGGCAGCGTAATTATTAGCATACGGGAAGACAGAGACAGGACAGTCCAGTGCATAGGAACTCACCATAGGAAGGGAGGATCCCGGAAAAATGAGTTGTATAATCTATAGATGGACATAGCTATATGGATATACACGTGGGTACATATAACGCAATAAGCTTCTATGCATATTTACTCTCCAATGCACTAATGTGCTACTGACATCAGAAAGTAGAGATGCAAGAGGTAAAAAATGTACAAGAGCTACGTTTCCATCCAGATCTATAAACCTCGATATGTTTTCAATTACAGCATTATTGCTTAAAAACATTTTTTATGTTTACATTTAAAGAAAACATATTTAACGGGAATTGCTAATTCTGAATTGTTTTGCATCTCTCATTAAATTACTGTAACTGAAACCACATGAGTTTGCTTTACATATATACAGGTTTGAGTTACTCTTGTCAAACTCTCAATATTTCTTTTTACTTTCCTGAATTTTACCTTTTTCTTAGGTTTTGTAACCCATAGCAGCCAGGGCATTTTGTTCTGGGTATACCTATACAATTGCTGAGGTTGGGGTATGTAAATCAAGTGAGATTATGTAAGGGTGTGACAGGAGACGCCATACGCCTCTCCCCCAAAGACAACATATTAAAGGAGTGTATGTAAATGTGTGTTGTGACATAGTTTGATTGTATTTTGGGAGTAATATGAATCTCCATAGAGTTCTATAGGCATTAAGTGATATGGTTAATGTAATGTATTGTAACTAATCTATAGTGTGGTACTGATGCTGCTGTGTAAATACTGTAAAGGTAATGCCTATTGTGAGTAACATGCACTCAGGTCAGGTGTAGGAAAAGTATAGGATGTAGTTTAGCGTTTAGGACATAGTGCAGATTAGACAGTGATAGGCATTGTAAGCGTAATATGCTTAGTGTATATTGTTAGAAGATAGTGACTTTAATTAGTAGGTGAAAGGTTAAAGTTTACTTAGCAACAGACTACTTGGGCAGACAGAGTAAAGAGACAGTTAATGATTGGTCCTGCCCAAAGTGGGAGGGGTTAGAGTAAAAAGGCAACCATTTCCTTGTTTAGTCAGTTAGTGAAAGAGTTCTTTTCTTTGATGACAGTTGCTGGGGTGAATTTAAAGCGCATGGGGCAGAAGCAAGTTTAAGTTGTGCTGTGCGGTATGAGGTCTTACCAGACTCCCTGCAGACATTCCTGCAATGTCTGGAGCTCAAAGATTGAGTCAGAAGCTATAGATAGCACCGAAAACCCTTCTGTACAAAGGAAGTTGGACACGGAACTGTGTGAGGGAAAGGTTATGGATCTCGGCAATACTGTGGGCCTGACAGAAAATCCCTGGGGCCGACAGGAGCTATTGCAGCAGGGATAGTTCATGCAGAAAGTAAAATAGAGTGAGAAATGTATTGTGCTACTGAAACAAGAGACGGAGGTTGCTGTGCCCGATACTGCGTGATACAATCTGATGTACTTCAACTATCAAGTAACCTGTTAAATGTTGAAACGATCTGGGTGTCCCCTGAGTTGTGTGCGACTGTTCCTGAAAAAAAAAAACTTCACAGAAAGAATTTTGTGTCAGAAGCAAACGAGCAGTATCAAAGAAGTGAAGGAATCCCGCAACAGATGCATTGGTGAATAATTATTTAAAAACAAAAATCTTTAATGTATAACATGGTTAAAATTATGGTATAAAACCATTAGTTTAGAAAAAAGGCAAGTAATCCGGGAAACTCATGCTTACGCGTTTCAAACCAACTGGTTCTTAATCATAGTTCAGAGTTTTCCCATACTCAGATTAGCCCTAAAATAAATAAGAGAGTGGAAGGAAATGAAGAGAGGAATAAATCTCTCTTACTAACCCTTTCTCCCTCCCTTCCAGACACTCCCACATAAGAATGCTCATTATCTATAAGTCAGTAAATGTATCGCAAGTCTGTCCTTTTATTCCATAGGAACTCTTGTTTCTAGTTTTTGTATCCATTGGATTTCTTTCACGTGAAGTGTCCTCCTGGACCTGTCCCCACCACGTTTCAATTGTGGAATTTTTTTCAAGCACATGTACTTTACAGGAATTAACATCACCCCTGTGGCAATTAGAAAAATATTGTGATGCCCCTGAGAGGCTGCGAGTTGTGGGATTTTGAGCATCATAAAGATGTTCACATATACGTTTGTGCAAAGTCCTTGTAGTGCACCCAACTTATTGTATATCACAATCAGTACATGTGATGACATACAGTTAGGTCCATATATATTTGGACAGAGACAACATTTTTTTTAATTTTGGTTCTAGACATTACCACAATGAATATTAAACAAAACAATTCAGATGCAGTTGAAGTTCAGACTTTCAGCTTTCATTTGAGGGTATCCACATTAAAATTGGATGAAGGGTTTAGGAGTTTCAGCTCCTTATCATGTGCCACCCTGTTTTTAAAGGGACCAAAAGTAATTGGACAATTGACTCCAAGGCTATTTCATGGACAGGTGTGGGCAATCCCTTCATTATGTCATAGAATCATAGAATCGTAGCGTTGGAAGGGACCTCCTGGGCCATCTGGTCCAACCCCCTGCTCAAAGCAGGATTCGCTAAATCATCCCAGTCAGATGTCTGTCCAGCCTCTGTTTGAAGACTTCCATTGAAGGATAACTCACCACTTCTCGTGGCAGCCTGTTCCACTCATTGATCACTCTAACTGTCAAAAAGTTTTTTCTAATATCTAATCTGTGTTTCCTCCCATTCAGTTTCATCCCATTGCTTCTAGTCTTTCCTTGTGCAAATGAGAATAAAGTTGATCCTTCTACAATGTGACAGCCCTTTAGATATTTGTAGACAGCTATTAAGTCTCCTCTCAGTCTTCTCTTTTGCAAACTAAACATTCCCAAATCCTGCAACCTTTCCTCATAAGACAGGGTTTGCAGACCGGTCACCATTCTGGTCGCTCTTTTCTGAACTTGCTCCAGTTTGTTGATGTCTTTTTTAAAATGTGGTGCCCAAAACTGGACACAATATTCCAGATGAGGTCTGACCAAAGAGGAGTAGAGGGAAATAATGGCTTCACGTGATCTAGACTGTATGCTTCTGTTAATACATCCTATAATTGCATTTGCCTTTTTTGCTGCTGCATCACACTGTTGACTCATATTCAGTCTGTGATCTATTAGTATACCCAAGTCTGTTTCACATGTGCTGTCACTTAGCCATATTCCTCCCATTCTGTATATGCTTTTTTCATTTTTATTGCCCAGATGTAGTACTTTGCATTTCTCCCTGTTAAAAACCATTCTGTTAGTTGCTGCCCACTTCTCCAGTTTATTTATATCTTTTTGAATCCTCTCTCTCTCTTCTCTAGTATTAGCTATCCCCCCTAGCTTTGTGTCATCAGCAAATTTAATCAGTTTACCCTCAATTCCTTCATCTAAATCGTTGATAAAGATGTTGAACAATACAGGGCCCAGGACAGAGCCCTGTGGTACCCCACTTGAGACATTCTTCCAACTGGATGTGCAGCCATTTACGACCACTCTTTGGGTCCGATCACCAACCCAGTTATGAATCCACCTAACAGTTGCCTTGTCCATTCCATACTTTGTCATTTTTTCAATAAGGATTGACTTTGTCAAGTGCTTTGCTGAAGTCAAGATATACTATAGCTACAGCATTTCCTTGATCCACCCAATCAGTGATTCCGTCATAGAAGGAAATTAAGTTAGTCTGACATGACTTATTAGTTACAAACCCATGCTGACTCTGTTTAATCACTTCATTCTTATCCAGGTACTGACATACATGTTGTTTAATAATTTGTTCAAAGATCTTTCCTGGTATAGAAGTCAGACTCACCGGCCTATAGTCATTTTCAGTTAAGCAGATAAAAGGCCTGGAGTTGATTTGAGGAGTGGTGCTTGCATTTGGAAGGTTTTGCTGTGAAGGAAACATGCTGTCAAAGTAGCTCTCCATGCAGGTGAAACAAGCCATCCTTAAGCTGCAAAAACAGAAAAAACCCATCCGAGAAATTGCTACAACATTAGGAGTGGCAAAATCTACAGTTTGGTACATCCTGAGAAAGAAAGAAAGCAAGCATTGGTGAACTCCTCAATGCAAAAAGACCTGGGTGCCCACGGAAGACAACAGTGGTGGATGATCGCAGAATAATCTCCGTGGTGAAGAGAAAACCCTTCACAACAGCCAACCAAGTGAACAACACTCTCCAGGAGGTAGGCGTATCAATATCCAAATCTACCATAAAGAGAAGACTGCATGAAAGTAAATACAGAGGGTTCAGTGCACTGTGCAAGCCACTCATAAGCATCAAGAATAAAAAGGCTAGACTGGACTTTGCTAACAAACATCTAAAAAAGCCAGCACAGTTCTGGAAGAACATTCTTTGGACACATGAAATCAAGATCAACCTCTACCAGAACGATGGAAAGAGAAAACTGGTAAAGGCATGGTACAGCTCATGATCCAAAGCATACCACATCATCTGTAAAACACGGAGGAGGCAGTGTGATGGCTTGGGCATGCATGGCTGCCAGTGGCACTGGGTCACTAGTGTTTAATGATGATGTGACACAGGACAGAAGCAGCTGAATGAATTCTGAGGTATTCAGAGCCATACTGTGTGCTCAGATCCAGCCAAATGCAGCCAAACTGATTGGTCGTTGTTTCATACTACAGATGGACAATGACTCAAAACTAGTGTTGAGCATTCCGATACCGCAAGTATCGGCCGATATTAGCTGTATCGGAATTCCGATACTTAGTTCCGATACTTTTTTCATATCGAATACCGGAATCGGAAGTTCCCATAATGCTAGGAGCCCGCTCGATTTGATTCAGCCAATGGGGATCCTCAGAAGTGTGGGCATATCCTGTTAGGCATGTAGGCATGTTAACTACTGGCATGGCTGTGATTGGCTGCTGAAATGATGTCATGATGCACTATAAAAAGCGCTGCAGCCGCCATTTCTGGTCACTCTGCTGTGAATTCAGTTAGGGACAGGCTGCTGTTGAAGACTGTGAGGGACAGTTAGAAATAGCGATTCCACAAAACATATAGTGCTTAACCCAGGCTACATAAACCACCACTGTAGCTTGCTTTTCCCTAGCAGCGCTGTTTTCACAGCTGTCTGCAAGGGCTGTGTGAGTGCAGACCCACGCTGTGTAGTGTGTCCTGCAGGCACGTCTGCTTGTAGGCCGGCCAGCGTGTGTCTCTGCCTCATACACATTTTTCTTTTATTGCTGCTTTTTTTTTCTCCTGTATAGTGTGCTTCCATACGTATCCATATACGTTGGTTGCAAACACTAAAGGAGTGGACAGCGGAGCCTTTCAGCAGCCTTTCAGTGCTATAGCCCATTTCGCTGCACTGTTTTTGGCTGTCTGATAGGTCTCTCTGTGTGTGAGTGCAGCTCACGTTGCAGTGTGTTCTACAGCCACCGCTAGCTGTAGTCCGCTCAGCATGCGTCACTGCCTCATACATAGTCCTTTTTTTGCAGCTAATTTAGCCAGATTTTTGCTCCTATATTAGTGTGCTTCCAACCGCATCCATTGTCATTGGTTGGTTGCAAACACTATATAGGATTAGATAGAGGAGCCTTTTTGCTGGCTTGTGCCCTTCAGGGCCAGCCAGGCTAGTATCACCCTATTTTTTGGAGCCTCATCAATTGCATTGTAGGTTAGCTTCCTGCATTGTAATCGCTCCAAAAAGTTTGTGATACTATAGCTTTCAAACTTTGGTCACATCCTTTCCTTTCCCCCCACCCAAAAAAAAGGAAATAAAGTTCACCAAACACTCCACTTTACAGTTGTCTAGGCCACATTAGATCATATTAAAGTGTAGTACACACACTCTTAGCCAAATTAGTGTTTCTTATACTGGTTAGCAGGTGTTCAGGAATAAGAACACTAAGCCACCCCTTTTTTACTTTTCTGCCTATCTTTATCAGTCTACCAAGATGAAGAAGGCAGGGAGTAAGGCACGTGGTCGTGGCCGTGGAGTTTCAGCAGGGAGAGGACGGGGGGATTCAGCAGGGAGAGGACGTGGGGATTCGGTGTCTGCTGCGGCCACCAGTGACCCGGCATCCCCCACTTTTACCAGGCAACAGTCCTTCATGCGCAGCTTTGTAGGACCTCGCCGTACCCCACTGCTGCGTGACGAACAAATTGAAGCCGTTGTCGGATGGATGGCAGCTAACGCATCCACTTCAATGACTTCCGCATCCTCCCAAGGCCAGAGCACTGAAGAGCAACCATCTGTCTCTTCACCACCTGCCAAATTGCCCAGGCAGTCTGAGAGCCCTGGACAGGAGCCATCTCAATCTTTACTTCTGTTCTCATAATCTGTTGGCTTGGAAAGAGGTGGCCAGCCAAGCAGCATTCTAGAGCGTGAAGAAGAGGGAATATGCAGTGATGCGCAACTGCTTTGTCCCTCTGAATCTGAAGAGGCGGGTGGGCCAGTGCCTATGGTCAGCACACTTCAGTATGCATCAGATGATGATGAGACTCAGTTGCCAATTTCTGGTGCGTACGGTGCTGGCGAGACAACCCAGGACCAGCCGGTGCTTGAAGAGGGGAGTGGAGATGATGAGGTCCTTGACCCATCATGGCATCAGCCACAGGAAGGTGGTGGGAGCAGCTCTGAGGAAGAGATTCCCCGAACGGCCAAAAGAGGAGGGAGAGGGCGGGGGCAGACTTGGTTGCCTGTAGCCTCCACTTTGGCACCCGTGAGGAGCAATCCTCTTCCAAAACACAAAACGGGCGCTGCCAGGACTTGCAGTGCGTGGTCTTTTTTTGACACAGTTGCAGATGACATTTGCTTTGTCAAATGCAAGCTGTGTCATCAGAAAGTGAAACGAGGGAAAAATGTGACCAACCTCAATACCACAAATATGTGGAAACATGTGCGTACCAAGCACGAGGTGGAGTTACACAGACACACTGAAGATGTAGGCCAACCTTCAGCAGTACCTACCACCTCTTCAGCTCGTGTTGGGGCCTCTTCCTCCAGCTCACACACAGCTGGTTCGGCTTCCTCACTGGAATGCCATGGAAGAACCACTGCCACTGTTGTCCAGAGACCCAGTGAAATTCCACCCACTGAACCACGTTCGCAGTCATCAGCACACTCCCAGGCCACTCACCAGCAATCGGTAGCACAGGCATGGGAGAAAAAGCGGCCATACTTGGCAAACCATCCCCGAGCACTGGCTCTGAATGCCGGCATTGCCAAACTACTGGCCCTTGAGATGCTGTCATTCAGGCTGGTGGAGACTGACACCTTCCGGAACTTTATGTCATTGGCAGTTCCACAATACAATGTGCCCAGCCGCTTTTATTTCAGCAGGCAAGCTGTCCCTGCCCTGCAAAAGCATGTGGAGGGAAAAATTAAAAATGCGCTACTAAATGCCGTCAGTAGCAAGGTCCACCTGACCACCGATGCGTGGACCAGTAGCCATGGACAGGGACGATACCTTTCCCTCACTGCCCATTGGGTCAATGTTGTGGAGCCGGGTACAGATCTGGAGAGGGGCTCTGTACGTATTCTGCCAACTCCAAGGATTGCAGGAATGCAGTCTGTACATATTGAGTCCTCCTCCTACTCTAGTTCCTCGGAATCAGCACTGCGTGAGCCTGTTAGGCCAGATATGAGCACAGGTTTGGCCAAACGTCAACAGGCCGTCCTTAAATTAATTTCTTTGGGGAATCGGAGCCACACAGCACAGGAGCTCTGGAATGCCATCAAGCAGGAGAGCGATGTGTGGTTTGTGCCAGCGAATCTCCAGCCAGGTTTGGTAGTGAGTGACAATGGCCGAAATCTAGTGGCAGCTCTGGGCCTAGGCAACCTCACTCACATACCATGTCTGGCACACATGCTCAATTTGGTCGTGCAGAGCTTTCTGAGGGACTATCCGGATCTTGATGCACTGCTGCACAAGGTTCGCCTAGAGTGTGCTCACTTGCGGCGTTCCAGCATGGCAAGATTGCGCATTGCATCTCTGCAACGCCGATTCCGCCTGCCAGAACATCGCATCATATGTGACCTCCCCACCAGGTGGAATTCAACGTTACATATGTTGGAGCGGTTGTGTGAGCAGCAGGCAGCAGTAATGGAGTACCAGCTGCATCAGGCGCAAACAAGTCGCACTGTGCGCCGGACACACTTCACCACCACTGAGTGGGCCACTATGAGGGACATCTGCCAAGTTTTGCGTGCCTTCGATGACTCCACGCGGATGGCCAGTGCAGATGATGCACTAATCAGCATGACTGTCCCCCTCATCTGTCTGCTTCAAAAAACCTTACAAGCACTAAGTGAGGAGGTTTTTCAAGAGGTCGAGGGTGAGCAGTCAGAAATGCCATCTGCTTCTGGCAAGTCTGCGCAACGTGTTTCCACACAAAGGCCCAGGCAGGGGACACTTAGTGAGGAGGATGACGAGGAGTCAATGGAGGAGGAGGAACACATCTCTCCAGAGGAGGGAGGTACACAAGGCTCTAGTAGTCAGTGTGTACAGCGAGGGTGGGGTGATGCTGAGCAGGCAGAGATGCTGCCTCAAGCTGGGGACAGCGTTTCCGGTCCAGTTGGCAGTCTGCAGCACATGGTTGATTTCATGCTGCAGTGCTTGTTAAATGACCGCCGCATCGCCAACATTCTCCACATGGCTGATTATTGGGTGTACACCCTCCTAGATCCTCGCTACCGGGACAACTTACAAAGCCTCATACCACAGTTGAACTGGGAGCGAAAAATGCGGGAGTACCAAGAAACACTGCGCAGGCCATCATGTTCTCCATTCCCCCCACAAGTGTTGCTGGTAGTGCTTTTCAAAGCAGCCATGTTGGTAGAGGCAGTGGAGGAAGCTCTGCACAAAGAGGTAGCAGAGGCAGTGCCGCAGGACAAGGCAAGGCCAGTATGGCCCAAATGTGGAAAAGTTTTGTGGGACCGCCACAAACGGCTACACCATCACAGACGGCTCCAGTCAGCAGGAGGCAACGTTTCCGTCAGATGGTGACAGACTACTTGTCGTGCCCTGTTAGTGTTCTCCCAGACGGCTCTTCCCCGTTCAAGTATTGGGTCTCTAAGCTGGATACATGGCCAGAGCTTAGCCAGTATGCATTGGAGGTGCTGGCTTGCCCTGCTACCAGTGTATTATCGGAACGTGTCTTTAGTGCTGCAGGTGGTGTGGTAACAGACCGTCGCACACGACTATCCGCCGATAATGTTGACCGGCTTACTTTTGTGAAAATGAACAAGGCCTGGATCTCACCTGAATTTGCCAGTCCTCTTCCAGAATAAATAATTGGCTGGCAACAGGATCCAGGTCTCCTGTTGTGTTCATGTTCATGCTCAGAAGTGCTGTCCGCACAGACAAAACACTCGCTCATGTGTAAGTGGGGTTCGGTAATGTCAGCTGATCCCCTGCTGTGTGTACGGCAAACTCTCCTGCTGCCTACAACTTCTGACTACCTCTGATTTAATATGTTCTCTGATTTGCCCTCTGTCTCCACTCTGTTTTGAGTATTTCCTCCGGCCTACAACACCGCCTGTTTCTGCTCTCAAGTGCCGTCTGCACAATCCACACTTGTTCCTGTGGTACCTGGGTCCTTTAACATCTGCTCATCTCCAGAGTTGAGCACGGCAATGTCTCCTGCTTTGTCTACATTCCCACTACTTGTAGTGGAAATGTGGACAGAGCAGGAGACATTGCCTGACTCACCTCTAGGGAGAAGCTGCTGTTACAGAACCCCAGTAACACAGGAACAAGTGTGGGTTGTGCAGATGGCATTTCAGAGCAGCAACTGGCGTGGTTGGAAGCCAGAGGAAATACTCGAAACAGAGTGAAGACAGAGGCCTAATTGGAGTACGTTGATAGTTAGTAGTAGTCTAGAAACAATCGCAAACTGCCACCAAGTAGGCCTCGGCCTACTACCTGATTTTCCCTGGGCTCCGACACCGCCAGTTGGTGCTCAGAAGTGCTGTCCGCACAGACAAAACACTCGCTCATGTGTAAGTGGGGTTCGGTAACGTCAGCTGATCTCCTGCTGTGTGTATGGCAAAGTGTCCTGCTCCCTCCACAGTCAAACAACCTCAGATTTACACCTGGCTCCTAGTAGGCCTCGGCCTACTACCTCATTTTCCCTGGGCTCCGACAACGCCAGTTGGTGCTCGGAAGTGCTGTCCACACAGAAAAACACATTCGTTCATGTGAAAGTGGGGTTCG